>NC_068407.1:23518037-24718037 GCF_023724105.1 Carassius gibelio | reverse complement strand
GTAAGACAGTTTTTAATGTGTTAGAAGTTATATGCACAAAAACTAATGTTAGGACTTCAATGATCAAGATTGTCAGTTTTCAGCTTTCTGAGTCCAGTAATGTTGAAATAGTGATTCTGTTCAAATGAAGTGAAACCAAGCCCAAATCTGCTCAAAAGCTTTTCTCTCTATCAGAGTAAGCTGTTTCATTCAGTATTAAGTGCAAATCTTGCCAAACTGATAGATGCTTATGCCTTATGAAATACAATGTTTTCTGCAATGCTGTAAGACAGTTTTTAATGTGTTAGAAGCTATATGCACAAAAACTTATGTTAGGACTTCAATGATCAAGATTGTCAGTTTACAGCTTTTTGAGTCCAGTAATGTTGAAATAGTGATTCTGTTCAAATGAAGTGAAACCAAGCCCAAATCTGCTCAAAAGCTTTTCTCTCTATCAGAGTAAGCTGTTTCATTCAGTATTAAGTGCAAATCTTGCCAAACTGAAAGATGCTTATGCCTTATGAAATACAATGTTTTCTGCAATGCTGTAAGACAGTTTTTAATGTGTTAGAAGTTATATGCACAAAAATTATGTTAGGACTTCAATGATCAAGATTGTCAGTTTACAGCTTTCTGAGTCCAGTAATGTTGAAATAGTGCTGCTGTTCAAATGAAGTGAAATCAAGCCCAAATCTGCTCAAAAGCTTTTCTCTCTATCAGAGTAAGCTGTTTCATTCAGTATTCAGTGCAAATCTTGCCAAACTGAAAGATGTTTAAGCCTTATGAAATACAATGTTTTCTGCAATGCTGTAAGACAGTTTTTAATGTGTTAGAAGTTATATGCACAAAAACTTATGTTAGGACTTCAATGATCAAGATTGTCAGTTTACAGCTTTCTGAGTCCAGTAATGTTGAAATAGTGCTGCTGTTCAAATGAAGTGAAATCAAGCCCAAATCTGCTCAAAAGCTTTTCTCTCTATCAGAGTAAGCTGTTTCATTCAGTATTAAGTGCAAATCCTGGCAAACTGATAGATGCTTATGCCTTATGAAATACAATGTTTTCTGCAATGCTGAAAGACAGTTTTTAATGTGTTAGAAGTTATATGCACAAAAACTAATGTTAGGACTTCAATGATCAAGATTGTCAGTTTACAGCTTTCTGAGTCCAGTAATGTTGAAATAGTGCTGCTGTTCAAATGAAGTGAAATCAAGCCCAAATCTGCTCAAAAGCTTTTCTCTCTATCAGAGTAAGCTGTTTCATTCAGTATTAAGTGCAAATCTTGCCAAACTGATAGATGCTTATGCCTTATGAAATACAATGTTTTCTGCAATGCTGTAAGACAGTTTTAATGTGTTAGAAGTTATATGCACAAATACTAATGTTTGGACTTCAATGATCAAGATTGTCAGTTTACAGCTTTCTGAGTCCAGTAATGTTGAAATAGTGATTCTGTTCAAATGAAGTGAAACCAAGCCCAAATCTGCTCAAAAGCTTTTCTCTCTATCAGAGTAAGCTGTTTCATTCAGTATTAAGTGCAAATCTTGCCAAACTGAAAGATGTTTAAGCCTTTTGAAACACAATGTTTTCTGCAATGCTGTAAGACAGTTTTTAATGTGTTAGAAGTTATATGCACAAAAACTTATGTTAGGACTTCAATGATCAAGATTGTCAGTTTACAGCTTTCTGAGTCCAGTAATGTTGAAATAGTGCTGCTGTTCAAATGAAGTGAAATCAAGCCCAAATCTGCTCAAAAGCTTTTCTCTCTATCAGAGTAAGCTGTTTCATTCAGTATTAAGTGCAAATCTTGGCAAACTGATAGATGCTTATGCCTTATGAAATACAATGTTTTCTGCAATGCTGAAAGACAGTTTTTAATGTGTTAGAAGTTACAGTATATGCACAAAAACTAATGTTAGGACTTCAATGATCAAGATTGTCAGTTTACAGCTTTCTGAGTCCAGTAATGTTGAAATAGTGCTGCTGTTCAAATGAAGTGAAATCAAGCCCAAATCTGCTCAAAAGCTTTTCTCTCTATCAGAGTAAGCTGTTTCATTCAGTATTAAGTGCAAATCTTGCCAAACTGATAGATGCTTATGCCTTATGAAATACAATGTTTTCTGCAATGCTGTAAGACAGTTTTTAATGTGTTAGAAGTTATATGCACAAATACTAATGTTTGGACTTCAATGATCAAGATTGTCAGTTTACAGCTTTCTGAGTCCAGTAATGTTGAAATAGTGCTGCTGTTCAAATGAAGTGAAATCAAGCCCAAATCTGCTCAAAAGCTTTTCTCTCTATCAGAGTAAGCTGTTTCATTCAGTATTAAGTGCAAATCTTGCCAAACTGATAGATGCTTATGCCTTATGAAATACAATGTTTTCTGCAATGCTGAAAGACAGTTTTTAATGTGTTAGAAGTTATATGCACAAAAACTAATGTTAGGACTTCAATGATCAAGATTGTCAGTTTACAGCTTTCTGAGTCCAGTAATGTTGAAATAGTGCTGCTGTTCAAATGAAGTGAAATCAAGCCCAAATCTGCTCAAAAGCTTTTCTCTCTATCAGAGTAAGCTGTTTCATTCAGTATTAAGTGCAAATCTTGCCAAACTGATAGATGCTTATGCCTTATGAAATACAATGTTTTCTGCAATGCTGAAAGACAGTTTTTAATGTGTTAGAAGTTATATGCACAAAAACTAATGTTAGGACTTCAATGATCAAGATTGTCAGTTTTCAGCTTTCTGAGTCCAGTAATGTTGAAATAGTGATTCTGTTCAAATGAAGTGAAACCAAGCCCAAATCTGCTCAAAAGCTTTTCTCTCTATCAGAGTAAGCTGTTTCATTCAGTATTAAGTGCAAATCTTGCCAAACTGATAGATGCTTATGCCTTAGGAAATACAATGTTTTCTGCAATGCTGTAAGACAGTTTTTAATGTGTTAGAAGTTATATGCACAAAAACTTATGTTAGGACTTCAATGATCAAGATTGTCAGTTTACAGCTTTCTGAGTCCAGTAATGTTGAAATAGTGCTGCTGTTCAAATGAAGTGAAATCAAGCCCAAATCTGCTCAAAAGCTTTTCTCTCTATCAGAGTAAGCTGTTTCATTCAGTATTCAGTGCAAATCTTGCCAAACTGAAAGATGTTTAAGCCTTATGAAACACAATGTTTTCTGCAATGCTGTAAGACAGTTTTTAATGTGTTAGAAGTTATATGCACAAAAACTTATGTTAGGACTTCAATGATCAAGATTGTCAGTTTACAGCTTTCTGAGTCCAGTAATGTTGAAATAGTGCTGCTGTTCAAATGAAGTGAAATCAATCCCAAATCTGCTCAAAAGCTTTTCTCTCTATCAGAGTAAGCTGTTTCATTCAGTATTCAGTGCAAATCTTGCCAAACTGAAAGATGTTTAAGCCTTATGAAACACAATGTTTTCTGCAATGCTGTAAGACAGTTTTTAATGTGTTAGAAGTTATATGCACAAAAACTTATGTTAGGACTTCAATGATCAAGATTGTCAGTTTACAGCTTTCTGAGTCCAGTAATGTTGAAATAGTGCTGCTGTTCAAATGAAGTGAAATCAATCCCAAATCTGCTCAAAAGCTTTTCTCTCTATCAGAGTCAGCTGTTTCATTCAGTATTAAGTGCAAATCTTGCCAAACTGATAGATGCTTATGCCTTATGAAATACAATGTTTTCTGCAATGCTGAAAGACAGTTTTTAATGTGTTAGAAGTTATATGCACAAAAACTAATGTTAGGACTTCAATGATCAAGATTGTCAGTTTACAGCTTTCTGAGTCCAGTAATGTTGAAATAGTGATTCTGTTCAAATGAAGTGAAACCAAGCCCAAATCTGCTCAAAAGCTTTTCTCTCTATCAGAGTAAGCTGTTTCATTCAGTATTAAGTGCAAATCTTGCCAAACTGATAGATGCTTATGCCTTATGAAATATAATGTTTTCTGCAATGCAGTAAGACAGTTTTTAATGTGTTAGAAGTTATATGCACAAAAAATTATGTTAGGACTTCAATGATCAAGATTGTCAGTTTACAGCTTTCTGAGTCCAGTAATGTTGAAATAGTGCTGCTGTTCAAATGAAGTGAAATCAAGCCCAAATCTGCTCAAAAGCTTTTCTCTCTATCAGAGTAAGCTGTTTCATTCAGTATTCAGTGCAAATCTTGCCAAACTGAAAGATGTTTAAGCCTTATGAAATACAATGTTTTCTGCAATGCTGTAAGACAGTTTTTAATGTGTTAGAAGTTATATGCACAAAAACTAATGTTAGGACTTCAATGATCAAGATTGTCAGTTTACAGCTTTCTGAGTCCAGTAATGTTGAAATAGTGCTGCTGTTCAAATGAAGTGAAATCAAGCCCAAATCTGCTCAAAAGCTTTTCTCTCTATCAGAGTAAGCTGTTTCATTCAGTATTAAGTGCAAATCTTGCCAAACTGATAGATGCTTATGCCTTATGAAATACAATGTTTTCTGCAATGCTGTAAGACAGTTTTTAATGTGTTAGAAGTTATATGCACAAAAACTAATGTTAGGACTTCAATGATCAAGATTGTCAGTTTACAGCTTTCTGAGTCCAGTAATGTTGAAATAGTGATTCTGTTCAAATGAAGTGAAACCAAGCCCAAATCTGCTCAAAAGCTTTTCTCTCTATCAGAGTAAGCTGTTTCATTCAGTATTAAGTGCAAATCTTGCCAAACTGATAGATGCTTATGCCTTATGAAATACAATGTTTTCTGCAATGCTGTAAGACAGTTTTTAATGTGTTAGAAGTTATATGCACAAAAAATTATGTTAGGACTTCAATGATCAAGATTGTCAGTTTACAGCTTTCTGAGTCCAGTAATGTTGAAATAGTGCTGCTGTTCAAATTAAGTGAAATCAAGCCCAAATCTGCTCAAAAGCTTTTCTCTCTATCAGAGTAAGCTGTTTCATTCAGTATTAAGTGCAAATCTTGCCAAACTGATAGATGCTTATGCCTTATGAAATACAATGTTTTCTGCAATGCTGTAAGACAGTTTTTAATGTGTTAGAAGTTATATGCACAAATACTAATGTTTGGACTTCAATGATCAAGATTGTCAGTTTACAGCTTTCTGAGTCCAGTAATGTTGAAATAGTGATTCTGTTCAAATGAAGTGAAACCAAGCCCAAATCTGCTCAAAAGCTTTTCTCTCTATCAGAGTAAGCTGTTTCATTCAGTATTAAGTGCAAATCTTGCCAAACTGATAGATGCTTATGCCTTATGAAATACAATGTTTTCTGCAATGCTGTAAGACAGTTTTTAATGTGTTAGAAGTTATATGCACAAAAACTTATGTTAGGACTTCAATGATCAAGATTGTCAGTTTTCAGCTTTCTGAGTCCAGTAATGTTGAAATAGTGATTCTGTTCAAATGAAGTGAAACCAAGCCCAAATCTGCTCAAAAGCTTTTCTCTCTATCAGAGTAAGCTGTTTCATTCAGTATTAAGTGCAAATCTTGCCAAACTGATAGATGCTTATGCCTTATGAAATACAATGTTTTCTGCAATGCTGTAAGACAGTTTTTAATGTGTTAGAAGTTATATGCACAAATACTAATGTTTGGACTTCAATGATCAAGATTGTCAGTTTACAGCTTTCTGAGTCCAGTAATGTTGAAATAGTGATTCTGTTCAAATGAAGTGAAACCAAGCCCAAATCTGCTCAAAAGCTTTTCTCTCTATCAGAGTAAGCTGTTTCATTCAGTATTAAGTGCAAATATTGCCAAACTGATAGATGCTTATGCCTTATGAAATACAATGTTTTCTGCAATGCTGTAAGACAGTTTTTAATGTGTTAGAAGTTATATGCACAAAAACTAATGTTAGGACTTCAATGATCAAGATTGTCAGTTTTCAGCTTTCTGAGTCCAGTAATGTTGAAATAGTGATTCTGTTCAAATGAAGTGAAACCAAGCCCAAATCTGCTCAAAAGCTTTTCTCTCTATCAGAGTAAGCTGTTTCATTCAGTATTAAGTGCAAATCTTGCCAAACTGATAGATGCTTATGCCTTATGAAATACAATGTTTTCTGCAATGCTGTAAGACAGTTTTTAATGTGTTAGAAGTTATATGCACAAAAACTTATGTTAGGACTTCAATGATCAAGATTGTCAGTTTACAGCTTTTTGAGTCCAGTAATGTTGAAATAGTGATTCTGTTCAAATGAAGTGAAACCAAGCCCAAATCTGCTCAAAAGCTTTTCTCTCTATCAGAGTAAGCTGTTTCATTCAGTATTAAGTGCAAATCTTGCCAAACTGATAGATGCTTATGCCTTATGAAATACAATGTTTTCTGCAATGCTGTAAGACAGTTTTTAATGTGTTAGAAGTTATATGCACAAAAACTAATGTTAGGACTTCAATGATCAAGATTGTCAGTTTACAGCTTTCTGATTCCAGTAATGTTGAAATAGTGATTCTGTTCAAATGAAGTGAAACCAAGCCCAAATCTGCTCAAAAGCTTTTCTCTCTATCAGAGTAAGCTGTTTCATTCAGTATTAAGTGCAAATCTTGCCAAACTGATAGATGCTTATGCCTTATGAAATATAATGTTTTCTGCAATGCTGTAAGACAGTTTTTAATGTGTTAGAAGTTATATGCACAAAAATTATGTTAGGACTTCAATGATCAAGATTGTCAGTTTACAGCTTTCTGAGTCCAGTAATGTTGAAATAGTGCTGCTGTTCAAATGAAGTGAAATCAAGCCCAAATCTGCTCAAAAGCTTTTCTCTCTATCAGAGTAAGCTGTTTCATTCAGTATTCAGTGCAAATCTTGCCAAACTGAAAGATGTTTAAGCCTTATGAAATACAATGTTTTCTGCAATGCTGTAAGACAGTTTTTAATGTGTTAGAAGTTATATGCACAAAAACTTATGTTAGGACTTCAATGATCAAGATTGTCAGTTTACAGCTTTCTGAGTCCAGTAATGTTGAAATAGTGCTGCTGTTCAAATGAAGTGAAATCAAGCCCAAATCTGCTCAAAAGCTTTTCTCTCTATCAGAGTAAGCTGTTTCATTCAGTATTAAGTGCAAATCCTGGCAAACTGATAGATGCTTATGCCTTATGAAATACAATGTTTTCTGCAATGCTGAAAGACAGTTTTTAATGTGTTAGAAGTTATATGCACAAAAACTAATGTTAGGACTTCAATGATCAAGATTGTCAGTTTACAGCTTTCTGAGTCCAGTAATGTTGAAATAGTGCTGCTGTTCAAATGAAGTGAAATCAAGCCCAAATCTGCTCAAAAGCTTTTCTCTCTATCAGAGTAAGCTGTTTCATTCAGTATTAAGTGCAAATCTTGCCAAACTGATAGATGCTTATGCCTTATGAAATACAATGTTTTCTGCAATGCTGTAAGACAGTTTTTAATGTGTTAGAAGTTATATGCACAAAAACTAATGTTAGGACTTCAATGATCAAGATTGTCAGTTTACAGCTTTCTGATTCCAGTAATGTTGAAATAGTGATTCTGTTCAAATGAAGTGAAACCAAGCCCAAATCTGCTCAAAAGCTTTTCTCTCTATCAGAGTAAGCTGTTTCATTCAGTATTAAGTGCAAATCTTGCCAAACTGATAGATGCTTATGCCTTATGAAACACAATGTTTTCTGCAATGCTGTAAGACAGTTTTTAATGTGTTAGAAGTTATATGCACAAAAACTTATGTTAGGACTTCAATGATCAAGATTGTCAGTTTACAGCTTTCTGAGTCCAGTAATGTTGAAATAGTGCTGCTGTTCAAATGAAGTGAAATCAATCCCAAATCTGCTCAAAAGCTTTTCTCTCTATCAGAGTAAGCTGTTTCATTCAGTATTCAGTGCAAATCTTGCCAAACTGAAAGATGTTTAAGCCTTATGAAACACAATGTTTTCTGCAATGCTGTAAGACAGTTTTTAATGTGTTAGAAGTTATATGCACAAAAAATTATGTTAGGACTTCAATGATCAAGATTGTCAGTTTACAGCTTTCTGAGTCCAGTAATGTTGAAATAGTGCTGCTGTTCAAATTAAGTGAAATCAAGCCCAAATCTGCTCAAAAGCTTTTCTCTCTATCAGAGTAAGCTGTTTCATTCAGTATTAAGTGCAAATCTTGCCAAACTGATAGATGCTTATGCCTTATGAAATACAATGTTTTCTGCAATGCTGTAAGACAGTTTTTAATGTGTTAGAAGTTATATGCACAAATACTAATGTTTGGACTTCAATGATCAAGATTGTCAGTTTACAGCTTTCTGAGTCCAGTAATGTTGAAATAGTGATTCTGTTCAAATGAAGTGAAACCAAGCCCAAATCTGCTCAAAAGCTTTTCTCTCTATCAGAGTAAGCTGTTTCATTCAGTATTAAGTGCAAATCTTGCCAAACTGATAGATGCTTATGCCTTATGAAATACAATGTTTTCTGCAATGCTGTAAGACAGTTTTTAATGTGTTAGAAGTTATATGCACAAAAACTTATGTTAGGACTTCAATGATCAAGATTGTCAGTTTTCAGCTTTCTGAGTCCAGTAATGTTGAAATAGTGATTCTGTTCAAATGAAGTGAAACCAAGCCCAAATCTGCTCAAAAGCTTTTCTCTCTATCAGAGTAAGCTGTTTCATTCAGTATTAAGTGCAAATCTTGCCAAACTGATAGATGCTTATGCCTTATGAAATACAATGTTTTCTGCAATGCTGTAAGACAGTTTTTAATGTGTTAGAAGTTATATGCACAAATACTAATGTTTGGACTTCAATGATCAAGATTGTCAGTTTACAGCTTTCTGAGTCCAGTAATGTTGAAATAGTGATTCTGTTCAAATGAAGTGAAACCAAGCCCAAATCTGCTCAAAAGCTTTTCTCTCTATCAGAGTAAGCTGTTTCATTCAGTATTAAGTGCAAATCTTGCCAAACTGATAGATGCTTATGCCTTATGAAATACAATGTTTTCTGCAATGCTGTAAGACAGTTTTTAATGTGTTAGAAGTTATATGCACAAAAACTAATGTTAGGACTTCAATGATCAAGATTGTCAGTTTTCAGCTTTCTGAGTCCAGTAATGTTGAAATAGTGATTCTGTTCAAATGAAGTGAAACCAAGCCCAAATCTGCTCAAAAGCTTTTCTCTCTATCAGAGTAAGCTGTTTCATTCAGTATTAAGTGCAAATCTTGCCAAACTGATAGATGCTTATGCCTTATGAAATACAATGTTTTCTGCAATGCTGTAAGACAGTTTTTAATGTGTTAGAAGCTATATGCACAAAAACTTATGTTAGGACTTCAATGATCAAGATTGTCAGTTTACAGCTTTTTGAGTCCAGTAATGTTGAAATAGTGATTCTGTTCAAATGAAGTGAAACCAAGCCCAAATCTGCTCAAAAGCTTTTCTCTCTATCAGAGTAAGCTGTTTCATTCAGTATTAAGTGCAAATCTTGCCAAACTGAAAGATGCTTATGCCTTATGAAATACAATGTTTTCTGCAATGCTGTAAGACAGTTTTTAATGTGTTAGAAGTTATATGCACAAAAATTATGTTAGGACTTCAATGATCAAGATTGTCAGTTTACAGCTTTCTGAGTCCAGTAATGTTGAAATAGTGCTGCTGTTCAAATGAAGTGAAATCAAGCCCAAATCTGCTCAAAAGCTTTTCTCTCTATCAGAGTAAGCTGTTTCATTCAGTATTCAGTGCAAATCTTGCCAAACTGAAAGATGTTTAAGCCTTATGAAATACAATGTTTTCTGCAATGCTGTAAGACAGTTTTTAATGTGTTAGAAGTTATATGCACAAAAACTTATGTTAGGACTTCAATGATCAAGATTGTCAGTTTACAGCTTTCTGAGTCCAGTAATGTTGAAATAGTGCTGCTGTTCAAATGAAGTGAAATCAAGCCCAAATCTGCTCAAAAGCTTTTCTCTCTATCAGAGTAAGCTGTTTCATTCAGTATTAAGTGCAAATCCTGGCAAACTGATAGATGCTTATGCCTTATGAAATACAATGTTTTCTGCAATGCTGAAAGACAGTTTTTAATGTGTTAGAAGTTATATGCACAAAAACTAATGTTAGGACTTCAATGATCAAGATTGTCAGTTTACAGCTTTCTGAGTCCAGTAATGTTGAAATAGTGCTGCTGTTCAAATGAAGTGAAATCAAGCCCAAATCTGCTCAAAAGCTTTTCTCTCTATCAGAGTAAGCTGTTTCATTCAGTATTAAGTGCAAATCTTGCCAAACTGATAGATGCTTATGCCTTATGAAATACAATGTTTTCTGCAATGCTGTAAGACAGTTTTAATGTGTTAGAAGTTATATGCACAAATACTAATGTTTGGACTTCAATGATCAAGATTGTCAGTTTACAGCTTTCTGAGTCCAGTAATGTTGAAATAGTGATTCTGTTCAAATGAAGTGAAACCAAGCCCAAATCTGCTCAAAAGCTTTTCTCTCTATCAGAGTAAGCTGTTTCATTCAGTATTAAGTGCAAATCTTGCCAAACTGAAAGATGTTTAAGCCTTTTGAAACACAATGTTTTCTGCAATGCTGTAAGACAGTTTTTAATGTGTTAGAAGTTATATGCACAAAAACTTATGTTAGGACTTCAATGATCAAGATTGTCAGTTTACAGCTTTCTGAGTCCAGTAATGTTGAAATAGTGCTGCTGTTCAAATGAAGTGAAATCAAGCCCAAATCTGCTCAAAAGCTTTTCTCTCTATCAGAGTAAGCTGTTTCATTCAGTATTAAGTGCAAATCTTGGCAAACTGATAGATGCTTATGCCTTATGAAATACAATGTTTTCTGCAATGCTGAAAGACAGTTTTTAATGTGTTAGAAGTTACAGTATATGCACAAAAACTAATGTTAGGACTTCAATGATCAAGATTGTCAGTTTACAGCTTTCTGAGTCCAGTAATGTTGAAATAGTGCTGCTGTTCAAATGAAGTGAAATCAAGCCCAAATCTGCTCAAAAGCTTTTCTCTCTATCAGAGTAAGCTGTTTCATTCAGTATTAAGTGCAAATCTTGCCAAACTGATAGATGCTTATGCCTTATGAAATACAATGTTTTCTGCAATGCTGTAAGACAGTTTTTAATGTGTTAGAAGTTATATGCACAAATACTAATGTTTGGACTTCAATGATCAAGATTGTCAGTTTACAGCTTTCTGAGTCCAGTAATGTTGAAATAGTGCTGCTGTTCAAATGAAGTGAAATCAAGCCCAAATCTGCTCAAAAGCTTTTCTCTCTATCAGAGTAAGCTGTTTCATTCAGTATTAAGTGCAAATCTTGCCAAACTGATAGATGCTTATGCCTTATGAAATACAATGTTTTCTGCAATGCTGAAAGACAGTTTTTAATGTGTTAGAAGTTATATGCACAAAAACTAATGTTAGGACTTCAATGATCAAGATTGTCAGTTTACAGCTTTCTGAGTCCAGTAATGTTGAAATAGTGCTGCTGTTCAAATGAAGTGAAATCAAGCCCAAATCTGCTCAAAAGCTTTTCTCTCTATCAGAGTAAGCTGTTTCATTCAGTATTAAGTGCAAATCTTGCCAAACTGATAGATGCTTATGCCTTATGAAATACAATGTTTTCTGCAATGCTGAAAGACAGTTTTTAATGTGTTAGAAGTTATATGCACAAAAACTAATGTTAGGACTTCAATGATCAAGATTGTCAGTTTTCAGCTTTCTGAGTCCAGTAATGTTGAAATAGTGATTCTGTTCAAATGAAGTGAAACCAAGCCCAAATCTGCTCAAAAGCTTTTCTCTCTATCAGAGTAAGCTGTTTCATTCAGTATTAAGTGCAAATCTTGCCAAACTGATAGATGCTTATGCCTTAGGAAATACAATGTTTTCTGCAATGCTGTAAGACAGTTTTTAATGTGTTAGAAGTTATATGCACAAAAACTTATGTTAGGACTTCAATGATCAAGATTGTCAGTTTACAGCTTTCTGAGTCCAGTAATGTTGAAATAGTGCTGCTGTTCAAATGAAGTGAAATCAAGCCCAAATCTGCTCAAAAGCTTTTCTCTCTATCAGAGTAAGCTGTTTCATTCAGTATTCAGTGCAAATCTTGCCAAACTGAAAGATGTTTAAGCCTTATGAAACACAATGTTTTCTGCAATGCTGTAAGACAGTTTTTAATGTGTTAGAAGTTATATGCACAAAAACTTATGTTAGGACTTCAATGATCAAGATTGTCAGTTTACAGCTTTCTGAGTCCAGTAATGTTGAAATAGTGCTGCTGTTCAAATGAAGTGAAATCAATCCCAAATCTGCTCAAAAGCTTTTCTCTCTATCAGAGTAAGCTGTTTCATTCAGTATTCAGTGCAAATCTTGCCAAACTGAAAGATGTTTAAGCCTTATGAAACACAATGTTTTCTGCAATGCTGTAAGACAGTTTTTAATGTGTTAGAAGTTATATGCACAAAAACTTATGTTAGGACTTCAATGATCAAGATTGTCAGTTTACAGCTTTCTGAGTCCAGTAATGTTGAAATAGTGCTGCTGTTCAAATGAAGTGAAATCAATCCCAAATCTGCTCAAAAGCTTTTCTCTCTATCAGAGTCAGCTGTTTCATTCAGTATTAAGTGCAAATCTTGCCAAACTGATAGATGCTTATGCCTTATGAAATACAATGTTTTCTGCAATGCTGAAAGACAGTTTTTAATGTGTTAGAAGTTATATGCACAAAAACTAATGTTAGGACTTCAATGATCAAGATTGTCAGTTTACAGCTTTCTGAGTCCAGTAATGTTGAAATAGTGATTCTGTTCAAATGAAGTGAAACCAAGCCCAAATCTGCTCAAAAGCTTTTCTCTCTATCAGAGTAAGCTGTTTCATTCAGTATTAAGTGCAAATCTTGCCAAACTGATAGATGCTTATGCCTTATGAAATATAATGTTTTCTGCAATGCAGTAAGACAGTTTTTAATGTGTTAGAAGTTATATGCACAAAAAATTATGTTAGGACTTCAATGATCAAGATTGTCAGTTTACAGCTTTCTGAGTCCAGTAATGTTGAAATAGTGCTGCTGTTCAAATGAAGTGAAATCAAGCCCAAATCTGCTCAAAAGCTTTTCTCTCTATCAGAGTAAGCTGTTTCATTCAGTATTCAGTGCAAATCTTGCCAAACTGAAAGATGTTTAAGCCTTATGAAATACAATGTTTTCTGCAATGCTGTAAGACAGTTTTTAATGTGTTAGAAGTTATATGCACAAAAACTAATGTTAGGACTTCAATGATCAAGATTGTCAGTTTACAGCTTTCTGAGTCCAGTAATGTTGAAATAGTGCTGCTGTTCAAATGAAGTGAAATCAAGCCCAAATCTGCTCAAAAGCTTTTCTCTCTATCAGAGTAAGCTGTTTCATTCAGTATTAAGTGCAAATCTTGCCAAACTGATAGATGCTTATGCCTTATGAAATACAATGTTTTCTGCAATGCTGTAAGACAGTTTTTAATGTGTTAGAAGTTATATGCACAAAAACTAATGTTAGGACTTCAATGATCAAGATTGTCAGTTTACAGCTTTCTGAGTCCAGTAATGTTGAAATAGTGATTCTGTTCAAATGAAGTGAAACCAAGCCCAAATCTGCTCAAAAGCTTTTCTCTCTATCAGAGTAAGCTGTTTCATTCAGTATTAAGTGCAAATCTTGCCAAACTGATAGATGCTTATGCCTTATGAAATACAATGTTTTCTGCAATGCTGTAAGACAGTTTTTAATGTGTTAGAAGTTATATGCACAAAAAATTATGTTAGGACTTCAATGATCAAGATTGTCAGTTTACAGCTTTCTGAGTCCAGTAATGTTGAAATAGTGCTGCTGTTCAAATTAAGTGAAATCAAGCCCAAATCTGCTCAAAAGCTTTTCTCTCTATCAGAGTAAGCTGTTTCATTCAGTATTAAGTGCAAATCTTGCCAAACTGATAGATGCTTATGCCTTATGAAATACAATGTTTTCTGCAATGCTGTAAGACAGTTTTTAATGTGTTAGAAGTTATATGCACAAATACTAATGTTTGGACTTCAATGATCAAGATTGTCAGTTTACAGCTTTCTGAGTCCAGTAATGTTGAAATAGTGATTCTGTTCAAATGAAGTGAAACCAAGCCCAAATCTGCTCAAAAGCTTTTCTCTCTATCAGAGTAAGCTGTTTCATTCAGTATTAAGTGCAAATCTTGCCAAACTGATAGATGCTTATGCCTTATGAAATACAATGTTTTCTGCAATGCTGTAAGACAGTTTTTAATGTGTTAGAAGTTATATGCACAAAAACTTATGTTAGGACTTCAATGATCAAGATTGTCAGTTTTCAGCTTTCTGAGTCCAGTAATGTTGAAATAGTGATTCTGTTCAAATGAAGTGAAACCAAGCCCAAATCTGCTCAAAAGCTTTTCTCTCTATCAGAGTAAGCTGTTTCATTCAGTATTAAGTGCAAATCTTGCCAAACTGATAGATGCTTATGCCTTATGAAATACAATGTTTTCTGCAATGCTGTAAGACAGTTTTTAATGTGTTAGAAGTTATATGCACAAATACTAATGTTTGGACTTCAATGATCAAGATTGTCAGTTTACAGCTTTCTGAGTCCAGTAATGTTGAAATAGTGATTCTGTTCAAATGAAGTGAAACCAAGCCCAAATCTGCTCAAAAGCTTTTCTCTCTATCAGAGTAAGCTGTTTCATTCAGTATTAAGTGCAAATATTGCCAAACTGATAGATGCTTATGCCTTATGAAATACAATGTTTTCTGCAATGCTGTAAGACAGTTTTTAATGTGTTAGAAGTTATATGCACAAAAACTAATGTTAGGACTTCAATGATCAAGATTGTCAGTTTTCAGCTTTCTGAGTCCAGTAATGTTGAAATAGTGATTCTGTTCAAATGAAGTGAAACCAAGCCCAAATCTGCTCAAAAGCTTTTCTCTCTATCAGAGTAAGCTGTTTCATTCAGTATTAAGTGCAAATCTTGCCAAACTGATAGATGCTTATGCCTTATGAAATACAATGTTTTCTGCAATGCTGTAAGACAGTTTTTAATGTGTTAGAAGTTATATGCACAAAAACTTATGTTAGGACTTCAATGATCAAGATTGTCAGTTTACAGCTTTTTGAGTCCAGTAATGTTGAAATAGTGATTCTGTTCAAATGAAGTGAAACCAAGCCCAAATCTGCTCAAAAGCTTTTCTCTCTATCAGAGTAAGCTGTTTCATTCAGTATTAAGTGCAAATCTTGCCAAACTGAAAGATGCTTATGCCTTATGAAATACAATGTTTTCTGCAATGCTGTAAGACAGTTTTTAATGTGTTAGAAGTTATATGCACAAAAACTAATGTTAGGACTTCAAAGATCAAGATTGTCAGTTTACAGCTTTCTGAGTCCAGTAATGTTGAAATAGTGCTGCTGTTCAAATGAAGTGAAATCAAGCCCAAATCTGCTCAAAAGCTTTTCTCTCTATCAGAGTAAGCTGTTTCATTCAGTATTAAGTGCAAATCTTGCCAAACTGATAGATGCTTATGCCTTATGAAATACAATGTTTTCTGCAATGCTGTAAGACAGTTTTTAATGTGTTAGAAGTTATATGCACAAAAACTAATGTTAGGACTTCAATGATCAAGATTGTCAGTTTACAGCTTTCTGATTCCAGTAATGTTGAAATAGTGATTCTGTTCAAATGAAGTGAAACCAAGCCCAAATCTGCTCAAAAGCTTTTCTCTCTATCAGAGTAAGCTGTTTCATTCAGTATTAAGTGCAAATCTTGCCAAACTGATAGATGCTTATGCCTTATGAAATATAATGTTTTCTGCAATGCTGTAAGACAGTTTTTAATGTGTTAGAAGTTATATGCACAAAAATTATGTTAGGACTTCAATGATCAAGATTGTCAGTTTACAGCTTTCTGAGTCCAGTAATGTTGAAATAGTGCTGCTGTTCAAATGAAGTGAAATCAAGCCCAAATCTGCTCAAAAGCTTTTCTCTCTATCAGAGTAAGCTGTTTCATTCAGTATTCAGTGCAAATCTTGCCAAACTGAAAGATGTTTAAGCCTTATGAAATACAATGTTTTCTGCAATGCTGTAAGACAGTTTTTAATGTGTTAGAAGTTATATGCACAAAAACTTATGTTAGGACTTCAATGATCAAGATTGTCAGTTTACAGCTTTCTGAGTCCAGTAATGTTGAAATAGTGCTGCTGTTCAAATGAAGTGAAATCAAGCCCAAATCTGCTCAAAAGCTTTTCTCTCTATCAGAGTAAGCTGTTTCATTCAGTATTAAGTGCAAATCCTGGCAAACTGATAGATGCTTATGCCTTATGAAATACAATGTTTTCTGCAATGCTGAAAGACAGTTTTTAATGTGTTAGAAGTTATATGCACAAAAACTAATGTTAGGACTTCAATGATCAAGATTGTCAGTTTACAGCTTTCTGAGTCCAGTAATGTTGAAATAGTGCTGCTGTTCAAATGAAGTGAAATCAAGCCCAAATCTGCTCAAAAGCTTTTCTCTCTATCAGAGTAAGCTGTTTCATTCAGTATTAAGTGCAAATCTTGCCAAACTGATAGATGCTTATGCCTTATGAAATACAATGTTTTCTGCAATGCTGTAAGACAGTTTTTAATGTGTTAGAAGTTATATGCACAAAAACTAATGTTAGGACTTCAATGATCAAGATTGTCAGTTTACAGCTTTCTGATTCCAGTAATGTTGAAATAGTGATTCTGTTCAAATGAAGTGAAACCAAGCCCAAATCTGCTCAAAAGCTTTTCTCTCTATCAGAGTAAGCTGTTTCATTCAGTATTAAGTGCAAATCTTGCCAAACTGATAGATGCTTATGCCTTATGAAATATAATGTTTTCTGCAATGCTGTAAGACAGTTTTTAATGTGTTAGAAGTTATATGCACAAAAATTATGTTAGGACTTCAATGATCAAGATTGTCAGTTTACAGCTTTCTGAGTCCAGTAATGTTGAAATAGTGCTGCTGTTCAAATGAAGTGAAATCAAGCCCAAATCTGCTCAAAAGCTTTTCTCTCTATCAGAGTAAGCTGTTTCATTCAGTATTCAGTGCAAATCTTGCCAAACTGAAAGATGTTTAAGCCTTATGAAATACAATGTTTTCTGCAATGCTGTAAGACAGTTTTTAATGTGTTAGAAGTTATATGCACAAAAACTTATGTTAGGACTTCAATGATCAAGATTGTCAGTTTACAGCTTTCTGAGTCCAGTAATGTTGAAATAGTGCTGCTGTTCAAATGAAGTGAAATCAAGCCCAAATCTGCTCAAAAGCTTTTCTCTCTATCAGAGTAAGCTGTTTCATTCAGTATTAAGTGCAAATCCTGGCAAACTGATAGATGCTTATGCCTTATGAAATACAATGTTTTCTGCAATGCTGAAAGACAGTTTTTAATGTGTTAGAAGTTATATGCACAAAAACTAATGTTAGGACTTCAATGATCAAGATTGTCAGTTTACAGCTTTCTGAGTCCAGTAATGTTGAAATAGTGCTGCTGTTCAAATGAAGTGAAATCAAGCCCAAATCTGCTCAAAAGCTTTTCTCTCTATCAGAGTAAGCTGTTTCATTCAGTATTAAGTGCAAATCTTGCCAAACTGATAGATGCTTATGCCTTATGAAATACAATGTTTTCTGCAATGCTGTAAGACAGTTTTAATGTGTTAGAAGTTATATGCACAAATACTAATGTTTGGACTTCAATGATCAAGATTGTCAGTTTACAGCTTTCTGAGTCCAGTAATGTTGAAATAGTGATTCTGTTCAAATGAAGTGAAACCAAGCCCAAATCTGCTCAAAAGCTTTTCTCTCTATCAGAGTAAGCTGTTTCATTCAGTATTAAGTGCAAATCTTGCCAAACTGAAAGATGTTTAAGCCTTTTGAAACACAATGTTTTCTGCAATGCTGTAAGACAGTTTTTAATGTGTTAGAAGTTATATGCACAAAAACTTATGTTAGGACTTCAATGATCAAGATTGTCAGTTTACAGCTTTCTGAGTCCAGTAATGTTGAAATAGTGCTGCTGTTCAAATGAAGTGAAATCAAGCCCAAATCTGCTCAAAAGCTTTTCTCTCTATCAGAGTAAGCTGTTTCATTCAGTATTAAGTGCAAATCTTGGCAAACTGATAGATGCTTATGCCTTATGAAATACAATGTTTTCTGCAATGCTGAAAGACAGTTTTTAATGTGTTAGAAGTTACAGTATATGCACAAAAACTAATGTTAGGACTTCAATGATCAAGATTGTCAGTTTACAGCTTTCTGAGTCCAGTAATGTTGAAATAGTGCTGCTGTTCAAATGAAGTGAAATCAAGCCCAAATCTGCTCAAAAGCTTTTCTCTCTATCAGAGTAAGCTGTTTCATTCAGTATTAAGTGCAAATCTTGCCAAACTGATAGATGCTTATGCCTTATGAAATACAATGTTTTCTGCAATGCTGTAAGACAGTTTTTAATGTGTTAGAAGTTATATGCACAAATACTAATGTTTGGACTTCAATGATCAAGATTGTCAGTTTACAGCTTTCTGAGTCCAGTAATGTTGAAATAGTGCTGCTGTTCAAATGAAGTGAAATCAAGCCCAAATCTGCTCAAAAGCTTTTCTCTCTATCAGAGTAAGCTGTTTCATTCAGTATTAAGTGCAAATCTTGCCAAACTGATAGATGCTTATGCCTTATGAAATACAATGTTTTCTGCAATGCTGAAAGACAGTTTTTAATGTGTTAGAAGTTATATGCACAAAAACTAATGTTAGGACTTCAATGATCAAGATTGTCAGTTTACAGCTTTCTGAGTCCAGTAATGTTGAAATAGTGCTGCTGTTCAAATGAAGTGAAATCAAGCCCAAATCTGCTCAAAAGCTTTTCTCTCTATCAGAGTAAGCTGTTTCATTCAGTATTAAGTGCAAATCTTGCCAAACTGATAGATGCTTATGCCTTATGAAATACAATGTTTTCTGCAATGCTGAAAGACAGTTTTTAATGTGTTAGAAGTTATATGCACAAAAACTAATGTTAGGACTTCAATGATCAAGATTGTCAGTTTTCAGCTTTCTGAGTCCAGTAATGTTGAAATAGTGATTCTGTTCAAATGAAGTGAAACCAAGCCCAAATCTGCTCAAAAGCTTTTCTCTCTATCAGAGTAAGCTGTTTCATTCAGTATTAAGTGCAAATCTTGCCAAACTGATAGATGCTTATGCCTTAGGAAATACAATGTTTTCTGCAATGCTGTAAGACAGTTTTTAATGTGTTAGAAGTTATATGCACAAAAACTTATGTTAGGACTTCAATGATCAAGATTGTCAGTTTACAGCTTTCTGAGTCCAGTAATGTTGAAATAGTGCTGCTGTTCAAATGAAGTGAAATCAAGCCCAAATCTGCTCAAAAGCTTTTCTCTCTATCAGAGTAAGCTGTTTCATTCAGTATTCAGTGCAAATCTTGCCAAACTGAAAGATGTTTAAGCCTTATGAAACACAATGTTTTCTGCAATGCTGTAAGACAGTTTTTAATGTGTTAGAAGTTATATGCACAAAAACTTATGTTAGGACTTCAATGATCAAGATTGTCAGTTTACAGCTTTCTGAGTCCAGTAATGTTGAAATAGTGCTGCTGTTCAAATGAAGTGAAATCAATCCCAAATCTGCTCAAAAGCTTTTCTCTCTATCAGAGTAAGCTGTTTCATTCAGTATTCAGTGCAAATCTTGCCAAACTGAAAGATGTTTAAGCCTTATGAAACACAATGTTTTCTGCAATGCTGTAAGACAGTTTTTAATGTGTTAGAAGTTATATGCACAAAAACTTATGTTAGGACTTCAATGATCAAGATTGTCAGTTTACAGCTTTCTGAGTCCAGTAATGTTGAAATAGTGCTGCTGTTCAAATGAAGTGAAATCAATCCCAAATCTGCTCAAAAGCTTTTCTCTCTATCAGAGTCAGCTGTTTCATTCAGTATTAAGTGCAAATCTTGCCAAACTGATAGATGCTTATGCCTTATGAAATACAATGTTTTCTGCAATGCTGAAAGACAGTTTTTAATGTGTTAGAAGTTATATGCACAAAAACTAATGTTAGGACTTCAATGATCAAGATTGTCAGTTTACAGCTTTCTGAGTCCAGTAATGTTGAAATAGTGATTCTGTTCAAATGAAGTGAAACCAAGCCCAAATCTGCTCAAAAGCTTTTCTCTCTATCAGAGTAAGCTGTTTCATTCAGTATTAAGTGCAAATCTTGCCAAACTGATAGATGCTTATGCCTTATGAAATATAATGTTTTCTGCAATGCAGTAAGACAGTTTTTAATGTGTTAGAAGTTATATGCACAAAAAATTATGTTAGGACTTCAATGATCAAGATTGTCAGTTTACAGCTTTCTGAGTCCAGTAATGTTGAAATAGTGCTGCTGTTCAAATGAAGTGAAATCAAGCCCAAATCTGCTCAAAAGCTTTTCTCTCTATCAGAGTAAGCTGTTTCATTCAGTATTCAGTGCAAATCTTGCCAAACTGAAAGATGTTTAAGCCTTATGAAATACAATGTTTTCTGCAATGCTGTAAGACAGTTTTTAATGTGTTAGAAGTTATATGCACAAAAACTAATGTTAGGACTTCAATGATCAAGATTGTCAGTTTACAGCTTTCTGAGTCCAGTAATGTTGAAATAGTGCTGCTGTTCAAATGAAGTGAAATCAAGCCCAAATCTGCTCAAAAGCTTTTCTCTCTATCAGAGTAAGCTGTTTCATTCAGTATTAAGTGCAAATCTTGCCAAACTGATAGATGCTTATGCCTTATGAAATACAATGTTTTCTGCAATGCTGTAAGACAGTTTTTAATGTGTTAGAAGTTATATGCACAAAAACTAATGTTAGGACTTCAATGATCAAGATTGTCAGTTTACAGCTTTCTGAGTCCAGTAATGTTGAAATAGTGATTCTGTTCAAATGAAGTGAAACCAAGCCCAAATCTGCTCAAAAGCTTTTCTCTCTATCAGAGTAAGCTGTTTCATTCAGTATTAAGTGCAAATCTTGCCAAACTGATAGATGCTTATGCCTTATGAAATACAATGTTTTCTGCAATGCTGTAAGACAGTTTTTAATGTGTTAGAAGTTATATGCACAAAAAATTATGTTAGGACTTCAATGATCAAGATTGTCAGTTTACAGCTTTCTGAGTCCAGTAATGTTGAAATAGTGCTGCTGTTCAAATTAAGTGAAATCAAGCCCAAATCTGCTCAAAAGCTTTTCTCTCTATCAGAGTAAGCTGTTTCATTCAGTATTAAGTGCAAATCTTGCCAAACTGATAGATGCTTATGCCTTATGAAATACAATGTTTTCTGCAATGCTGTAAGACAGTTTTTAATGTGTTAGAAGTTATATGCACAAATACTAATGTTTGGACTTCAATGATCAAGATTGTCAGTTTACAGCTTTCTGAGTCCAGTAATGTTGAAATAGTGATTCTGTTCAAATGAAGTGAAACCAAGCCCAAATCTGCTCAAAAGCTTTTCTCTCTATCAGAGTAAGCTGTTTCATTCAGTATTAAGTGCAAATCTTGCCAAACTGATAGATGCTTATGCCTTATGAAATACAATGTTTTCTGCAATGCTGTAAGACAGTTTTTAATGTGTTAGAAGTTATATGCACAAAAACTTATGTTAGGACTTCAATGATCAAGATTGTCAGTTTTCAGCTTTCTGAGTCCAGTAATGTTGAAATAGTGATTCTGTTCAAATGAAGTGAAACCAAGCCCAAATCTGCTCAAAAGCTTTTCTCTCTATCAGAGTAAGCTGTTTCATTCAGTATTAAGTGCAAATCTTGCCAAACTGATAGATGCTTATGCCTTATGAAATACAATGTTTTCTGCAATGCTGTAAGACAGTTTTTAATGTGTTAGAAGTTATATGCACAAATACTAATGTTTGGACTTCAATGATCAAGATTGTCAGTTTACAGCTTTCTGAGTCCAGTAATGTTGAAATAGTGATTCTGTTCAAATGAAGTGAAACCAAGCCCAAATCTGCTCAAAAGCTTTTCTCTCTATCAGAGTAAGCTGTTTCATTCAGTATTAAGTGCAAATATTGCCAAACTGATAGATGCTTATGCCTTATGAAATACAATGTTTTCTGCAATGCTGTAAGACAGTTTTTAATGTGTTAGAAGTTATATGCACAAAAACTAATGTTAGGACTTCAATGATCAAGATTGTCAGTTTTCAGCTTTCTGAGTCCAGTAATGTTGAAATAGTGATTCTGTTCAAATGAAGTGAAACCAAGCCCAAATCTGCTCAAAAGCTTTTCTCTCTATCAGAGTAAGCTGTTTCATTCAGTATTAAGTGCAAATCTTGCCAAACTGATAGATGCTTATGCCTTATGAAATACAATGTTTTCTGCAATGCTGTAAGACAGTTTTTAATGTGTTAGAAGTTATATGCACAAAAACTTATGTTAGGACTTCAATGATCAAGATTGTCAGTTTACAGCTTTTTGAGTCCAGTAATGTTGAAATAGTGATTCTGTTCAAATGAAGTGAAACCAAGCCCAAATCTGCTCAAAAGCTTTTCTCTCTATCAGAGTAAGCTGTTTCATTCAGTATTAAGTGCAAATCTTGCCAAACTGAAAGATGCTTATGCCTTATGAAATACAATGTTTTCTGCAATGCTGTAAGACAGTTTTTAATGTGTTAGAAGTTATATGCACAAAAACTAATGTTAGGACTTCAAAGATCAAGATTGTCAGTTTACAGCTTTCTGAGTCCAGTAATGTTGAAATAGTGCTGCTGTTCAAATGAAGTGAAATCAAGCCCAAATCTGCTCAAAAGCTTTTCTCTCTATCAGAGTAAGCTGTTTCATTCAGTATTAAGTGCAAATCTTGCCAAACTGATAGATGCTTATGCCTTATGAAATACAATGTTTTCTGCAATGCTGTAAGACAGTTTTTAATGTGTTAGAAGTTATATGCACAAAAACTAATGTTAGGACTTCAATGATCAAGATTGTCAGTTTACAGCTTTCTGATTCCAGTAATGTTGAAATAGTGATTCTGTTCAAATGAAGTGAAACCAAGCCCAAATCTGCTCAAAAGCTTTTCTCTCTATCAGAGTAAGCTGTTTCATTCAGTATTAAGTGCAAATCTTGCCAAACTGATAGATGCTTATGCCTTATGAAATATAATGTTTTCTGCAATGCTGTAAGACAGTTTTTAATGTGTTAGAAGTTATATGCACAAAAATTATGTTAGGACTTCAATGATCAAGATTGTCAGTTTACAGCTTTCTGAGTCCAGTAATGTTGAAATAGTGCTGCTGTTCAAATGAAGTGAAATCAAGCCCAAATCTGCTCAAAAGCTTTTCTCTCTATCAGAGTAAGCTGTTTCATTCAGTATTCAGTGCAAATCTTGCCAAACTGAAAGATGTTTAAGCCTTATGAAATACAATGTTTTCTGCAATGCTGTAAGACAGTTTTTAATGTGTTAGAAGTTATATGCACAAAAACTTATGTTAGGACTTCAATGATCAAGATTGTCAGTTTACAGCTTTCTGAGTCCAGTAATGTTGAAATAGTGCTGCTGTTCAAATGAAGTGAAATCAAGCCCAAATCTGCTCAAAAGCTTTTCTCTCTATCAGAGTAAGCTGTTTCATTCAGTATTAAGTGCAAATCCTGGCAAACTGATAGATGCTTATGCCTTATGAAATACAATGTTTTCTGCAATGCTGAAAGACAGTTTTTAATGTGTTAGAAGTTATATGCACAAAAACTAATGTTAGGACTTCAATGATCAAGATTGTCAGTTTACAGCTTTCTGAGTCCAGTAATGTTGAAATAGTGCTGCTGTTCAAATGAAGTGAAATCAAGCCCAAATCTGCTCAAAAGCTTTTCTCTCTATCAGAGTAAGCTGTTTCATTCAGTATTAAGTGCAAATCTTGCCAAACTGATAGATGCTTATGCCTTATGAAATACAATGTTTTCTGCAATGCTGTAAGACAGTTTTAATGTGTTAGAAGTTATATGCACAAATACTAATGTTTGGACTTCAATGATCAAGATTGTCAGTTTACAGCTTTCTGAGTCCAGTAATGTTGAAATAGTGATTCTGTTCAAATGAAGTGAAACCAAGCCCAAATCTGCTCAAAAGCTTTTCTCTCTATCAGAGTAAGCTGTTTCATTCAGTATTAAGTGCAAATCTTGCCAAACTGAAAGATGTTTAAGCCTTTTGAAACACAATGTTTTCTGCAATGCTGTAAGACAGTTTTTAATGTGTTAGAAGTTATATGCACAAATACTAATGTTTGGACTTCAATGATCAAGATTGTCAGTTTACAGCTTTCTGAGTCCAGTAATGTTGAAATAGTGATTCTGTTCAAATGAAGTGAAACCAAGCCCAAATCTGCTCAAAAGCTTTTCTCTCTATCAGAGTAAGCTGTTTCATTCAGTATTAAGTGCAAATCTTGCCAAACTGATAGATGCTTATGCCTTATGAAATACAATGTTTTCTGCAATGCTGTAAGACAGTTTTTAATGTGTTAGAAGTTATATGCACAAAAACTAATGTTAGGACTTCAATGATCAAGATTGTCAGTTTTCAGCTTTCTGAGTCCAGTAATGTTGAAATAGTGATTCTGTTCAAATGAAGTGAAACCAAGCCCAAATCTGCTCAAAAGCTTTTCTCTCTATCAGAGTAAGCTGTTTCATTCAGTATTAAGTGCAAATCTTGCCAAACTGATAGATGCTTATGCCTTATGAAATACAATGTTTTCTGCAATGCTGTAAGACAGTTTTTAATGTGTTAGAAGTTATATGCACAAAAACTTATGTTAGGACTTCAATGATCAAGATTGTCAGTTTACAGCTTTTTGAGTCCAGTAATGTTGAAATAGTGATTCTGTTCAAATGAAGTGAAACCAAGCCCAAATCTGCTCAAAAGCTTTTCTCTCTATCAGAGTAAGCTGTTTCATTCAGTATTAAGTGCAAATCTTGCCAAACTGAAAGATGCTTATGCCTTATGAAATACAATGTTTTCTGCAATGCTGTAAGACAGTTTTTAATGTGTTAGAAGTTATATGCACAAAAACTAATGTTAGGACTTCAAAGATCAAGATTGTCAGTTTACAGCTTTCTGAGTCCAGTAATGTTGAAATAGTGCTGCTGTTCAAATGAAGTGAAATCAAGCCCAAATCTGCTCAAAAGCTTTTCTCTCTATCAGAGTAAGCTGTTTCATTCAGTATTAAGTGCAAATCTTGCCAAACTGATAGATGCTTATGCCTTATGAAATACAATGTTTTCTGCAATGCTGTAAGACAGTTTTTAATGTGTTAGAAGTTATATGCACAAAAACTAATGTTAGGACTTCAATGATCAAGATTGTCAGTTTACAGCTTTCTGATTCCAGTAATGTTGAAATAGTGATTCTGTTCAAATGAAGTGAAACCAAGCCCAAATCTGCTCAAAAGCTTTTCTCTCTATCAGAGTAAGCTGTTTCATTCAGTATTAAGTGCAAATCTTGCCAAACTGATAGATGCTTATGCCTTATGAAATATAATGTTTTCTGCAATGCTGTAAGACAGTTTTTAATGTGTTAGAAGTTATATGCACAAAAATTATGTTAGGACTTCAATGATCAAGATTGTCAGTTTACAGCTTTCTGAGTCCAGTAATGTTGAAATAGTGCTGCTGTTCAAATGAAGTGAAATCAAGCCCAAATCTGCTCAAAAGCTTTTCTCTCTATCAGAGTAAGCTGTTTCATTCAGTATTCAGTGCAAATCTTGCCAAACTGAAAGATGTTTAAGCCTTATGAAATACAATGTTTTCTGCAATGCTGTAAGACAGTTTTTAATGTGTTAGAAGTTATATGCACAAAAACTTATGTTAGGACTTCAATGATCAAGATTGTCAGTTTACAGCTTTCTGAGTCCAGTAATGTTGAAATAGTGCTGCTGTTCAAATGAAGTGAAATCAAGCCCAAATCTGCTCAAAAGCTTTTCTCTCTATCAGAGTAAGCTGTTTCATTCAGTATTAAGTGCAAATCCTGGCAAACTGATAGATGCTTATGCCTTATGAAATACAATGTTTTCTGCAATGCTGAAAGACAGTTTTTAATGTGTTAGAAGTTATATGCACAAAAACTAATGTTAGGACTTCAATGATCAAGATTGTCAGTTTACAGCTTTCTGAGTCCAGTAATGTTGAAATAGTGCTGCTGTTCAAATGAAGTGAAATCAAGCCCAAATCTGCTCAAAAGCTTTTCTCTCTATCAGAGTAAGCTGTTTCATTCAGTATTCAGTGCAAATCTTGCCAAACTGAAAGATGTTTAAGCCTTATGAAATACAATGTTTTCTGCAATGCTGTAAGACAGTTTTTAATGTGTTAGAAGTTATATGCACAAAAACTAATGTTAGGACTTCAATGATCAAGATTGTCAGTTTACAGCTTTCTGAGTCCAGTAATGTTGAAATAGTGCTGCTGTTCAAATGAAGTGAAATCAAGCCCAAATCTGCTCAAAAGCTTTTCTCTCTATCAGAGTAAGCTGTTTCATTCAGTATTAAGTGCAAATCTTGCCAAACTGATAGATGCTTATGCCTTATGAAATACAATGTTTTCTGCAATGCTGTAAGACAGTTTTTAATGTGTTAGAAGTTATATGCACAAAAACTAATGTTAGGACTTCAATGATCAAGATTGTCAGTTTACAGCTTTCTGAGTCCAGTAATGTTGAAATAGTGCTGCTGTTCAAATGAAGTGAAATCAAGCCCAAATCTGCTCAAAAGCTTTTCTCTCTATCAGAGTAAGCTGTTTCATTCAGTATTAAGTGCAAATCTTGCCAAACTGATAGATGCTTATGCCTTATGAAATACAATGTTTTCTGCAATGCTGTAAGACAGTTTTTAATGTGTTAGAAGTTATATGCACAAAAACTAATGTTAGGACTTCAATGATCAAGATTGTCAGTTTACAGCTTTCTGAGTCCAGTAATGTTGAAATAGTGATTCTGTTCAAATGAAGTGAAACCAAGCCCAAATCTGCTCAAAAGCTTTTCTCTCTATCAGAGTAAGCTGTTTCATTCAGTATTAAGTGCAAATCTTGCCAAACTGATAGATGCTTATGCCTTATGAAATATAATGTTTTCTGCAATGCTGTAAGACAGTTTTTAATGTGTTAGAAGTTATATGCACAAAAATTATGTTAGGACTTCAATGATCAAGATTGTCAGTTTACAGCTTTCTGAGTCCAGTAATGTTGAAATAGTGCTGCTGTTCAAATGAAGTGAAATCAAGCCCAAATCTGCTCAAAAGCTTTTCTCTCTATCAGAGTAAGCTGTTTCATTCAGTATTCAGTGCAAATCTTGCCAAACTGAAAGATGTTTAAGCCTTATGAAATACAATGTTTTCTGCAATGCTGTAAGACAGTTTTTAATGTGTTAGAAGTTATATGCACAAAAACTTATGTTAGGACTTCAATGATCAAGATTGTCAGTTTACAGCTTTCTGAGTCCAGTAATGTTGAAATAGTGCTGCTGTTCAAATGAAGTGAAATCAAGCCCAAATCTGCTCAAAAGCTTTTCTCTCTATCAGAGTAAGCTGTTTCATTCAGTATTAAGTGCAAATCCTGGCAAACTGATAGATGCTTATGCCTTATGAAATACAATGTTTTCTGCAATGCTGAAAGACAGTTTTTAATGTGTTAGAAGTTATATGCACAAAAACTAATGTTAGGACTTCAATGATCAAGATTGTCAGTTTACAGCTTTCTGAGTCCAGTAATGTTGAAATAGTGCTGCTGTTCAAATGAAGTGAAATCAAGCCCAAATCTGCTCAAAAGCTTTTCTCTCTATCAGAGTAAGCTGTTTCATTCAGTATTAAGTGCAAATCTTGCCAAACTGATAGATGCTTATGCCTTATGAAATACAATGTTTTCTGCAATGCTGTAAGACAGTTTTTAATGTGTTAGAAGTTATATGCACAAAAACTAATGTTAGGACTTCAATGATCAAGATTGTCAGTTTACAGCTTTCTGATTCCAGTAATGTTGAAATAGTGATTCTGTTCAAATGAAGTGAAACCAAGCCCAAATCTGCTCAAAAGCTTTTCTCTCTATCAGAGTAAGCTGTTTCATTCAGTATTAAGTGCAAATCTTGCCAAACTGATAGATGCTTATGCCTTATGAAATATAATGTTTTCTGCAATGCTGTAAGACAGTTTTTAATGTGTTAGAAGTTATATGCACAAAAATTATGTTAGGACTTCAATGATCAAGATTGTCAGTTTACAGCTTTCTGAGTCCAGTAATGTTGAAATAGTGCTGCTGTTCAAATGAAGTGAAATCAAGCCCAAATCTGCTCAAAAGCTTTTCTCTCTATCAGAGTAAGCTGTTTCATTCAGTATTCAGTGCAAATCTTGCCAAACTGAAAGATGTTTAAGCCTTATGAAATACAATGTTTTCTGCAATGCTGTAAGACAGTTTTTAATGTGTTAGAAGTTATATGCACAAAAACTTATGTTAGGACTTCAATGATCAAGATTGTCAGTTTACAGCTTTCTGAGTCCAGTAATGTTGAAATAGTGCTGCTGTTCAAATGAAGTGAAATCAAGCCCAAATCTGCTCAAAAGCTTTTCTCTCTATCAGAGTAAGCTGTTTCATTCAGTATTAAGTGCAAATCCTGGCAAACTGATAGATGCTTATGCCTTATGAAATACAATGTTTTCTGCAATGCTGAAAGACAGTTTTTAATGTGTTAGAAGTTATATGCACAAAAACTAATGTTAGGACTTCAATGATCAAGATTGTCAGTTTACAGCTTTCTGAGTCCAGTAATGTTGAAATAGTGCTGCTGTTCAAATGAAGTGAAATCAAGCCCAAATCTGCTCAAAAGCTTTTCTCTCTATCAGAGTAAGCTGTTTCATTCAGTATTAAGTGCAAATCTTGCCAAACTGATAGATGCTTATGCCTTATGAAATACAATGTTTTCTGCAATGCTGTAAGACAGTTTTAATGTGTTAGAAGTTATATGCACAAATACTAATGTTTGGACTTCAATGATCAAGATTGTCAGTTTACAGCTTTCTGAGTCCAGTAATGTTGAAATAGTGATTCTGTTCAAATGAAGTGAAACCAAGCCCAAATCTGCTCAAAAGCTTTTCTCTCTATCAGAGTAAGCTGTTTCATTCAGTATTAAGTGCAAATCTTGCCAAACTGAAAGATGTTTAAGCCTTTTGAAACACAATGTTTTCTGCAATGCTGTAAGACAGTTTTTAATGTGTTAGAAGTTATATGCACAAAAACTTATGTTAGGACTTCAATGATCAAGATTGTCAGTTTACAGCTTTCTGAGTCCAGTAATGTTGAAATAGTGCTGCTGTTCAAATGAAGTGAAATCAAGCCCAAATCTGCTCAAAAGCTTTTCTCTCTATCAGAGTAAGCTGTTTCATTCAGTATTAAGTGCAAATCTTGGCAAACTGATAGATGCTTATGCCTTATGAAATACAATGTTTTCTGCAATGCTGAAAGACAGTTTTTAATGTGTTAGAAGTTACAGTATATGCACAAAAACTAATGTTAGGACTTCAATGATCAAGATTGTCAGTTTACAGCTTTCTGAGTCCAGTAATGTTGAAATAGTGCTGCTGTTCAAATGAAGTGAAATCAAGCCCAAATCTGCTCAAAAGCTTTTCTCTCTATCAGAGTAAGCTGTTTCATTCAGTATTAAGTGCAAATCTTGCCAAACTGATAGATGCTTATGCCTTATGAAATACAATGTTTTCTGCAATGCTGTAAGACAGTTTTTAATGTGTTAGAAGTTATATGCACAAATACTAATGTTTGGACTTCAATGATCAAGATTGTCAGTTTACAGCTTTCTGAGTCCAGTAATGTTGAAATAGTGCTGCTGTTCAAATGAAGTGAAATCAAGCCCAAATCTGCTCAAAAGCTTTTCTCTCTATCAGAGTAAGCTGTTTCATTCAGTATTAAGTGCAAATCTTGCCAAACTGATAGATGCTTATGCCTTATGAAATACAATGTTTTCTGCAATGCTGAAAGACAGTTTTTAATGTGTTAGAAGTTATATGCACAAAAACTAATGTTAGGACTTCAATGATCAAGATTGTCAGTTTACAGCTTTCTGAGTCCAGTAATGTTGAAATAGTGCTGCTGTTCAAATGAAGTGAAATCAAGCCCAAATCTGCTCAAAAGCTTTTCTCTCTATCAGAGTAAGCTGTTTCATTCAGTATTAAGTGCAAATCTTGCCAAACTGATAGATGCTTATGCCTTATGAAATACAATGTTTTCTGCAATGCTGAAAGACAGTTTTTAATGTGTTAGAAGTTATATGCACAAAAACTAATGTTAGGACTTCAATGATCAAGATTGTCAGTTTTCAGCTTTCTGAGTCCAGTAATGTTGAAATAGTGATTCTGTTCAAATGAAGTGAAACCAAGCCCAAATCTGCTCAAAAGCTTTTCTCTCTATCAGAGTAAGCTGTTTCATTCAGTATTAAGTGCAAATCTTGCCAAACTGATAGATGCTTATGCCTTAGGAAATACAATGTTTTCTGCAATGCTGTAAGACAGTTTTTAATGTGTTAGAAGTTATATGCACAAAAACTTATGTTAGGACTTCAATGATCAAGATTGTCAGTTTACAGCTTTCTGAGTCCAGTAATGTTGAAATAGTGCTGCTGTTCAAATGAAGTGAAATCAAGCCCAAATCTGCTCAAAAGCTTTTCTCTCTATCAGAGTAAGCTGTTTCATTCAGTATTCAGTGCAAATCTTGCCAAACTGAAAGATGTTTAAGCCTTATGAAACACAATGTTTTCTGCAATGCTGTAAGACAGTTTTTAATGTGTTAGAAGTTATATGCACAAAAACTTATGTTAGGACTTCAATGATCAAGATTGTCAGTTTACAGCTTTCTGAGTCCAGTAATGTTGAAATAGTGCTGCTGTTCAAATGAAGTGAAATCAATCCCAAATCTGCTCAAAAGCTTTTCTCTCTATCAGAGTAAGCTGTTTCATTCAGTATTCAGTGCAAATCTTGCCAAACTGAAAGATGTTTAAGCCTTATGAAACACAATGTTTTCTGCAATGCTGTAAGACAGTTTTTAATGTGTTAGAAGTTATATGCACAAAAACTTATGTTAGGACTTCAATGATCAAGATTGTCAGTTTACAGCTTTCTGAGTCCAGTAATGTTGAAATAGTGCTGCTGTTCAAATGAAGTGAAATCAATCCCAAATCTGCTCAAAAGCTTTTCTCTCTATCAGAGTCAGCTGTTTCATTCAGTATTAAGTGCAAATCTTGCCAAACTGATAGATGCTTATGCCTTATGAAATACAATGTTTTCTGCAATGCTGAAAGACAGTTTTTAATGTGTTAGAAGTTATATGCACAAAAACTAATGTTAGGACTTCAATGATCAAGATTGTCAGTTTACAGCTTTCTGAGTCCAGTAATGTTGAAATAGTGATTCTGTTCAAATGAAGTGAAACCAAGCCCAAATCTGCTCAAAAGCTTTTCTCTCTATCAGAGTAAGCTGTTTCATTCAGTATTAAGTGCAAATCTTGCCAAACTGATAGATGCTTATGCCTTATGAAATATAATGTTTTCTGCAATGCAGTAAGACAGTTTTTAATGTGTTAGAAGTTATATGCACAAAAAATTATGTTAGGACTTCAATGATCAAGATTGTCAGTTTACAGCTTTCTGAGTCCAGTAATGTTGAAATAGTGCTGCTGTTCAAATGAAGTGAAATCAAGCCCAAATCTGCTCAAAAGCTTTTCTCTCTATCAGAGTAAGCTGTTTCATTCAGTATTCAGTGCAAATCTTGCCAAACTGAAAGATGTTTAAGCCTTATGAAATACAATGTTTTCTGCAATGCTGTAAGACAGTTTTTAATGTGTTAGAAGTTATATGCACAAAAACTAATGTTAGGACTTCAATGATCAAGATTGTCAGTTTACAGCTTTCTGAGTCCAGTAATGTTGAAATAGTGCTGCTGTTCAAATGAAGTGAAATCAAGCCCAAATCTGCTCAAAAGCTTTTCTCTCTATCAGAGTAAGCTGTTTCATTCAGTATTAAGTGCAAATCTTGCCAAACTGATAGATGCTTATGCCTTATGAAATACAATGTTTTCTGCAATGCTGTAAGACAGTTTTTAATGTGTTAGAAGTTATATGCACAAAAACTAATGTTAGGACTTCAATGATCAAGATTGTCAGTTTACAGCTTTCTGAGTCCAGTAATGTTGAAATAGTGATTCTGTTCAAATGAAGTGAAACCAAGCCCAAATCTGCTCAAAAGCTTTTCTCTCTATCAGAGTAAGCTGTTTCATTCAGTATTAAGTGCAAATCTTGCCAAACTGATAGATGCTTATGCCTTATGAAATACAATGTTTTCTGCAATGCTGTAAGACAGTTTTTAATGTGTTAGAAGTTATATGCACAAAAAATTATGTTAGGACTTCAATGATCAAGATTGTCAGTTTACAGCTTTCTGAGTCCAGTAATGTTGAAATAGTGCTGCTGTTCAAATTAAGTGAAATCAAGCCCAAATCTGCTCAAAAGCTTTTCTCTCTATCAGAGTAAGCTGTTTCATTCAGTATTAAGTGCAAATCTTGCCAAACTGATAGATGCTTATGCCTTATGAAATACAATGTTTTCTGCAATGCTGTAAGACAGTTTTTAATGTGTTAGAAGTTATATGCACAAATACTAATGTTTGGACTTCAATGATCAAGATTGTCAGTTTACAGCTTTCTGAGTCCAGTAATGTTGAAATAGTGATTCTGTTCAAATGAAGTGAAACCAAGCCCAAATCTGCTCAAAAGCTTTTCTCTCTATCAGAGTAAGCTGTTTCATTCAGTATTAAGTGCAAATCTTGCCAAACTGATAGATGCTTATGCCTTATGAAATACAATGTTTTCTGCAATGCTGTAAGACAGTTTTTAATGTGTTAGAAGTTATATGCACAAAAACTTATGTTAGGACTTCAATGATCAAGATTGTCAGTTTTCAGCTTTCTGAGTCCAGTAATGTTGAAATAGTGATTCTGTTCAAATGAAGTGAAACCAAGCCCAAATCTGCTCAAAAGCTTTTCTCTCTATCAGAGTAAGCTGTTTCATTCAGTATTAAGTGCAAATCTTGCCAAACTGATAGATGCTTATGCCTTATGAAATACAATGTTTTCTGCAATGCTGTAAGACAGTTTTTAATGTGTTAGAAGTTATATGCACAAATACTAATGTTTGGACTTCAATGATCAAGATTGTCAGTTTACAGCTTTCTGAGTCCAGTAATGTTGAAATAGTGATTCTGTTCAAATGAAGTGAAACCAAGCCCAAATCTGCTCAAAAGCTTTTCTCTCTATCAGAGTAAGCTGTTTCATTCAGTATTAAGTGCAAATATTGCCAAACTGATAGATGCTTATGCCTTATGAAATACAATGTTTTCTGCAATGCTGTAAGACAGTTTTTAATGTGTTAGAAGTTATATGCACAAAAACTAATGTTAGGACTTCAATGATCAAGATTGTCAGTTTTCAGCTTTCTGAGTCCAGTAATGTTGAAATAGTGATTCTGTTCAAATGAAGTGAAACCAAGCCCAAATCTGCTCAAAAGCTTTTCTCTCTATCAGAGTAAGCTGTTTCATTCAGTATTAAGTGCAAATCTTGCCAAACTGATAGATGCTTATGCCTTATGAAATACAATGTTTTCTGCAATGCTGTAAGACAGTTTTTAATGTGTTAGAAGTTATATGCACAAAAACTTATGTTAGGACTTCAATGATCAAGATTGTCAGTTTACAGCTTTTTGAGTCCAGTAATGTTGAAATAGTGATTCTGTTCAAATGAAGTGAAACCAAGCCCAAATCTGCTCAAAAGCTTTTCTCTCTATCAGAGTAAGCTGTTTCATTCAGTATTAAGTGCAAATCTTGCCAAACTGAAAGATGCTTATGCCTTATGAAATACAATGTTTTCTGCAATGCTGTAAGACAGTTTTTAATGTGTTAGAAGTTATATGCACAAAAACTAATGTTAGGACTTCAAAGATCAAGATTGTCAGTTTACAGCTTTCTGAGTCCAGTAATGTTGAAATAGTGCTGCTGTTCAAATGAAGTGAAATCAAGCCCAAATCTGCTCAAAAGCTTTTCTCTCTATCAGAGTAAGCTGTTTCATTCAGTATTAAGTGCAAATCTTGCCAAACTGATAGATGCTTATGCCTTATGAAATACAATGTTTTCTGCAATGCTGTAAGACAGTTTTTAATGTGTTAGAAGTTATATGCACAAAAACTAATGTTAGGACTTCAATGATCAAGATTGTCAGTTTACAGCTTTCTGATTCCAGTAATGTTGAAATAGTGATTCTGTTCAAATGAAGTGAAACCAAGCCCAAATCTGCTCAAAAGCTTTTCTCTCTATCAGAGTAAGCTGTTTCATTCAGTATTAAGTGCAAATCTTGCCAAACTGATAGATGCTTATGCCTTATGAAATATAATGTTTTCTGCAATGCTGTAAGACAGTTTTTAATGTGTTAGAAGTTATATGCACAAAAATTATGTTAGGACTTCAATGATCAAGATTGTCAGTTTACAGCTTTCTGAGTCCAGTAATGTTGAAATAGTGCTGCTGTTCAAATGAAGTGAAATCAAGCCCAAATCTGCTCAAAAGCTTTTCTCTCTATCAGAGTAAGCTGTTTCATTCAGTATTCAGTGCAAATCTTGCCAAACTGAAAGATGTTTAAGCCTTATGAAATACAATGTTTTCTGCAATGCTGTAAGACAGTTTTTAATGTGTTAGAAGTTATATGCACAAAAACTTATGTTAGGACTTCAATGATCAAGATTGTCAGTTTACAGCTTTCTGAGTCCAGTAATGTTGAAATAGTGCTGCTGTTCAAATGAAGTGAAATCAAGCCCAAATCTGCTCAAAAGCTTTTCTCTCTATCAGAGTAAGCTGTTTCATTCAGTATTAAGTGCAAATCCTGGCAAACTGATAGATGCTTATGCCTTATGAAATACAATGTTTTCTGCAATGCTGAAAGACAGTTTTTAATGTGTTAGAAGTTATATGCACAAAAACTAATGTTAGGACTTCAATGATCAAGATTGTCAGTTTACAGCTTTCTGAGTCCAGTAATGTTGAAATAGTGCTGCTGTTCAAATGAAGTGAAATCAAGCCCAAATCTGCTCAAAAGCTTTTCTCTCTATCAGAGTAAGCTGTTTCATTCAGTATTAAGTGCAAATCTTGCCAAACTGATAGATGCTTATGCCTTATGAAATACAATGTTTTCTGCAATGCTGTAAGACAGTTTTAATGTGTTAGAAGTTATATGCACAAATACTAATGTTTGGACTTCAATGATCAAGATTGTCAGTTTACAGCTTTCTGAGTCCAGTAATGTTGAAATAGTGATTCTGTTCAAATGAAGTGAAACCAAGCCCAAATCTGCTCAAAAGCTTTTCTCTCTATCAGAGTAAGCTGTTTCATTCAGTATTAAGTGCAAATCTTGCCAAACTGAAAGATGTTTAAGCCTTTTGAAACACAATGTTTTCTGCAATGCTGTAAGACAGTTTTTAATGTGTTAGAAGTTATATGCACAAATACTAATGTTTGGACTTCAATGATCAAGATTGTCAGTTTACAGCTTTCTGAGTCCAGTAATGTTGAAATAGTGATTCTGTTCAAATGAAGTGAAACCAAGCCCAAATCTGCTCAAAAGCTTTTCTCTCTATCAGAGTAAGCTGTTTCATTCAGTATTAAGTGCAAATCTTGCCAAACTGATAGATGCTTATGCCTTATGAAATACAATGTTTTCTGCAATGCTGTAAGACAGTTTTTAATGTGTTAGAAGTTATATGCACAAAAACTAATGTTAGGACTTCAATGATCAAGATTGTCAGTTTTCAGCTTTCTGAGTCCAGTAATGTTGAAATAGTGATTCTGTTCAAATGAAGTGAAACCAAGCCCAAATCTGCTCAAAAGCTTTTCTCTCTATCAGAGTAAGCTGTTTCATTCAGTATTAAGTGCAAATCTTGCCAAACTGATAGATGCTTATGCCTTATGAAATACAATGTTTTCTGCAATGCTGTAAGACAGTTTTTAATGTGTTAGAAGTTATATGCACAAAAACTTATGTTAGGACTTCAATGATCAAGATTGTCAGTTTACAGCTTTTTGAGTCCAGTAATGTTGAAATAGTGATTCTGTTCAAATGAAGTGAAACCAAGCCCAAATCTGCTCAAAAGCTTTTCTCTCTATCAGAGTAAGCTGTTTCATTCAGTATTAAGTGCAAATCTTGCCAAACTGAAAGATGCTTATGCCTTATGAAATACAATGTTTTCTGCAATGCTGTAAGACAGTTTTTAATGTGTTAGAAGTTATATGCACAAAAACTAATGTTAGGACTTCAAAGATCAAGATTGTCAGTTTACAGCTTTCTGAGTCCAGTAATGTTGAAATAGTGCTGCTGTTCAAATGAAGTGAAATCAAGCCCAAATCTGCTCAAAAGCTTTTCTCTCTATCAGAGTAAGCTGTTTCATTCAGTATTAAGTGCAAATCTTGCCAAACTGATAGATGCTTATGCCTTATGAAATACAATGTTTTCTGCAATGCTGTAAGACAGTTTTTAATGTGTTAGAAGTTATATGCACAAAAACTAATGTTAGGACTTCAATGATCAAGATTGTCAGTTTACAGCTTTCTGATTCCAGTAATGTTGAAATAGTGATTCTGTTCAAATGAAGTGAAACCAAGCCCAAATCTGCTCAAAAGCTTTTCTCTCTATCAGAGTAAGCTGTTTCATTCAGTATTAAGTGCAAATCTTGCCAAACTGATAGATGCTTATGCCTTATGAAATATAATGTTTTCTGCAATGCTGTAAGACAGTTTTTAATGTGTTAGAAGTTATATGCACAAAAATTATGTTAGGACTTCAATGATCAAGATTGTCAGTTTACAGCTTTCTGAGTCCAGTAATGTTGAAATAGTGCTGCTGTTCAAATGAAGTGAAATCAAGCCCAAATCTGCTCAAAAGCTTTTCTCTCTATCAGAGTAAGCTGTTTCATTCAGTATTCAGTGCAAATCTTGCCAAACTGAAAGATGTTTAAGCCTTATGAAATACAATGTTTTCTGCAATGCTGTAAGACAGTTTTTAATGTGTTAGAAGTTATATGCACAAAAACTTATGTTAGGACTTCAATGATCAAGATTGTCAGTTTACAGCTTTCTGAGTCCAGTAATGTTGAAATAGTGCTGCTGTTCAAATGAAGTGAAATCAAGCCCAAATCTGCTCAAAAGCTTTTCTCTCTATCAGAGTAAGCTGTTTCATTCAGTATTAAGTGCAAATCCTGGCAAACTGATAGATGCTTATGCCTTATGAAATACAATGTTTTCTGCAATGCTGAAAGACAGTTTTTAATGTGTTAGAAGTTATATGCACAAAAACTAATGTTAGGACTTCAATGATCAAGATTGTCAGTTTACAGCTTTCTGAGTCCAGTAATGTTGAAATAGTGCTGCTGTTCAAATGAAGTGAAATCAAGCCCAAATCTGCTCAAAAGCTTTTCTCTCTATCAGAGTAAGCTGTTTCATTCAGTATTCAGTGCAAATCTTGCCAAACTGAAAGATGTTTAAGCCTTATGAAATACAATGTTTTCTGCAATGCTGTAAGACAGTTTTTAATGTGTTAGAAGTTATATGCACAAAAACTAATGTTAGGACTTCAATGATCAAGATTGTCAGTTTACAGCTTTCTGAGTCCAGTAATGTTGAAATAGTGCTGCTGTTCAAATGAAGTGAAATCAAGCCCAAATCTGCTCAAAAGCTTTTCTCTCTATCAGAGTAAGCTGTTTCATTCAGTATTAAGTGCAAATCTTGCCAAACTGATAGATGCTTATGCCTTATGAAATACAATGTTTTCTGCAATGCTGTAAGACAGTTTTTAATGTGTTAGAAGTTATATGCACAAAAACTAATGTTAGGACTTCAATGATCAAGATTGTCAGTTTACAGCTTTCTGAGTCCAGTAATGTTGAAATAGTGATTCTGTTCAAATGAAGTGAAACCAAGCCCAAATCTGCTCAAAAGCTTTTCTCTCTATCAGAGTAAGCTGTTTCATTCAGTATTAAGTGCAAATCTTGCCAAACTGATAGATGCTTATGCCTTATGAAATATAATGTTTTCTGCAATGCTGTAAGACAGTTTTTAATGTGTTAGAAGTTATATGCACAAAAAATTATGTTAGGACTTCAATGATCAAGATTGTCAGTTTACAGCTTTCTGAGTCCAGTAATGTTGAAATAGTGCTGCTGTTCAAATGAAGTGAAATCAAGCCCAAATCTGCTCAAAAGCTTTTCTCTCTATCAGAGTAAGCTGTTTCATTCAGTATTCAGTGCAAATCTTGCCAAACTGAAAGATGTTTAAGCCTTATGAAATACAATGTTTTCTGCAATGCTATAAGACAGTTTTTAATGTGTTAGAAGTTATATGCACAAAAACTTATGTTAGGACTTCAATGATCAAGATTGTCAGTTTACAGCTTTCTGAGTCCAGTAATGTTGAAATAGTGCTGCTGTTCAAATGAAGTGAAATCAAGCCCAAATCTGCTCAAAAGCTTTTCTCTCTATCAGAGTAAGCTGTTTCATTCAGTATTAAGTGCAAATCTTGCCAAACTGATAGATGCTTATGCCTTATGAAATACAATGTTTTCTGCAATGCTGTAAGACAGTTTTTAATGTGTTAGAAGTTATATGCACAAATACTAATGTTTGGACTTCAATGATCAAGATTGTCAGTTTACAGCTTTCTGAGTCCAGTAATGTTGAAATAGTGATTCTGTTCAAATGAAGTGAAACCAAGCCCAAATCTGCTCAAAAGCTTTTCTCTCTATCAGAGTAAGCTGTTTCATTCAGTATTAAGTGCAAATCTTGCCAAACTGATAGATGCTTATGCCTTGTGAAATACAATGTTTTCTGCAATGCTGTAAGACAGTTTTTAATGTGTTAGAAGTTATATGCACAAAAACTTATGTTAGGACTTCAATGATCAAGATTGTCAGTTTTCAGCTTTCTGAGTCCAGTAATGTTGAAATAGTGATTCTGTTCAAATGAAGTGAAACCAAGCCCAAATCTGCTCAAAAGCTTTTCTCTCTATCAGAGTAAGCTGTTTCATTCAGTATTAAGTGCAAATCTTGCCAAACTGATAGATGCTTATGCCTTATGAAATACAATGTTTTCTGCAATGCTGTAAGACAGTTTTTAATGTGTTAGAAGTTATATGCACAAATACTAATGTTTGGACTTCAATGATCAAGATTGTCAGTTTACAGCTTTCTGAGTCCAGTAATGTTGAAATAGTGATTCTGTTCAAATGAAGTGAAACCAAGCCCAAATCTGCTCAAAAGCTTTTCTCTCTATCAGAGTAAGCTGTTTCATTCAGTATTAAGTGCAAATCTTGCCAAACTGATAGATGCTTATGCCTTATGAAATACAATGTTTTCTGCAATGCTGTAAGACAGTTTTTAATGTGTTAGAAGTTATATGCACAAAAACTAATGTTAGGACTTCAATGATCAAGATTGTCAGTTTACAGCTTTCTGAGTCCAGTAATGTTGAAATAGTGATTCTGTTCAAATGAAGTGAAACCAAGCCCAAATCTGCTCAAAAGCTTTTCTCTCTATCAGAGTAAGCTGTTTCATTCAGTATTAAGTGCAAATCTTGCCAAACTGATAGATGCTTATGCCTTATGAAATATAATGTTTTCTGCAATGCTGTAAGACAGTTTTTAATGTGTTAGAAGTTATATGCACAAAAAATTATGTTAGGACTTCAATGATCAAGATTGTCAGTTTACAGCTTTCTGAGTCCAGTAATGTTGAAATAGTGCTGCTGTTCAAATGAAGTGAAATCAAGCCCAAATCTGCTCAAAAGCTTTTCTCTCTATCAGAGTAAGCTGTTTCATTCAGTATTCAGTGCAAATCTTGCCAAACTGAAAGATGTTTAAGCCTTATGAAATACAATGTTTTCTGCAATGCTATAAGACAGTTTTTAATGTGTTAGAAGTTATATGCACAAAAACTTATGTTAGGACTTCAATGATCAAGATTGTCAGTTTACAGCTTTCTGAGTCCAGTAATGTTGAAATAGTGCTGCTGTTCAAATGAAGTGAAATCAAGCCCAAATCTGCTCAAAAGCTTTTCTCTATATCAGAGTAAGCTGTTTCATTCAGTATTAAGTGCAAATCTTGCCAAACTGATAGATGCTTATGCCTTATGAAATACAATGTTTTCTGCAATGCTGTAAGACAGTTTTTAATGTGTTAGAAGTTATATGCACAAATACTAATGTTTGGACTTCAATGATCAAGATTGTCAGTTTACAGCTTTCTGAGTCCAGTAATGTTGAAATAGTGATTCTGTTCAAATGAAGTGAAACCAAGCCCAAATCTGCTCAAAAGCTTTTCTCTCTATCAGAGTAAGCTGTTTCATTCAGTATTAAGTGCAAATCTTGCCAAACTGATAGATGCTTATGCCTTGTGAAATACAATGTTTTCTGCAATGCTGTAAGACAGTTTTTAATGTGTTAGAAGTTATATGCACAAAAACTTATGTTAGGACTTCAATGATCAAGATTGTCAGTTTTCAGCTTTCTGAGTCCAGTAATGTTGAAATAGTGATTCTGTTCAAATGAAGTGAAACCAAGCCCAAATCTGCTCAAAAGCTTTTCTCTCTATCAGAGTAAGCTGTTTCATTCAGTATTAAGTGCAAATCTTGCCAAACTGATAGATGCTTATGCCTTATGAAATACAATGTTTTCTGCAATGCTGTAAGACAGTTTTTAATGTGTTAGAAGTTATATGCACAAATACTAATGTTTGGACTTCAATGATCAAGATTGTCAGTTTACAGCTTTCTGAGTCCAGTAATGTTGAAATAGTGATTCTGTTCAAATGAAGTGAAACCAAGCCCAAATCTGCTCAAAAGCTTTTCTCTCTATCAGAGTAAGCTGTTTCATTCAGTATTAAGTGCAAATCTTGCCAAACTGATAGATGCTTATGCCTTATGAAATACAATGTTTTCTGCAATGCTGTAAGACAGTTTTTAATGTGTTAGAAGTTATATGCACAAAAACTAATGTTAGGACTTCAATGATCAAGATTGTCAGTTTTCAGCTTTCTGAGTCCAGTAATGTTGAAATAGTGATTCTGTTCAAATGAAGTGAAACCAAGCCCAAATCTGCTCAAAAGCTTTTCTCTCTATCAGAGTAAGCTGTTTCATTCAGTATTAAGTGCAAATCTTGCCAAACTGAAAGATGCTTATGCCTTATGAAATACAATGTTTTCTGCAATGCTGTAAGACAGTTTATAATGTGTTAGAAGTTATATGCACAAAAACTAATGTTAGGACTTCAATGATCAAGATTGTCAGTTTTCAGCTTTCTGAGTCCAGTAATGTTGAAATAGTGATTCTGTTCAAATGAAGTGAAACCAAGCCCAAATCTGCTCAAAAGCTTTTCTCTCTATCAGAGTAAGCTGTTTCATTCAGTATTAAGTGCAAATCTTGCCAAACTGATAGATGCTTATGCCTTATGAAATACAATGTTTTCTGCAATGCTGTAAGACAGTTTTTAATGTGTTAGAAGTTATATGCACAAATACTAATGTTTGGACTTCAATGATCAAGATTGTCAGTTTACAGCTTTCTGAGGCCAGTAATGTTGAAATAGTGATTCTGTTCAAATGAAGTGAAACCAAGCCCAAATCTGCTCAAAAGCTTTTCTCTCTATCAGAGTAAGCTGTTTCATTCAGTATTAAGTGCAAATCTTGCCAAACTGATAGATGCTTATGCCTTATGAAATATAATGTTTTCTGCAATGCTGTAAGACAGTTTTTAATGTGTTAGAAGTTATATGCACAAAAAATTATGTTAGGACTTCAATGATCAAGATTGTCAGTTTACAGCTTTCTGAGTCCAGTAATGTTGAAATAGTGCTGCTGTTCAAATGAAGTGAAATCAAGCCCAAATCTGCTCAAAAGCTTTTCTCTCTATCAGAGTAAGCTGTTTCATTCAGTATTCAGTGCAAATCTTGCCAAACTGAAAGATGTTTAAGCCTTATGAAATACAATGTTTTCTGCAATGCTGTAAGACAGTTTTTAATGTGTTAGAAGTTATATGCACAAAAACTTATGTTAGGACTTCAATGATCAAGATTGTCAGTTTACAGCTTTCTGAGTCCAGTAATGTTGAAATAGTGCTGCTGTTCAAATGAAGTGAAATCAAGCCCAAATCTGCTCAAAAGCTTTTCTCTCTATCAGAGTAAGCTGTTTCATTCAGTATTAAGTGCAAATCTTGGCAAACTGATAGATGCTTATGCCTTATGAAATACAATGTTTTCTGCAATGCTGAAAGACAGTTTTTAATGTGTTAGAAGTTATATGCACAAAAACTAATGTTAGGACTTCAATGATCAAGATTGTCAGTTTACAGCTTTCTGAGTCCAGTAATGTTGAAATAGTGCTGCTGTTCAAATGAAGTGAAATCAAGCCCAAATCTGCTCAAAAGCTTTTCTCTCTATCAGAGTAAGCTGTTTCATTCAGTATTAAGTGCAAATCTTGCCAAACTGATAGATGCTTATGCCTTATGAAATACAATGTTTTCTGCAATGCTGTAAGACAGTTTTTAATGTGTTAGAAGTTATATGCACAAATACTAATGTTTGGACTTCAATGATCAAGATTGTCAGTTTACAGCTTTCTGAGTCCAGTAATGTTGAAATAGTGATTCTGTTCAAATGAAGTGAAACCAAGCCCAAATCTGCTCAAAAGCTTTTCTCTCTATCAGAGTAAGCTGTTTCATTCAGTATTAAGTGCAAATCTTGCCAAACTGATAGATGCTTATGCCTTGTGAAATACAATGTTTTCTGCAATGCTGTAAGACAGTTTTTAATGTGTTAGAAGTTATATGCACAAAAACTTATGTTAGGACTTCAATGATCAAGATTGTCAGTTTTCAGCTTTCTGAGTCCAGTAATGTTGAAATAGTGATTCTGTTCAAATGAAGTGAAACCAAGCCCAAATCTGCTCAAAAGCTTTTCTCTCTATCAGAGTAAGCTGTTTCATTCAGTATTAAGTGCAAATCTTGCCAAACTGATAGATGCTTATGCCTTATGAAATACAATGTTTTCTGCAATGCTGTAAGACAGTTTTTAATGTGTTAGAAGTTATATGCACAAATACTAATGTTTGGACTTCAATGATCAAGATTGTCAGTTTACAGCTTTCTGAGTCCAGTAATGTTGAAATAGTGATTCTGTTCAAATGAAGTGAAACCAAGCCCAAATCTGCTCAAAAGCTTTTCTCTCTATCAGAGTAAGCTGTTTCATTCAGTATTCAGTGCAAATCTTGCCAAACTGAAAGATGTTTAAGCCTTATGAAATACAATGTTTTCTGCAATGCTGTAAGACAGTTTTTAATGTGTTAGAAGTTATATGCACAAAAACTTATGTTAGGACTTCAATGATCAAGATTGTCAGTTTACAGCTTTCTGAGTCCAGTAATGTTGAAATAGTGCTGCTGTTCAAATGAAGTGAAATCAAGCCCAAATCTGCTCAAAAGCTTTTCTCTCTATCAGAGTAAGCTGTTTCATTCAGTATTAAGTGCAAATCTTGCCAAACTGATAGATGCTTATGCCTTATGAAATACAATGTTTTCTGCAATGCTGTAAGACAGTTTTTAATGTGTTAGAAGTTATATGCACAAATACTAATGTTTGGACTTCAATGATCAAGATTGTCAGTTTACAGCTTTCTGAGTCCAGTAATGTTGAAATAGTGATTCTGTTCAAATGAAGTGAAACCAAGCCCAAATCTGCTCAAAAGCTTTTCTCTCTATCAGAGTAAGCTGTTTCATTCAGTATTAAGTGCAAATCTTGCCAAACTGATAGATGCTTATGCCTTATGAAATACAATGTTTTCTGCAATGCTGTAAGACAGTTTTTAATGTGTTAGAAGTTATATGCACAAATACTAATGTTTGGACTTCAATGATCAAGATTGTCAGTTTACAGCTTTCTGAGTCCAGTAATGTTGAAATAGTGATTCTGTTCAAATGAAGTGAAACCAAGCCCAAATCTGCTCAAAAGCTTTTCTCTCTATCAGAGTAAGCTGTTTCATTCAGTATTAAGTGCAAATCTTGCCAAACTGATAGATGCTTATGCCTTGTGAAATACAATGTTTTCTGCAATGCTGTAAGACAGTTTTTAATGTGTTAGAAGTTATATGCACAAAAACTTATGTTAGGACTTCAATGATCAAGATTGTCAGTTTTCAGCTTTCTGAGTCCAGTAATGTTGAAATAGTGATTCTGTTCAAATGAAGTGAAACCAAGCCCAAATCTGCTCAAAAGCTTTTCTCTCTATCAGAGTAAGCTGTTTCATTCAGTATTAAGTGCAAATCTTGCCAAACTGATAGATGCTTATGCCTTATGAAATACAATGTTTTCTGCAATGCTGTAAGACAGTTTTTAATGTGTTAGAAGTTATATGCACAAATACTAATGTTTGGACTTCAATGATCAAGATTGTCAGTTTACAGCTTTCTGAGTCCAGTAATGTTGAAATAGTGATTCTGTTCAAATGAAGTGAAACCAAGCCCAAATCTGCTCAAAAGCTTTTCTCTCTATCAGAGTAAGCTGTTTCATTCAGTATTAAGTGCAAATCTTGCCAAACTGATAGATGCTTATGCCTTATGAAATACAATGTTTTCTGCAATGCTGTAAGACAGTTTTTAATGTGTTAGAAGTTATATGCACAAAAACTAATGTTAGGACTTCAATGATCAAGATTGTCAGTTTTCAGCTTTCTGAGTCCAGTAATGTTGAAATAGTGATTCTGTTCAAATGAAGTGAAACCAAGCCCAAATCTGCTCAAAAGCTTTTCTCTCTATCAGAGTAAGCTGTTTCATTCAGTATTAAGTGCAAATCTTGCCAAACTAAAAGATGCTTATGCCTTATGAAATACAATGTTTTCTGCAATGCTGTAAGACAGTTTATAATGTGTTAGAAGTTATATGCACAAAAACTAATGTTAGGACTTCAATGATCAAGATTGTCAGTTTTCAGCTTTCTGAGTCCAGTAATGTTGAAATAGTGATTCTGTTCAAATGAAGTGAAACCAAGCCCAAATCTGCTCAAAAGCTTTTCTCTCTATCAGAGTAAGCTGTTTCATTCAGTATTAAGTGCAAATCTTGCCAAACTGATAGATGCTTATGCCTTATGAAATACAATGTTTTCTGCAATGCTGTAAGACAGTTTTTAATGTGTTAGAAGTTATATGCACAAATACTAATGTTTGGACTTCAATGATCAAGATTGTCAGTTTACAGCTTTCTGAGGCCAGTAATGTTGAAATAGTGATTCTGTTCAAATGAAGTGAAACCAAGCCCAAATCTGCTCAAAAGCTTTTCTCTCTATCAGAGTAAGCTGTTTCATTCAGTATTAAGTGCAAATCTTGCCAAACTGATAGATGCTTATGCCTTATGAAATACAATGTTTTCTGCAATGCTGTAAGACAGTTTTTAATGTGTTAGAAGTTATATGCACAAAAAATTATGTTAGGACTTCAATGATCAAGATTGTCAGTTTACAGCTTTCTGAGTCCAGTAATGTTGAAATAGTGCTGCTGTTCAAATTAAGTGAAATCAAGCCCAAATCTGCTCAAAAGCTTTTCTCTCTATCAGAGTAAGCTGTTTCATTCAGTATTAAGTGCAAATCTTGCCAAACTGATAGATGCTTATGCCTTATGAAATACAATGTTTTCTGCAATGCTGTAAGACAGTTTTTAATGTGTTAGAAGTTATATGCACAAATACTAATGTTTGGACTTCAATGATCAAGATTGTCAGTTTACAGCTTTCTGAGTCCAGTAATGTTGAAATAGTGATTCTGTTCAAATGAAGTGAAACCAAGCCCAAATCTGCTCAAAAGCTTTTCTCTCTATCAGAGTAAGCTGTTTCATTCAGTATTAAGTGCAAATCTTGCCAAACTGATAGATGCTTATGCCTTATGAAATACAATGTTTTCTGCAATGCTGTAAGACAGTTTTTAATGTGTTAGAAGTTATATGCACAAAAACTTATGTTAGGACTTCAATGATCAAGATTGTCAGTTTTCAGCTTTCTGAGTCCAGTAATGTTGAAATAGTGATTCTGTTCAAATGAAGTGAAACCAAGCCCAAATCTGCTCAAAAGCTTTTCTCTCTATCAGAGTAAGCTGTTTCATTCAGTATTAAGTGCAAATCTTGCCAAACTGATAGATGCTTATGCCTTATGAAATACAATGTTTTCTGCAATGCTGTAAGACAGTTTTTAATGTGTTAGAAGTTATATGCACAAATACTAATGTTTGGACTTCAATGATCAAGATTGTCAGTTTACAGCTTTCTGAGTCCAGTAATGTTGAAATAGTGATTCTGTTCAAATGAAGTGAAACCAAGCCCAAATCTGCTCAAAAGCTTTTCTCTCTATCAGAGTAAGCTGTTTCATTCAGTATTAAGTGCAAATCTTGCCAAACTGATAGATGCTTATGCCTTATGAAATACAATGTTTTCTGCAATGCTGTAAGACAGTTTTTAATGTGTTAGAAGTTATATGCACAAAAACTAATGTTAGGACTTCAATGATCAAGATTGTCAGTTTTCAGCTTTCTGAGTCCAGTAATGTTGAAATAGTGATTCTGTTCAAATGAAGTGAAACCAAGCCCAAATCTGCTCAAAAGCTTTTCTCTCTATCAGAGTAAGCTGTTTCATTCAGTATTAAGTGCAAATCTTGCCAAACTGATAGATGCTTATGCCTTATGAAATACAATGTTTTCTGCAATGCTGTAAGACAGTTTTTAATGTGTTAGAAGCTATATGCACAAAAACTTATGTTAGGACTTCAATGATCAAGATTGTCAGTTTACAGCTTTTTGAGTCCAGTAATGTTGAAATAGTGATTCTGTTCAAATGAAGTGAAACCAAGCCCAAATCTGCTCAAAAGCTTTTCTCTCTATCAGAGTAAGCTGTTTCATTCAGTATTAAGTGCAAATCTTGCCAAACTGAAAGATGCTTATGCCTTATGAAATACAATGTTTTCTGCAATGCTGTAAGACAGTTTTTAATGTGTTAGAAGTTATATGCACAGAAACTAATGTTAGGACTTCAAAGATCAAGATTGTCAGTTTACAGCTTTCTGAGTCCAGTAATGTTGAAATAGTGCTGCTGTTCAAATGAAGTGAAATCAAGCCCAAATCTGCTCAAAAGCTTTTCTCTCTATCAGAGTAAGCTGTTTCATTCAGTATTAAGTGCAAATCTTGCCAAACTGATAGATGCTTATGCCTTATGAAATACAATGTTTTCTGCAATGCTGTAAGACAGTTTTTAATGTGTTAGAAGTTATATGCACAAAAACTAATGTTAGGACTTCAATGATCAAGATTGTCAGTTTACAGCTTTTTGATTCCAGTAATGTTGAAATAGTGATTCTGTTCAAATGAAGTGAAACCAAGCCCAAATCTGCTCAAAAGCTTTTCTCTCTATCAGAGTAAGCTGTTTCATTCAGTATTAAGTGCAAATCTTGCCAAACTGATAGATGCTTATGCCTTATGAAATATAATGTTTTCTGCAATTCTGTAAGACAGTTTTTAATGTGTTAGAAGTTATATGCACAAAAATTATGTTAGGACTTCAATGATCAAGATTGTCAGTTTACAGCTTTCTGAGTCCAGTAATGTTGAAATAGTGCTGCTGTTCAAATGAAGTGAAATCAAGCCCAAATCTGCTCAAAAGCTTTTCTCTCTATCAGAGTAAGCTGTTTCATTCAGTATTCAGTGCAAATCTTGCCAAACTGAAAGATGTTTAAGCCTTATGAAATACAATGTTTTCTGCAATGCTGAAAGACAGTTTTTAATGTGTTAGAAGTTATATGCACAAAAACTAATGTTAGGACTTCAATGATCAAGATTGTCAGTTTACAGCTTTCTGAGTCCAGTAATGTTGAAATAGTGCTGCTGTTCAAATGAAGTGAAATCAAGCCCAAATCTGCTCAAAAGCTTTTCTCTCTATCAGAGTAAGCTGTTTCATTCAGTATTAAGTGCAAATCTTGCCAAACTGATAGATGCTTATGCCTTATGAAATACAATGTTTTCTGCAATGCTGTAAGACAGTTTTAATGTGTTAGAAGTTATATGCACAAATACTAATGTTTGGACTTCAATGATCAAGATTGTCAGTTTACAGCTTTCTGAGTCCAGTAATGTTGAAATAGTGATTCTGTTCAAATGAAGTGAAACCAAGCCCAAATCTGCTCAAAAGCTTTTCTCTCTATCAGAGTAAGCTGTTTCATTCAGTATTAAGTGCAAATCTTGCCAAACTGAAAGATGTTTAAACCTTTTGAAACACAATGTTTTCTGCAATGCTGTAAGACAGTTTTTAATGTGTTAGAAGTTATATGCACAAAAACTTATGTTAGGACTTCAATGATCAAGATTGTCAGTTTACAGCTTTCTGAGTCCAGTAATGTTGAAATAGTGCTGCTGTTCAAATGAAGTGAAATCAAGCCCAAATCTGCTCAAAAGCTTTTCTCTCTATCAGAGTAAGCTGTTTCATTCAGTATTAAGTGCAAATCTTGGCAAACTGATAGATGCTTATGCCTTATGAAATACAATGTTTTCTGCAATGCTGAAAGACAGTTTTTAATGTGTTAGAAGTTACAGTATATGCACAAAAACTAATGTTAGGACTTCAATGATCAAGATTGTCAGTTTACAGCTTTCTGAGTCCAGTAATGTTGAAATAGTGCTGCTGTTCAAATGAAGTGAAATCAAGCCCAAATCTGCTCAAAAGCTTTTCTCTCTATCAGAGTAAGCTGTTTCATTCAGTATTAAGTGCAAATCTTGCCAAACTGATAGATGCTTATGCCTTATGAAATACAATGTTTTCTGCAATGCTGTAAGACAGTTTTTAATGTGTTAGAAGTTATATGCACAAATACTAATGTTTGGACTTCAATGATCAAGATTGTCAGTTTACAGCTTTCTGAGTCCAGTAATGTTGAAATAGTGCTGCTGTTCAAATGAAGTGAAATCAAGCCCAAATCTGCTCAAAAGCTTTTCTCTCTATCAGAGTAAGCTGTTTCATTCAGTATTAAGTGCAAATCTTGCCAAACTGATAGATGCTTATGCCTTATGAAATACAATGTTTTCTGCAATGCTGAAAGACAGTTTTTAATGTGTTAGAAGTTATATGCACAAAAACTAATGTTAGGACTTCAATGATCAAGATTGTCAGTTTACAGCTTTCTGAGTCCAGTAATGTTGAAATAGTGCTGCTGTTCAAATGAAGTGAAATCAAGCCCAAATCTGCTCAAAAGCTTTTCTCTCTATCAGAGTAAGCTGTTTCATTCAGTATTAAGTGCAAATCTTGCCAAACTGATAGATGCTTATGCCTTATGAAATACAATGTTTTCTGCAATGCTGAAAGACAGTTTTTAATGTGTTAGAAGTTATATGCACAAAAACTAATGTTAGGACTTCAATGATCAAGATTGTCAGTTTTCAGCTTTCTGAGTCCAGTAATGTTGAAATAGTGATTCTGTTCAAATGAAGTGAAACCAAGCCCAAATCTGCTCAAAAGCTTTTCTCTCTATCAGAGTAAGCTGTTTCATTCAGTATTAAGTGCAAATCTTGCCAAACTGATAGATGCTTATGCCTTAGGAAATACAATGTTTTCTGCAATGCTGTAAGACAGTTTTTAATGTGTTAGAAGTTATATGCACAAAAACTTATGTTAGGACTTCAATGATCAAGATTGTCAGTTTACAGCTTTCTGAGTCCAGTAATGTTGAAATAGTGCTGCTGTTCAAATGAAGTGAAATCAAGCCCAAATCTGCTCAAAAGCTTTTCTCTCTATCAGAGTAAGCTGTTTCATTCAGTATTCAGTGCAAATCTTGCCAAACTGAAAGATGTTTAAGCCTTATGAAACACAATGTTTTCTGCAATGCTGTAAGACAGTTTTTAATGTGTTAGAAGTTATATGCACAAAAACTTATGTTAGGACTTCAATGATCAAGATTGTCAGTTTACAGCTTTCTGAGTCCAGTAATGTTGAAATAGTGCTGCTGTTCAAATGAAGTGAAATCAATCCCAAATCTGCTCAAAAGCTTTTCTCTCTATCAGAGTAAGCTGTTTCATTCAGTATTCAGTGCAAATCTTGCCAAACTGAAAGATGTTTAAGCCTTATGAAACACAATGTTTTCTGCAATGCTGTAAGACAGTTTTTAATGTGTTAGAAGTTATATGCACAAAAACTTATGTTAGGACTTCAATGATCAAGATTGTCAGTTTACAGCTTTCTGAGTCCAGTAATGTTGAAATAGTGCTGCTGTTCAAATGAAGTGAAATCAATCCCAAATCTGCTCAAAAGCTTTTCTCTCTATCAGAGTCAGCTGTTTCATTCAGTATTAAGTGCAAATCTTGCCAAACTGATAGATGCTTATGCCTTATGAAATACAATGTTTTCTGCAATGCTGAAAGACAGTTTTTAATGTGTTAGAAGTTATATGCACAAAAACTAATGTTAGGACTTCAATGATCAAGATTGTCAGTTTACAGCTTTCTGAGTCCAGTAATGTTGAAATAGTGATTCTGTTCAAATGAAGTGAAACCAAGCCCAAATCTGCTCAAAAGCTTTTCTCTCTATCAGAGTAAGCTGTTTCATTCAGTATTAAGTGCAAATCTTGCCAAACTGATAGATGCTTATGCCTTATGAAATATAATGTTTTCTGCAATGCAGTAAGACAGTTTTTAATGTGTTAGAAGTTATATGCACAAAAAATTATGTTAGGACTTCAATGATCAAGATTGTCAGTTTACAGCTTTCTGAGTCCAGTAATGTTGAAATAGTGCTGCTGTTCAAATGAAGTGAAATCAAGCCCAAATCTGCTCAAAAGCTTTTCTCTCTATCAGAGTAAGCTGTTTCATTCAGTATTCAGTGCAAATCTTGCCAAACTGAAAGATGTTTAAGCCTTATGAAATACAATGTTTTCTGCAATGCTGTAAGACAGTTTTTAATGTGTTAGAAGTTATATGCACAAAAACTAATGTTAGGACTTCAATGATCAAGATTGTCAGTTTACAGCTTTCTGAGTCCAGTAATGTTGAAATAGTGCTGCTGTTCAAATGAAGTGAAATCAAGCCCAAATCTGCTCAAAAGCTTTTCTCTCTATCAGAGTAAGCTGTTTCATTCAGTATTAAGTGCAAATCTTGCCAAACTGATAGATGCTTATGCCTTATGAAATACAATGTTTTCTGCAATGCTGTAAGACAGTTTTTAATGTGTTAGAAGTTATATGCACAAAAACTAATGTTAGGACTTCAATGATCAAGATTGTCAGTTTACAGCTTTCTGAGTCCAGTAATGTTGAAATAGTGATTCTGTTCAAATGAAGTGAAACCAAGCCCAAATCTGCTCAAAAGCTTTTCTCTCTATCAGAGTAAGCTGTTTCATTCAGTATTAAGTGCAAATCTTGCCAAACTGATAGATGCTTATGCCTTATGAAATACAATGTTTTCTGCAATGCTGTAAGACAGTTTTTAATGTGTTAGAAGTTATATGCACAAAAAATTATGTTAGGACTTCAATGATCAAGATTGTCAGTTTACAGCTTTCTGAGTCCAGTAATGTTGAAATAGTGCTGCTGTTCAAATTAAGTGAAATCAAGCCCAAATCTGCTCAAAAGCTTTTCTCTCTATCAGAGTAAGCTGTTTCATTCAGTATTAAGTGCAAATCTTGCCAAACTGATAGATGCTTATGCCTTATGAAATACAATGTTTTCTGCAATGCTGTAAGACAGTTTTTAATGTGTTAGAAGTTATATGCACAAATACTAATGTTTGGACTTCAATGATCAAGATTGTCAGTTTACAGCTTTCTGAGTCCAGTAATGTTGAAATAGTGATTCTGTTCAAATGAAGTGAAACCAAGCCCAAATCTGCTCAAAAGCTTTTCTCTCTATCAGAGTAAGCTGTTTCATTCAGTATTAAGTGCAAATCTTGCCAAACTGATAGATGCTTATGCCTTATGAAATACAATGTTTTCTGCAATGCTGTAAGACAGTTTTTAATGTGTTAGAAGTTATATGCACAAAAACTTATGTTAGGACTTCAATGATCAAGATTGTCAGTTTTCAGCTTTCTGAGTCCAGTAATGTTGAAATAGTGATTCTGTTCAAATGAAGTGAAACCAAGCCCAAATCTGCTCAAAAGCTTTTCTCTCTATCAGAGTAAGCTGTTTCATTCAGTATTAAGTGCAAATCTTGCCAAACTGATAGATGCTTATGCCTTATGAAATACAATGTTTTCTGCAATGCTGTAAGACAGTTTTTAATGTGTTAGAAGTTATATGCACAAATACTAATGTTTGGACTTCAATGATCAAGATTGTCAGTTTACAGCTTTCTGAGTCCAGTAATGTTGAAATAGTGATTCTGTTCAAATGAAGTGAAACCAAGCCCAAATCTGCTCAAAAGCTTTTCTCTCTATCAGAGTAAGCTGTTTCATTCAGTATTAAGTGCAAATCTTGCCAAACTGATAGATGCTTATGCCTTATGAAATACAATGTTTTCTGCAATGCTGTAAGACAGTTTTTAATGTGTTAGAAGTTATATGCACAAAAACTAATGTTAGGACTTCAATGATCAAGATTGTCAGTTTTCAGCTTTCTGAGTCCAGTAATGTTGAAATAGTGATTCTGTTCAAATGAAGTGAAACCAAGCCCAAATCTGCTCAAAAGCTTTTCTCTCTATCAGAGTAAGCTGTTTCATTCAGTATTAAGTGCAAATCTTGCCAAACTGATAGATGCTTATGCCTTATGAAATACAATGTTTTCTGCAATGCTGTAAGACAGTTTTTAATGTGTTAGAAGCTATATGCACAAAAACTTATGTTAGGACTTCAATGATCAAGATTGTCAGTTTACAGCTTTTTGAGTCCAGTAATGTTGAAATAGTGATTCTGTTCAAATGAAGTGAAACCAAGCCCAAATCTGCTCAAAAGCTTTTCTCTCTATCAGAGTAAGCTGTTTCATTCAGTATTAAGTGCAAATCTTGCCAAACTGAAAGATGCTTATGCCTTATGAAATACAATGTTTTCTGCAATGCTGTAAGACAGTTTTTAATGTGTTAGAAGTTATATGCACAGAAACTAATGTTAGGACTTCAAAGATCAAGATTGTCAGTTTACAGCTTTCTGAGTCCAGTAATGTTGAAATAGTGCTGCTGTTCAAATGAAGTGAAATCAAGCCCAAATCTGCTCAAAAGCTTTTCTCTCTATCAGAGTAAGCTGTTTCATTCAGTATTAAGTGCAAATCTTGCCAAACTGATAGATGCTTATGCCTTATGAAATACAATGTTTTCTGCAATGCTGTAAGACAGTTTTTAATGTGTTAGAAGTTATATGCACAAAAACTAATGTTAGGACTTCAATGATCAAGATTGTCAGTTTACAGCTTTTTGATTCCAGTAATGTTGAAATAGTGATTCTGTTCAAATGAAGTGAAACCAAGCCCAAATCTGCTCAAAAGCTTTTCTCTCTATCAGAGTAAGCTGTTTCATTCAGTATTAAGTGCAAATCTTGCCAAACTGATAGATGCTTATGCCTTATGAAATATAATGTTTTCTGCAATTCTGTAAGACAGTTTTTAATGTGTTAGAAGTTATATGCACAAAAATTATGTTAGGACTTCAATGATCAAGATTGTCAGTTTACAGCTTTCTGAGTCCAGTAATGTTGAAATAGTGCTGCTGTTCAAATGAAGTGAAATCAAGCCCAAATCTGCTCAAAAGCTTTTCTCTCTATCAGAGTAAGCTGTTTCATTCAGTATTCAGTGCAAATCTTGCCAAACTGAAAGATGTTTAAGCCTTATGAAATACAATGTTTTCTGCAATGCTGAAAGACAGTTTTTAATGTGTTAGAAGTTATATGCACAAAAACTAATGTTAGGACTTCAATGATCAAGATTGTCAGTTTACAGCTTTCTGAGTCCAGTAATGTTGAAATAGTGCTGCTGTTCAAATGAAGTGAAATCAAGCCCAAATCTGCTCAAAAGCTTTTCTCTCTATCAGAGTAAGCTGTTTCATTCAGTATTAAGTGCAAATCTTGCCAAACTGATAGATGCTTATGCCTTATGAAATACAATGTTTTCTGCAATGCTGTAAGACAGTTTTAATGTGTTAGAAGTTATATGCACAAATACTAATGTTTGGACTTCAATGATCAAGATTGTCAGTTTACAGCTTTCTGAGTCCAGTAATGTTGAAATAGTGATTCTGTTCAAATGAAGTGAAACCAAGCCCAAATCTGCTCAAAAGCTTTTCTCTCTATCAGAGTAAGCTGTTTCATTCAGTATTAAGTGCAAATCTTGCCAAACTGAAAGATGTTTAAACCTTTTGAAACACAATGTTTTCTGCAATGCTGTAAGACAGTTTTTAATGTGTTAGAAGTTATATGCACAAAAACTTATGTTAGGACTTCAATGATCAAGATTGTCAGTTTACAGCTTTCTGAGTCCAGTAATGTTGAAATAGTGCTGCTGTTCAAATGAAGTGAAATCAAGCCCAAATCTGCTCAAAAGCTTTTCTCTCTATCAGAGTAAGCTGTTTCATTCAGTATTAAGTGCAAATCTTGGCAAACTGATAGATGCTTATGCCTTATGAAATACAATGTTTTCTGCAATGCTGAAAGACAGTTTTTAATGTGTTAGAAGTTACAGTATATGCACAAAAACTAATGTTAGGACTTCAATGATCAAGATTGTCAGTTTACAGCTTTCTGAGTCCAGTAATGTTGAAATAGTGCTGCTGTTCAAATGAAGTGAAATCAAGCCCAAATCTGCTCAAAAGCTTTTCTCTCTATCAGAGTAAGCTGTTTCATTCAGTATTAAGTGCAAATCTTGCCAAACTGATAGATGCTTATGCCTTATGAAATACAATGTTTTCTGCAATGCTGTAAGACAGTTTTTAATGTGTTAGAAGTTATATGCACAAATACTAATGTTTGGACTTCAATGATCAAGATTGTCAGTTTACAGCTTTCTGAGTCCAGTAATGTTGAAATAGTGCTGCTGTTCAAATGAAGTGAAATCAAGCCCAAATCTGCTCAAAAGCTTTTCTCTCTATCAGAGTAAGCTGTTTCATTCAGTATTAAGTGCAAATCTTGCCAAACTGATAGATGCTTATGCCTTATGAAATACAATGTTTTCTGCAATGCTGAAAGACAGTTTTTAATGTGTTAGAAGTTATATGCACAAAAACTAATGTTAGGACTTCAATGATCAAGATTGTCAGTTTACAGCTTTCTGAGTCCAGTAATGTTGAAATAGTGCTGCTGTTCAAATGAAGTGAAATCAAGCCCAAATCTGCTCAAAAGCTTTTCTCTCTATCAGAGTAAGCTGTTTCATTCAGTATTAAGTGCAAATCTTGCCAAACTGATAGATGCTTATGCCTTATGAAATACAATGTTTTCTGCAATGCTGAAAGACAGTTTTTAATGTGTTAGAAGTTATATGCACAAAAACTAATGTTAGGACTTCAATGATCAAGATTGTCAGTTTTCAGCTTTCTGAGTCCAGTAATGTTGAAATAGTGATTCTGTTCAAATGAAGTGAAACCAAGCCCAAATCTGCTCAAAAGCTTTTCTCTCTATCAGAGTAAGCTGTTTCATTCAGTATTAAGTGCAAATCTTGCCAAACTGATAGATGCTTATGCCTTAGGAAATACAATGTTTTCTGCAATGCTGTAAGACAGTTTTTAATGTGTTAGAAGTTATATGCACAAAAACTTATGTTAGGACTTCAATGATCAAGATTGTCAGTTTACAGCTTTCTGAGTCCAGTAATGTTGAAATAGTGCTGCTGTTCAAATGAAGTGAAATCAAGCCCAAATCTGCTCAAAAGCTTTTCTCTCTATCAGAGTAAGCTGTTTCATTCAGTATTCAGTGCAAATCTTGCCAAACTGAAAGATGTTTAAGCCTTATGAAACACAATGTTTTCTGCAATGCTGTAAGACAGTTTTTAATGTGTTAGAAGTTATATGCACAAAAACTTATGTTAGGACTTCAATGATCAAGATTGTCAGTTTACAGCTTTCTGAGTCCAGTAATGTTGAAATAGTGCTGCTGTTCAAATGAAGTGAAATCAATCCCAAATCTGCTCAAAAGCTTTTCTCTCTATCAGAGTAAGCTGTTTCATTCAGTATTCAGTGCAAATCTTGCCAAACTGAAAGATGTTTAAGCCTTATGAAACACAATGTTTTCTGCAATGCTGTAAGACAGTTTTTAATGTGTTAGAAGTTATATGCACAAAAACTTATGTTAGGACTTCAATGATCAAGATTGTCAGTTTACAGCTTTCTGAGTCCAGTAATGTTGAAATAGTGCTGCTGTTCAAATGAAGTGAAATCAATCCCAAATCTGCTCAAAAGCTTTTCTCTCTATCAGAGTCAGCTGTTTCATTCAGTATTAAGTGCAAATCTTGCCAAACTGATAGATGCTTATGCCTTATGAAATACAATGTTTTCTGCAATGCTGAAAGACAGTTTTTAATGTGTTAGAAGTTATATGCACAAAAACTAATGTTAGGACTTCAATGATCAAGATTGTCAGTTTACAGCTTTCTGAGTCCAGTAATGTTGAAATAGTGATTCTGTTCAAATGAAGTGAAACCAAGCCCAAATCTGCTCAAAAGCTTTTCTCTCTATCAGAGTAAGCTGTTTCATTCAGTATTAAGTGCAAATCTTGCCAAACTGATAGATGCTTATGCCTTATGAAATATAATGTTTTCTGCAATGCAGTAAGACAGTTTTTAATGTGTTAGAAGTTATATGCACAAAAAATTATGTTAGGACTTCAATGATCAAGATTGTCAGTTTACAGCTTTCTGAGTCCAGTAATGTTGAAATAGTGCTGCTGTTCAAATGAAGTGAAATCAAGCCCAAATCTGCTCAAAAGCTTTTCTCTCTATCAGAGTAAGCTGTTTCATTCAGTATTCAGTGCAAATCTTGCCAAACTGAAAGATGTTTAAGCCTTATGAAATACAATGTTTTCTGCAATGCTGTAAGACAGTTTTTAATGTGTTAGAAGTTATATGCACAAAAACTAATGTTAGGACTTCAATGATCAAGATTGTCAGTTTACAGCTTTCTGAGTCCAGTAATGTTGAAATAGTGCTGCTGTTCAAATGAAGTGAAATCAAGCCCAAATCTGCTCAAAAGCTTTTCTCTCTATCAGAGTAAGCTGTTTCATTCAGTATTAAGTGCAAATCTTGCCAAACTGATAGATGCTTATGCCTTATGAAATACAATGTTTTCTGCAATGCTGTAAGACAGTTTTTAATGTGTTAGAAGTTATATGCACAAAAACTAATGTTAGGACTTCAATGATCAAGATTGTCAGTTTACAGCTTTCTGAGTCCAGTAATGTTGAAATAGTGATTCTGTTCAAATGAAGTGAAACCAAGCCCAAATCTGCTCAAAAGCTTTTCTCTCTATCAGAGTAAGCTGTTTCATTCAGTATTAAGTGCAAATCTTGCCAAACTGATAGATGCTTATGCCTTATGAAATACAATGTTTTCTGCAATGCTGTAAGACAGTTTTTAATGTGTTAGAAGTTATATGCACAAAAAATTATGTTAGGACTTCAATGATCAAGATTGTCAGTTTACAGCTTTCTGAGTCCAGTAATGTTGAAATAGTGCTGCTGTTCAAATGAAGTGAAATCAAGCCCAAATCTGCTCAAAAGCTTTTCTCTCTATCAGAGTAAGCTGTTTCATTCAGTATTAAGTGCAAATCTTGCCAAACTGATAGATGCTTATGCCTTATGAAATACAATGTTTTCTGCAATGCTGTAAGACAGTTTTTAATGTGTTAGAAGTTATATGCACAAAAACTTATGTTAGGACTTCAATGATCAAGATTGTCAGTTTTCAGCTTTCTGAGTCCAGTAATGTTGAAATAGTGATTCTGTTCAAATGAAGTGAAACCAAGCCCAAATCTGCTCAAAAGCTTTTCTCTCTATCAGAGTAAGCTGTTTCATTCAGTATTAAGTGCAAATCTTGCCAAACTGATAGATGCTTATGCCTTATGAAATACAATGTTTTCTGCAATGCTGTAAGACAGTTTTTAATGTGTTAGAAGTTATATGCACAAATACTAATGTTTGGACTTCAATGATCAAGATTGTCAGTTTACAGCTTTCTGAGTCCAGTAATGTTGAAATAGTGATTCTGTTCAAATGAAGTGAAACCAAGCCCAAATCTGCTCAAAAGCTTTTCTCTCTATCAGAGTAAGCTGTTTCATTCAGTATTAAGTGCAAATCTTGCCAAACTGATAGATGCTTATGCCTTATGAAATACAATGTTTTCTGCAATGCTGTAAGACAGTTTTTAATGTGTTAGAAGTTATATGCACAAAAACTAATGTTAGGACTTCAATGATCAAGATTGTCAGTTTTCAGCTTTCTGAGTCCAGTAATGTTGAAATAGTGATTCTGTTCAAATGAAGTGAAACCAAGCCCAAATCTGCTCAAAAGCTTTTCTTTCTATCAGAGTAAGCTGTTTCATTCAGTATTAAGTGCAAATCTTGCCAAACTGATAGATGCTTATGCCTTATGAAATACAATGTTTTCTGCAATGCTGTAAGACAGTTTTTAATGTGTTAGAAGTTATATGCACAAAAACTTATGTTAGGACTTCAATGATCAAGATTGTCAGTTTACAGCTTTTTGAGTCCAGTAATGTTGAAATAGTGATTCTGTTCAAATGAAGTGAAACCAAGCCCAAATCTGCTCAAAAGCTTTTCTCTCTATCAGAGTAAGCTGTTTCATTCAGTATTAAGTGCAAATCTTGCCAAACTGAAAGATGCTTATGCCTTATGAAATACAATGTTTTCTGCAATGCTGTAAGACAGTTTTTAATGTGTTAGAAGTTATATGCACAAAAACTAATGTTAGGACTTCAAAGATCAAGATTGTCAGTTTACAGCTTTCTGAGTCCAGTAATGTTGAAATAGTGCTGCTGTTCAAATGAAGTGAAATCAAGCCCAAATCTGCTCAAAAGCTTTTCTCTCTATCAGAGTAAGCTGTTTCATTCAGTATTAAGTGCAAATCTTGCCAAACTGATAGATGCTTATGCCTTATGAAATACAATGTTTTCTGCAATGCTGTAAGACAGTTTTTAATGTGTTAGAAGTTATATGCACAAAAACTAATGTTAGGACTTCAATGATCAAGATTGTCAGTTTACAGCTTTCTGATTCCAGTAATGTTGAAATAGTGATTCTGTTCAAATGAAGTGAAACCAAGCCCAAATCTGCTCAAAAGCTTTTCTCTCTATCAGAGTAAGCTGTTTCATTCAGTATTAAGTGCAAATCTTGCCAAACTGATAGATGCTTATGCCTTATGAAATATAATGTTTTCTGCAATGCTGTAAGACAGTTTTTAATGTGTTAGAAGTTATATGCACAAAAATTATGTTAGGACTTCAATGATCAAGATTGTCAGTTTACAGCTTTCTGAGTCCAGTAATGTTGAAATAGTGCTGCTGTTCAAATGAAGTGAAATCAAGCCCAAATCTGCTCAAAAGCTTTTCTCTCTATCAGAGTAAGCTGTTTCATTCAGTATTCAGTGCAAATCTTGCCAAACTGAAAGATGTTTAAGCCTTATGAAATACAATGTTTTCTGCAATGCTGTAAGACAGTTTTTAATGTGTTAGAAGTTATATGCACAAAAACTTATGTTAGGACTTCAATGATCAAGATTGTCAGTTTACAGCTTTCTGAGTCCAGTAATGTTGAAATAGTGATTCTGTTCAAATGAAGTGAAATCAAGCCCAAATCTGCTCAAAAGCTTTTCTCTCTATCAGAGTAAGCTGTTTCATTCAGTATTAAGTGCAAATCTTGCCAAACTGAAAGATGTTTAAGCCTTTTGAAACACAATGTTTTCTGCAATGCTGTAAGACAGTTTTTAATGTGTTAGAAGTTATATGCACAAATACTAATGTTTGGACTTCAATGATCAAGATTGTCAGTTTACAGCTTTCTGAGTCCAGTAATGTTGAAATAGTGATTCTGTTCAAATGAAGTGAAACCAAGCCCAAATCTGCTCAAAAGCTTTTCTCTCTATCAGAGTAAGCTGTTTCATTCAGTATTAAGTGCAAATCTTGCCAAACTGATAGATGCTTATGCCTTATGAAATACAATGTTTTCTGCAATGCTGTAAGACAGTTTTTAATGTGTTAGAAGTTATATGCACAAAAACTAATGTTAGGACTTCAATGATCAAGATTGTCAGTTTTCAGCTTTCTGAGTCCAGTAATGTTGAAATAGTGATTCTGTTCAAATGAAGTGAAACCAAGCCCAAATCTGCTCAAAAGCTTTTCTCTCTATCAGAGTAAGCTGTTTCATTCAGTATTAAGTGCAAATCTTGCCAAACTGATAGATGCTTATGCCTTATGAAATACAATGTTTTCTGCAATGCTGTAAGACAGTTTTTAATGTGTTAGAAGCTATATGCACAAAAACTTATGTTAGGACTTCAATGATCAAGATTGTCAGTTTACAGCTTTTTGAGTCCAGTAATGTTGAAATAGTGATTCTGTTCAAATGAAGTGAAACCAAGCCCAAATCTGCTCAAAAGCTTTTCTCTCTATCAGAGTAAGCTGTTTCATTCAGTATTAAGTGCAAATCTTGCCAAACTGAAAGATGCTTATGCCTTATGAAATACAATGTTTTCTGCAATGCTGTAAGACAGTTTTTAATGTGTTAGAAGTTATATGCACAGAAACTAATGTTAGGACTTCAAAGATCAAGATTGTCAGTTTACAGCTTTCTGAGTCCAGTAATGTTGAAATAGTGCTGCTGTTCAAATGAAGTGAAATCAAGCCCAAATCTGCTCAAAAGCTTTTCTCTCTATCAGAGTAAGCTGTTTCATTCAGTATTAAGTGCAAATCTTGCCAAACTGATAGATGCTTATGCCTTATGAAATACAATGTTTTCTGCAATGCTGTAAGACAGTTTTTAATGTGTTAGAAGTTATATGCACAAAAACTAATGTTAGGACTTCAATGATCAAGATTGTCAGTTTACAGCTTTCTGATTCCAGTAATGTTGAAATAGTGATTCTGTTCAAATGAAGTGAAACCAAGCCCAAATCTGCTCAAAAGCTTTTCTCTCTATCAGAGTAAGCTGTTTCATTCAGTATTAAGTGCAAATCTTGCCAAACTGATAGATGCTTATGCCTTATGAAATATAATGTTTTCTGCAATTCTGTAAGACAGTTTTTAATGTGTTAGAAGTTATATGCACAAAAATTATGTTAGGACTTCAATGATCAAGATTGTCAGTTTACAGCTTTCTGAGTCCAGTAATGTTGAAATAGTGCTGCTGTTCAAATGAAGTGAAATCAAGCCCAAATCTGCTCAAAAGCTTTTCTCTCTATCAGAGTAAGCTGTTTCATTCAGTATTCAGTGCAAATCTTGCCAAACTGAAAGATGTTTAAGCCTTATGAAATACAATGTTTTCTGCAATGCTGTAAGACAGTTTTTAATGTGTTAGAAGTTATATGCACAAAAACTTATGTTAGGACTTCAATGATCAAGATTGTCAGTTTACAGCTTTCTGAGTCCAGTAATGTTGAAATAGTGCTGCTGTTCAAATGAAGTGAAATCAAGCCCAAATCTGCTCAAAAGCTTTTCTCTCTATCAGAGTAAGCTGTTTCATTCAGTATTAAGTGCAAATCCTGGCAAACTGATAGATGCTTATGCCTTATGAAATACAATGTTTTCTGCAATGCTGAAAGACAGTTTTTAATGTGTTAGAAGTTATATGCACAAAAACTAATGTTAGGACTTCAATGATCAAGATTGTCAGTTTACAGCTTTCTGAGTCCAGTAATGTTGAAATAGTGCTGCTGTTCAAATGAAGTGAAATCAAGCCCAAATCTGCTCAAAAGCTTTTCTCTCTATCAGAGTAAGCTGTTTCATTCAGTATTAAGTGCAAATCTTGCCAAACTGATAGATGCTTATGCCTTATGAAATACAATGTTTTCTGCAATGCTGTAAGACAGTTTTAATGTGTTAGAAGTTATATGCACAAATACTAATGTTTGGACTTCAATGATCAAGATTGTCAGTTTACAGCTTTCTGAGTCCAGTAATGTTGAAATAGTGATTCTGTTCAAATGAAGTGAAACCAAGCCCAAATCTGCTCAAAAGCTTTTCTCTCTATCAGAGTAAGCTGTTTCATTCAGTATTAAGTGCAAATCTTGCCAAACTGAAAGATGTTTAAACCTTTTGAAACACAATGTTTTCTGCAATGCTGTAAGACAGTTTTTAATGTGTTAGAAGTTATATGCACAAAAACTTATGTTAGGACTTCAATGATCAAGATTGTCAGTTTACAGCTTTCTGAGTCCAGTAATGTTGAAATAGTGCTGCTGTTCAAATGAAGTGAAATCAAGCCCAAATCTGCTCAAAAGCTTTTCTCTCTATCAGAGTAAGCTGTTTCATTCAGTATTAAGTGCAAATCTTGGCAAACTGATAGATGCTTATGCCTTATGAAATACAATGTTTTCTGCAATGCTGAAAGACAGTTTTTAATGTGTTAGAAGTTACAGTATATGCACAAAAACTAATGTTAGGACTTCAATGATCAAGATTGTCAGTTTACAGCTTTCTGAGTCCAGTAATGTTGAAATAGTGCTGCTGTTCAAATGAAGTGAAATCAAGCCCAAATCTGCTCAAAAGCTTTTCTCTCTATCAGAGTAAGCTGTTTCATTCAGTATTAAGTGCAAATCTTGCCAAACTGATAGATGCTTATGCCTTATGAAATACAATGTTTTCTGCAATGCTGTAAGACAGTTTTTAATGTGTTAGAAGTTATATGCACAAAAACTAATGTTAGGACTTCAATGATCAAGATTGTCAGTTTACAGCTTTCTGAGTCCAGTAATGTTGAAATAGTGATTCTGTTCAAATGAAGTGAAATCAAGCCCAAATCTGCTCAAAAGCTTTTCTCTCTATCAGAGTAAGCTGTTTCATTCAGTATTAAGTGCAAATCTTGCCAAACTGATAGATGCTTATGCCTTATGAAATACAATGTTTTCTGCAATGCTGAAAGACAGTTTTTAATGTGTTAGAAGTTATATGCACAAAAACTAATGTTAGGACTTCAATGATCAAGATTGTCAGTTTTCAGCTTTCTGAGTCCAGTAATGTTGAAATAGTGATTCTGTTCAAATGAAGTGAAACCAAGCCCAAATCTGCTCAAAAGCTTTTCTCTCTATCAGAGTAAGCTGTTTCATTCAGTATTAAGTGCAAATCTTGCCAAACTGATAGATGCTTATGCCTTAGGAAATACAATGTTTTCTGCAATGCTGTAAGACAGTTTTTAATGTGTTAGAAGTTATATGCACAAAAACTTATGTTAGGACTTCAATGATCAAGATTGTCAGTTTACAGCTTTCTGAGTCCAGTAATGTTGAAATAGTGCTGCTGTTCAAATGAAGTGAAATCAAGCCCAAATCTGCTCAAAAGCTTTTCTCTCTATCAGAGTAAGCTGTTTCATTCAGTATTCAGTGCAAATCTTGCCAAACTGAAAGATGTTTAAGCCTTATGAAACACAATGTTTTCTGCAATGCTGTAAGACAGTTTTTAATGTGTTAGAAGTTATATGCACAAAAACTTATGTTAGGACTTCAATGATCAAGATTGTCAGTTTACAGCTTTCTGAGTCCAGTAATGTTGAAATAGTGCTGCTGTTCAAATGAAGTGAAATCAATCCCAAATCTGCTCAAAAGCTTTTCTCTCTATCAGAGTAAGCTGTTTCATTCAGTATTCAGTGCAAATCTTGCCAAACTGAAAGATGTTTAAGCCTTATGAAACACAATGTTTTCTGCAATGCTGTAAGACAGTTTTTAATGTGTTAGAAGTTATATGCACAAAAACTTATGTTAGGACTTCAATGATCAAGATTGTCAGTTTACAGCTTTCTGAGTCCAGTAATGTTGAAATAGTGCTGCTGTTCAAATGAAGTGAAATCAATCCCAAATCTGCTCAAAAGCTTTTCTCTCTATCAGAGTCAGCTGTTTCATTCAGTATTAAGTGCAAATCTTGCCAAACTGATAGATGCTTATGCCTTATGAAATACAATGTTTTCTGCAATGCTGAAAGACAGTTTTTAATGTGTTAGAAGTTATATGCACAAAAACTAATGTTAGGACTTCAATGATCAAGATTGTCAGTTTACAGCTTTCTGAGTCCAGTAATGTTGAAATAGTGATTCTGTTCAAATGAAGTGAAACCAAGCCCAAATCTGCTCAAAAGCTTTTCTCTCTATCAGAGTAAGCTGTTTCATTCAGTATTAAGTGCAAATCTTGCCAAACTGATAGATGCTTATGCCTTATGAAATATAATGTTTTCTGCAATGCAGTAAGACAGTTTTTAATGTGTTAGAAGTTATATGCACAAAAAATTATGTTAGGACTTCAATGATCAAGATTGTCAGTTTACAGCTTTCTGAGTCCAGTAATGTTGAAATAGTGCTGCTGTTCAAATGAAGTGAAATCAAGCCCAAATCTGCTCAAAAGCTTTTCTCTCTATCAGAGTAAGCTGTTTCATTCAGTATTCAGTGCAAATCTTGCCAAACTGAAAGATGTTTAAGCCTTATGAAATACAATGTTTTCTGCAATGCTGTAAGACAGTTTTTAATGTGTTAGAAGTTATATGCACAAAAACTAATGTTAGGACTTCAATGATCAAGATTGTCAGTTTTCAGCTTTCTGAGTCCAGTAATGTTGAAATAGTGATTCTGTTCAAATGAAGTGAAACCAAGCCCAAATCTGCTCAAAAGCTTTTCTCTCTATCAGAGTAAGCTGTTTCATTCAGTATTAAGTGCAAATCTTGCCAAACTGATAGATGCTTATGCCTTAGGAAATACAATGTTTTCTGCAATGCTGTAAGACAGTTTTTAATGTGTTAGAAGTTATATGCACAAAAACTTATGTTAGGACTTCAATGATCAAGATTGTCAGTTTACAGCTTTCTGAGTCCAGTAATGTTGAAATAGTGCTGCTGTTCAAATGAAGTGAAATCAAGCCCAAATCTGCTCAAAAGCTTTTCTCTCTATCAGAGTAAGCTGTTTCATTCAGTATTCAGTGCAAATCTTGCCAAACTGAAAGATGTTTAAGCCTTATGAAACACAATGTTTTCTGCAATGCTGTAAGACAGTTTTTAATGTGTTAGAAGTTATATGCACAAAAACTTATGTTAGGACTTCAATGATCAAGATTGTCAGTTTACAGCTTTCTGAGTCCAGTAATGTTGAAATAGTGCTGCTGTTCAAATGAAGTGAAATCAATCCCAAATCTGCTCAAAAGCTTTTCTCTCTATCAGAGTAAGCTGTTTCATTCAGTATTCAGTGCAAATCTTGCCAAACTGAAAGATGTTTAAGCCTTATGAAACACAATGTTTTCTGCAATGCTGTAAGACAGTTTTTAATGTGTTAGAAGTTATATGCACAAAAACTTATGTTAGGACTTCAATGATCAAGATTGTCAGTTTACAGCTTTCTGAGTCCAGTAATGTTGAAATAGTGCTGCTGTTCAAATGAAGTGAAATCAATCCCAAATCTGCTCAAAAGCTTTTCTCTCTATCAGAGTCAGCTGTTTCATTCAGTATTAAGTGCAAATCTTGCCAAACTGATAGATGCTTATGCCTTATGAAATACAATGTTTTCTGCAATGCTGAAAGACAGTTTTTAATGTGTTAGAAGTTATATGCACAAAAACTAATGTTAGGACTTCAATGATCAAGATTGTCAGTTTACAGCTTTCTGAGTCCAGTAATGTTGAAATAGTGATTCTGTTCAAATGAAGTGAAACCAAGCCCAAATCTGCTCAAAAGCTTTTCTCTCTATCAGAGTAAGCTGTTTCATTCAGTATTAAGTGCAAATCTTGCCAAACTGATAGATGCTTATGCCTTATGAAATATAATGTTTTCTGCAATGCAGTAAGACAGTTTTTAATGTGTTAGAAGTTATATGCACAAAAAATTATGTTAGGACTTCAATGATCAAGATTGTCAGTTTACAGCTTTCTGAGTCCAGTAATGTTGAAATAGTGCTGCTGTTCAAATGAAGTGAAATCAAGCCCAAATCTGCTCAAAAGCTTTTCTCTCTATCAGAGTAAGCTGTTTCATTCAGTATTCAGTGCAAATCTTGCCAAACTGAAAGATGTTTAAGCCTTATGAAATACAATGTTTTCTGCAATGCTGTAAGACAGTTTTTAATGTGTTAGAAGTTATATGCACAAAAACTAATGTTAGGACTTCAATGATCAAGATTGTCAGTTTACAGCTTTCTGAGTCCAGTAATGTTGAAATAGTGCTGCTGTTCAAATGAAGTGAAATCAAGCCCAAATCTGCTCAAAAGCTTTTCTCTCTATCAGAGTAAGCTGTTTCATTCAGTATTAAGTGCAAATCTTGCCAAACTGATAGATGCTTATGCCTTATGAAATACAATGTTTTCTGCAATGCTGTAAGACAGTTTTTAATGTGTTAGAAGTTATATGCACAAAAACTAATGTTAGGACTTCAATGATCAAGATTGTCAGTTTACAGCTTTCTGAGTCCAGTAATGTTGAAATAGTGATTCTGTTCAAATGAAGTGAAACCAAGCCCAAATCTGCTCAAAAGCTTTTCTCTCTATCAGAGTAAGCTGTTTCATTCAGTATTAAGTGCAAATCTTGCCAAACTGATAGATGCTTATGCCTTATGAAATACAATGTTTTCTGCAATGCTGTAAGACAGTTTTTAATGTGTTAGAAGTTATATGCACAAAAAATTATGTTAGGACTTCAATGATCAAGATTGTCAGTTTACAGCTTTCTGAGTCCAGTAATGTTGAAATAGTGCTGCTGTTCAAATGAAGTGAAATCAAGCCCAAATCTGCTCAAAAGCTTTTCTCTCTATCAGAGTAAGCTGTTTCATTCAGTATTAAGTGCAAATCTTGCCAAACTGATAGATGCTTATGCCTTATGAAATACAATGTTTTCTGCAATGCTGTAAGACAGTTTTTAATGTGTTAGAAGTTATATGCACAAAAACTTATGTTAGGACTTCAATGATCAAGATTGTCAGTTTTCAGCTTTCTGAGTCCAGTAATGTTGAAATAGTGATTCTGTTCAAATGAAGTGAAACCAAGCCCAAATCTGCTCAAAAGCTTTTCTCTCTATCAGAGTAAGCTGTTTCATTCAGTATTAAGTGCAAATCTTGCCAAACTGATAGATGCTTATGCCTTATGAAATACAATGTTTTCTGCAATGCTGTAAGACAGTTTTTAATGTGTTAGAAGTTATATGCACAAATACTAATGTTTGGACTTCAATGATCAAGATTGTCAGTTTACAGCTTTCTGAGTCCAGTAATGTTGAAATAGTGATTCTGTTCAAATGAAGTGAAACCAAGCCCAAATCTGCTCAAAAGCTTTTCTCTCTATCAGAGTAAGCTGTTTCATTCAGTATTAAGTGCAAATCTTGCCAAACTGATAGATGCTTATGCCTTATGAAATACAATGTTTTCTGCAATGCTGTAAGACAGTTTTTAATGTGTTAGAAGTTATATGCACAAAAACTAATGTTAGGACTTCAATGATCAAGATTGTCAGTTTTCAGCTTTCTGAGTCCAGTAATGTTGAAATAGTGATTCTGTTCAAATGAAGTGAAACCAAGCCCAAATCTGCTCAAAAGCTTTTCTTTCTATCAGAGTAAGCTGTTTCATTCAGTATTAAGTGCAAATCTTGCCAAACTGATAGATGCTTATGCCTTATGAAATACAATGTTTTCTGCAATGCTGTAAGACAGTTTTTAATGTGTTAGAAGTTATATGCACAAAAACTTATGTTAGGACTTCAATGATCAAGATTGTCAGTTTACAGCTTTTTGAGTCCAGTAATGTTGAAATAGTGATTCTGTTCAAATGAAGTGAAACCAAGCCCAAATCTGCTCAAAAGCTTTTCTCTCTATCAGAGTAAGCTGTTTCATTCAGTATTAAGTGCAAATCTTGCCAAACTGAAAGATGCTTATGCCTTATGAAATACAATGTTTTCTGCAATGCTGTAAGACAGTTTTTAATGTGTTAGAAGTTATATGCACAAAAACTAATGTTAGGACTTCAAAGATCAAGATTGTCAGTTTACAGCTTTCTGAGTCCAGTAATGTTGAAATAGTGCTGCTGTTCAAATGAAGTGAAATCAAGCCCAAATCTGCTCAAAAGCTTTTCTCTCTATCAGAGTAAGCTGTTTCATTCAGTATTAAGTGCAAATCTTGCCAAACTGATAGATGCTTATGCCTTATGAAATACAATGTTTTCTGCAATGCTGTAAGACAGTTTTTAATGTGTTAGAAGTTATATGCACAAAAACTAATGTTAGGACTTCAATGATCAAGATTGTCAGTTTACAGCTTTCTGATTCCAGTAATGTTGAAATAGTGATTCTGTTCAAATGAAGTGAAACCAAGCCCAAATCTGCTCAAAAGCTTTTCTCTCTATCAGAGTAAGCTGTTTCATTCAGTATTAAGTGCAAATCTTGCCAAACTGATAGATGCTTATGCCTTATGAAATATAATGTTTTCTGCAATGCTGTAAGACAGTTTTTAATGTGTTAGAAGTTATATGCACAAAAATTATGTTAGGACTTCAATGATCAAGATTGTCAGTTTACAGCTTTCTGAGTCCAGTAATGTTGAAATAGTGCTGCTGTTCAAATGAAGTGAAATCAAGCCCAAATCTGCTCAAAAGCTTTTCTCTCTATCAGAGTAAGCTGTTTCATTCAGTATTCAGTGCAAATCTTGCCAAACTGAAAGATGTTTAAGCCTTATGAAATACAATGTTTTCTGCAATGCTGTAAGACAGTTTTTAATGTGTTAGAAGTTATATGCACAAAAACTTATGTTAGGACTTCAATGATCAAGATTGTCAGTTTACAGCTTTCTGAGTCCAGTAATGTTGAAATAGTGCTGCTGTTCAAATGAAGTGAAATCAAGCCCAAATCTGCTCAAAAGCTTTTCTCTCTATCAGAGTAAGCTGTTTCATTCAGTATTAAGTGCAAATCCTGGCAAACTGATAGATGCTTATGCCTTATGAAATACAATGTTTTCTGCAATGCTGAAAGACAGTTTTTAATGTGTTAGAAGTTATATGCACAAAAACTAATGTTAGGACTTCAATGATCAAGATTGTCAGTTTACAGCTTTCTGAGTCCAGTAATGTTGAAATAGTGCTGCTGTTCAAATGAAGTGAAATCAAGCCCAAATCTGCTCAAAAGCTTTTCTCTCTATCAGAGTAAGCTGTTTCATTCAGTATTAAGTGCAAATCTTGCCAAACTGATAGATGCTTATGCCTTATGAAATACAATGTTTTCTGCAATGCTGTAAGACAGTTTTAATGTGTTAGAAGTTATATGCACAAATACTAATGTTTGGACTTCAATGATCAAGATTGTCAGTTTACAGCTTTCTGAGTCCAGTAATGTTGAAATAGTGATTCTGTTCAAATGAAGTGAAACCAAGCCCAAATCTGCTCAAAAGCTTTTCTCTCTATCAGAGTAAGCTGTTTCATTCAGTATTAAGTGCAAATCTTGCCAAACTGAAAGATGTTTAAGCCTTTTGAAACACAATGTTTTCTGCAATGCTGTAAGACAGTTTTTAATGTGTTAGAAGTTATATGCACAAATACTAATGTTTGGACTTCAATGATCAAGATTGTCAGTTTACAGCTTTCTGAGTCCAGTAATGTTGAAATAGTGATTCTGTTCAAATGAAGTGAAACCAAGCCCAAATCTGCTCAAAAGCTTTTCTCTCTATCAGAGTAAGCTGTTTCATTCAGTATTAAGTGCAAATCTTGCCAAACTGATAGATGCTTATGCCTTATGAAATACAATGTTTTCTGCAATGCTGTAAGACAGTTTTTAATGTGTTAGAAGTTATATGCACAAAAACTAATGTTAGGACTTCAATGATCAAGATTGTCAGTTTTCAGCTTTCTGAGTCCAGTAATGTTGAAATAGTGATTCTGTTCAAATGAAGTGAAACCAAGCCCAAATCTGCTCAAAAGCTTTTCTCTCTATCAGAGTAAGCTGTTTCATTCAGTATTAAGTGCAAATCTTGCCAAACTGATAGATGCTTATGCCTTATGAAATACAATGTTTTCTGCAATGCTGTAAGACAGTTTTTAATGTGTTAGAAGTTATATGCACAAAAACTTATGTTAGGACTTCAATGATCAAGATTGTCAGTTTACAGCTTTTTGAGTCCAGTAATGTTGAAATAGTGATTCTGTTCAAATGAAGTGAAACCAAGCCCAAATCTGCTCAAAAGCTTTTCTCTCTATCAGAGTAAGCTGTTTCATTCAGTATTAAGTGCAAATCTTGCCAAACTGAAAGATGCTTATGCCTTATGAAATACAATGTTTTCTGCAATGCTGTAAGACAGTTTTTAATGTGTTAGAAGTTATATGCACAAAAACTAATGTTAGGACTTCAAAGATCAAGATTGTCAGTTTACAGCTTTCTGAGTCCAGTAATGTTGAAATAGTGCTGCTGTTCAAATGAAGTGAAATCAAGCCCAAATCTGCTCAAAAGCTTTTCTCTCTATCAGAGTAAGCTGTTTCATTCAGTATTAAGTGCAAATCTTGCCAAACTGATAGATGCTTATGCCTTATGAAATACAATGTTTTCTGCAATGCTGTAAGACAGTTTTTAATGTGTTAGAAGTTATATGCACAAAAACTAATGTTAGGACTTCAATGATCAAGATTGTCAGTTTACAGCTTTCTGATTCCAGTAATGTTGAAATAGTGATTCTGTTCAAATGAAGTGAAACCAAGCCCAAATCTGCTCAAAAGCTTTTCTCTCTATCAGAGTAAGCTGTTTCATTCAGTATTAAGTGCAAATCTTGCCAAACTGATAGATGCTTATGCCTTATGAAATATAATGTTTTCTGCAATGCTGTAAGACAGTTTTTAATGTGTTAGAAGTTATATGCACAAAAATTATGTTAGGACTTCAATGATCAAGATTGTCAGTTTACAGCTTTCTGAGTCCAGTAATGTTGAAATAGTGCTGCTGTTCAAATGAAGTGAAATCAAGCCCAAATCTGCTCAAAAGCTTTTCTCTCTATCAGAGTAAGCTGTTTCATTCAGTATTCAGTGCAAATCTTGCCAAACTGAAAGATGTTTAAGCCTTATGAAATACAATGTTTTCTGCAATGCTGTAAGACAGTTTTTAATGTGTTAGAAGTTATATGCACAAAAACTTATGTTAGGACTTCAATGATCAAGATTGTCAGTTTACAGCTTTCTGAGTCCAGTAATGTTGAAATAGTGCTGCTGTTCAAATGAAGTGAAATCAAGCCCAAATCTGCTCAAAAGCTTTTCTCTCTATCAGAGTAAGCTGTTTCATTCAGTATTAAGTGCAAATCCTGGCAAACTGATAGATGCTTATGCCTTATGAAATACAATGTTTTCTGCAATGCTGAAAGACAGTTTTTAATGTGTTAGAAGTTATATGCACAAAAACTAATGTTAGGACTTCAATGATCAAGATTGTCAGTTTACAGCTTTCTGAGTCCAGTAATGTTGAAATAGTGCTGCTGTTCAAATGAAGTGAAATCAAGCCCAAATCTGCTCAAAAGCTTTTCTCTCTATCAGAGTAAGCTGTTTCATTCAGTATTCAGTGCAAATCTTGCCAAACTGATAGATGCTTATGCCTTATGAAATACAATGTTTTCTGCAATGCTGTAAGACAGTTTTAATGTGTTAGAAGTTATATGCACAAATACTAATGTTTGGACTTCAATGATCAAGATTGTCAGTTTACAGCTTTCTGAGTCCAGTAATGTTGAAATAGTGATTCTGTTCAAATGAAGTGAAACCAAGCCCAAATCTGCTCAAAAGCTTTTCTCTCTATCAGAGTAAGCTGTTTCATTCAGTATTAAGTGCAAATCTTGCCAAACTGAAAGATGTTTAAGCCTTTTGAAACACAATGTTTTCTGCAATGCTGTAAGACAGTTTTTAATGTGTTAGAAGTTATATGCACAAATACTAATGTTTGGACTTCAATGATCAAGATTGTCAGTTTACAGCTTTCTGAGTCCAGTAATGTTGAAATAGTGATTCTGTTCAAATGAAGTGAAACCAAGCCCAAATCTGCTCAAAAGCTTTTCTCTCTATCAGAGTAAGCTGTTTCATTCAGTATTAAGTGCAAATCTTGCCAAACTGATAGATGCTTATGCCTTATGAAATACAATGTTTTCTGCAATGCTGTAAGACAGTTTTTAATGTGTTAGAAGTTATATGCACAAAAACTAATGTTAGGACTTCAATGATCAAGATTGTCAGTTTTCAGCTTTCTGAGTCCAGTAATGTTGAAATAGTGATTCTGTTCAAATGAAGTGAAACCAAGCCCAAATCTGCTCAAAAGCTTTTCTCTCTATCAGAGTAAGCTGTTTCATTCAGTATTAAGTGCAAATCTTGCCAAACTGATAGATGCTTATGCCTTATGAAATACAATGTTTTCTGCAATGCTGTAAGACAGTTTTTAATGTGTTAGAAGTTATATGCACAAAAACTTATGTTAGGACTTCAATGATCAAGATTGTCAGTTTACAGCTTTTTGAGTCCAGTAATGTTGAAATAGTGATTCTGTTCAAATGAAGTGAAACCAAGCCCAAATCTGCTCAAAAGCTTTTCTCTCTATCAGAGTAAGCTGTTTCATTCAGTATTAAGTGCAAATCTTGCCAAACTGAAAGATGCTTATGCCTTATGAAATACAATGTTTTCTGCAATGCTGTAAGACAGTTTTTAATGTGTTAGAAGTTATATGCACAAAAACTAATGTTAGGACTTCAAAGATCAAGATTGTCAGTTTACAGCTTTCTGAGTCCAGTAATGTTGAAATAGTGCTGCTGTTCAAATGAAGTGAAATCAAGCCCAAATCTGCTCAAAAGCTTTTCTCTCTATCAGAGTAAGCTGTTTCATTCAGTATTAAGTGCAAATCTTGCCAAACTGATAGATGCTTATGCCTTATGAAATACAATGTTTTCTGCAATGCTGTAAGACAGTTTTTAATGTGTTAGAAGTTATATGCACAAAAACTAATGTTAGGACTTCAATGATCAAGATTGTCAGTTTACAGCTTTCTGATTCCAGTAATGTTGAAATAGTGATTCTGTTCAAATGAAGTGAAACCAAGCCCAAATCTGCTCAAAAGCTTTTCTCTCTATCAGAGTAAGCTGTTTCATTCAGTATTAAGTGCAAATCTTGCCAAACTGATAGATGCTTATGCCTTATGAAATATAATGTTTTCTGCAATGCTGTAAGACAGTTTTTAATGTGTTAGAAGTTATATGCACAAAAATTATGTTAGGACTTCAATGATCAAGATTGTCAGTTTACAGCTTTCTGAGTCCAGTAATGTTGAAATAGTGCTGCTGTTCAAATGAAGTGAAATCAAGCCCAAATCTGCTCAAAAGCTTTTCTCTCTATCAGAGTAAGCTGTTTCATTCAGTATTCAGTGCAAATCTTGCCAAACTGAAAGATGTTTAAGCCTTATGAAATACAATGTTTTCTGCAATGCTGTAAGACAGTTTTTAATGTGTTAGAAGTTATATGCACAAAAACTTATGTTAGGACTTCAATGATCAAGATTGTCAGTTTACAGCTTTCTGAGTCCAGTAATGTTGAAATAGTGCTGCTGTTCAAATGAAGTGAAATCAAGCCCAAATCTGCTCAAAAGCTTTTCTCTCTATCAGAGTAAGCTGTTTCATTCAGTATTAAGTGCAAATCCTGGCAAACTGATAGATGCTTATGCCTTATGAAATACAATGTTTTCTGCAATGCTGAAAGACAGTTTTTAATGTGTTAGAAGTTATATGCACAAAAACTAATGTTAGGACTTCAATGATCAAGATTGTCAGTTTACAGCTTTCTGAGTCCAGTAATGTTGAAATAGTGCTGCTGTTCAAATGAAGTGAAATCAAGCCCAAATCTGCTCAAAAGCTTTTCTCTCTATCAGAGTAAGCTGTTTCATTCAGTATTCAGTGCAAATCTTGCCAAACTGAAAGATGTTTAAGCCTTATGAAATACAATGTTTTCTGCAATGCTGTAAGACAGTTTTTAATGTGTTAGAAGTTATATGCACAAAAACTAATGTTAGGACTTCAATGATCAAGATTGTCAGTTTACAGCTTTCTGAGTCCAGTAATGTTGAAATAGTGCTGCTGTTCAAATTAAGTGAAATCAAGCCCAAATCTGCTCAAAAGCTTTTCTCTCTATCAGAGTAAGCTGTTTCATTCAGTATTAAGTGCAAATCTTGCCAAACTGATAGATGCTTATGCCTTATGAAATACAATGTTTTCTGCAATGCTGTAAGACAGTTTTTAATGTGTTAGAAGTTATATGCACAAAAACTAATGTTAGGACTTCAATGATCAAGATTGTCAGTTTACAGCTTTCTGAGTCCAGTAATGTTGAAATAGTGATTCTGTTCAAATGAAGTGAAACCAAGCCCAAATCTGCTCAAAAGCTTTTCTCTCTATCAGAGTAAGCTGTTTCATTCAGTATTAAGTGCAAATCTTGCCAAACTGATAGATGCTTATGCCTTATGAAATATAATGTTTTCTGCAATGCTGTAAGACAGTTTTTAATGTGTTAGAAGTTATATGCACAAAAAATTATGTTAGGACTTCAATGATCAAGATTGTCAGTTTACAGCTTTCTGAGTCCAGTAATGTTGAAATAGTGCTGCTGTTCAAATGAAGTGAAATCAAGCCCAAATCTGCTCAAAAGCTTTTCTCTCTATCAGAGTAAGCTGTTTCATTCAGTATTCAGTGCAAATCTTGCCAAACTGAAAGATGTTTAAGCCTTATGAAATACAATGTTTTCTGCAATGCTATAAGACAGTTTTTAATGTGTTAGAAGTTATATGCACAAAAACTTATGTTAGGACTTCAATGATCAAGATTGTCAGTTTACAGCTTTCTGAGTCCAGTAATGTTGAAATAGTGCTGCTGTTCAAATGAAGTGAAATCAAGCCCAAATCTGCTCAAAAGCTTTTCTCTCTATCAGAGTAAGCTGTTTCATTCAGTATTAAGTGCAAATCTTGCCAAACTGATAGATGCTTATGCCTTATGAAATACAATGTTTTCTGCAATGCTGTAAGACAGTTTTTAATGTGTTAGAAGTTATATGCACAAATACTAATGTTTGGACTTCAATGATCAAGATTGTCAGTTTACAGCTTTCTGAGTCCAGTAATGTTGAAATAGTGATTCTGTTCAAATGAAGTGAAACCAAGCCCAAATCTGCTCAAAAGCTTTTCTCTCTATCAGAGTAAGCTGTTTCATTCAGTATTAAGTGCAAATCTTGCCAAACTGATAGATGCTTATGCCTTGTGAAATACAATGTTTTCTGCAATGCTGTAAGACAGTTTTTAATGTGTTAGAAGTTATATGCACAAAAACTTATGTTAGGACTTCAATGATCAAGATTGTCAGTTTTCAGCTTTCTGAGTCCAGTAATGTTGAAATAGTGATTCTGTTCAAATGAAGTGAAACCAAGCCCAAATCTGCTCAAAAGCTTTTCTCTCTATCAGAGTAAGCTGTTTCATTCAGTATTAAGTGCAAATCTTGCCAAACTGATAGATGCTTATGCCTTATGAAATACAATGTTTTCTGCAATGCTGTAAGACAGTTTTTAATGTGTTAGAAGTTATATGCACAAATACTAATGTTTGGACTTCAATGATCAAGATTGTCAGTTTACAGCTTTCTGAGTCCAGTAATGTTGAAATAGTGATTCTGTTCAAATGAAGTGAAACCAAGCCCAAATCTGCTCAAAAGCTTTTCTCTCTATCAGAGTAAGCTGTTTCATTCAGTATTAAGTGCAAATCTTGCCAAACTGATAGATGCTTATGCCTTATGAAATACAATGTTTTCTGCAATGCTGTAAGACAGTTTTTAATGTGTTAGAAGTTATATGCACAAAAACTAATGTTAGGACTTCAATGATCAAGATTGTCAGTTTTCAGCTTTCTGAGTCCAGTAATGTTGAAATAGTGATTCTGTTCAAATGAAGTGAAACCAAGCCCAAATCTGCTCAAAAGCTTTTCTCTCTATCAGAGTAAGCTGTTTCATTCAGTATTAAGTGCAAATCTTGCCAAACTGAAAGATGTTTAAGCCTTTTGAAACACAATGTTTTCTGCAATGCTGTAAGACAGTTTTTAATGTGTTAGAAGTTATATGCACAAATACTAATGTTTGGACTTCAATGATCAAGATTGTCAGTTTACAGCTTTCTGAGTCCAGTAATGTTGAAATAGTGATTCTGTTCAAATGAAGTGAAACCAAGCCCAAATCTGCTCAAAAGCTTTTCTCTCTATCAGAGTAAGCTGTTTCATTCAGTATTAAGTGCAAATCTTGCCAAACTGATAGATGCTTATGCCTTATGAAATACAATGTTTTCTGCAATGCTGTAAGACAGTTTTTAATGTGTTAGAAGTTATATGCACAAAAACTAATGTTAGGACTTCAATGATCAAGATTGTCAGTTTTCAGCTTTCTGAGTCCAGTAATGTTGAAATAGTGATTCTGTTCAAATGAAGTGAAACCAAGCCCAAATCTGCTCAAAAGCTTTTCTCTCTATCAGAGTAAGCTGTTTCATTCAGTATTAAGTGCAAATCTTGCCAAACTGATAGATGCTTATGCCTTATGAAATACAATGTTTTCTGCAATGCTGTAAGACAGTTTTTAATGTGTTAGAAGTTATATGCACAAAAACTTATGTTAGGACTTCAATGATCAAGATTGTCAGTTTACAGCTTTTTGAGTCCAGTAATGTTGAAATAGTGATTCTGTTCAAATGAAGTGAAACCAAGCCCAAATCTGCTCAAAAGCTTTTCTCTCTATCAGAGTAAGCTGTTTCATTCAGTATTAAGTGCAAATCTTGCCAAACTGAAAGATGCTTATGCCTTATGAAATACAATGTTTTCTGCAATGCTGTAAGACAGTTTTTAATGTGTTAGAAGTTATATGCACAAAAACTAATGTTAGGACTTCAAAGATCAAGATTGTCAGTTTACAGCTTTCTGAGTCCAGTAATGTTGAAATAGTGCTGCTGTTCAAATGAAGTGAAATCAAGCCCAAATCTGCTCAAAAGCTTTTCTCTCTATCAGAGTAAGCTGTTTCATTCAGTATTAAGTGCAAATCTTGCCAAACTGATAGATGCTTATGCCTTATGAAATACAATGTTTTCTGCAATGCTGTAAGACAGTTTTTAATGTGTTAGAAGTTATATGCACAAAAACTAATGTTAGGACTTCAATGATCAAGATTGTCAGTTTACAGCTTTCTGATTCCAGTAATGTTGAAATAGTGATTCTGTTCAAATGAAGTGAAACCAAGCCCAAATCTGCTCAAAAGCTTTTCTCTCTATCAGAGTAAGCTGTTTCATTCAGTATTAAGTGCAAATCTTGCCAAACTGATAGATGCTTATGCCTTATGAAATATAATGTTTTCTGCAATGCTGTAAGACAGTTTTTAATGTGTTAGAAGTTATATGCACAAAAATTATGTTAGGACTTCAATGATCAAGATTGTCAGTTTACAGCTTTCTGAGTCCAGTAATGTTGAAATAGTGCTGCTGTTCAAATGAAGTGAAATCAAGCCCAAATCTGCTCAAAAGCTTTTCTCTCTATCAGAGTAAGCTGTTTCATTCAGTATTCAGTGCAAATCTTGCCAAACTGAAAGATGTTTAAGCCTTATGAAATACAATGTTTTCTGCAATGCTGTAAGACAGTTTTTAATGTGTTAGAAGTTATATGCACAAAAACTTATGTTAGGACTTCAATGATCAAGATTGTCAGTTTACAGCTTTCTGAGTCCAGTAATGTTGAAATAGTGCTGCTGTTCAAATGAAGTGAAATCAAGCCCAAATCTGCTCAAAAGCTTTTCTCTCTATCAGAGTAAGCTGTTTCATTCAGTATTAAGTGCAAATCCTGGCAAACTGATAGATGCTTATGCCTTATGAAATACAATGTTTTCTGCAATGCTGAAAGACAGTTTTTAATGTGTTAGAAGTTATATGCACAAAAACTAATGTTAGGACTTCAATGATCAAGATTGTCAGTTTACAGCTTTCTGAGTCCAGTAATGTTGAAATAGTGCTGCTGTTCAAATGAAGTGAAATCAAGCCCAAATCTGCTCAAAAGCTTTTCTCTCTATCAGAGTAAGCTGTTTCATTCAGTATTAAGTGCAAATCTTGCCAAACTGATAGATGCTTATGCCTTATGAAATACAATGTTTTCTGCAATGCTGTAAGACAGTTTTAATGTGTTAGAAGTTATATGCACAAATACTAATGTTTGGACTTCAATGATCAAGATTGTCAGTTTACAGCTTTCTGAGTCCAGTAATGTTGAAATAGTGATTCTGTTCAAATGAAGTGAAACCAAGCCCAAATCTGCTCAAAAGCTTTTCTCTCTATCAGAGTAAGCTGTTTCATTCAGTATTAAGTGCAAATCTTGCCAAACTGATAGATGCTTATGCCTTATGAAATACAATGTTTTCTGCAATGCTGTAAGACAGTTTTTAATGTGTTAGAAGTTATATGCACAAAAACTAATGTTAGGACTTCAATGATCAAGATTGTCAGTTTACAGCTTTCTGATTCCAGTAATGTTGAAATAGTGATTCTGTTCAAATGAAGTGAAACCAAGCCCAAATCTGCTCAAAAGCTTTTCTCTCTATCAGAGTAAGCTGTTTCATTCAGTATTAAGTGCAAATCTTGCCAAACTGATAGATGCTTATGCCTTATGAAATATAATGTTTTCTGCAATGCTGTAAGACAGTTTTTAATGTGTTAGAAGTTATATGCACAAAAATTATGTTAGGACTTCAATGATCAAGATTGTCAGTTTACAGCTTTCTGAGTCCAGTAATGTTGAAATAGTGCTGCTGTTCAAATGAAGTGAAATCAAGCCCAAATCTGCTCAAAAGCTTTTCTCTCTATCAGAGTAAGCTGTTTCATTCAGTATTCAGTGCAAATCTTGCCAAACTGAAAGATGTTTAAGCCTTATGAAATACAATGTTTTCTGCAATGCTGTAAGACAGTTTTTAATGTGTTAGAAGTTATATGCACAAAAACTTATGTTAGGACTTCAATGATCAAGATTGTCAGTTTACAGCTTTCTGAGTCCAGTAATGTTGAAATAGTGCTGCTGTTCAAATGAAGTGAAATCAAGCCCAAATCTGCTCAAAAGCTTTTCTCTCTATCAGAGTAAGCTGTTTCATTCAGTATTAAGTGCAAATCCTGGCAAACTGATAGATGCTTATGCCTTATGAAATACAATGTTTTCTGCAATGCTGAAAGACAGTTTTTAATGTGTTAGAAGTTATATGCACAAAAACTAATGTTAGGACTTCAATGATCAAGATTGTCAGTTTACAGCTTTCTGAGTCCAGTAATGTTGAAATAGTGCTGCTGTTCAAATGAAGTGAAATCAAGCCCAAATCTGCTCAAAAGCTTTTCTCTCTATCAGAGTAAGCTGTTTCATTCAGTATTAAGTGCAAATCTTGCCAAACTGATAGATGCTTATGCCTTATGAAATACAATGTTTTCTGCAATGCTGTAAGACAGTTTTAATGTGTTAGAAGTTATATGCACAAATACTAATGTTTGGACTTCAATGATCAAGATTGTCAGTTTACAGCTTTCTGAGTCCAGTAATGTTGAAATAGTGATTCTGTTCAAATGAAGTGAAACCAAGCCCAAATCTGCTCAAAAGCTTTTCTCTCTATCAGAGTAAGCTGTTTCATTCAGTATTAAGTGCAAATCTTGGCAAACTGAAAGATGTTTAAGCCTTTTGAAACACAATGTTTTCTGCAATGCTGTAAGACAGTTTTTAATGTGTTAGAAGTTATATGCACAAAAACTTATGTTAGGACTTCAATGATCAAGATTGTCAGTTTACAGCTTTCTGAGTCCAGTAATGTTGAAATAGTGCTGCTGTTCAAATGAAGTGAAATCAAGCCCAAATCTGCTCAAAAGCTTTTCTCTCTATCAAAGTAAGCTGTTTCATTCAGTATTAAGTGCAAATCTTGGCAAACTGATAGATGCTTATGCCTTATGAAATACAATGTTTTCTGCAATGCTGAAAGACAGTTTTTAATGTGTTAGAAGTTATATGCACAAAAACTAATGTTAGGACTTCAATGATCAAGATTGTCAGTTTACAGCTTTCTGAGTCCAGTAATGTTGAAATAGTGCTGCTGTTCAAATGAAGTGAAATCAAGCCCAAATCTGCTCAAAAGCTTTTCTCTCTATCAGAGTAAGCTGTTTCATTCAGTATTAAGTGCAAATCTTGCCAAACTGATAGATGCGTATGCCTTATGAAATACAATGTTTTCTGCAATGCTGTAAGACAGTTTTTAATGTGTTAGAAGTTATATGCACAAATACTAATGTTTGGACTTCAATGATCAAGATTGTCAGTTTACAGCTTTCTGAGTCCAGTAATGTTGAAATAGTGCTGCTGTTCAAATGAAGTGAAATCAAGCCCAAATCTGCTCAAAAGCTTTTCTCTCTATCAGAGTAAGCTGTTTCATTCAGTATTAAGTGCAAATCTTGCCAAACTGATAGATGCTTATGCCTTATGAAATACAATGTTTTCTGCAATGCTGAAAGACAGTTTTTAATGTGTTAGAAGTTATATGCACAAAAACTAATGTTAGGACTTCAATGATCAAGATTGTCAGTTTTCAGCTTTCTGAGTCCAGTAATGTTGAAATAGTGATTCTGTTCAAATGAAGTGAAACCAAGCCCAAATCTGCTCAAAAGCTTTTCTCTCTATCAGAGTAAGCTGTTTCATTCAGTATTAAGTGCAAATCTTGCCAAACTGATAGATGCTTATGCCTTAGGAAATACAATGTTTTCTGCAATGCTGTAAGACAGTTTTTAATGTGTTAGAAGTTATATGCACAAAAACTTATGTTAGGACTTCAATGATCAAGATTGTCAGTTTACAGCTTTCTGAGTCCAGTAATGTTGAAATAGTGCTGCTGTTCAAATGAAGTGAAATCAAGCCCAAATCTGCTCAAAAGCTTTTCTCTCTATCAGAGTAAGCTGTTTCATTCAGTATTCAGTGCAAATCTTGCCAAACTGAAAGATGTTTAAGCCTTATGAAACACAATGTTTTCTGCAATGCTGTAAGACAGTTTTTAATGTGTTAGAAGTTATATGCACAAAAACTTATGTTAGGACTTCAATGATCAAGATTGTCAGTTTACAGCTTTCTGAGTCCAGTAATGTTGAAATAGTGCTGCTGTTCAAATGAAGTGAAATCAATCCCAAATCTGCTCAAAAGCTTTTCTCTCTATCAGAGTAAGCTGTTTCATTCAGTATTCAGTGCAAATCTTGCCAAACTGAAAGATGTTTAAGCCTTATGAAACACAATGTTTTCTGCAATGCTGTAAGACAGTTTTTAATGTGTTAGAAGTTATATGCACAAAAACTTATGTTAGGACTTCAATGATCAAGATTGTCAGTTTACAGCTTTCTGAGTCCAGTAATGTTGAAATAGTGCTGCTGTTCAAATGAAGTGAAATCAATCCCAAATCTGCTCAAAAGCTTTTCTCTCTATCAGAGTCAGCTGTTTCATTCAGTATTAAGTGCAAATCTTGCCAAACTGATAGATGCTTATGCCTTATGAAATACAATGTTTTCTGCAATGCTGAAAGACAGTTTTTAATGTGTTAGAAGTTATATGCACAAAAACTAATGTTAGGACTTCAATGATCAAGATTGTCAGTTTACAGCTTTCTGAGTCCAGTAATGTTGAAATAGTGATTCTGTTCAAATGAAGTGAAACCAAGCCCAAATCTGCTCAAAAGCTTTTCTCTCTATCAGAGTAAGCTGTTTCATTCAGTATTAAGTGCAAATCTTGCCAAACTGATAGATGCTTATGCCTTATGAAATATAATGTTTTCTGCAATGCAGTGAGACCGTTTTTAATGTGTTAGAAGTTATATGCACAAAAAATTATGTTATGACTTCAATGATCAAGATTGTCAGTTTACAGCTTTCTGAGTCCAGTAATGTTGAAATAGTGCTGCTGTTCAAATGAAGTGAAATCAAGCCCAAATCTGCTCAAAAGCTTTTCTCTCTATCAGAGTAAGCTGTTTCATTCAGTATTCAGTGCAAATCTTGCCAAACTGAAAGATGTTTAAGCCTTATGAAATACAATGTTTTCTGCAATGCTGTAAGACAGTTTTTAATGTGTTAGAAGTTATATGCACAAAAACTAATGTTAGGACTTCAATGATCAAGATTGTCAGTTTACAGCTTTCTGAGTCCAGTAATGTTGAAATAGTGCTGCTGTTCAAATGAAGTGAAATCAAGCCCAAATCTGCTCAAAAGCTTTTCTCTCTATCAGAGTAAGCTGTTTCATTCAGTATTAAGTGCAAATCTTGCCAAACTGATAGATGCTTATGCCTTATGAAATACAATGTTTTCTGCAATGCTGTAAGACAGTTTTTAATGTGTTAGAAGTTATATGCACAAAAACTAATGTTAGGACTTCAATGATCAAGATTGTCAGTTTACAGCTTTCTGATTCCAGTAATGTTGAAATAGTGATTCTGTTCAAATGAAGTGAAACCAAGCCCAAATCTGCTCAAAAGCTTTTCTCTCTATCAGAGTAAGCTGTTTCATTCAGTATTAAGTGCAAATCTTGCCAAACTGATAGATGCTTATGCCTTATGAAATATAATGTTTTCTGCAATGCTGTAAGACAGTTTTTAATGTGTTAGAAGTTATATGCACAAAAATTATGTTAGGACTTCAATGATCAAGATTGTCAGTTTACAGCTTTCTGAGTCCAGTAATGTTGAAATAGTGCTGCTGTTCAAATGAAGTGAAATCAAGCCCAAATCTGCTCAAAAGCTTTTCTCTCTATCAGAGTAAGCTGTTTCATTCAGTATTCAGTGCAAATCTTGCCAAACTGAAAGATGTTTAAGCCTTATGAAATACAATGTTTTCTGCAATGCTGTAAGACAGTTTTTAATGTGTTAGAAGTTATATGCACAAAAACTTATGTTAGGACTTCAATGATCAAGATTGTCAGTTTACAGCTTTCTGAGTCCAGTAATGTTGAAATAGTGCTGCTGTTCAAATGAAGTGAAATCAAGCCCAAATCTGCTCAAAAGCTTTTCTCTCTATCAGAGTAAGCTGTTTCATTCAGTATTAAGTGCAAATCCTGGCAAACTGATAGATGCTTATGCCTTATGAAATACAATGTTTTCTGCAATGCTGAAAGACAGTTTTTAATGTGTTAGAAGTTATATGCACAAAAACTAATGTTAGGACTTCAATGATCAAGATTGTCAGTTTACAGCTTTCTGAGTCCAGTAATGTTGAAATAGTGCTGCTGTTCAAATGAAGTGAAATCAAGCCCAAATCTGCTCAAAAGCTTTTCTCTCTATCAGAGTAAGCTGTTTCATTCAGTATTAAGTGCAAATCTTGCCAAACTGATAGATGCTTATGCCTTATGAAATACAATGTTTTCTGCAATGCTGTAAGACAGTTTTAATGTGTTAGAAGTTATATGCACAAATACTAATGTTTGGACTTCAATGATCAAGATTGTCAGTTTACAGCTTTCTGAGTCCAGTAATGTTGAAATAGTGATTCTGTTCAAATGAAGTGAAACCAAGCCCAAATCTGCTCAAAAGCTTTTCTCTCTATCAGAGTAAGCTGTTTCATTCAGTATTAAGTGCAAATCTTGGCAAACTGAAAGATGTTTAAGCCTTTTGAAACACAATGTTTTCTGCAATGCTGTAAGACAGTTTTTAATGTGTTAGAAGTTATATGCACAAAAACTTATGTTAGGACTTCAATGATCAAGATTGTCAGTTTACAGCTTTCTGAGTCCAGTAATGTTGAAATAGTGCTGCTGTTCAAATGAAGTGAAATCAAGCCCAAATCTGCTCAAAAGCTTTTCTCTCTATCAAAGTAAGCTGTTTCATTCAGTATTAAGTGCAAATCTTGGCAAACTGATAGATGCTTATGCCTTATGAAATACAATGTTTTCTGCAATGCTGAAAGACAGTTTTTAATGTGTTAGAAGTTATATGCACAAAAACTAATGTTAGGACTTCAATGATCAAGATTGTCAGTTTACAGCTTTCTGAGTCCAGTAATGTTGAAATAGTGCTGCTGTTCAAATGAAGTGAAATCAAGCCCAAATCTGCTCAAAAGCTTTTCTCTCTATCAGAGTAAGCTGTTTCATTCAGTATTAAGTGCAAATCTTGCCAAACTGATAGATGCGTATGCCTTATGAAATACAATGTTTTCTGCAATGCTGTAAGACAGTTTTTAATGTGTTAGAAGTTATATGCACAAATACTAATGTTTGGACTTCAATGATCAAGATTGTCAGTTTACAGCTTTCTGAGTCCAGTAATGTTGAAATAGTGCTGCTGTTCAAATGAAGTGAAATCAAGCCCAAATCTGCTCAAAAGCTTTTCTCTCTATCAGAGTAAGCTGTTTCATTCAGTATTAAGTGCAAATCTTGCCAAACTGATAGATGCTTATGCCTTATGAAATACAATGTTTTCTGCAATGCTGAAAGACAGTTTTTAATGTGTTAGAAGTTATATGCACAAAAACTAATGTTAGGACTTCAATGATCAAGATTGTCAGTTTTCAGCTTTCTGAGTCCAGTAATGTTGAAATAGTGATTCTGTTCAAATGAAGTGAAACCAAGCCCAAATCTGCTCAAAAGCTTTTCTCTCTATCAGAGTAAGCTGTTTCATTCAGTATTAAGTGCAAATCTTGCCAAACTGATAGATGCTTATGCCTTAGGAAATACAATGTTTTCTGCAATGCTGTAAGACAGTTTTTAATGTGTTAGAAGTTATATGCACAAAAACTTATGTTAGGACTTCAATGATCAAGATTGTCAGTTTACAGCTTTCTGAGTCCAGTAATGTTGAAATAGTGCTGCTGTTCAAATGAAGTGAAATCAAGCCCAAATCTGCTCAAAAGCTTTTCTCTCTATCAGAGTAAGCTGTTTCATTCAGTATTCAGTGCAAATCTTGCCAAACTGAAAGATGTTTAAGCCTTATGAAACACAATGTTTTCTGCAATGCTGTAAGACAGTTTTTAATGTGTTAGAAGTTATATGCACAAAAACTTATGTTAGGACTTCAATGATCAAGATTGTCAGTTTACAGCTTTCTGAGTCCAGTAATGTTGAAATAGTGCTGCTGTTCAAATGAAGTGAAATCAATCCCAAATCTGCTCAAAAGCTTTTCTCTCTATCAGAGTAAGCTGTTTCATTCAGTATTCAGTGCAAATCTTGCCAAACTGAAAGATGTTTAAGCCTTATGAAACACAATGTTTTCTGCAATGCTGTAAGACAGTTTTTAATGTGTTAGAAGTTATATGCACAAAAACTTATGTTAGGACTTCAATGATCAAGATTGTCAGTTTACAGCTTTCTGAGTCCAGTAATGTTGAAATAGTGCTGCTGTTCAAATGAAGTGAAATCAATCCCAAATCTGCTCAAAAGCTTTTCTCTCTATCAGAGTCAGCTGTTTCATTCAGTATTAAGTGCAAATCTTGCCAAACTGATAGATGCTTATGCCTTATGAAATACAATGTTTTCTGCAATGCTGAAAGACAGTTTTTAATGTGTTAGAAGTTATATGCACAAAAACTAATGTTAGGACTTCAATGATCAAGATTGTCAGTTTACAGCTTTCTGAGTCCAGTAATGTTGAAATAGTGATTCTGTTCAAATGAAGTGAAACCAAGCCCAAATCTGCTCAAAAGCTTTTCTCTCTATCAGAGTAAGCTGTTTCATTCAGTATTAAGTGCAAATCTTGCCAAACTGATAGATGCTTATGCCTTATGAAATATAATGTTTTCTGCAATGCAGTGAGACCGTTTTTAATGTGTTAGAAGTTATATGCACAAAAAATTATGTTATGACTTCAATGATCAAGATTGTCAGTTTACAGCTTTCTGAGTCCAGTAATGTTGAAATAGTGCTGCTGTTCAAATGAAGTGAAACCAAGCCCAAATCTGCTCAAAAGCTTTTCTCTCTATCAGAGTAAGCTGTTTCATTCAGTATTCAGTGCAAATCTTGCCAAACTGAAAGATGTTTAAGCCTTATGAAATACAATGTTTTCTGCAATGCTGTAAGACAGTTTTTAATGTGTTAGAAGTTATATGCACAAAAACTAATGTTAGGACTTCAATGATCAAGATTGTCAGTTTACAGCTTTCTGAGTCCAGTAATGTTGAAATAGTGCTGCTGTTCAAATGAAGTGAAATCAAGCCCAAATCTGCTCAAAAGCTTTTCTCTCTATCAGAGTAAGCTGTTTCATTCAGTATTAAGTGCAAATCTTGCCAAACTGATAGATGCTTATGCCTTATGAAATACAATGTTTTCTGCAATGCTGTAAGACAGTTTTTAATGTGTTAGAAGTTATATGCACAAAAACTAATGTTAGGACTTCAATGATCAAGATTGTCAGTTTACAGCTTTCTGAGTCCAGTAATGTTGAAATAGTGATTCTGTTCAAATGAAGTGAAACCAAGCCCAAATCTGCTCAAAAGCTTTTCTCTCTATCAGAGTAAGCTGTTTCATTCAGTATTAAGTGCAAATCTTGCCAAACTGATAGATGCTTATGCCTTATGAAATATAATGTTTTCTGCAATGCTGTAAGACAGTTTTTAATGTGTTAGAAGTTATATGCACAAAAAATTATGTTAGGACTTCAATGATCAAGATTGTCAGTTTACAGCTTTCTGAGTCCAGTAATGTTGAAATAGTGCTGCTGTTCAAATGAAGTGAAATCAAGCCCAAATCTGCTCAAAAGCTTTTCTCTCTATCAGAGTAAGCTGTTTCATTCAGTATTCAGTGCAAATCTTGCCAAACTGAAAGATGTTTAAGCCTTATGAAATACAATGTTTTCTGCAATGCTATAAGACAGTTTTTAATGTGTTAGAAGTTATATGCACAAAAACTTATGTTAGGACTTCAATGATCAAGATTGTCAGTTTACAGCTTTCTGAGTCCAGTAATGTTGAAATAGTGCTGCTGTTCAAATGAAGTGAAATCAAGCCCAAATCTGCTCAAAAGCTTTTCTCTCTATCAGAGTAAGCTGTTTCATTCAGTATTAAGTGCAAATCTTGCCAAACTGATAGATGCTTATGCCTTATGAAATACAATGTTTTCTGCAATGCTGTAAGACAGTTTTTAATGTGTTAGAAGTTATATGCACAAATACTAATGTTTGGACTTCAATGATCAAGATTGTCAGTTTACAGCTTTCTGAGTCCAGTAATGTTGAAATAGTGATTCTGTTCAAATGAAGTGAAACCAAGCCCAAATCTGCTCAAAAGCTTTTCTCTCTATCAGAGTAAGCTGTTTCATTCAGTATTCAGTGCAAATCTTGCCAAACTGAAAGATGTTTAAGCCTTATGAAATACAATGTTTTCTGCAATGCTGTAAGACAGTTTTTAATGTGTTAGAAGTTATATGCACAAAAACTAATGTTAGGACTTCAATGATCAAGATTGTCAGTTTACAGCTTTCTGAGTCCAGTAATGTTGAAATAGTGCTGCTGTTCAAATGAAGTGAAATCAAGCCCAAATCTGCTCAAAAGCTTTTCTCTCTATCAGAGTAAGCTGTTTCATTCAGTATTAAGTGCAAATCTTGCCAAACTGATAGATGCTTATGCCTTATGAAATACAATGTTTTCTGCAATGCTGTAAGACAGTTTTTAATGTGTTAGAAGTTATATGCACAAAAACTAATGTTAGGACTTCAATGATCAAGATTGTCAGTTTACAGCTTTCTGAGTCCAGTAATGTTGAAATAGTGATTCTGTTCAAATGAAGTGAAACCAAGCCCAAATCTGCTCAAAAGCTTTTCTCTCTATCAGAGTAAGCTGTTTCATTCAGTATTAAGTGCAAATCTTGCCAAACTGATAGATGCTTATGCCTTATGAAATATAATGTTTTCTGCAATGCTGTAAGACAGTTTTTAATGTGTTAGAAGTTATATGCACAAAAAATTATGTTAGGACTTCAATGATCAAGATTGTCAGTTTACAGCTTTCTGAGTCCAGTAATGTTGAAATAGTGCTGCTGTTCAAATGAAGTGAAATCAAGCCCAAATCTGCTCAAAAGCTTTTCTCTCTATCAGAGTAAGCTGTTTCATTCAGTATTCAGTGCAAATCTTGCCAAACTGAAAGATGTTTAAGCCTTATGAAATACAATGTTTTCTGCAATGCTATAAGACAGTTTTTAATGTGTTAGAAGTTATATGCACAAAAACTTATGTTAGGACTTCAATGATCAAGATTGTCAGTTTACAGCTTTCTGAGTCCAGTAATGTTGAAATAGTGCTGCTGTTCAAATGAAGTGAAATCAAGCCCAAATCTGCTCAAAAGCTTTTCTCTCTATCAGAGTAAGCTGTTTCATTCAGTATTAAGTGCAAATCTTGCCAAACTGATAGATGCTTATGCCTTATGAAATACAATGTTTTCTGCAATGCTGTAAGACAGTTTTTAATGTGTTAGAAGTTATATGCACAAATACTAATGTTTGGACTTCAATGATCAAGATTGTCAGTTTACAGCTTTCTGAGTCCAGTAATGTTGAAATAGTGATTCTGTTCAAATGAAGTGAAACCAAGCCCAAATCTGCTCAAAAGCTTTTCTCTCTATCAGAGTAAGCTGTTTCATTCAGTATTAAGTGCAAATCTTGCCAAACTGATAGATGCTTATGCCTTGTGAAATACAATGTTTTCTGCAATGCTGTAAGACAGTTTTTAATGTGTTAGAAGTTATATGCACAAAAACTTATGTTAGGACTTCAATGATCAAGATTGTCAGTTTTCAGCTTTCTGAGTCCAGTAATGTTGAAATAGTGATTCTGTTCAAATGAAGTGAAACCAAGCCCAAATCTGCTCAAAAGCTTTTCTCTCTATCAGAGTAAGCTGTTTCATTCAGTATTAAGTGCAAATCTTGCCAAACTGATAGATGCTTATGCCTTATGAAATACAATGTTTTCTGCAATGCTGTAAGACAGTTTTTAATGTGTTAGAAGTTATATGCACAAATACTAATGTTTGGACTTCAATGATCAAGATTGTCAGTTTACAGCTTTCTGAGTCCAGTAATGTTGAAATAGTGATTCTGTTCAAATGAAGTGAAACCAAGCCCAAATCTGCTCAAAAGCTTTTCTCTCTATCAGAGTAAGCTGTTTCATTCAGTATTAAGTGCAAATCTTGCCAAACTGATAGATGCTTATGCCTTATGAAATACAATGTTTTCTGCAATGCTGTAAGACAGTTTTTAATGTGTTAGAAGTTATATGCACAAAAACTAATGTTAGGACTTCAATGATCAAGATTGTCAGTTTTCAGCTTTCTGAGTCCAGTAATGTTGAAATAGTGCTGCTGTTCAAATGAAGTGAAACCAAGCCCAAATCTGCTCAAAAGCTTTTCTCTCTATCAGAGTAAGCTGTTTCATTCAGTATTAAGTGCAAATCTTGCCAAACTGAAAGATGCTTATGCCTTATGAAATACAATGTTTTCTGCAATGCTGTAAGACAGTTTATAATGTGTTAGAAGTTATATGCACAAAAACTAATGTTAGGACTTCAATGATCAAGATTGTCAGTTTTCAGCTTTCTGAGTCCAGTAATGTTGAAATAGTGATTCTGTTCAAATGAAGTGAAACCAAGCCCAAATCTGCTCAAAAGCTTTTCTCTCTATCAGAGTAAGCTGTTTCATTCAGTATTAAGTGCAAATCTTGCCAAACTGATAGATGCTTATGCCTTATGAAATACAATGTTTTCTGCAATGCTGTAAGACAGTTTTTAATGTGTTAGAAGTTATATGCACAAATACTAATGTTTGGACTTCAATGATCAAGATTGTCAGTTTACAGCTTTCTGAGTCCAGTAATGTTGAAATAGTGATTCTGTTCAAATGAAGTGAAACCAAGCCCAAATCTGCTCAAAAGCTTTTCTCTCTATCAGAGTAAGCTGTTTCATTCAGTATTAAGTGCAAATCTTGCCAAACTGATAGATGCTTATGCCTTATGAAATACAATGTTTTCTGCAATGCTGTAAGACAGTTTTTAATGTGTTAGAAGTTATATGCACAAAAAATTATGTTAGGACTTCAATGATCAAGATTGTCAGTTTACAGCTTTCTGAGTCCAGTAATGTTGAAATAGTGCTGCTGTTCAAATTAAGTGAAATCAAGCCCAAATCTGCTCAAAAGCTTTTCTCTCTATCAGAGTAAGCTGTTTCATTCAGTATTAAGTGCAAATCTTGCCAAACTGATAGATGCTTATGCCTTATGAAATACAATGTTTTCTGCAATGCTGTAAGACAGTTTTTAATGTGTTAGAAGTTATATGCACAAATACTAATGTTTGGACTTCAATGATCAAGATTGTCAGTTTACAGCTTTCTGAGTCCAGTAATGTTGAAATAGTGATTCTGTTCAAATGAAGTGAAACCAAGCCCAAATCTGCTCAAAAGCTTTTCTCTCTATCAGAGTAAGCTGTTTCATTCAGTATTAAGTGCAAATCTTGCCAAACTGATAGATGCTTATGCCTTATGAAATACAATGTTTTCTGCAATGCTGTAAGACAGTTTTTAATGTGTTAGAAGTTATATGCACAAAAACTTATGTTAGGACTTCAATGATCAAGATTGTCAGTTTTCAGCTTTCTGAGTCCAGTAATGTTGAAATAGTGATTCTGTTCAAATGAAGTGAAACCAAGCCCAAATCTGCTCAAAAGCTTTTCTCTCTATCAGAGTAAGCTGTTTCATTCAGTATTAAGTGCAAATCTTGCCAAACTGATAGATGCTTATGCCTTATGAAATACAATGTTTTCTGCAATGCTGTAAGACAGTTTTTAATGTGTTAGAAGTTATATGCACAAATACTAATGTTTGGACTTCAATGATCAAGATTGTCAGTTTACAGCTTTCTGAGTCCAGTAATGTTGAAATAGTGATTCTGTTCAAATGAAGTGAAACCAAGCCCAAATCTGCTCAAAAGCTTTTCTCTCTATCAGAGTAAGCTGTTTCATTCAGTATTAAGTGCAAATCTTGCCAAACTGATAGATGCTTATGCCTTATGAAATACAATGTTTTCTGCAATGCTGTAAGACAGTTTTTAATGTGTTAGAAGTTATATGCACAAAAACTAATGTTAGGACTTCAATGATCAAGATTGTCAGTTTTCAGCTTTCTGAGTCCAGTAATGTTGAAATAGTGATTCTGTTCAAATGAAGTGAAACCAAGCCCAAATCTGCTCAAAAGCTTTTCTCTCTATCAGAGTAAGCTGTTTCATTCAGTATTAAGTGCAAATCTTGCCAAACTGATAGATGCTTATGCCTTATGAAATACAATGTTTTCTGCAATGCTGTAAGACAGTTTTTAATGTGTTAGAAGTTATATGCACAAAAACTTATGTTAGGACTTCAATGATCAAGATTGTCAGTTTACAGCTTTTTGAGTCCAGTAATGTTGAAATAGTGATTCTGTTCAAATGAAGTGAAACCAAGCCCAAATCTGCTCAAAAGCTTTTCTCTCTATCAGAGTAAGCTGTTTCATTCAGTATTAAGTGCAAATCTTGCCATACTGAAAGATGCTTATGCCTTATGAAATACAATGTTTTCTGCAATGCTGTAAGACAGTTTTTAATGTGTTAGAAGTTATATGCACAAAAACTAATGTTAGGACTTCAAAGATCAAGATTGTCAGTTTACAGCTTTCTGAGTCCAGTAATGTTGAAATAGTGCTGCTGTTCAAATGAAGTGAAATCAAGCCCAAATCTGCTCAAAAGCTTTTCTCTCTATCAGAGTAAGCTGTTTCATTCAGTATTAAGTGCAAATCCTGGCAAACTGATAGATGCTTATGCCTTATGAAATACAATGTTTTCTGCAATGCTGAAAGACAGTTTTTAATGTGTTAGAAGTTATATGCACAAAAACTAATGTTAGGACTTCAATGATCAAGATTGTCAGTTTACAGCTTTCTGAGTCCAGTAATGTTGAAATAGTGCTGCTGTTCAAATGAAGTGAAATCAAGCCCAAATCTGCTCAAAAGCTTTTCTCTCTATCAGAGTAAGCTGTTTCATTCAGTATTAAGTGCAAATCTTGCCAAACTGATAGATGCTTATGCCTTATGAAATACAATGTTTTCTGCAATGCTGTAAGACAGTTTTAATGTGTTAGAAGTTATATGCACAAATACTAATGTTTGGACTTCAATGATCAAGATTGTCAGTTTACAGCTTTCTGAGTCCAGTAATGTTGAAATAGTGATTCTGTTCAAATGAAGTGAAACCAAGCCCAAATCTGCTCAAAAGCTTTTCTCTCTATCAGAGTAAGCTGTTTCATTCAGTATTAAGTGCAAATCTTGCCAAACTGAAAGATGTTTAAGCCTTTTGAAACACAATGTTTTCTGCAATGCTGTAAGACAGTTTTTAATGTGTTAGAAGTTATATGCACAAAAACTTATGTTAGGACTTCAATGATCAAGATTGTCAGTTTACAGCTTTCTGAGTCCAGTAATGTTGAAATAGTGCTGCTGTTCAAATGAAGTGAAATCAAGCCCAAATCTGCTCAAAAGCTTTTCTCTCTATCAGAGTAAGCTGTTTCATTCAGTATTAAGTGCAAATCTTGGCAAACTGATAGATGCTTTTGCCTTATGAAATACAATGTTTTCTGCAATGCTGAAAGACAGTTTTTAATGTGTTAGAAGTTATATGCACAAAAACTAATGTTAGGACTTCAATGATCAAGATTGTCAGTTTACAGCTTTCTGAGTCCAGTAATGTTGAAATAGTGCTGCTGTTCAAATGAAGTGAAATCAAGCCCAAATCTGCTCAAAAGCTTTTCTCTCTATCAGAGTAAGCTGTTTCATTCAGTATTAAGTGCAAATCTTGCCAAACTGATAGATGCTTATGCCTTATGAAATACAATGTTTTCTGCAATGCTGTAAGACAGTTTTTAATGTGTTAGAAGTTATATGCACAAATACTAATGTTTGGACTTCAATGATCAAGATTGTCAGTTTACAGCTTTCTGAGTCCAGTAATGTTGAAATAGTGCTGCTGTTCAAATGAAGTGAAATCAAGCCCAAATCTGCTCAAAAGCTTTTCTCTCTATCAGAGTAAGCTGTTTCATTCAGTATTAAGTGCAAATCTTGCCAAACTGATAGATGCTTATGCCTTATGAAATACAATGTTTTCTGCAATGCTGAAAGACAGTTTTTAATGTGTTAGAAGTTATATGCACAAAAACTAATGTTAGGACTTCAATGATCAAGATTGTCAGTTTACAGCTTTCTGAGTCCAGTAATGTTGAAATAGTGCTGCTGTTCAAATGAAGTGAAATCAAGCCCAAATCTGCTCAAAAGCTTTTCTCTCTATCAGAGTAAGCTGTTTCATTCAGTATTAAGTGCAAATCTTGCCAAACTGATAGATGCTTATGCCTTATGAAATACAATGTTTTCTGCAATGCTGAAAGACAGTTTTTAATGTGTTAGAAGTTATATGCACAAAAACTAATGTTAGGACTTCAATGATCAAGATTGTCAGTTTTCAGCTTTCTGAGTCCAGTAATGTTGAAATAGTGATTCTGTTCAAATGAAGTGAAACCAAGCCCAAATCTGCTCAAAAGCTTTTCTCTCTATCAGACTAAGCTGTTTCATTCAGTATTAAGTGCAAATCTTGCCAAACTGATAGATGCTTATGCCTTAGGAAATACAATGTTTTCTGCAATGCTGTAAGACAGTTTTTAATGTGTTAGAAGTTATATGCACAAAAACTTATGTTAGGACTTCAATGATCAAGATTGTCAGTTTACAGCTTTCTGAGTCCAGTAATGTTGAAATAGTGCTGCTGTTCAAATGAAGTGAAATCAAGCCCAAATCTGCTCAAAAGCTTTTCTCTCTATCAGAGTAAGCTGTTTCATTCAGTATTCAGTGCAAATCTTGCCAAACTGAAAGATGTTTAAGCCTTATGAAACACAATGTTTTCTGCAATGCTGTAAGAAAGTTTTTAATGTGTTAGAAGTTATATGCACAAAAACTTATGTTAGGACTTCAATGATCAAGATTGTCAGTTTACAGCTTTCTGAGTCCAGTAATGTTGAAATAGTGCTGCTGTTCAAATGAAGTGAAATCAATCCCAAATCTGCTCAAAAGCTTTTCTCTCTATCAGAGTAAGCTGTTTCATTCAGTATTCAGTGCAAATCTTGCCAAACTGAAAGATGTTTAAGCCTTATGAAACACAATGTTTTCTGCAATGCTGTAAGACAGTTTTTAATGTGTTAGAAGTTATATGCACAAAAACTTATGTTAGGACTTCAATGATCAAGATTGTCAGTTTACAGCTTTCTGAGTCCAGTAATGTTGAAATAGTGCTGCTGTTCAAATGAAGTGAAATCAATCCCAAATCTGCTCAAAAGCTTTTCTCTCTATCAGAGTCAGCTGTTTCATTCAGTATTAAGTGCAAATCTTGCCAAACTGATAGATGCTTATGCCTTATGAAATACAATGTTTTCTGCAATGCTGAAAGACAGTTTTTAATGTGTTAGAAGTTATATGCACAAAAACTAATGTTAGGACTTCAATGATCAAGATTGTCAGTTTACAGCTTTCTGAGTCCAGTAATGTTGAAATAGTGATTCTGTTCAAATGAAGTGAAACCAAGCCCAAATCTGCTCAAAAGCTTTTCTCTCTATCAGAGTATGCTGTTTCATTCAGTATTAAGTGCAAATCTTGCCAAACTGATAGATGCTTATGCCTTATGAAATATAATGTTTTCTGCAATGCAGTAAGACAGTTTTTAATGTGTTAGAAGTTATATGCACAAAAAATTATGTTAGGACTTCAATGATCAAGATTGTCAGTTTACAGCTTTCTGAGTCCAGTAATGTTGAAATAGTGCTGCTGTTCAAATGAAGTGAAATCAAGCCCAAATCTGCTCAAAAGCTTTTCTCTCTATCAGAGTAAGCTGTTTCATTCAGTATTCAGTGCAAATCTTGCCAAACTGAAAGATGTTTAAGCCTTATGAAATACAATGTTTTCTGCAATGCTGTAAGACAGTTTTTAATGTGTTAGAAGTTATATGCACAAAAACTAATGTTAGGACTTCAATGATCAAGATTGTCAGTTTACAGCTTTCTGAGTCCAGTAATGTTGAAATAGTGCTGCTGTTCAAATGAAGTGAAATCAAGCCCAAATCTGCTCAAAAGCTTTTCTCTCTATCAGAGTAAGCTGTTTCATTCAGTATTAAGTGCAAATCTTGCCAAACTGATAGATGCTTATGCCTTATGAAATACAATGTTTTCTGCAATGCTGTAAGACAGTTTTAATGTGTTAGAAGTTATATGCACAAATACTAATGTTTGGACTTCAATGATCAAGATTGTCAGTTTACAGCTTTCTGAGTCCAGTAATGTTGAAATAGTGATTCTGTTCAAATGAAGTGAAACCAAGCCCAAATCTGCTCAAAAGCTTTTCTCTCTATCAGAGTAAGCTGTTTCATTCAGTATTAAGTGCAAATCTTGCCAAACTGAAAGATGTTTAAGCCTTTTGAAACACAATGTTTTCTGCAATGCTGTAAGACAGTTTTTAATGTGTTAGAAGTTATATGCACAAAAACTTATGTTAGGACTTCAATGATCAAGATTGTCAGTTTACAGCTTTCTGAGTCCAGTAATGTTGAAATAGTGCTGCTGTTCAAATGAAGTGAAATCAAGCCCAAATCTGCTCAAAAGCTTTTCTCTCTATCAGAGTAAGCTGTTTCATTCAGTATTAAGTGCAAATCTTGGCAAACTGATAGATGCTTTTGCCTTATGAAATACAATGTTTTCTGCAATGCTGAAAGACAGTTTTTAATGTGTTAGAAGTTATATGCACAAAAACTAATGTTAGGACTTCAATGATCAAGATTGTCAGTTTACAGCTTTCTGAGTCCAGTAATGTTGAAATAGTGCTGCTGTTCAAATGAAGTGAAATCAAGCCCAAATCTGCTCAAAAGCTTTTCTCTCTATCAGAGTAAGCTGTTTCATTCAGTATTAAGTGCAAATCTTGCCAAACTGATAGATGCTTATGCCTTATGAAATACAATGTTTTCTGCAATGCTGTAAGACAGTTTTTAATGTGTTAGAAGTTATATGCACAAATACTAATGTTTGGACTTCAATGATCAAGATTGTCAGTTTACAGCTTTCTGAGTCCAGTAATGTTGAAATAGTGCTGCTGTTCAAATGAAGTGAAATCAAGCCCAAATCTGCTCAAAAGCTTTTCTCTCTATCAGAGTAAGCTGTTTCATTCAGTATTAAGTGCAAATCTTGCCAAACTGATAGATGCTTATGCCTTATGAAATACAATGTTTTCTGCAATGCTGAAAGACAGTTTTTAATGTGTTAGAAGTTATATGCACAAAAACTAATGTTAGGACTTCAATGATCAAGATTGTCAGTTTACAGCTTTCTGAGTCCAGTAATGTTGAAATAGTGCTGCTGTTCAAATGAAGTGAAATCAAGCCCAAATCTGCTCAAAAGCTTTTCTCTCTATCAGAGTAAGCTGTTTCATTCAGTATTAAGTGCAAATCTTGCCAAACTGATAGATGCTTATGCCTTATGAAATACAATGTTTTCTGCAATGCTGAAAGACAGTTTTTAATGTGTTAGAAGTTATATGCACAAAAACTAATGTTAGGACTTCAATGATCAAGATTGTCAGTTTTCAGCTTTCTGAGTCCAGTAATGTTGAAATAGTGATTCTGTTCAAATGAAGTGAAACCAAGCCCAAATCTGCTCAAAAGCTTTTCTCTCTATCAGAGTAAGCTGTTTCATTCAGTATTAAGTGCAAATCTTGCCAAACTGATAGATGCTTATGCCTTAGGAAATACAATGTTTTCTGCAATGCTGTAAGACAGTTTTTAATGTGTTAGAAGTTATATGCACAAAAACTTATGTTAGGACTTCAATGATCAAGATTGTCAGTTTACAGCTTTCTGAGTCCAGTAATGTTGAAATAGTGCTGCTGTTCAAATGAAGTGAAATCAAGCCCAAATCTGCTCAAAAGCTTTTCTCTCTATCAGAGTAAGCTGTTTCATTCAGTATTCAGTGCAAATCTTGCCAAACTGAAAGATGTTTAAGCCTTATGAAACACAATGTTTTCTGCAATGCTGTAAGAAAGTTTTTAATGTGTTAGAAGTTATATGCACAAAAACTTATGTTAGGACTTCAATGATCAAGATTGTCAGTTTACAGCTTTCTGAGTCCAGTAATGTTGAAATAGTGCTGCTGTTCAAATGAAGTGAAATCAATCCCAAATCTGCTCAAAAGCTTTTCTCTCTATCAGAGTAAGCTGTTTCATTCAGTATTCAGTGCAAATCTTGCCAAACTGAAAGATGTTTAAGCCTTATGAAACACAATGTTTTCTGCAATGCTGTAAGACAGTTTTTAATGTGTTAGAAGTTATATGCACAAAAACTTATGTTAGGACTTCAATGATCAAGATTGTCAGTTTACAGCTTTCTGAGTCCAGTAATGTTGAAATAGTGCTGCTGTTCAAATGAAGTGAAATCAATCCCAAATCTGCTCAAAAGCTTTTCTCTCTATCAGAGTCAGCTGTTTCATTCAGTATTAAGTGCAAATCTTGCCAAACTGATAGATGCTTATGCCTTATGAAATACAATGTTTTCTGCAATGCTGAAAGACAGTTTTTAATGTGTTAGAAGTTATATGCACAAAAACTAATGTTAGGACTTCAATGATCAAGATTGTCAGTTTACAGCTTTCTGAGTCCAGTAATGTTGAAATAGTGATTCTGTTCAAATGAAGTGAAACCAAGCCCAAATCTGCTCAAAAGCTTTTCTCTCTATCAGAGTATGCTGTTTCATTCAGTATTAAGTGCAAATCTTGCCAAACTGATAGATGCTTATGCCTTATGAAATATAATGTTTTCTGCAATGCAGTAAGACAGTTTTTAATGTGTTAGAAGTTATATGCACAAAAAATTATGTTAGGACTTCAATGATCAAGATTGTCAGTTTACAGCTTTCTGAGTCCAGTAATGTTGAAATAGTGCTGCTGTTCAAATGAAGTGAAATCAAGCCCAAATCTGCTCAAAAGCTTTTCTCTCTATCAGAGTAAGCTGTTTCATTCAGTATTCAGTGCAAATCTTGCCAAACTGAAAGATGTTTAAGCCTTATGAAATACAATGTTTTCTGCAATGCTGTAAGACAGTTTTTAATGTGTTAGAAGTTATATGCACAAAAACTAATGTTAGGACTTCAATGATCAAGATTGTCAGTTTACAGCTTTCTGAGTCCAGTAATGTTGAAATAGTGCTGCTGTTCAAATGAAGTGAAATCAAGCCCAAATCTGCTCAAAAGCTTTTCTCTCTATCAGAGTAAGCTGTTTCATTCAGTATTAAGTGCAAATCTTGCCAAACTGATAGATGCTTATGCCTTATGAAATACAATGTTTTCTGCAATGCTGTAAGACAGTTTTTAATGTGTTAGAAGTTATATGCACAAAAACTAATGTTAGGACTTCAATGATCAAGATTGTCAGTTTACAGCTTTCTGAGTCCAGTAATGTTGAAATAGTGATTCTGTTCAAATGAAGTGAAACCAAGCCCAAATCTGCTCAAAAGCTTTTCTCTCTATCAGAGTAAGCTGTTTCATTCAGTATTAAGTGCAAATCTTGCCAAACTGATAGATGCTTATGCCTTATGAAATATAATGTTTTCTGCAATGCTGTAAGACAGTTTTTAATGTGTTAGAAGTTATATGCACAAAAAATTATGTTAGGACTTCAATGATCAAGATTGTCAGTTTACAGCTTTCTGAGTCCAGTAATGTTGAAATAGTGCTGCTGTTCAAATGAAGTGAAATCAAGCCCAAATCTGCTCAAAAGCTTTTCTCTCTATCAGAGTAAGCTGTTTCATTCAGTATTCAGTGCAAATCTTGCCAAACTGAAAGATGTTTAAGCCTTATGAAATACAATGTTTTCTGCAATGCTATAAGACAGTTTTTAATGTGTTAGAAGTTATATGCACAAAAACTTATGTTAGGACTTCAATGATCAAGATTGTCAGTTTACAGCTTTCTGAGTCCAGTAATGTTGAAATAGTGCTGCTGTTCAAATGAAGTGAAATCAAGCCCAAATCTGCTCAAAAGCTTTTCTCTCTATCAGAGTAAGCTGTTTCATTCAGTATTAAGTGCAAATCTTGCCAAACTGATAGATGCTTATGCCTTATGAAATACAATGTTTTCTGCAATGCTGTAAGACAGTTTTTAATGTGTTAGAAGTTATATGCACAAATACTAATGTTTGGACTTCAATGATCAATATTGTCAGTTTACAGCTTTCTGAGTCCAGTAATGTTGAAATAGTGATTCTGTTCAAATGAAGTGAAACCAAGCCCAAATCTGCTCAAAAGCTTTTCTCTCTATCAGAGTAAGCTGTTTCATTCAGTATTAAGTGCAAATCTTGCCAAACTGATAGATGCTTATGCCTTGTGAAATACAATGTTTTCTGCAATGCTGTAAGACAGTTTTTAATGTGTTAGAAGTTATATGCACAAAAACTTATGTTAGGACTTCAATGATCAAGATTGTCAGTTTTCAGCTTTCTGAGTCCAGTAATGTTGAAATAGTGATTCTGTTCAAATGAAGTGAAACCAAGCCCAAATCTGCTCAAAAGCTTTTCTCTCTATCAGAGTAAGCTGTTTCATTCAGTATTAAGTGCAAATCTTGCCAAACTGATAGATGCTTATGCCTTATGAAATACAATGTTTTCTGCAATGCTGTAAGACAGTTTTTAATGTGTTAGAAGTTATATGCACAAATACTAATGTTTGGACTTCAATGATCAAGATTGTCAGTTTACAGCTTTCTGAGTCCAGTAATGTTGAAATAGTGATTCTGTTCAAATGAAGTGAAACCAAGCCCAAATCTGCTCAAAAGCTTTTCTCTCTATCAGAGTAAGCTGTTTCATTCAGTATTAAGTGCAAATCTTGCCAAACTGATAGATGCTTATGCCTTATGAAATACAATGTTTTCTGCAATGCTGTAAGACAGTTTTTAATGTGTTAGAAGTTATATGCACAAAAACTAATGTTAGGACTTCAATGATCAAGATTGTCAGTTTTCAGCTTTCTGAGTCCAGTAATGTTGAAATAGTGATTCTGTTCAAATGAAGTGAAACCAAGCCCAAATCTGCTCAAAAGCTTTTCTCTCTATCAGAGTAAGCTGTTTCATTCAGTATTAAGTGCAAATCTTGCCAAACTGAAAGATGCTTATGCCTTATGAAATACAATGTTTTCTGCAATGCTGTAAGACAGTTTATAATGTGTTAGAAGTTATATGCACAAAAACTAATGTTAGGACTTCAATGATCAAGATTGTCAGTTTTCAGCTTTCTGAGTCCAGTAATGTTGAAATAGTGATTCTGTTCAAATGAAGTGAAACCAAGCCCAAATCTGCTCAAAAGCTTTTCTCTCTATCAGAGTAAGCTGTTTCATTCAGTATTAAGTGCAAATCTTGCCAAACTGATAGATGCTTATGCCTTATGAAATACAATGTTTTCTGCAATGCTGTAAGACAGTTTTTAATGTGTTAGAAGTTATATGCACAAATACTAATGTTTGGACTTCAATGATCAAGATTGTCAGTTTACAGCTTTCTGAGTCCAGTAATGTTGAAATAGTGATTCTGTTCAAATGAAGTGAAACCAAGCCCAAATCTGCTCAAAAGCTTTTCTCTCTATCAGAGTAAGCTGTTTCATTCAGTATTAAGTGCAAATCTTGCCAAACTGATAGATGCTTATGCCTTATGAAATACAATGTTTTCTGCAATGCTGTAAGACAGTTTTTAATGTGTTAGAAGTTATATGCACAAAAAATTATGTTAGGACTTCAATGATCAAGATTGTCAGTTTACAGCTTTCTGAGTCCAGTAATGTTGAAATAGTGCTGCTGTTCAAATTAAGTGAAATCAAGCCCAAATCTGCTCAAAAGCTTTTCTCTCTATCAGAGTAAGCTGTTTCATTCAGTATTAAGTGCAAATCTTGCCAAACTGATAGATGCTTATGCCTTATGAAATACAATGTTTTCTGCAATGCTGTAAGACAGTTTTTAATGTGTTAGAAGTTATATGCACAAATACTAATGTTTGGACTTCAATGATCAAGATTGTCAGTTTACAGCTTTCTGAGTCCAGTAATGTTGAAATAGTGATTCTGTTCAAATGAAGTGAAACCAAGCCCAAATCTGCTCAAAAGCTTTTCTCTCTATCAGAGTAAGCTGTTTCATTCAGTATTAAGTGCAAATCTTGCCAAACTGATAGATGCTTATGCCTTATGAAATACAATGTTTTCTGCAATGCTGTAAGACAGTTTTTAATGTGTTAGAAGTTATATGCACAAAAACTTATGTTAGGACTTCAATGATCAAGATTGTCAGTTTTCAGCTTTCTGAGTCCAGTAATGTTGAAATAGTGATTCTGTTCAAATGAAGTGAAACCAAGCCCAAATCTGCTCAAAAGCTTTTCTCTCTATCAGAGTAAGCTGTTTCATTCAGTATTAAGTGCAAATCTTGCCAAACTGATAGATGCTTATGCCTTATGAAATACAATGTTTTCTGCAATGCTGTAAGACAGTTTTTAATGTGTTAGAAGTTATATGCACAAATACTAATGTTTGGACTTCAATGATCAAGATTGTCAGTTTACAGCTTTCTGAGTCCAGTAATGTTGAAATAGTGATTCTGTTCAAATGAAGTGAAACCAAGCCCAAATCTGCTCAAAAGCTTTTCTCTCTATCAGAGTAAGCTGTTTCATTCAGTATTAAGTGCAAATCTTGCCAAACTGATAGATGCTTATGCCTTATGAAATACAATGTTTTCTGCAATGCTGTAAGACAGTTTTTAATGTGTTAGAAGTTATATGCACAAAAAATTATGTTAGGACTTCAATGATCAAGATTGTCAGTTTACAGCTTTCTGAGTCCAGTAATGTTGAAATAGTGCTGCTGTTCAAATGAAGTGAAATCAAGCCCAAATCTGCTCAAAAGCTTTTCTCTCTATCAGAGTAAGCTGTTTCATTCAGTATTAAGTGCAAATCTTGCCAAACTGATAGATGCTTATGCCTTATGAAATACAATGTTTTCTGCAATGCTATAAGACAGTTTTTAATGTGTTAGAAGTTATATGCACAAATACTAATGTTTGGACTTCAATGATCAAGATTGTCAGTTTACAGCTTTCTGAGTCCAGTAATGTTGAAATAGTGATTCTGTTCAAATGAAGTGAAACCAAGCCCAAATCTGCTCAAAAGCTTTTCTCTCTATCAGAGTAAGCTGTTTCATTCAGTATTAAGTGCAAATCTTGCCAAACTGATAGATGCTTATGCCTTATGAAATACAATGTTTTCTGCAATGCTGTAAGACAGTTTTTAATGTGTTAGAAGTTATATGCACAAAAACTTATGTTAGGACTTCAATGATCAAGATTGTCAGTTTTCAGCTTTCTGAGTCCAGTAATGTTGAAATAGTGATTCTGTTCAAATGAAGTGAAACCAAGCCCAAATCTGCTCAAAAGCTTTTCTCTCTATCAGAGTAAGCTGTTTCATTCAGTATTAAGTGCAAATCTTGCCAAACTGATAGATGCTTATGCCTTATGAAATACAATGTTTTCTGCAATGCTGTAAGACAGTTTTTAATGTGTTAGAAGTTATATGCACAAATACTAATGTTTGGACTTCAATGATCAAGATTGTCAGTTTACAGCTTTCTGAGTCCAGTAATGTTGAAATAGTGATTCTGTTCAAATGAAGTGAAACCAAGCCCAAATCTGCTCAAAAGCTTTTCTCTCTATCAGAGTAAGCTGTTTCATTCAGTATTAAGTGCAAATCTTGCCAAACTGATAGATGCTTATGCCTTATGAAATACAATGTTTTCTGCAATGCTGTAAGACAGTTTTTAATGTGTTAGAAGTTATATGCACAAAAACTTATGTTAGGACTTCAATGATCAAGATTGTCAGTTTTCAGCTTTCTGAGTCCAGTAATGTTGAAATAGTGATTCTGTTCAAATGAAGTGAAACCAAGCCCAAATCTGCTCAAAAGCTTTTCTCTCTATCAGAGTAAGCTGTTTCATTCAGTATTAAGTGCAAATCTTGCCAAACTGATAGATGCTTATGCCTTATGAAATACAATGTTTTCTGCAATGCTGTAAGACAGTTTTTAATGTGTTAGAAGTTATATGCACAAATACTAATGTTTGGACTTCAATGATCAAGATTGTCAGTTTACAGCTTTCTGAGTCCAGTAATGTTGAAATAGTGATTCTGTTCAAATGAAGTGAAACCAAGCCCAAATCTGCTCAAAAGCTTTTCTCTCTATCAGAGTAAGCTGTTTCATTCAGTATTAAGTGCAAATCTTGCCAAACTGATAGATGCTTATGCCTTATGAAATACAATGTTTTCTGCAATGCTGTAAGACAGTTTTTAATGTGTTAGAAGTTATATGCACAAAAACTAAAGTTAGGACTTCAATGATCAAGATTGTCAGTTTTCAGCTTTCTGAGTCCAGTAATGTTGAAATAGTGATTCTGTTCAAATGAAGTGAAACCAAGCCCAAATCTGCTCAAAAGCTTTTCTCTCTATCAGAGTAAGCTGTTTCATTCAGTATTAAGTGCAAATCTTGCCAAACTGATAGATGCTTATGCCTTATGAAATACAATGTTTTCTGCAATGCTGTAAGACAGTTTTTAATGTGTTAGAAGTTATATGCACAAAAACTTATGTTAGGACTTCAATGATCAAGATTGTCAGTTTACAGCTTTTTGAGTCCAGTAATGTTGAAATAGTGATTCTGTTCAAATGAAGTGAAACCAAGCCCAAATCTGCTCAAAAGCTTTTCTCTCTATCAGAGTAAGCTGTTTCATTCAGTATTAAGTGCAAATCTTGCCAAACTGAAAGATGCTTATGCCTTATGAAATACAATGTTTTCTGCAATGCTGTAAGACAGTTTTTAATGTGTTAGAAGTTATATGCACAAAAACTAATGTTAGGACTTCAAAGATCAAGATTGTCAGTTTACAGCTTTCTGAGTCCAGTAATGTTGAAATAGTGCTGCTGTTCAAATGAAGTGAAATCAAGCCCAAATCTGCTCAAAAGCTTTTCTCTCTATCAGAGTAAGCTGTTTCATTCAGTATTAAGTGCAAATCCTGGCAAACTGATAGATGCTTATGCCTTATGAAATACAATGTTTTCTGCAATGCTGAAAGACAGTTTTTAATGTGTTAGAAGTTATATGCACAAAAACTAATGTTAGGACTTCAATGATCAAGATTGTCAGTTTACAGCTTTCTGAGTCCAGTAATGTTGAAATAGTGCTGCTGTTCAAATGAAGTGAAATCAAGCCCAAATCTGCTCAAAAGCTTTTCTCTCTATCAGAGTAAGCTGTTTCATTCAGTATTAAGTGCAAATCTTGGCAAACTGATAGATGCTTATGCCTTATGAAATACAATGTTTTCTGCAATGCTGAAAGACAGTTTTAATGTGTTAGAAGTTATATGCACAAAAACTAATGTTAGGACTTCAATGATCAAGATTGTCAGTTTACAGCTTTCTGAGTCCAGTAATGTTGAAATAGTGCTGCTGTTCAAATGAAGTGAAATCAAGCCCAAATCTGCTCAAAAGCTTTTCTCTCTATCAGAGTAAGCTGTTTCATTCAGTATTAAGTGCAAATCTTGCCAAACTGATAGATGCTTATGCCTTATGAAATACAATGTTTTCTGCAATGCTGTAAGACAGTTTTTAATGTGTTAGAAGTTATATGCACAAATACTAATGTTTGGACTTCAATGATCAAGATTGTCAGTTTACAGCTTTCTGAGTCCAGTAATGTTGAAATAGTGCTGCTGTTCAAATGAAGTGAAATCAAGCCCAAATCTGCTCAAAAGCTTTTCTCTCTATCAGAGTAAGCTGTTTCATTCAGTATTAAGTGCAAATCTTGCCAAACTGATAGATGCTTATGCCTTATGAAATACAATGTTTTCTGCAATGCTGAAAGACAGTTTTTAATGTGTTAGAAGTTATATGCACAAAAACTAATGTTAGGACTTCAATGATCAAGATTGTCAGTTTACAGCTTTCTGAGTCCAGTAATGTTGAAATAGTGCTGCTGTTCAAATGAAGTGAAATCAAGCCCAAATCTGCTCAAAAGCTTTTCTCTCTATCAGAGTAAGCTGTTTCATTCAGTATTAAGTGCAAATCTTGCCAAACTGATAGATGCTTATGCCTTATGAAATACAATGTTTTCTGCAATGCTGAAAGACAGTTTTTAATGTGTTAGAAGTTATATGCACAAAAACTAATGTTAGGACTTCAATGATCAAGATTGTCAGTTTTCAGCTTTCTGAGTCCAGTAATGTTGAAATAGTGATTCTGTTCAAATGAAGTGAAACCAAGCCCAAATCTGCTCAAAAGCTTTTCTCTCTATCAGAGTAAGCTGTTTCATTCAGTATTAAGTGCAAATCTTGCCAAACTGATAGATGCTTATGCCTTAGGAAATACAATGTTTTCTGCAATGCTGTAAGACAGTTTTTAATGTGTTAGAAGTTATATGCACAAAAACTTATGTTAGGACTTCAATGATCAAGATTGTCAGTTTACAGCTTTCTGAGTCCAGTAATGTTGAAATAGTGCTGCTGTTCAAATGAAGTGAAATCAAGCCCAAATCTGCTCAAAAGCTTTTCTCTCTATCAGAGTAAGCTGTTTCATTCAGTATTCAGTGCAAATCTTGCCAAACTGAAAGATGTTTAAGCCTTATGAAACACAATGTTTTCTGCAATGCTGTAAGACAGTTTTTAATGTGTTAGAAGTTATATGCACAAAAACTTATGTTAGGACTTCAATGATCAAGATTGTCAGTTTACAGCTTTCTGAGTCCAGTAATGTTGAAATAGTGCTGCTGTTCAAATGAAGTGAAATCAATCCCAAATCTGCTCAAAAGCTTTTCTCTCTATCAGAGTAAGCTGTTTCATTCAGTATTCAGTGCAAATCTTGCCAAACTGAAAGATGTTTAAGCCTTATGAAACACAATGTTTTCTGCAATGCTGTAAGACAGTTTTTAATGTGTTAGAAGTTATATGCACAAAAACTTATGTTAGGACTTCAATGATCAAGATTGTCAGTTTACAGCTTTCTGAGTCCAGTAATGTTGAAATAGTGCTGCTGTTCAAATGAAGTGAAATCAATCCCAAATCTGCTCAAAAGCTTTTCTCTCTATCAGAGTCAGCTGTTTCATTCAGTATTAAGTGCAAATCTTGCCAAACTGATAGATGCTTATGCCTTATGAAATACAATGTTTTCTGCAATGCTGAAAGACAGTTTTTAATGTGTTAGAAGTTATATGCACAAAAACTAATGTTAGGACTTCAATGATCAAGATTGTCAGTTTACAGCTTTCTGAGTCCAGTAATGTTGAAATAGTGATTCTGTTCAAATGAAGTGAAACCAAGCCCAAATCTGCTCAAAAGCTTTTCTCTCTATCAGAGTAAGCTGTTTCATTCAGTATTAAGTGCAAATCTTGCCAAACTGATAGATGCTTATGCCTTATGAAATATAATGTTTTCTGCAATGCAGTAAGACAGTTTTTAATGTGTTAGAAGTTATATGCACAAAAAATTATGTTAGGACTTCAATGATCAAGATTGTCAGTTTACAGCTTTCTGAGTCCAGTAATGTTGAAATAGTGCTGCTGTTCAAATGAAGTGAAATCAAGCCCAAATCTGCTCAAAAGCTTTTCTCTCTATCAGAGTAAGCTGTTTCATTCAGTATTCAGTGCAAATCTTGCCAAACTGAAAGATGTTTAAGCCTTATGAAATACAATGTTTTCTGCAATGCTGTAAGACAGTTTTTAATGTGTTAGAAGTTATATGCACAAAAACTAATGTTAGGACTTCAATGATCAAGATTGTCAGTTTACAGCTTTCTGAGTCCAGTAATGTTGAAATAGTGCTGCTGTTCAAATGAAGTGAAATCAAGCCCAAATCTGCTCAAAAGCTTTTCTCTCTATCAGAGTAAGCTGTTTCATTCAGTATTAAGTGCAAATCTTGCCAAACTGATAGATGCTTATGCCTTATGAAATACAATGTTTTCTGCAATGCTGTAAGACAGTTTTTAATGTGTTAGAAGTTATATGCACAAAAACTAATGTTAGGACTTCAATGATCAAGATTGTCAGTTTACAGCTTTCTGAGTCCAGTAATGTTGAAATAGTGATTCTGTTCAAATGAAGTGAAACCAAGCCCAAATCTGCTCAAAAGCTTTTCTCTCTATCAGAGTAAGCTGTTTCATTCAGTATTAAGTGCAAATCTTGCCAAACTGATAGATGCTTATGCCTTATGAAATATAATGTTTTCTGCAATGCTGTAAGACAGTTTTTAATGTGTTAGAAGTTATATGCACAAAAAATTATGTTAGGACTTCAATGATCAAGATTGTCAGTTTACAGCTTTCTGAGTCCAGTAATGTTGAAATAGTGCTGCTGTTCAAATGAAGTGAAATCAAGCCCAAATCTGCTCAAAAGCTTTTCTCTCTATCAGAGTAAGCTGTTTCATTCAGTATTCAGTGCAAATCTTGCCAAACTGAAAGATGTTTAAGCCTTATGAAATACAATGTTTTCTGCAATGCTATAAGACAGTTTTTAATGTGTTAGAAGTTATATGCACAAAAACTTATGTTAGGACTTCAATGATCAAGATTGTCAGTTTACAGCTTTCTGAGTCCAGTAATGTTGAAATAGTGCTGCTGTTCAAATGAAGTGAAATCAAGCCCAAATCTGCTCAAAAGCTTTTCTCTCTATCAGAGTAAGCTGTTTCATTCAGTATTAAGTGCAAATCTTGCCAAACTGATAGATGCTTATGCCTTATGAAATACAATGTTTTCTGCAATGCTGTAAGACAGTTTTTAATGTGTTAGAAGTTATATGCACAAATACTAATGTTTGGACTTCAATGATCAAGATTGTCAGTTTACAGCTTTCTGAGTCCAGTAATGTTGAAATAGTGATTCTGTTCAAATGAAGTGAAACCAAGCCCAAATCTGCTCAAAAGCTTTTCTCTCTATCAGAGTAAGCTGTTTCATTCAGTATTAAGTGCAAATCTTGCCAAACTGATAGATGCTTATGCCTTATGAAATACAATGTTTTCTGCAATGCTGTAAGACAGTTTTTAATGTGTTAGAAGTTATATGCACAAATACTAATGTTTGGACTTCAATGATCAATATTGTCAGTTTACAGCTTTCTGAGTCCAGTAATGTTGAAATAGTGATTCTGTTCAAATGAAGTGAAACCAAGCCCAAATCTGCTCAAAAGCTTTTCTCTCTATCAGAGTAAGCTGTTTCATTCAGTATTAAGTGCAAATCTTGCCAAACTGATAGATGCTTATGCCTTATGAAATACAATGTTTTCTGCAATGCTGTAAGACAGTTTTTAATGTGTTAGAAGTTATATGCACAAATACTAATGTTTGGACTTCAATGATCAAGATTGTCAGTTTACAGCTTTCTGAGTCCAGTAATGTTGAAATAGTGATTCTGTTCAAATGAAGTGAAACCAAGCCCAAATCTGCTCAAAAGCTTTTCTCTCTATCAGAGTAAGCTGTTTCATTCAGTATTAAGTGCAAATCTTGCCAAACTGATAGATGCTTATGCCTTATGAAATACAATGTTTTCTGCAATGCTGTAAGACAGTTTTTAATGTGTTAGAAGTTATATGCACAAAAAATTATGTTAGGACTTCAATGATCAAGATTGTCAGTTTACAGCTTTCTGAGTCCAGTAATGTTGAAATAGTGCTGCTGTTCAAATTAAGTGAAATCAAGCCCAAATCTGCTCAAAAGCTTTTCTCTCTATCAGAGTAAGCTGTTTCATTCAGTATTAAGTGCAAATCTTGCCAAACTGATAGATGCTTATGCCTTATGAAATACAATGTTTTCTGCAATGCTGTAAGACAGTTTTTAATGTGTTAGAAGTTATATGCACAAATACTAATGTTTGGACTTCAATGATCAAGATTGTCAGTTTACAGCTTTCTGAGTCCAGTAATGTTGAAATAGTGATTCTGTTCAAATGAAGTGAAACCAAGCCCAAATCTGCTCAAAAGCTTTTCTCTCTATCAGAGTAAGCTGTTTCATTCAGTATTAAGTGCAAATCTTGCCAAACTGATAGATGCTTATGCCTTATGAAATACAATGTTTTCTGCAATGCTGTAAGACAGTTTTTAATGTGTTAGAAGTTATATGCACAAAAACTTATGTTAGGACTTCAATGATCAAGATTGTCAGTTTTCAGCTTTCTGAGTCCAGTAATGTTGAAATAGTGCTGCTGTTCAAATGAAGTGAAATCAAGCCCAAATCTGCTCAAAAGCTTTTCTCTCTATCAGAGTAAGCTGTTTCATTCAGTATTAAGTGCAAATCTTGCCAAACTGATAGATGCTTATGCCTTATGAAATACAATGTTTTCTGCAATGCTGTAAGACAGTTTTTAATGTGTTAGAAGTTATATGCACAAAAACTAATGTTAGGACTTCAATGATCAAGATTGTCAGTTTACAGCTTTCTGATTCCAGTAATGTTGAAATAGTGATTCTGTTCAAATGAAGTGAAACCAAGCCCAAATCTGCTCAAAAGCTTTTCTCTCTATCAGAGTAAGCTGTTTCATTCAGTATTAAGTGCAAATCTTGCCAAACTGATAGATGCTTATGCCTTATGAAATATAATGTTTTCTGCAATGCTGTAAGACAGTTTTTAATGTGTTAGAAGTTATATGCACAAAAATTATGTTAGGACTTCAATGATCAAGATTGTCAGTTTACAGCTTTCTGAGTCCAGTAATGTTGAAATAGTGCTGCTGTTCAAATGAAGTGAAATCAAGCCCAAATCTGCTCAAAAGCTTTTCTCTCTATCAGAGTAAGCTGTTTCATTCAGTATTCAGTGCAAATCTTGCCAAACTGAAAGATGTTTAAGCCTTATGAAATACAATGTTTTCTGCAATGCTGTAAGACAGTTTTTAATGTGTTAGAAGTTATATGCACAAAAACTTATGTTAGGACTTCAATGATCAAGATTGTCAGTTTACAGCTTTCTGAGTCCAGTAATGTTGAAATAGTGCTGCTGTTCAAATGAAGTGAAATCAAGCCCAAATCTGCTCAAAAGCTTTTCTCTCTATCAGAGTAAGCTGTTTCATTCAGTATTCAGTGCAAATCTTGCCAAACTGAAAGATGTTTAAGCCTTATGAAACACAATGTTTTCTGCAATGCTGTAAGACAGTTTTTAATGTGTTAGAAGTTATATGCACAAAAACTTATGTTAGGACTTCAATGATCAAGATTGTCAGTTTACAGCTTTCTGAGTCCAGTAATGTTGAATTAGTGCTGCTGTTCAAATGAAGTGAAATCAATCCCAAATCTGCTCAAAAGCTTTTCTCTCTATCAGAGTAAGCTGTTTCATTCAGTATTCAGTGCAAATCTTGCCAAACTGAAAGATGTTTAAGCCTTATGAAACACAATGTTTTCTGCAATGCTGTAAGACAGTTTTTAATGTGTTAGAAGTTATATGCACAAAAACTTATGTTAGGACTTCAATGATCAAGATTGTCAGTTTACAGCTTTCTGAGTCCAGTAATGTTGAAATAGTGCTGCTGTTCAAATGAAGTGAAATCAATCCCAAATCTGCTCAAAAGCTTTTCTCTCTATCAGAGTCAGCTGTTTCATTCAGTATTAAGTGCAAATCTTGCCAAACTGATAGATGCTTATGCCTTATGAAATACAATGTTTTCTGCAATGCTGAAAGACAGTTTTTAATGTGTTAGAAGTTATATGCACAAAAACTAATGTTAGGACTTCAATGATCAAGATTGTCAGTTTACAGCTTTCTGAGTCCAGTAATGTTGAAATAGTGATTCTGTTCAAATGAAGTGAAACCAAGCCCAAATCTGCTCAAAAGCTTTTCTCTCTATCAGAGTAAGCTGTTTCATTCAGTATTAAGTGCAAATCTTGCCAAACTGATAGATGCTTATGCCTTATGAAATATAATGTTTTCTGCAATGCAGTAAGACAGTTTTTAATGTGTTAGAAGTTATATGCACAAAAAATTATGTTAGGACTTCAATGATCAAGATTGTCAGTTTACAGCTTTCTGAGTCCAGTAATGTTGAAATAGTGCTGCTGTTCAAATGAAGTGAAATCAAGCCCAAATCTGCTCAAAAGCTTTTCTCTCTATCAGAGTAAGCTGTTTCATTCAGTATTCAGTGCAAATCTTGCCAAACTGAAAGATGTTTAAGCCTTATGAAATACAATGTTTTCTGCAATGCTGTAAGACAGTTTTTAATGTGTTAGAAGTTATATGCACAAAAACTAATGTTAGGACTTCAATGATCAAGATTGTCAGTTTACAGCTTTCTGAGTCCAGTAATGTTGAAATAGTGCTGCTGTTCAAATGAAGTGAAATCAAGCCCAAATCTGCTCAAAAGCTTTTCTCTCTATCAGAGTAAGCTGTTTCATTCAGTATTAAGTGCAAATCTTGCCAAACTGATAGATGCTTATGCCTTATGAAATACAATGTTTTCTGCAATGCTGTAAGACAGTTTTTAATGTGTTAGAAGTTATATGCACAAAAACTAATGTTAGGACTTCAATGATCAAGATTGTCAGTTTACAGCTTTCTGAGTCCAGTAATGTTGAAATAGTGATTCTGTTCAAATGAAGTGAAACCAAGCCCAAATCTGCTCAAAAGCTTTTCTCTCTATCAGAGTAAGCTGTTTCATTCAGTATTAAGTGCAAATCTTGCCAAACTGATAGATGCTTATGCCTTATGAAATATAATGTTTTCTGCAATGCTGTAAGACAGTTTTTAATGTGTTAGAAGTTATTTGCACAAAAAATTATGTTAGGACTTCAATGATCAAGATTGTCAGTTTACAGCTTTCTGAGTCCAGTAATGTTGAAATAGTGCTGCTGTTCAAATGAAGTGAAATCAAGCCCAAATCTGCTCAAAAGCTTTTCTCTCTATCAGAGTAAGCTGTTTCATTCAGTATTCAGTGCAAATCTTGCCAAACTGAAAGATGTTTAAGCCTTATGAAATACAATGTTTTCTGCAATGCTATAAGACAGTTTTTAATGTGTTAGAAGTTATATGCACAAAAACTTATGTTAGGACTTCAATGATCAAGATTGTCAGTTTACAGCTTTCTGAGTCCAGTAATGTTGAAATAGTGCTGCTGTTCAAATGAAGTGAAATCAAGCCCAAATCTGCTCAAAAGCTTTTCTCTCTATCAGAGTAAGCTGTTTCATTCAGTATTAAGTGCAAATCTTGCCAAACTGATAGATGCTTATGCCTTATGAAATACAATGTTTTCTGCAATGCTGTAAGACAGTTTTTAATGTGTTAGAAGTTATATGCACAAATACTAATGTTTGGACTTCAATGATCAATATTGTCAGTTTACAGCTTTCTGAGTCCAGTAATGTTGAAATAGTGATTCTGTTCAAATGAAGTGAAACCAAGCCCAAATCTGCTCAAAAGCTTTTCTCTCTATCAGAGTAAGCTGTTTCTTTCAGTATTAAGTGCAAATCTTGCCAAACTGATAGATGCTTATGCCTTGTGAAATACAATGTTTTCTGCAATGCTGTAAGACAGTTTTTAATGTGTTAGAAGTTATATGCACAAAAACTTATGTTAGGACTTCAATGATCAAGATTGTCAGTTTTCAGCTTTCTGAGTCCAGTAATGTTGAAATAGTGATTCTGTTCAAATGAAGTGAAACCAAGCCCAAATCTGCTCAAAAGCTTTTCTCTCTATCAGAGTAAGCTGTTTCATTCAGTATTAAGTGCAAATCTTGCCAAACTGATAGATGCTTATGCCTTATGAAATACAATGTTTTCTGCAATGCTGTAAGACAGTTTTTAATGTGTTAGAAGTTATATGCACAAAAACTAATGTTAGGACTTCAAAGATCAAGATTGTCAGTTTACAGCTTTCTGAGTCCAGTAATGTTGAAATAGTGATTCTGTTCAAATGAAGTGAAACCAAGCCCAAATCTGCTCAAAAGCTTTTCTCTCTATCAGAGTAAGCTGTTTCATTCAGTATTAAGTGCAAATCTTGCCAAACTGATAGATGCTTATGCCTTATGAAATACAATGTTTTCTGCAATGCTGTAAGACAGTTTTTAATGTGTTAGAAGTTATATGCACAAATACTAATGTTTGGACTTCAATGATCAAGATTGTCAGTTTACAGCTTTCTGAGTCCAGTAATGTTGAAATAGTGATTCTGTTCAAATGAAGTGAAACCAAGCCCAAATCTGCTCAAAAGCTTTTCTCTCTATCAGAGTAAGCTGTTTCATTCAGTATTAAGTGCAAATCTTGCCAAACTGATAGATGCTTATGCCTTATGAAATACAATGTTTTCTGCAATGCTGTAAGACAGTTTTTAATGTGTTAGAAGTTATATGCACAAAAAATTATGTTAGGACTTCAATGATCAAGATTGTCAGTTTACAGCTTTCTGAGTCCAGTAATGTTGAAATAGTGCTGCTGTTCAAATTAAGTGAAATCAAGCCCAAATCTGCTCAAAAGCTTTTCTCTCTATCAGAGTAAGCTGTTTCATTCAGTATTAAGTGCAAATCTTGCCAAACTGATAGATGCTTATGCCTTATGAAATACAATGTTTTCTGCAATGCTGTAAGACAGTTTTTAATGTGTTAGAAGTTATATGCACAAATACTAATGTTTGGACTTCAATGATCAAGATTGTCAGTTTACAGCTTTCTGAGTCCAGTAATGTTGAAATAGTGATTCTGTTCAAATGAAGTGAAACCAAGCCCAAATCTGCTCAAAAGCTTTTCTCTCTATCAGAGTAAGCTGTTTCATTCAGTATTAAGTGCAAATCTTGCCAAACTGATAGATGCTTATGCCTTATGAAATACAATGTTTTCTGCAATGCTGTAAGACAGTTTTTAATGTGTTAGAAGTTATATGCACAAAAACTTATGTTAGGACTTCAATGATCAAGATTGTCAGTTTTCAGCTTTCTGAGTCCAGTAATGTTGAAATAGTGATTCTGTTCAAATGAAGTGAAACCAAGCCCAAATCTGCTCAAAAGCTTTTCTCTCTATCAGAGTAAGCTGTTTCATTCAGTATTAAGTGCAAATCTTGCCAAACTGATAGATGCTTATGCCTTATGAAATACAATGTTTTCTGCAATGCTGTAAGACAGTTTTTAATGTGTTAGAAGTTATATGCACAAATACTAATGTTTGGACTTCAATGATCAAGATTGTCAGTTTACAGCTTTCTGAGTCCAGTAATGTTGAAATAGTGATTCTGTTCAAATGAAGTGAAACCAAGCCCAAATCTGCTCAAAAGCTTTTCTCTCTATCAGAGTAAGCTGTTTCATTCAGTATTAAGTGCAAATCTTGCCAAACTGAAAGATGCTTATGCCTTATGAAATACAATGTTTTCTGCAATGCTGTAAGACAGTTTTTAATGTGTTAGAAGTTATATGCACAAAAACTAATGTTAGGACTTCAAAGATCAAGATTGTCAGTTTACAGCTTTCTGAGTCCAGTAATGTTGAAATAGTGCTGCTGTTCAAATGAAGTGAAATCAAGCCCAAATCTGCTCAAAAGCTTTTCTCTCTATCAGAGTAAGCTGTTTCATTCAGTATTAAGTGCAAATCTTGCCAAACTGATAGATGCTTATGCCTTATGAAATACAATGTTTTCTGCAATGCTGTAAGACAGTTTTTAATGTGTTAGAAGTTATATGCACAAAAACTAATGTTAGGACTTCAATGATCAAGATTGTCAGTTTACAGCTTTCTGATTCCAGTAATGTTGAAATAGTGATTCTGTTCAAATGAAGTGAAACCAAGCCCAAATCTGCTCAAAAGCTTTTCTCTCTATCAGAGTAAGCTGTTTCATTCAGTATTAAGTGCAAATCTTGCCAAACTGAAAGATGCTTATGCCTTATGAAATACAATGTTTTCTGCAATGCTGTAAGACAGTTTTTAATGTGTTAGAAGTTATATGCACAAAAACTAATGTTAGGACTTCAAAGATCAAGATTGTCAGTTTACAGCTTTCTGAGTCCAGTAATGTTGAAATAGTGCTGCTGTTCAAATGAAGTGAAATCAAGCCCAAATCTGCTCAAAAGCTTTTCTCTCTATCAGAGTAAGCTGTTTCATTCAGTATTAAGTGCAAATCTTGCCAAACTGATAGATGCTTATGCCTTATGAAATACAATGTTTTCTGCAATGCTGTAAGACAGTTTTTAATGTGTTAGAAGTTATATGCACAAAAACTAATGTTAGGACTTCAATGATCAAGATTGTCAGTTTACAGCTTTCTGATTCCAGTAATGTTGAAATAGTGATTCTGTTCAAATGAAGTGAAACCAAGCCCAAATCTGCTCAAAAGCTTTTCTCTCTATCAGAGTAAGCTGTTTCATTCAGTATTAAGTGCAAATCTTGCCAAACTGATAGATGCTTATGCCTTATGAAATATAATGTTTTCTGCAATGCTGTAAGACAGTTTTTAATGTGTTAGAAGTTATATGCACAAAAATTATGTTAGGACTTCAATGATCAAGATTGTCAGTTTACAGCTTTCTGAGTCCAGTAATGTTGAAATAGTGCTGCTGTTCAAATGAAGTGAAATCAAGCCCAAATCTGCTCAAAAGCTTTTCTCTCTATCAGAGTAAGCTGTTTCATTCAGTATTCAGTGCAAATCTTGCCAAACTGAAAGATGTTTAAGCCTTATGAAATACAATGTTTTCTGCAATGCTGTAAGACAGTTTTTAATGTGTTAGAAGTTATATGCACAAAAACTTATGTTAGGACTTCAATGATCAAGATTGTCAGTTTACAGCTTTCTGAGTCCAGTAATGTTGAAATAGTGCTGCTGTTCAAATGAAGTGAAATCAAGCCCAAATCTGCTCAAAAGCTTTTCTCTCTATCAGAGTAAGCTGTTTCATTCAGTATTCAGTGCAAATCTTGCCAAACTGAAAGATGTTTAAGCCTTATGAAACACAATGTTTTCTGCAATGCTGTAAGACAGTTTTTAATGTGTTAGAAGTTATATGCACAAAAACTTATGTTAGGACTTCAATGATCAAGATTGTCAGTTTACAGCTTTCTGAGTCCAGTAATGTTGAATTAGTGCTGCTGTTCAAATGAAGTGAAATCAATCCCAAATCTGCTCAAAAGCTTTTCTCTCTATCAGAGTAAGCTGTTTCATTCAGTATTCAGTGCAAATCTTGCCAAACTGAAAGATGTTTAAGCCTTATGAAATACAATGTTTTCTGCAATGCTATAAGACAGTTTTTAATGTGTTAGAAGTTATATGCACAAAAACTTATGTTAGGACTTCAATGATCAAGATTGTCAGTTTACAGCTTTCTGAGTCCAGTAATGTTGAAATAGTGCTGCTGTTCAAATGAAGTGAAATCAAGCCCAAATCTGCTCAAAAGCTTTTCTCTCTATCAGAGTAAGCTGTTTCATTCAGTATTAAGTGCAAATCTTGCCAAACTGATAGATGCTTATGCCTTATGAAATACAATGTTTTCTGCAATGCTGTAAGACAGTTTTTAATGTGTTAGAAGTTATATGCACAAATACTAATGTTTGGACTTCAATGATCAATATTGTCAGTTTACAGCTTTCTGAGTCCAGTAATGTTGAAATAGTGATTCTGTTCAAATGAAGTGAAACCAAGCCCAAATCTGCTCAAAAGCTTTTCTCTCTATCAGAGTAAGCTGTTTCATTCAGTATTAAGTGCAAATCTTGCCAAACTGATAGATGCTTATGCCTTGTGAAATACAATGTTTTCTGCAATGCTGTAAGACAGTTTTTAATGTGTTAGAAGTTATATGCACAAAAACTTATGTTAGGACTTCAATGATCAAGATTGTCAGTTTTCAGCTTTCTGAGTCCAGTAATGTTGAAATAGTGATTCTGTTCAAATGAAGTGAAACCAAGCCCAAATCTGCTCAAAAGCTTTTCTCTCTATCAGAGTAAGCTGTTTCATTCAGTATTAAGTGCAAATCTTGCCAAACTGATAGATGCTTATGCCTTATGAAATACAATGTTTTCTGCAATGCTGTAAGACAGTTTTTAATGTGTTAGAAGTTATATGCACAAAAACTAATGTTAGGACTTCAAAGATCAAGATTGTCAGTTTACAGCTTTCTGAGTCCAGTAATGTTGAAATAGTGATTCTGTTCAAATGAAGTGAAACCAAGCCCAAATCTGCTCAAAAGCTTTTCTCTCTATCAGAGTAAGCTGTTTCATTCAGTATTAAGTGCAAATCTTGCCAAACTGATAGATGCTTATGCCTTATGAAATACAATGTTTTCTGCAATGCTGTAAGACAGTTTTTAATGTGTTAGAAGTTATATGCACAAATACTAATGTTTGGACTTCAATGATCAAGATTGTCAGTTTACAGCTTTCTGAGTCCAGTAATGTTGAAATAGTGATTCTGTTCAAATGAAGTGAAACCAAGCCCAAATCTGCTCAAAAGCTTTTCTCTCTATCAGAGTAAGCTGTTTCATTCAGTATTAAGTGCAAATCTTGCCAAACTGATAGATGCTTATGCCTTATGAAATACAATGTTTTCTGCAATGCTGTAAGACAGTTTTTAATGTGTTAGAAGTTATATGCACAAAAAATTATGTTAGGACTTCAATGATCAAGATTGTCAGTTTACAGCTTTCTGAGTCCAGTAATGTTGAAATAGTGCTGCTGTTCAAATTAAGTGAAATCAAGCCCAAATCTGCTCAAAAGCTTTTCTCTCTATCAGAGTAAGCTGTTTCATTCAGTATTAAGTGCAAATCTTGCCAAACTGATAGATGCTTATGCCTTATGAAATACAATGTTTTCTGCAATGCTGTAAGACAGTTTTTAATGTGTTAGAAGTTATATGCACAAATACTAATGTTTGGACTTCAATGATCAAGATTGTCAGTTTACAGCTTTCTGAGTCCAGTAATGTTGAAATAGTGATTCTGTTCAAATGAAGTGAAACCAAGCCCAAATCTGCTCAAAAGCTTTTCTCTCTATCAGAGTAAGCTGTTTCATTCAGTATTAAGTGCAAATCTTGCCAAACTGATAGATGCTTATGCCTTATGAAATACAATGTTTTCTGCAATGCTGTAAGACAGTTTTTAATGTGTTAGAAGTTATATGCACAAAAACTTATGTTAGGACTTCAATGATCAAGATTGTCAGTTTTCAGCTTTCTGAGTCCAGTAATGTTGAAATAGTGATTCTGTTCAAATGAAGTGAAACCAAGCCCAAATCTGCTCAAAAGCTTTTCTCTCTATCAGAGTAAGCTGTTTCATTCAGTATTAAGTGCAAATCTTGCCAAACTGATAGATGCTTATGCCTTATGAAATACAATGTTTTCTGCAATGCTGTAAGACAGTTTTTAATGTGTTAGAAGTTATATGCACAAATACTAATGTTTGGACTTCAATGATCAAGATTGTCAGTTTACAGCTTTCTGAGTCCAGTAATGTTGAAATAGTGATTCTGTTCAAATGAAGTGAAACCAAGCCCAAATCTGCTCAAAAGCTTTTCTCTCTATCAGAGTAAGCTGTTTCATTCAGTATTAAGTGCAAATCTTGCCAAACTGAAAGATGCTTATGCCTTATGAAATACAATGTTTTCTGCAATGCTGTAAGACAGTTTTTAATGTGTTAGAAGTTATATGCACAAAAACTAATGTTAGGACTTCAAAGATCAAGATTGTCAGTTTACAGCTTTCTGAGTCCAGTAATGTTGAAATAGTGCTGCTGTTCAAATGAAGTGAAATCAAGCCCAAATCTGCTCAAAAGCTTTTCTCTCTATCAGAGTAAGCTGTTTCATTCAGTATTAAGTGCAAATCTTGCCAAACTGATAGATGCTTATGCCTTATGAAATACAATGTTTTCTGCAATGCTGTAAGACAGTTTTTAATGTGTTAGAAGTTATATGCACAAAAACTAATGTTAGGACTTCAATGATCAAGATTGTCAGTTTACAGCTTTCTGATTCCAGTAATGTTGAAATAGTGATTCTGTTCAAATGAAGTGAAACCAAGCCCAAATCTGCTCAAAAGCTTTTCTCTCTATCAGAGTAAGCTGTTTCATTCAGTATTAAGTGCAAATCTTGCCAAACTGAAAGATGCTTATGCCTTATGAAATACAATGTTTTCTGCAATGCTGTAAGACAGTTTTTAATGTGTTAGAAGTTATATGCACAAAAACTAATGTTAGGACTTCAAAGATCAAGATTGTCAGTTTACAGCTTTCTGAGTCCAGTAATGTTGAAATAGTGCTGCTGTTCAAATGAAGTGAAATCAAGCCCAAATCTGCTCAAAAGCTTTTCTCTCTATCAGAGTAAGCTGTTTCATTCAGTATTAAGTGCAAATCTTGCCAAACTGATAGATGCTTATGCCTTATGAAATACAATGTTTTCTGCAATGCTGTAAGACAGTTTTTAATGTGTTAGAAGTTATATGCACAAAAACTAATGTTAGGACTTCAATGATCAAGATTGTCAGTTTACAGCTTTCTGATTCCAGTAATGTTGAAATAGTGATTCTGTTCAAATGAAGTGAAACCAAGCCCAAATCTGCTCAAAAGCTTTTCTCTCTATCAGAGTAAGCTGTTTCATTCAGTATTAAGTGCAAATCTTGCCAAACTGATAGATGCTTATGCCTTATGAAATATAATGTTTTCTGCAATGCTGTAAGACAGTTTTTAATGTGTTAGAAGTTATATGCACAAAAATTATGTTAGGACTTCAATGATCAAGATTGTCAGTTTACAGCTTTCTGAGTCCAGTAATGTTGAAATAGTGCTGCTGTTCAAATGAAGTGAAATCAAGCCCAAATCTGCTCAAAAGCTTTTCTCTCTATCAGAGTAAGCTGTTTCATTCAGTATTCAGTGCAAATCTTGCCAAACTGAAAGATGTTTAAGCCTTATGAAATACAATGTTTTCTGCAATGCTGTAAGACAGTTTTTAATGTGTTAGAAGTTATATGCACAAAAACTTATGTTAGGACTTCAATGATCAAGATTGTCAGTTTACAGCTTTCTGAGTCCAGTAATGTTGAAATAGTGCTGCTGTTCAAATGAAGTGAAATCAAGCCCAAATCTGCTCAAAAGCTTTTCTCTCTATCAGAGTAAGCTGTTTCATTCAGTATTCAGTGCAAATCTTGCCAAACTGAAAGATGTTTAAGCCTTATGAAACACAATGTTTTCTGCAATGCTGTAAGACAGTTTTTAATGTGTTAGAAGTTATATGCACAAAAACTTATGTTAGGACTTCAATGATCAAGATTGTCAGTTTACAGCTTTCTGAGTCCAGTAATGTTGAATTAGTGCTGCTGTTCAAATGAAGTGAAATCAATCCCAAATCTGCTCAAAAGCTTTTCTCTCTATCAGAGTAAGCTGTTTCATTCAGTATTCAGTGCAAATCTTGCCAAACTGAAAGATGTTTAAGCCTTATGAAACACAATGTTTTCTGCAATGCTGTAAGACAGTTTTTAATGTGTTAGAAGTTATATGCACAAAAACTTATGTTAGGACTTCAATGATCAAGATTGTCAGTTTACAGCTTTCTGAGTCCAGTAATGTTGAAATAGTGCTGCTGTTCAAATGAAGTGAAATCAATCCCAAATCTGCTCAAAAGCTTTTCTCTCTATCAGAGTCAGCTGTTTCATTCAGTATTAAGTGCAAATCTTGCCAAACTGATAGATGCTTATGCCTTATGAAATACAATGTTTTCTGCAATGCTGAAAGACAGTTTTTAATGTGTTAGAAGTTATATGCACAAAAACTAATGTTAGGACTTCAATGATCAAGATTGTCAGTTTACAGCTTTCTGAGTCCAGTAATGTTGAAATAGTGATTCTGTTCAAATGAAGTGAAACCAAGCCCAAATCTGCTCAAAAGCTTTTCTCTCTATCAGAGTAAGCTGTTTCATTCAGTATTAAGTGCAAATCTTGCCAAACTGATAGATGCTTATGCCTTATGAAATATAATGTTTTCTGCAATGCAGTAAGACAGTTTTTAATGTGTTAGAAGTTATATGCACAAAAAATTATGTTAGGACTTCAATGATCAAGATTGTCAGTTTACAGCTTTCTGAGTCCAGTAATGTTGAAATAGTGCTGCTGTTCAAATGAAGTGAAATCAAGCCCAAATCTGCTCAAAAGCTTTTCTCTCTATCAGAGTAAGCTGTTTCATTCAGTATTCAGTGCAAATCTTGCCAAACTGAAAGATGTTTAAGCCTTATGAAATACAATGTTTTCTGCAATGCTGTAAGACAGTTTTTAATGTGTTAGAAGTTATATGCACAAAAACTAATGTTAGGACTTCAATGATCAAGATTGTCAGTTTACAGCTTTCTGAGTCCAGTAATGTTGAAATAGTGCTGCTGTTCAAATGAAGTGAAATCAAGCCCAAATCTGCTCAAAAGCTTTTCTCTCTATCAGAGTAAGCTGTTTCATTCAGTATTAAGTGCAAATCTTGCCAAACTGATAGATGCTTATGCCTTATGAAATACAATGTTTTCTGCAATGCTGTAAGACAGTTTTTAATGTGTTAGAAGTTATATGCACAAAAACTAATGTTAGGACTTCAATGATCAAGATTGTCAGTTTACAGCTTTCTGAGTCCAGTAATGTTGAAATAGTGATTCTGTTCAAATGAAGTGAAACCAAGCCCAAATCTGCTCAAAAGCTTTTCTCTCTATCAGAGTAAGCTGTTTCATTCAGTATTAAGTGCAAATCTTGCCAAACTGATAGATGCTTATGCCTTATGAAATATAATGTTTTCTGCAATGCTGTAAGACAGTTTTTAATGTGTTAGAAGTTATATGCACAAAAAATTATGTTAGGACTTCAATGATCAAGATTGTCAGTTTACAGCTTTCTGAGTCCAGTAATGTTGAAATAGTGCTGCTGTTCAAATGAAGTGAAATCAAGCCCAAATCTGCTCAAAAGCTTTTCTCTCTATCAGAGTAAGCTGTTTCATTCAGTATTCAGTGCAAATCTTGCCAAACTGAAAGATGTTTAAGCCTTATGAAATACAATGTTTTCTGCAATGCTATAAGACAGTTTTTAATGTGTTAGAAGTTATATGCACAAAAACTTATGTTAGGACTTCAATGATCAAGATTGTCAGTTTACAGCTTTCTGAGTCCAGTAATGTTGAAATAGTGCTGCTGTTCAAATGAAGTGAAATCAAGCCCAAATCTGCTCAAAAGCTTTTCTCTCTATCAGAGTAAGCTGTTTCATTCAGTATTAAGTGCAAATCTTGCCAAACTGATAGATGCTTATGCCTTATGAAATACAATGTTTTCTGCAATGCTGTAAGACAGTTTTTAATGTGTTAGAAGTTATATGCACAAATACTAATGTTTGGACTTCAATGATCAATATTGTCAGTTTACAGCTTTCTGAGTCCAGTAATGTTGAAATAGTGATTCTGTTCAAATGAAGTGAAACCAAGCCCAAATCTGCTCAAAAGCTTTTCTCTCTATCAGAGTAAGCTGTTTCATTCAGTATTAAGTGCAAATCTTGCCAAACTGATAGATGCTTATGCCTTGTGAAATACAATGTTTTCTGCAATGCTGTAAGACAGTTTTTAATGTGTTAGAAGTTATATGCACAAAAACTTATGTTAGGACTTCAATGATCAAGATTGTCAGTTTTCAGCTTTCTGAGTCCAGTAATGTTGAAATAGTGATTCTGTTCAAATGAAGTGAAACCAAGCCCAAATCTGCTCAAAAGCTTTTCTCTCTATCAGAGTAAGCTGTTTCATTCAGTATTAAGTGCAAATCTTGCCAAACTGATAGATGCTTATGCCTTATGAAATACAATGTTTTCTGCAATGCTGTAAGACAGTTTTTAATGTGTTAGAAGTTATATGCACAAAAACTAATGTTAGGACTTCAAAGATCAAGATTGTCAGTTTACAGCTTTCTGAGTCCAGTAATGTTGAAATAGTGATTCTGTTCAAATGAAGTGAAACCAAGCCCAAATCTGCTCAAAAGCTTTTCTCTCTATCAGAGTAAGCTGTTTCATTCAGTATTAAGTGCAAATCTTGCCAAACTGATAGATGCTTATGCCTTATGAAATACAATGTTTTCTGCAATGCTGTAAGACAGTTTTTAATGTGTTAGAAGTTATATGCACAAATACTAATGTTTGGACTTCAATGATCAAGATTGTCAGTTTACAGCTTTCTGAGTCCAGTAATGTTGAAATAGTGATTCTGTTCAAATGAAGTGAAACCAAGCCCAAATCTGCTCAAAAGCTTTTCTCTCTATCAGAGTAAGCTGTTTCATTCAGTATTAAGTGCAAATCTTGCCAAACTGATAGATGCTTATGCCTTATGAAATACAATGTTTTCTGCAATGCTGTAAGACAGTTTTTAATGTGTTAGAAGTTATATGCACAAAAAATTATGTTAGGACTTCAATGATCAAGATTGTCAGTTTACAGCTTTCTGAGTCCAGTAATGTTGAAATAGTGCTGCTGTTCAAATTAAGTGAAATCAAGCCCAAATCTGCTCAAAAGCTTTTCTCTCTATCAGAGTAAGCTGTTTCATTCAGTATTAAGTGCAAATCTTGCCAAACTGATAGATGCTTATGCCTTATGAAATACAATGTTTTCTGCAATGCTGTAAGACAGTTTTTAATGTGTTAGAAGTTATATGCACAAATACTAATGTTTGGACTTCAATGATCAAGATTGTCAGTTTACAGCTTTCTGAGTCCAGTAATGTTGAAATAGTGATTCTGTTCAAATGAAGTGAAACCAAGCCCAAATCTGCTCAAAAGCTTTTCTCTCTATCAGAGTAAGCTGTTTCATTCAGTATTAAGTGCAAATCTTGCCAAACTGATAGATGCTTATGCCTTATGAAATACAATGTTTTCTGCAATGCTGTAAGACAGTTTTTAATGTGTTAGAAGTTATATGCACAAAAACTTATGTTAGGACTTCAATGATCAAGATTGTCAGTTTTCAGCTTTCTGAGTCCAGTAATGTTGAAATAGTGATTCTGTTCAAATGAAGTGAAACCAAGCCCAAATCTGCTCAAAAGCTTTTCTCTCTATCAGAGTAAGCTGTTTCATTCAGTATTAAGTGCAAATCTTGCCAAACTGATAGATGCTTATGCCTTATGAAATACAATGTTTTCTGCAATGCTGTAAGACAGTTTTTAATGTGTTAGAAGTTATATGCACAAATACTAATGTTTGGACTTCAATGATCAAGATTGTCAGTTTACAGCTTTCTGAGTCCAGTAATGTTGAAATAGTGATTCTGTTCAAATGAAGTGAAACCAAGCCCAAATCTGCTCAAAAGCTTTTCTCTCTATCAGAGTAAGCTGTTTCATTCAGTATTAAGTGCAAATCTTGCCAAACTGAAAGATGCTTATGCCTTATGAAATACAATGTTTTCTGCAATGCTGTAAGACAGTTTTTAATGTGTTAGAAGTTATATGCACAAAAACTAATGTTAGGACTTCAAAGATCAAGATTGTCAGTTTACAGCTTTCTGAGTCCAGTAATGTTGAAATAGTGCTGCTGTTCAAATGAAGTGAAATCAAGCCCAAATCTGCTCAAAAGCTTTTCTCTCTATCAGAGTAAGCTGTTTCATTCAGTATTAAGTGCAAATCTTGCCAAACTGATAGATGCTTATGCCTTATGAAATACAATGTTTTCTGCAATGCTGTAAGACAGTTTTTAATGTGTTAGAAGTTATATGCACAAAAACTAATGTTAGGACTTCAATGATCAAGATTGTCAGTTTACAGCTTTCTGATTCCAGTAATGTTGAAATAGTGATTCTGTTCAAATGAAGTGAAACCAAGCCCAAATCTGCTCAAAAGCTTTTCTCTCTATCAGAGTAAGCTGTTTCATTCAGTATTAAGTGCAAATCTTGCCAAACTGAAAGATGCTTATGCCTTATGAAATACAATGTTTTCTGCAATGCTGTAAGACAGTTTTTAATGTGTTAGAAGTTATATGCACAAAAACTAATGTTAGGACTTCAAAGATCAAGATTGTCAGTTTACAGCTTTCTGAGTCCAGTAATGTTGAAATAGTGCTGCTGTTCAAATGAAGTGAAATCAAGCCCAAATCTGCTCAAAAGCTTTTCTCTCTATCAGAGTAAGCTGTTTCATTCAGTATTAAGTGCAAATCTTGCCAAACTGATAGATGCTTATGCCTTATGAAATACAATGTTTTCTGCAATGCTGTAAGACAGTTTTTAATGTGTTAGAAGTTATATGCACAAAAACTAATGTTAGGACTTCAATGATCAAGATTGTCAGTTTACAGCTTTCTGATTCCAGTAATGTTGAAATAGTGATTCTGTTCAAATGAAGTGAAACCAAGCCCAAATCTGCTCAAAAGCTTTTCTCTCTATCAGAGTAAGCTGTTTCATTCAGTATTAAGTGCAAATCTTGCCAAACTGATAGATGCTTATGCCTTATGAAATATAATGTTTTCTGCAATGCTGTAAGACAGTTTTTAATGTGTTAGAAGTTATATGCACAAAAATTATGTTAGGACTTCAATGATCAAGATTGTCAGTTTACAGCTTTCTGAGTCCAGTAATGTTGAAATAGTGCTGCTGTTCAAATGAAGTGAAATCAAGCCCAAATCTGCTCAAAAGCTTTTCTCTCTATCAGAGTAAGCTGTTTCATTCAGTATTCAGTGCAAATCTTGCCAAACTGAAAGATGTTTAAGCCTTATGAAATACAATGTTTTCTGCAATGCTGTAAGACAGTTTTTAATGTGTTAGAAGTTATATGCACAAAAACTTATGTTAGGACTTCAATGATCAAGATTGTCAGTTTACAGCTTTCTGAGTCCAGTAATGTTGAAATAGTGCTGCTGTTCAAATGAAGTGAAATCAAGCCCAAATCTGCTCAAAAGCTTTTCTCTCTATCAGAGTAAGCTGTTTCATTCAGTATTAAGTGCAAATCTTGCCAAACTGATAGATGCTTATGCCTTATGAAATACAATGTTTTCTGCAATGCTGTAAGACAGTTTTTAATGTGTTAGAAGTTATATGCACAAATACTAATGTTTGGACTTCAATTATCAAGATTGTCAGTTTACAGCTTTCTGAGTCCAGTAATGTTGAAATAGTGCTGCTGTTCAAATGAAGTGAAATCAAGCCCAAATCTGCTCAAAAGCTTTTCTCTCTATCAGAGTAAGCTGTTTCATTCAGTATTAAGTGCAAATCTTGCCAAACTGATAGATGCTTATGCCTTATGAAATACAATGTTTTCTGCAATGCTGAAAGACAGTTTTTAATGTGTTAGAAGTTATATGCACAAAAACTAATGTTAGGACTTCAATGATCAAGATTGTCAGTTTACAGCTTTCTGAGTCCAGTAATGTTGAAATAGTGCTGCTGTTCAAATGAAGTGAAATCAAGCCCAAATCTGCTCAAAAGCTTTTCTCTCTATCAGAGTAAGCTGTTTCATTCAGTATTAAGTGCAAATCTTGCCAAACTGATAGATGCTTATGCCTTATGAAATACAATGTTTTCTGCAATGCTGAAAGACAGTTTTTAATGTGTTAGAAGTTATATGCACAAAAACTAATGTTAGGACTTCAATGATCAAGATTGTCAGTTTTCAGCTTTCTGAGTCCAGTAATGTTGAAATAGTGATTCTGTTCAAATGAAGTGAAACCAAGCCCAAATCTGCTCAAAAGCTTTTCTCTCTATCAGAGTAAGCTGTTTCATTCAGTATTAAGTGCAAATCTTGCCAAACTGATAGATGCTTATGCCTTAGGAAATACAATGTTTTCTGCAATGCTGTAAGACAGTTTTTAATGTGTTAGAAGTTATATGCACAAAAACTTATGTTAGGACTTCAATGATCAAGATTGTCAGTTTACAGCTTTCTGAGTCCAGTAATGTTGAAATAGTGCTGCTGTTCAAATGAAGTGAAATCAAGCCCAAATCTGCTCAAAAGCTTTTCTCTCTATCAGAGTAAGCTGTTTCATTCAGTATTCAGTGCAAATCTTGCCAAACTGAAAGATGTTTAAGCCTTATGAAACACAATGTTTTCTGCAATGCTGTAAGACAGTTTTTAATGTGTTAGAAGTTATATGCACAAAAACTTATGTTAGGACTTCAATGATCAAGATTGTCAGTTTACAGCTTTCTGAGTCCAGTAATGTTGAAATAGTGCTGCTGTTCAAATGAAGTGAAATCAATCCCAAATCTGCTCAAAAGCTTTTCTCTCTATCAGGGTAAGCTGTTTCATTCAGTATTCAGTGCAAATCTTGCCAAACTGAAAGATGTTTAAGCCTTATGAAACACAATGTTTTCTGCAATGCTGTAAGACAGTTTTTAATGTGTTAGAAGTTATATGCACAAAAACTTATGTTAGGACTTCAATGATCAAGATTGTCAGTTTACAGCTTTCTGAGTCCAGTAATGTTGAAATAGTGCTGCTGTTCAAATGAAGTGAAATCAATCCCAAATCTGCTCAAAAGCTTTTCTCTCTATCAGAGTAAGCTGTTTCATTCAGTATTAAGTGCAAATCTTACCAAACTGATAGATGCTTATGCCTTATGAAATACAATGTTTTCTGCAATGCTGAAAGACAGTTTTTAATGTGTTAGAAGTTATATGCACAAAAACTAATGTTAGGACTTCAATGATCAAGATTGTCAGTTTACAGCTTTCTGAGTCCAGTAATGTTGAAATAGTGATTCTGTTCAAATGAAGTGAAACCAAGCCCAAATCTGCTCAAAAGCTTTTCTCTCTATCAGAGTAAGCTGTTTCATTCAGTATTAAGTGCAAATCTTGCCAAACTGATAGATGCTTATGCCTTATGAAATATAATGTTTTCTGCAATGCAGTAAGACAGTTTTTAATGTGTTAGAAGTTATATGCACAAAAAATTATGTTAGGACTTCAATGATCAAGATTGTCAGTTTACAGCTTTCTGAGTCCAGTAATGTTGAAATAGTGCTGCTGTTCAAATGAAGTGAAATCAAGCCCAAATCTGCTCAAAAGCTTTTCTCTCTATCAGAGTAAGCTGTTTCATTCAGTATTCAGTGCAAATCTTGCCAAACTGAAAGATGTTTAAGCCTTATGAAATACAATGTTTTCTGCAATGCTGTAAGACAGTTTTTAATGTGTTAGAAGTTATATGCACAAAAACTAATGTTAGGACTTCAATGATCAAGATTGTCAGTTTACAGCTTTCTGAGTCCAGTAATGTTGAAATAGTGATTCTGTTCAAATGAAGTGAAACCAAGCCCAAATCTGCTCAAAAGCTTTTCTCTCTATCAGAGTAAGCTGTTTCATTCAGTATTAAGTGCAAATCTTGCCAAACTGATAGATGCTTATGCCTTATGAAATATAATGTTTTCTGCAATGCTGTAAGACAGTTTTTAATGTGTTAGAAGTTATATGCACAAAAAATTATGTTAGGACTTCAATGATCAAGATTGTCAGTTTACAGCTTTCTGAGTCCAGTAATGTTGAAATAGTGCTGCTGTTCAAATGAAGTGAAATCAAGCCCAAATCTGCTCAAAAGCTTTTCTCTCTATCAGAGTAAGCTGTTTCATTCAGTATTCAGTGCAAATCTTGCCAAACTGAAAGATGTTTAAGCCTTATGAAATACAATGTTTTCTGCAATGCTATAAGACAGTTTTTAATGTGTTAGAAGTTATATGCACAAAAACTTATGTTAGGACTTCAATGATCAAGATTGTCAGTTTACAGCTTTCTGAGTCCAGTAATGTTGAAATAGTGCTGCTGTTCAAATGAAGTGAAATCAAGCCCAAATCTGCTCAAAAGCTTTTCTCTCTATCAGAGTAAGCTGTTTCATTCAGTATTAAGTGCAAATCTTGGCAAACTGATAGATGCTTATGCCTTATGAAATACAATGTTTTCTGCAATGCTGAAAGACAGTTTTTAATGTGTTAGAAGTTATATGCACAAAAACTAATGTTAGGACTTCAATGATCAAGATTGTCAGTTTACAGCTTTCTGAGTCCAGTAATGTTGAAATAGTGCTGCTGTTCAAATGAAGTGAAATCAAGCCCAAATCTGCTCAAAAGCTTTTCTCTCTATCAGAGTAAGCTGTTTCATTCAGTATTAAGTGCAAATCTTGCCAAACTGATAGATGCTTATGCCTTATGAAATACAATGTTTTCTGCAATGCTGTAAGACAGTTTTTAATGTGTTAGAAGTTATATGCACAAATACTAATGTTTGGACTTCAATGATCAAGATTGTCAGTTTACAGCTTTCTGAGTCCAGTAATGTTGAAATAGTGATTCTGTTCAAATGAAGTGAAACCAAGCCCAAATCTGCTCAAAAGCTTTTCTCTCTATCAGAGTAAGCTGTTTCATTCAGTATTAAGTGCAAATCTTGCCAAACTGATAGATGCTTATGCCTTATGAAATACAATGTTTTCTGCAATGCTGTAAGACAGTTTTTAATGTGTTAGAAGTTATATGCACAAATACTAATGTTTGGACTTCAATGATCAAGATTGTCAGTTTACAGCTTTCTGAGTCCAGTAATGTTGAAATAGTGATTCTGTTCAAATGAAGTGAAACCAAGCCCAAATCTGCTCAAAAGCTTTTCTCTCTATCAGAGTAAGCTGTTTCATTCAGTATTAAGTGCAAATCTTGCCAAACTGAAAGATGCTTATGCCTTATGAAATACAATGTTTTCTGCAATGCTGTAAGACAGTTTTTAATGTGTTAGAAGTTATATGCACAAAAACTAATGTTAGGACTTCAATGATCAAGATTGTCAGTTTTCAGCTTTCTGAGTCCAGTAATGTTGAAATAGTGATTCTGTTCAAATGAAGTGAAACCAAGCCCAAATCTGCTCAAAAGCTTTTCTCTCTATCAGAGTAAGCTGTTTCATTCAGTATTAAGTGCAAATCTTCCCAAACTGATAGATGCTTATGCCTTATGAAATACAATGTTTTCTGCAATGCTGTAAGACAGTTTTTAATGTGTTAGAAGTTATATGCACAAAAACTTATATGTTAGGACTTCAATGATCAAGATTGTCAGTTTACAGCTTTCTGAGTCCAGTAATGTTGAAATAGTGATTCTGTTCAAATGAAGTGAAACCAAGCCCAAATCTGCTCAAAAGCTTTTCTCTCTATCAGAGTAAGCTGTTTCATTCAGTATTAAGTGCAAATCTTGCCAAACTGAAAGATGCTTATGCCTTATGAAATACAATGTTTTCTGCAATGCTGTAAGACAGTTTTTAATGTGTTAGAAGTTATATGCACAAAAACTAATGTTAGGACTTCAAAGATCAAGATTGTCAGTTTACAGCTTTCTGAGTCCAGTAATGTTGAAATAGTGCTGCTGTTCAAATGAAGTGAAATCAAGCCCAAATCTGCTCAAAAGCTTTTCTCTCTATCAGAGTAAGCTGTTTCATTCAGTATTAAGTGCAAATCTTGCCAAACTGATAGATGCTTATGCCTTATGAAATACAATGTTTTTTCTGCAATGCTGAAGGACAGTTTTTAATGTGTTAGAAGTTATATGCACAAAAACTTATGTTAGGACTTCAATGATCAAGATTGTCAGTTTTCAGCTTTCTGAGTCCAGTAATGTTGAAATAGTGATTCTGTTCAAATGAAGTGAAACCAAGCCCAAATCTGCTCAAAAGCTTTTCTCTCTATCAGAGTAAGCTGTTTCATTCAGTATTAAGTGCAAATCTTGCCAAACTGATAGATGCTTATGCCTTATGAAATACAATGTTTTCTGCAATGCTGTAAGACAGTTTTTAATGTGTTAGAAGTTATATGCACAAATACTAATGTTTGGACTTCAATGATCAAGATTGTCAGTTTACAGCTTTCTGAGTCCAGTAATGTTGAAATAGTGATTCTGTTCAAATGAAGTGAAACCAAGCCCAAATCTGCTCAAAAGCTTTTCTCTCTATCAGAGTAAGCTGTTTTATTCAGTATTAAGTGCAAATCTTGCCAAACTGATAGATGCTTATGCCTTATGAAATACAATGTTTTCTGCAATGCTGTAAGACAGTTTTTAATGTGTTAGAAGTTATATGCACAAAAACTAATGTTAGGACTTCAATGATCAAGATTGTCAGTTTTCAGCTTTCTGAGTCCAGTAATGTTGAAATAGTGATTCTGTTCAAATGAAGTGAAACCAAGCCCAAATCTGCTCAAAAGCTTTTCTCTCTATCAGAGTAAGCTGTTTCATTCAGTATTAAGTGCAAATCTTGCCAAACTGATAGATGCTTATGCCTTATGAAATACAATGTTTTCTGCAATGCTGTAAGACAGTTTTTAATGTGTTAGAAGTTATATGCACAAAAACTTATGTTAGGACTTCAATGATCAAGATTGTCAGTTTACAGCTTTCTGAGTCCAGTAATGTTGAAATAGTGATTCTGTTCAAATGAAGTGAAACCAAGCCCAAATCTGCTCAAAAGCTTTTCTCTCTATCAGAGTAAGCTGTTTCATTCAGTATTAAGTGCAAATCTTGCCAAACTGAAAGATGCTTATGCCTTATGAAATACAATGTTTTCTGCAATGCTGTAAGACAGTTTTTAATGTGTTAGAAGTTATATGCACAAAAACTAATGTTAGGACTTCAAAGATCAAGATTGTCAGTTTACAGCTTTCTGAGTCCAGTAATGTTGAAATAGTGCTGCTGTTCAAATGAAGTGAAATCAAGCCCAAATCTGCTCAAAAGCTTTTCTCTCTATCAGAGTAAGCTGTTTCATTCAGTATTAAGTGCAAATCTTGCCAAACTGATAGATGCTTATGCCTTATGAAATACAATGTTTTCTGCAATGCTGTAAGACAGTTTTTAATGTGTTAGAAGTTATATGCACAAAAACTAATGTTAGGACTTCAATGATCAAGATTGTCAGTTTACAGCTTTCTGAGTCCAGTAATGTTGAAATAGTGATTCTGTTCAAATGAAGTGAAACCAAGCCCAAATCTGCTCAAAAGCTTTTCTCTCTATCAGAGTAAGCTGTTTCATTCAGTATTAAGTGCAAATCTTGCCAAACTGATAGATGCTTATGCCTTATGAAATATAATGTTTTCTGCAATGCTGTAAGACAGTTTTTAATGTGTTAGAAGTTATATGCACAAAAAATTATGTTAGGACTTCAATGATCAAGATTGTCAGTTTACAGCTTTCTGAGTCCAGTAATGTTGAAATAGTGCTGCTGTTCAAATGAAGTGAAATCAAGCCCAAATCTGCTCAAAAGCTTTTCTCTCTATCAGAGTAAGCTGTTTCATTCAGTATTAAGTGCAAATCTTGCCAAACTGATAGATGCTTATGCCTTATGAAATACAATGTTTTCTGCAATGCTGTAAGACAGTTTTTAATGTGTTAGAAGTTATATGCACAAATACTAATGTTTGGACTTCAATGATCAAGATTGTCAGTTTACAGCTTTCTGAGTCCAGTAATGTTGAAATAGTGATTCTGTTCAAATGAAGTGAAACCAAGCCCAAATCTGCTCAAAAGCTTTTCTCTCTATCAGAGTAAGCTGTTTCATTCAGTATTAAGTGCAAATCTTGCCAAACTGATAGATGCTTATGCCTTATGAAACACAATGTTTTCTGCAATGCTGTAAGACAGTTTTTAATGTGTTAGAAGTTATATGCACAAAAACTAATGTTAGGACTTCAATGATCAAGATTGTCAGTTTACAGCTTTCTGAGTCCAGTAATGTTGAAATAGTGATTCTGTTCAAATGAAGTGAAACCAAGCCCAAATCTGCTCAAAAGCTTTTCTCTCTATCAGAGTAAGCTGTTTCATTCAGTATTAAGTGCAAATCTTGCCAAACTGATAGATGCTTATGCCTTATGAAATATAATGTTTTCTGCAATGCTGTAAGACAGTTTTTAATGTGTTAGAAGTTATATGCACAAAAAATTATGTTAGGACTTCAATGATCAAGATTGTCAGTTTACAGCTTTCTGAGTCCAGTAATGTTGAAATAGTGCTGCTGTTCAAATGAAGTGAAATCAAGCCCAAATCTGCTCAAAAGCTTTTCTCTCTATCAGAGTAAGCTGTTTCATTCAGTATTCAGTGCAAATCTTGCCAAACTGAAAGATGTTTAAGCCTTATGAAATACAATGTTTTCTGCAATGCTGTAAGACAGTTTTTAATGTGTTAGAAGTTATATGCACAAAAACTTATGTTATGACTTCAATGATCAAGATTGTCAGTTTACAGCTTTCTGAGTCCAGTAATGTTGAAATAGTGCTGCTGTTCAAATGAAGTGAAATCAAGCCCAAATCTGCTCAAAAGCTTTTCTCTCTATCAGAGTAAGCTGTTTCATTCAGTATTAAGTGCAAATCTTGGCAAACTGATAGATGCTTATGCCTTATGAAATACAATGTTTTCTGCAATGCTGAAAGACAGTTTTTAATGTGTTAGAAGTTATATGCACAAAAACTAATGTTAGGACTTCAATGATCAAGATTGTCAGTTTACAGCTTTCTGAGTCCAGTAATGTTGAAATAGTGCTGCTGTTCAAATGAAGTGAAATCAAGCCCAAATCTGCTCAAAAGCTTTTCTCTCTATCAGAGTAAGCTGTTTCATTCAGTATTAAGTGCAAATCTTGCCAAACTGAAAGATGCTTATGCCTTATGAAATACAATGTTTTCTGCAATGCTGTAAGACAGTTTTTAATGTGTTAGAAGTTATATGCACAAAAACTAATGTTAGGACTTCAAAGATCAAGATTGTCAGTTTACAGCTTTCTGAGTCCAGTAATGTTGAAATAGTGCTGCTGTTCAAATGAAGTGAAATCAAGCCCAAATCTGCTCAAAAGCTTTTCTCTCTATCAGAGTAAGCTGTTTCATTCAGTATTAAGTGCAAATCTTGCCAAACTGATAGATGCTTATGCCTTATGAAATACAATGTTTTTTCTGCAATGCTGAAGGACAGTTTTTAATGTGTTAGAAGTTATATGCACAAAAACTTATGTTAGGACTTCAATGATCAAGATTGTCAGTTTTCAGCTTTCTGAGTCCAGTAATGTTGAAATAGTGATTCTGTTCAAATGAAGTGAAACCAAGCCCAAATCTGCTCAAAAGCTTTTCTCTCTATCAGAGTAAGCTGTTTCATTCAGTATTAAGTGCAAATCTTGCCAAACTGATAGATGCTTATGCCTTATGAAATACAATGTTTTCTGCAATGCTGTAAGACAGTTTTTAATGTGTTAGAAGTTATATGCACAAATACTAATGTTTGGACTTCAATGATCAAGATTGTCAGTTTACAGCTTTCTGAGTCCAGTAATGTTGAAATAGTGATTCTGTTCAAATGAAGTGAAACCAAGCCCAAATCTGCTCAAAAGCTTTTCTCTCTATCAGAGTAAGCTGTTTCATTCAGTATTAAGTGCAAATCTTGCCAAACTGATAGATGCTTATGCCTTATGAAATACAATGTTTTCTGCAATGCTGTAAGACAGTTTTTAATGTGTTAGAAGTTATATGCACAAAAACTAATGTTAGGACTTCAATGATCAAGATTGTCAGTTTTCAGCTTTCTGAGTCCAGTAATGTTGAAATAGTGATTCTGTTCAAATGAAGTGAAACCAAGCCCAAATCTGCTCAAAAGCTTTTCTCTCTATCAGAGTAAGCTGTTTCATTCAGTATTAAGTGCAAATCTTGCCAAACTGATAGATGCTTATGCCTTATGAAATATAATGTTTTCTGCAATGCTGTAAGACAGTTTTTAATGTGTTAGAAGTTCTATGCACAAAAATTATGTTAGGACTTCAATGATCAAGATTGTCAGTTTACAGCTTTCTGAGTCCAGTAATGTTGAAATAGTGCTGCTGTTCAAATGAAGTGAAATCAAGCCCAAATCTGCTCAAAAGCTTTTCTCTCTATCAGAGTAAGCTGTTTCATTCAGTATTCAGTGCAAATCTTGCCAAACTGAAAGATGTTTAAGCCTTATGAAATACAATGTTTTCTGCAATGCTGTAAGAAAGTTTTTAATGTGTTAGAAGTTATATGCACAAAAACTTATGTTAGGACATCAATGATCAAGATTGTCAGTTTACAGCTTTCTGAGTCCAGTAATGTTGAAATAGTGCTGCTGTTCAAATGAAGTGAAATCAAGCCCAAATCTGCTCAAAAGCTTTTCTCTCTATCAGAGTAAGCTGTTTCATTCAGTATTAAGTGCAAATCCTGGCAAACTGATAGATGCTTATGCCTTATGAAATACAATGTTTTCTGCAATGCTGAAAGACAGTTTTTAATGTGTTAGAAGTTATATGCACAAAAACTAATGTTAGGACTTCAATGATCAAGATTGTCAGTTTACAGCTTTCTGAGTCCAGTAATGTTGAAATAGTGCTGCTGTTCAAATGAAGTGAAATCAAGCCCAAATCTGCTCAAAAGCTTTTCTCTCTATCAGAGTAAGCTGTTTCATTCAGTATTAAGTGCAAATCTTGCCAAACTGATAGATGCTTATGCCTTATGAAATACAATGTTTTCTGCAATGCTGTAAGACAGTTTTAATGTGTTAGAAGTTATATGCACAAATACTAATGTTTGGACTTCAATGATCAAGATTGTCAGTTTACAGCTTTCTGAGTCCAGTAATGTTGAAATAGTGATTCTGTTCAAATGAAGTGAAACCAAGCCCAAATCTGCTCAAAAGCTTTTCTCTCTATCAGAGTAAGCTGTTTCATTCAGTATTAAGTGCAAATCTTGCCAAACTGAAAGATGTTTAAGCCTTTTGAAACACAATGTTTTCTGCAATGCTGTAAGACAGTTTTTAATGTGTTAGAAGTTATATGCACAAAAACTTATGTTAGGACTTCAATGATCAAGATTGTCAGTTTACAGCTTTCTGAGTCCAGTAATGTTGAAATAGTGCTGCTGTTCAAATGAAGTGAAATCAAGCCCAAATCTGCTCAAAAGCTTTTCTCTCTATCAGAGTAAGCTGTTTCATTCAGTATTAAGTGCAAATCTTGGCAAACTGATAGATGCTTATGCCTTATGAAATACAATGTTTTCTGCAATGCTGAAAGACAGTTTTTAATGTGTTAGAAGTTATATGCACAAAAACTAATGTTAGGACTTCAATGATCAAGATTGTCAGTTTACAGCTTTCTGAGTCCAGTAATGTTGAAATAGTGCTGCTGTTCAAATGAAGTGAAATCAAGCCCAAATCTGCTCAAAAGCTTTTCTCTCTATCAGAGTAAGCTGTTTCATTCAGTATTAAGTGCAAATCTTGCCAAACTGATAGATGCTTATGCCTTATGAAATACAATGTTTTCTGCAATGCTGTAAGACAGTTTTTAATGTGTTAGAAGTTATATGCACAAATACTAATGTTTGGACTTCAATGATCAAGATTGTCAGTTTACAGCTTTCTGAGTCCAGTAATGTTGAAATAGTGCTGCTGTTCAAATGAAGTGAAATCAAGCCCAAATCTGCTCAAAAGCTTTTCTCTCTATCAGAGTAAGCTGTTTCATTCAGTATTAAGTGCAAATCTTGCCAAACTGATAGATGCTTATGCCTTATGAAATACAATGTTTTCTGCAATGCTGAAAGACAGTTTTTAATGTGTTAGAAGTTATATGCACAAAAACTAATGTTAGGACTTCAATGATCAAGATTGTCAGTTTACAGCTTTCTGAGTCCAGTAATGTTGAAATAGTGCTGCTGTTCAAATGAAGTGAAATCAAGCCCAAATCTGCTCAAAAGCTTTTCTCTCTATCAGAGTAAGCTGTTTCATTCAGTATTAAGTGCAAATCTTGCCAAACTGATAGATGCTTATGCCTTATGAAATACAATGTTTTCTGCAATGCTGAAAGACAGTTTTTAATGTGTTAGAAGTTATATGCACAAAAACTAATGTTAGGACTTCAATGATCAAGATTGTCAGTTTTCAGCTTTCTGAGTCCAGTAATGTTGAAATAGTGATTCTGTTCAAATGAAGTGAAACCAAGCCCAAATCTGCTCAAAAGCTTTTCTCTCTATCAGAGTAAGCTGTTTCATTCAGTATTAAGTGCAAATCTTGCCAAACTGATAGATGCTTATGCCTTAGGAAATACAATGTTTTCTGCAATGCTGTAAGACAGTTTTTAATGTGTTAGAAGTTATATGCACAAAAACTTATGTTAGGACTTCAATGATCAAGATTGTCAGTTTACAGCTTTCTGAGTCCAGTAATGTTGAAATAGTGCTGCTGTTCAAATGAAGTGAAATCAAGCCCAAATCTGCTCAAAAGCTTTTCTCTCTATCAGAGTAAGCTGTTTCATTCAGTATTAAGTGCAAATCTTGCCAAACTGATAGATGCTTATGCCTTATGAAATACAATGTTTTCTGCAATGCTGTAAGACAGTTTTTAATGTGTTAGAAGTTATATGCACAAAAACTAATGTTAGGACTTCAATGATCAAGATTGTCAGTTTACAGCTTTCTGAGTCCAGTAATGTTGAAATAGTGATTCTGTTCAAATGAAGTGAAACCAAGCCCAAATCTGCTCAAAAGCTTTTCTCTCTATCAGAGTAAGCTGTTTCATTCAGTATTAAGTGCAAATCTTGCCAAACTGATAGATGCTTATGCCTTATGAAATATAATGTTTTCTGCAATGCTTTAAGACAGTTTTTAATGTGTTAGAAGTTATATGCACAAAAAATTATGTTAGGACTTCAATGATCAAGATTGTCAGTTTACAGCTTTCTGAGTCCAGTAATGTTGAAATAGTGCTGCTGTTCAAATGAAGTGAAATCAAGCCCAAATCTGCTCAAAAGCTTTTCTCTCTATCAGAGTAAGCTGTTTCATTCAGTATTCAGTGCAAATCTTGCCAAACTGAAAGATGTTTAAGCCTTATGAAATACAATGTTTTCTGCAATGCTATAAGACAGTTTTTAATGTGTTAGAAGTTATATGCACAAAAACTTATGTTAGGACTTCAATGATCAAGATTGTCAGTTTACAGCTTTCTGAGTCCAGTAATGTTGAAATAGTGCTGCTGTTCAAATGAAGTGAAATCAAGCCCAAATCTGCTCAAAAGCTTTTCTCTCTATCAGAGTAAGCTGTTTCATTCAGTATTAAGTGCAAATCTTGGCAAACTGATAGATGCTTATGCCTTATGAAATACAATGTTTTCTGCAATGCTGAAAGACAGTTTTTAATGTGTTAGAAGTTATATGCACAAAAACTAATGTTAGGACTTCAATGATCAAGATTGTCAGTTTACAGCTTTCTGAGTCCAGTAATGTTGAAATAGTGCTGCTGTTCAAATGAAGTGAAATCAAGCCCAAATCTGCTCAAAAGCTTTTCTCTCTATCAGAGTAAGCTGTTTCATTCAGTATTAAGTGCAAATCTTGCCAAACTGATAGATGCTTATGCCTTATGAAATACAATGTTTTCTGCAATGCTGTAAGACAGTTTTTAATGTGTTAGAAGTTATATGCACAAATACTAATGTTTGGACTTCAATGATCAAGATTGTCAGTTTACAGCTTTCTGAGTCCAGTAATGTTGAAATAGTGATTCTGTTCAAATGAAGTGAAACCAAGCCCAAATCTGCTCAAAAGCTTTTCTCTCTATCAGAGTAAGCTGTTTCATTCAGTATTAAGTGCAAATCTTGCCAAACTGATAGATGCTTATGCCTTATGAAATACAATGTTTTCTGCAATGCTGTAAGACAGTTTTTAATGTGTTAGAAGTTATATGCACAAATACTAATGTTTGGACTTCAATGATCAAGATTGTCAGTTTACAGCTTTCTGAGTCCAGTAATGTTGAAATAGTGATTCTGTTCAAATGAAGTGAAACCAAGCCCAAATCTGCTCAAAAGCTTTTCTCTCTATCAGAGTAAGCTGTTTCATTCAGTATTAAGTGCAAATCTTGCCAAACTGATAGATGCTTATGCCTTATGAAACACAATGTTTTCTGCAATGCTGTAAGACAGTTTTTAATGTGTTAGAAGTTATATGCACAAAAACTTATGTTAGGACTTCAATGATCAAGATTGTCAGTTTACAGCTTTCTGAGTCCAGTAATGTTGAAATAGTGCTCCTGTTCAAATGAAGTGAAATCAAGCCCAAATCTGCTCAAAAGCTTTTCTCTCTATCAGAGTAAGCTGTTTCATTCAGTATTCAGTGCAAATCTTGCCAAACTGAAAGATGTTTAAGCCTTATGAAATACAATGTTTTCTGCAATGCTGTAAGACAGTTTTTAATGTGTTAGAAGTTATATGCACAAAAACTTATGTTAGGACTTCAATGATCAAGATTGTCAGTTTACAGCTTTCTGAGTCCAGTAATGTTGAAATAGTGCTGCTGTTCAAATGAAGTGAAATCAAGCCCAAATCTGCTCAAAAGCTTTTCTCTCTATCAGAGTAAGCTGTTTCATTCAGTATTAAGTGCAAATCTTGGCAAACTGATAGATGCTTATGCCTTATGAAATACAATGTTTTCTGCAATGCTGAAAGACAGTTTTTAATGTGTTAGAAGTTATATGCACAAAAACTAATGTTAGGACTTCAATGATCAAGATTGTCAGTTTACAGCTTTCTGAGTCCAGTAATGTTGAAATAGTGATTCTGTTCAAATGAAGTGAAACCAAGCCCAAATCTGCTCAAAAGCTTTTCTCTCTATCAGAGTAAGCTGTTTCATTCAGTATTAAGTGCAAATCTTGCCAAACTGAAAGATGCTTATGCCTTATGAAATACAATGTTTTCTGCAATGCTGTAAGACAGTTTTTAATGTGTTAGAAGTTATATGCACAAAAACTAATGTTAGGACTTCAAAGATCAAGATTGTCAGTTTACAGCTTTCTGAGTCCAGTAATGTTGAAATAGTGCTGCTGTTCAAATGAAGTGAAATCAAGCCCAAATCTGCTCAAAAGCTTTTCTCTCTATCAGAGTAAGCTGTTTCATTCAGTATTAAGTGCAAATCTTGCCAAACTGATAGATGCTTATGCCTTATGAAATACAATGTTTTCTGCAATGCTGTAAGACAGTTTTTAATGTGTTAGAAGTTATATGCACAAATACTAATGTTTGGACTTCAATGATCAAGATTGTCAGTTTACAGCTTTCTGAGTCCAGTAATGTTGAAATAGTGATTCTGTTCAAATGAAGTGAAACCAAGCCCAAATCTGCTCAAAAGCTTTTCTCTCTATCAGAGTAAGCTGTTTCATTCAGTATTAAGTGCAAATCTTGCCAAACTGATAGATGCTTATGCCTTATGAAATACAATGTTTTCTGCAATGCTGTAAGAGAGTTTTTAATGTGTTAGAAGTTATATGCACAAAAACTAATGTTAGGACTTCAATGATCAAGATTGTCAGTTTTCAGCTTTCTGAGTCCAGTAATGTTGAAATAGTGATTCTGTTCAAATGAAGTGAAACCAAGCCCAAATCTGCTCAAAAGCTTTTCTCTCTATCAGAGTAAGCTGTTTCATTCAGTATTAAGTGCAAATCTTGCCAAACTGATAGATGCTTATGCCTTATGAAATATAATGTTTTCTGCAATGCTGTAAGACAGTTTTTAATGTGTTAGAAGTTCTATGCACAAAAATTATGTTAGGACTTCAATGAACAAGATTGTCAGTTTACAGCTTTCTGAGTCCAGTAATGTTGAAATAGTGCTGCTGTTCAAATGAAGTGAAATCAAGCCCAAATCTGCTCAAAAGCTTTTCTCTCTATCAGAGTAAGCTGTTTCATTCAGTATTCAGTGCAAATCTTGCCAAACTGAAAGATGTTTAAGCCTTATGAAATACAATGTTTTCTGCAATGCTGTAAGACAGTTTTTAATGTGTTAGAAGTTATATGCACAAAAACTTATGTTAGGACTTCAATGATCAAGATTGTCAGTTTACAGCTTTCTGAGTCCAGTAATGTTGAAATAGTGCTGCTGTTCAAATGAAGTGAAATCAAGCCCAAATCTGCTCAAAAGCTTTTCTCTCTATCAGAGTAAGCTGTTTCATTCAGTATTAAGTGCAAATCCTGGCAAACTGATAGATGCTTATGCCTTATGAAATACAATGTTTTCTGCAATGCTGAAAGACAGTTTTTAATGTGTTAGAAGTTATATGCACAAAAACTAATGTTAGGACTTCAATGATCAAGATTGTCAGTTTACAGCTTTCTGAGTCCAGTAATGTTGAAATAGTGCTGCTGTTCAAATGAAGTGAAATCAAGCCCAAATCTGCTCAAAAGCTTTTCTCTCTATCAGAGTAAGCTGTTTCATTCAGTATTAAGTGCAAATCTTGCCAAACTGATAGATGCTTATGCCTTATGAAATACAATGTTTTCTGCAATGCTGTAAGACAGTTTTAATGTGTTAGAAGTTATATGCACAAATACTAATGTTTGGACTTCAATGATCAAGATTGTCAGTTTACAGCTTTCTGAGTCCAGTAATGTTGAAATAGTGATTCTGTTCAAATGAAGTGAAACCAAGCCCAAATCTGCTCAAAAGCTTTTTCTCTCTATCAGAGTAAGCTGTTTCATTCAGTATTAAGTGCAAATCTTGCCAAACTGAAAGATGTTTAAGCCTTTTGAAACACAATGTTTTCTGCAATGCTGTAAGACAGTTTTTAATGTGTTAGAAGTTATATGCACAAAAACTTATGTTAGGACTTCAATGATCAAGATTGTCAGTTTACAGCTTTCTGAGTCCAGTAATGTTGAAATAGTGCTGCTGTTCAAATGAAGTGAAATCAAGCCCAAATCTGCTCAAAAGCTTTTCTCTCTATCAGAGTAAGCTGTTTCATTCAGTATTAAGTGCAAATCTTGGCAAACTGATAGATGCTTATGCCTTATGAAATACAATGTTTTCTGCAATGCTGAAAGACAGTTTTTAATGTGTTAGAAGTTATATGCACAAAAACTAATGTTAGGACTTCAATGATCAAGATTGTCAGTTTACAGCTTTCTGAGTCCAGTAATGTTGAAATAGTGCTGCTGTTCAAATGAAGTGAAATCAAGCCCAAATCTGCTCAAAAGCTTTTCTCTCTATCAGAGTAAGCTGTTTCATTCAGTATTAAGTGCAAATCTTGCCAAACTGATAGATGCTTATGCCTTATGAAATACAATGTTTTCTGCAATGCTGTAAGACAGTTTTTAATGTGTTAGAAGTTATATGCACAAATACTAATGTTTGGACTTCAATGATCAAGATTGTCAGTTTACAGCTTTCTGAGTCCAGTAATGTTGAAATAGTGATTCTGTTCAAATGAAGTGAAACCAAGCCCAAATCTGCTCAAAAGCTTTTCTCTCTATCAGAGTAAGCTGTTTCATTCAGTATTAAGTGCAAATCTTGCCAAACTGATAGATGCTTATGCCTTAGGAAATACAATGTTTTCTGCAATGCTGTAAGACAGTTTTTAATGTGTTAGAAGTTATATGCACAAAAACTTATGTTAGGACTTCAATGATCAAGATTGTCAGTTTACAGCTTTCTGAGTCCAGTAATGTTGAAATAGTGCTGCTGTTCAAATGAAGTGAAATCAAGCCCAAATCTGCTCAAAAGCTTTTCTCTCTATCAGAGTAAGCTGTTTCATTCAGTATTAAGTGCAAATCTTGCCAAACTGATAGATGCTTATGCCTTATGAAATACAATGTTTTCTGCAATGCTGTAAGACAGTTTTTAATGTGTTAGAAGTTATATGCACAAAAACTAATGTTAGGACTTCAATGATCAAGATTGTCAGTTTACAGCTTTCTGAGTCCAGTAATGTTGAAATAGTGATTCTGTTCAAATGAAGTGAAACCAAGCCCAAATCTGCTCAAAAGCTTTTCTCTCTATCAGAGTAAGCTGTTTCATTCAGTATTAAGTGCAAATCTTGCCAAACTGATAGATGCTTATGCCTTATGAAATATAATGTTTTCTGCAATGCTTTAAGACAGTTTTTAATGTGTTAGAAGTTATATGCACAAAAAATTATGTTAGGACTTCAATGATCAAGATTGTCAGTTTACAGCTTTCTGAGTCCAGTAATGTTGAAATAGTGCTGCTGTTCAAATGAAGTGAAATCAAGCCCAAATCTGCTCAAAAGCTTTTCTCTCTATCAGAGTAAGCTGTTTCATTCAGTATTCAGTGCAAATCTTGCCAAACTGAAAGATGTTTAAGCCTTATGAAATACAATGTTTTCTGCAATGCTATAAGACAGTTTTTAATGTGTTAGAAGTTATATGCACAAAAACTTATGTTAGGACTTCAATGATCAAGATTGTCAGTTTACAGCTTTCTGAGTCCAGTAATGTTGAAATAGTGCTGCTGTTCAAATGAAGTGAAATCAAGCCCAAATCTGCTCAAAAGCTTTTCTCTCTATCAGAGTAAGCTGTTTCATTCAGTATTAAGTGCAAATCTTGGCAAACTGATAGATGCTTATGCCTTATGAAATACAATGTTTTCTGCAATGCTGAAAGACAGTTTTTAATGTGTTAGAAGTTATATGCACAAAAACTAATGTTAGGACTTCAATGATCAAGATTGTCAGTTTACAGCTTTCTGAGTCCAGTAATGTTGAAATAGTGCTGCTGTTCAAATGAAGTGAAATCAAGCCCAAATCTGCTCAAAAGCTTTTCTCTCTATCAGAGTAAGCTGTTTCATTCAGTATTAAGTGCAAATCTTGCCAAACTGATAGATGCTTATGCCTTATGAAATACAATGTTTTCTGCAATGCTGTAAGACAGTTTTTAATGTGTTAGAAGTTATATGCACAAATACTAATGTTTGGACTTCAATGATCAAGATTGTCAGTTTACAGCTTTCTGAGTCCAGTAATGTTGAAATAGTGATTCTGTTCAAATGAAGTGAAACCAAGCCCAAATCTGCTCAAAAGCTTTTCTCTCTATCAGAGTAAGCTGTTTCATTCAGTATTAAGTGCAAATCTTGCCAAACTGATAGATGCTTATGCCTTATGAAATACAATGTTTTCTGCAATGCTGTAAGACAGTTTTTAATGTGTTAGAAGTTATATGCACAAATACTAATGTTTGGACTTCAATGATCAAGATTGTCAGTTTACAGCTTTCTGAGTCCAGTAATGTTGAAATAGTGATTCTGTTCAAATGAAGTGAAACCAAGCCCAAATATGCTCAAAAGCTTTTCTCTCTATCAGAGTAAGCTGTTTCATTCAGTATTAAGTGCAAATCTTGCCAAACTGAAAGATGCTTATGCCTTATGAAATACAATGTTTTCTGCAATGCTGTAAGACAGTTTTTAATGTGTTAGAAGTTATATGCACAAAAACTAATGTTAGGACTTCAATGATCAAGATTGTCAGTTTTCAGCTTTCTGAGTCCAGTAATGTTGAAATAGTGATTCTGTTCAAATGAAGTGAAACCAAGCCCAAATCTGCTCAAAAGCTTTTCTCTCTATCAGAGTAAGCTGTTTCATTCAGTATTAAGTGCAAATCTTGCCAAACTGATAGATGCTTATGCCTTATGAAATACAATGTTTTCTGCAATGCTGTAAGACAGTTTTTAATGTGTTAGAAGTTATATGCACAAATACTAATGTTTGGACTTCAATGATCAAGATTGTCAGTTTACAGCTTTCTGAGTCCAGTAATGTTGAAATAGTGATTCTGTTCAAATAAAGTGAAACCAAGCCCAAATCTGCTCAAAAGCTTTTCTCTCTATCAGAGTAAGCTGTTTCATTCAGTATTAAGTGCAAATCTTGCCAAACTGATAGATGCTTATGCCTTATGAAATACAATGTTTTCTGCAATGCTGTAAGACAGTTTTTAATGTGTTAGAAGTTATATGCACAAAAAATTATGTTAGGACTTCAATGATCAAGATTGTCAGTTTACAGCTTTCTGAGTCCAGTAATGTTGAAATAGTGCTGCTGTTCAAATGAAGTGAAATCAAGCCCAAATCTGCTCAAAAGCTTTTCTCTCTATCAGAGTAAGCTGTTTCATTCAGTATTCAGTGCAAATCTTGCCAAACTGATAGATGCTTATGCCTTATGAAATACAATGTTTTCTGCAATGCTGTAAGACAGTTTTTAATGTGTTAGAAGTTATATGCACAAATACTAATGTTTGGACTTCAATGATCAAGATTGTCAGTTTACAGCTTTCTGAGTCCAGTAATGTTGAAATAGTGATTCTGTTCAAATGAAGTCAAACCAAGCCCAAATCTGCTCAAAAGCTTTTCTCTCTATCAGAGTAAGCTGTTTCATTCAGTATTAAGTGCAAATCTTGCCAAACTGATAGATGCTTATGCCTTATGAAATACAATGTTTTCTGCAATGCTGTAAGACAGTTTTTAATGTGTTAGAAGTTATATGCACAAAAACTTATGTTAGGACTTCAATGATCAAGATTGTCAGTTTACAGCTTTCTGAGTCCAGTAATGTTGAAATAGTGATTCTGTTCAAATGAAGTGAAACCAAGCCCAAATCTGCTCAAAAGCTTTTCTCTCTATCAGAGTAAGCTGTTTCATTCAGTATTAAGTGCAAATCTTGCCAAACTGAAAGATGCTTATGCCTTATGAAATACAATGTTTTCTGCAATGCTGTAAGACAGTTTTTAATGTGTTAGAAGTTATATGCACAAAAACTAATGTTAGGACTTCAAAGATCAAGATTGTCAGTTTACAGCTTTCTGAGTCCAGTAATGTTGAAATAGTGCTGCTGTTCAAATGAAGTGAAATCAAGCCCAAATCTGCTCAAAAGCTTTTCTCTCTATCAGAGTAAGCTGTTTCATTCAGTATTAAGTGCAAATCTTGCCAAACTGATAGATGCTTATGCCCTATGAAATACAATGTTTTCTGCAATGCTGTAAGACAGTTTTTAATGTGTTAGAAGTTATATGCACAAAAACTAATGTTAGGACTTCAATGATCAAGATTGTCAGTTTACAGCTTTCTGAGTCCAGTAATGTTGAAATAGTGATTCTGTTCAAATGAAGTGAAACCAAGCCCAAATCTGCTCAAAAGCTTTTCTCTCTATCAGAGTAAGCTGTTTCATTCAGTATTAAGTGCAAATCTTGCCAAACTGATAGATGCTTATGCCTTATGAAATATAATGTTTTCTGCAATGCTGTAAGACAGTTTTTAATGTGTTAGAAGTTATATGCACAAAAAATTATGTTAGGACTTCAATGATCAAGATTGTCAGTTTACAGCTTTCTGAGTCCAGTAATGTTGAAATAGTGCTGCTGTTCAAATGAAGTGAAATCAAGCCCAAATCTGCTCAAAAGCTTTTCTCTCTATCAGAGTAAGCTGTTTCATTCAGTATTCAGTGCAAATCATGCCAAACTGAAAGATGTTTAAGCCTTATGAAATACAATGTTTTCTGCAATGCTGTAAGACAGTTTTTAATGTGTTAGAAGTTATATGCACAAAAACTTATGTTAGGACTTCAATGATCAAGATTGTCAGTTTACAGCTTTCTGAGTCCAGTAATGTTGAAATAGTGCTGCTGTTCAAATGAAGTGAAATCAAGCCCAAATCTGCTCAAAAGCTTTTCTCTCTATCAGAGTAAACTGTTTCATTCAGTATTAAGTGCAAATCTTGCCAAACTGATAGATGCTTATGCCTTATGAAATACAATGTTTTCTGCAATGCTGTAAGACAGTTTTTAATGTGTTAGAAGTTATATGCACAAAAACTTATGTTAGGACTTCAATGATCAAGATTGTCAGTTTACAGCTTTCTGAGTCCAGTAATGTTGAAATTGTGCTGCTGTTCAAATGAAGTGAAATCAAGCCCAAATCTGCTCAAAAGCTTTTCTCTCTATCAGAGTAAGCTGTTTCATTCAGTATTCAGTGCAAATCTTGCCAAACTGAAAGTTGTTTAAGCCTTATGAAATACAATGTTTTCTGCAATGCTGTAAGACAGTTTTTAATGTGTTAGAAGTTATATGCACAAAAACTAATGTTAGGACTTCAAAGATCAAGATTGTCAGTTTACAGCTTTCTGAGTCCAGTAATGTTGAAATAGTGCTGCTGTTCAAATGAAGTGAAATCAAGCCCAAATCTGCTCAAAAGCTTTTCTCTCTATCAGAGTAAGCTGTTTCATTCAGTATTAAGTGCAAATCTTGCCAAACTGATAGATGCTTATGCCCTATGAAATACAATGTTTTCTGCAATGCTGTAAGACAGTTTTTAATGTGTTAGAAGTTATATGCACAAAAACTAATGTTAGGACTTCAATGATCAAGATTGTCAGTTTACAGCTTTCTGAGTCCAGTAATGTTGAAATAGTGATTCTGTTCAAATGAAGTGAAACCAAGCCCAAATCTGCTCAAAAGCTTTTCTCTCTATCAGAGTAAGCTGTTTCATTCAGTATTAAGTGCAAATCTTGCCAAACTGATAGATGCTTATGCCTTATGAAATATAATGTTTTCTGCAATGCTGTAAGACAGTTTTTAATGTGTTAGAAGTTATATGCACAAAAAATTATGTTAGGACTTCAATGATCAAGATTGTCAGTTTACAGCTTTCTGAGTCCAGTAATGTTGAAATAGTGCTGCTGTTCAAATGAAGTGAAATCAAGCCCAAATCTGCTCAAAAGCTTTTCTCTCTATCAGAGTAAGCTGTTTCATTCAGTATTCAGTGCAAATCTTGCCAAACTGAAAGATGTTTAAGCCTTATGAAATACAATGTTTTCTGCAATGCTGTAAGACAGTTTTTAATGTGTTAGAAGTTATATGCACAAAAACTTATGTTAGGACTTCAATGATCAAGATTGTCAGTTTACAGCTTTCTGAGTCCAGTAATGTTGAAATAGTGCTGCTGTTCAAATGAAGTGAAATCAAGCCCAAATCTGCTCAAAAGCTTTTCTCTCTATCAGAGTAAACTGTTTCATTCAGTATTAAGTGCAAATCTTGCCAAACTGATAGATGCTTATGCCTTATGAAATACAATGTTTTCTGCAATGCTGTAAGACAGTTTTTAATGTGTTAGAAGTTATATGCACAAAAACTTATGTTAGGACTTCAATGATCAAGATTGTCAGTTTACAGCTTTCTGAGTCCAGTAATGTTGAAATAGTGCTGCTGTTCAAATGAAGTGAAATCAAGCCCAAATCTGCTCAAAAGCTTTTCTCTCTATCAGAGTAAGCTGTTTCATTCAGTATTAAGTGCAAATCTTGGCAAACTGATAGATGCTTATGCCTTATGAAATACAATGTTTTCTGCAATGCTGAAAGACAGTTTTTAATGTGTTAGAAGTTATATGCACAAAAACTAATGTTAGGACTTCAATGATCAAGATTGTCAGTTTACAGCTTTCTGAGTCCAGTAATGTTGAAATAGTGCTGCTGTTCAAATGAAGTGAAATCAAGCCCAAATCTGCTCAAAAGCTTTTCTCTCTATCAGAGTAAGCTGTTTCATTCAGTATTAAGTGCAAATCTTGCCAAACTGATAGATGCTTATGCCTTATGAAATACAATGTTTTCTGCAATGCTGTAAGACAGTTTTTAATGTGTTAGAAGTTATATGCACAAATACTAATGTTTGGACTTCAATGATCAAGATTGTCAGTTTACAGCTTTCTGAGTCCAGTAATGTTGAAATAGTGATTCTGTTCAAATGAAGTGAAACCAAGCCCAAATCTGCTCAAAAGCTTTTCTCTCTATCAGAGTAAGCTGTTTCATTCAGTATTAAGTGCAAATCTTGCCAAACTGATAGATGCTTATGCCTTATGAAACACAATGTTTTCTGCAATGCTGTAAGACAGTTTTTAATGTGTTAGAAGTTATATGCACAAAAACTAATGTTAGGACTTCAATGATCAAGATTGTCAGTTTACAGCTTTCTGAGTCCAGTAATGTTGAAATAGTGATTCTGTTCAAATGAAGTGAAACCAAGCCCAAATCTGCTCAAAAGCTTTTCTCTCTATCAGAGTAAGCTGTTTCATTCAGTATTAAGTGCAAATCTTGCCAAACTGATAGATGCTTATGCCTTATGAAATATAATGTTTTCTGCAATGCTGTAAGACAGTTTTTAATGTGTTAGAAGTTATATGCACAAAAAATTATGTTAGGACTTCAATGATCAAGATTGTCAGTTTACAGCTTTCTGAGTCCAGTAATGTTGAAATAGTGCTGCTGTTCAAATGAAGTGAAATCAAGCCCAAATCTGCTCAAAAGCTTTTCTCTCTATCAGAGTAAGCTGTTTCATTCAGTATTCAGTGCAAATCTTGCCAAACTGAAAGATGTTTAAGCCTTATGAAATACAATGTTTTCTGCAATGCTGTAAGACAGTTTTTAATGTGTTAGAAGTTATATGCACAAAAACTTATGTTATGACTTCAATGATCAAGATTGTCAGTTTACAGCTTTCTGAGTCCAGTAATGTTGAAATAGTGCTGCTGTTCAAATGAAGTGAAATCAAGCCCAAATCTGCTCAAAAGCTTTTCTCTCTATCAGAGTAAGCTGTTTCATTCAGTATTAAGTGCAAATCTTGGCAAACTGATAGATGCTTATGCCTTATGAAATACAATGTTTTCTGCAATGCTGAAAGACAGTTTTTAATGTGTTAGAAGTTATATGCACAAAAACTAATGTTAGGACTTCAATGATCAAGATTGTCAGTTTACAGCTTTCTGAGTCCAGTAATGTTGAAATAGTGCTGCTGTTCAAATGAAGTGAAATCAAGCCCAAATCTGCTCAAAAGCTTTTCTCTCTATCAGAGTAAGCTGTTTCATTCAGTATTAAGTGCAAATCTTGCCAAACTGATAGATGCTTATGCCTTATGAAATACAATGTTTTCTGCAATGCTGTAAGACAGTTTTTAATGTGTTAGAAGTTATATGCACAAATACTAATGTTTGGACTTCAATGATCAAGATTGTCAGTTTACAGCTTTCTGAGTCCAGTAATGTTGAAATAGTGATTCTGTTCAAATGAAGTGAAACCAAGCCCAAATCTGCTCAAAAGCTTTTCTCTCTATCAGAGTAAGCTGTTTCATTCAGTATTAAGTGCAAATCTTGCCAAACTGATAGATGCTTATGCCTTATGAAACACAATGTTTTCTTGCAATGCTGTAAGACAGTTTTTAATGTGTTAGAAGTTATATGCACAAAAACTTATGTTAGGACTTCAATGATCAAGATTGTCAGTTTACAGCTTTCTGAGTCCAGTAATGTTGAAATAGTGCTGCTGTTCAAATGAAGTGAAATCAAGCCCAAATCTGCTCAAAAGCTTTTCTCTCTATCAGAGTAAGCTGTTTCATTCAGTATTCAGTGCAAATCTTGCCAAACTGAAAGATGTTTAAGCCTTATGAAATACAATGTTTTCTGCAATGCTGTAAGACAGTTTTTAATGTGTTAGAAGTTATATGCACAAAAACTTATGTTAGGACTTCAATGATCAAGATTGTCAGTTTACAGCTTTCTGAGTCCAGTAATGTTGAAATAGTGCTGCTGTTCAAATGAAGTGAAATCAAGCCCAAATCTGCTCAAAAGCTTTTCTCTCTATCAGAGTAAGCTGTTTCATTCAGTATTAAGTGCAAATCTTGGCAAACTGATAGATGCTTATGCCTTATGAAATACAATGTTTTCTGCAATGCTGAAAGACAGTTTTTAATGTGTTAGAAGTTATATGCACAAAAACTAATGTTAGGACTTCAATGATCAAGATTGTCAGTTTACAGCTTTCTGAGTCCAGTAATGTTGAAATAGTGATTCTGTTCAAATGAAGTGAAACCAAGCCCAAATCTGCTCAAAAGCTTTTCTCTCTATCAGAGTAAGCTGTTTCATTCAGTATTAAGTGCAAATCTTGCCAAACTGAAAGATGCTTATGCCTTATGAAATACAATGTTTTCTGCAATGCTGTAAGACAGTTTTTAATGTGTTAGAAGTTATATGCACAAAAACTAATGTTAGGACTTCAAAGATCAAGATTGTCAGTTTACAGCTTTCTGAGTCCAGTAATGTTGAAATAGTGCTGCTGTTCAAATGAAGTGAAATCAAGCCCAAATCTGCTCAAAAGCTTTTCTCTCTATCAGAGTAAGCTGTTTCATTCAGTATTAAGTGCAAATCTTGCCAAACTGATAGATGCTTATGCCTTATGAAATACAATGTTTTCTGCAATGCTGTAAGACAGTTTTTAATGTGTTAGAAGTTATATGCACAAAAACTAATGTTAGGACTTCAATGATCAAGATTGTCAGTTTACAGCTTTCTGAGTCCAGTAATGTTGAAATAGTGATTCTGTTCAAATGAAGTGAAACCAAGCCCAAATCTGCTCAAAAGCTTTTCTCTCTATCAGAGTAAGCTGTTTCATTCAGTATTAAGTGCAAATCTTGCCAAACTGATAGATGCTTATGCCTTATGAAATATAATGTTTTCTGCAATGCTGTAAGACAGTTTTTAATGTGTTAGAAGTTATATGCACAAAAAATTATGTTAGGACTTCAATGATCAAGATTGTCAGTTTACAGCTTTCTGAGTCCAGTAATGTTGAAATAGTGCTGCTGTTCAAATGAAGTGAAATCAAGCCCAAATCTGCTCAAAAGCTTTTCTCTCTATCAGAGTAAGCTGTTTCATTCAGTATTCAGTGCAAATCTTGCCAAACTGAAAGATGTTTAAGCCTTATGAAATACAATGTTTTCTGCAATGCTGTAAGACAGTTTTTAATGTGTTAGAAGTTATATGCACAAAAACTTATGTTATGACTTCAATGATCAAGATTGTCAGTTTACAGCTTTCTGAGTCCAGTAATGTTGAAATAGTGCTGCTGTTCAAATGAAGTGAAATCAAGCCCAAATCTGCTCAAAAGCTTTTCTCTCTATCAGAGTAAGCTGTTTCATTCAGTATTAAGTGCAAATCTTGGCAAACTGATAGATGCTTATGCCTTATGAAATACAATGTTTTCTGCAATGCTGAAAGACAGTTTTTAATGTGTTAGAAGTTATATGCACAAAAACTAATGTTAGGACTTCAATGATCAAGATTGTCAGTTTACAGCTTTCTGAGTCCAGTAATGTTGAAATAGTGCTGCTGTTCAAATGAAGTGAAATCAAGCCCAAATCTGCTCAAAAGCTTTTCTCTCTATCAGAGTAAGCTGTTTCATTCAGTATTAAGTGCAAATCTTGCCAAACTGATAGATGCTTATGCCTTATGAAATACAATGTTTTCTGCAATGCTGTAAGACAGTTTTTAATGTGTTAGAAGTTATATGCACAAATACTAATGTTTGGACTTCAATGATCAAGATTGTCAGTTTACAGCTTTCTGAGTCCAGTAATGTTGAAATAGTGATTCTGTTCAAATGAAGTGAAACCAAGCCCAAATCTGCTCAAAAGCTTTTCTCTCTATCAGAGTAAGCTGTTTCATTCAGTATTAAGTGCAAATCTTGCCAAACTGATAGATGCTTATGCCTTATGAAACACAATGTTTTCTGCAATGCTGTAAGACAGTTTTTAATGTGTTAGAAGTTATATGCACAAAAACTAATGTTAGGACTTCAATGATCAAGATTGTCAGTTTACAGCTTTCTGAGTCCAGTAATGTTGAAATAGTGATTCTGTTCAAATGAAGTGAAACCAAGCCCAAATCTGCTCAAAAGCTTTTCTCTCTATCAGAGTAAGCTGTTTCATTCAGTATTAAGTGCAAATCTTGCCAAACTGATAGATGCTTATGCCTTATGAAATATAATGTTTTCTGCAATGCTGTAAGACAGTTTTTAATGTGTTAGAAGTTATATGCACAAAAAATTATGTTAGGACTTCAATGATCAAGATTGTCAGTTTACAGCTTTCTGAGTCCAGTAATGTTGAAATAGTGCTGCTGTTCAAATGAAGTGAAATCAAGCCCAAATCTGCTCAAAAGCTTTTCTCTCTATCAGAGTAAGCTGTTTCATTCAGTATTCAGTGCAAATCTTGCCAAACTGAAAGATGTTTAAGCCTTATGAAATACAATGTTTTCTGCAATGCTGTAAGACAGTTTTTAATGTGTTAGAAGTTATATGCACAAAAACTTATGTTATGACTTCAATGATCAAGATTGTCAGTTTACAGCTTTCTGAGTCCAGTAATGTTGAAATAGTGCTGCTGTTCAAATGAAGTGAAATCAAGCCCAAATCTGCTCAAAAGCTTTTCTCTCTATCAGAGTAAGCTGTTTCATTCAGTATTAAGTGCAAATCTTGGCAAACTGATAGATGCTTATGCCTTATGAAATACAATGTTTTCTGCAATGCTGAAAGACAGTTTTTAATGTGTTAGAAGTTATATGCACAAAAACTAATGTTAGGACTTCAATGATCAAGATTGTCAGTTTACAGCTTTCTGAGTCCAGTAATGTTGAAATAGTGCTGCTGTTCAAATGAAGTGAAATCAAGCCCAAATCTGCTCAAAAGCTTTTCTCTCTATCAGAGTAAGCTGTTTCATTCAGTATTAAGTGCAAATCTTGCCAAACTGATAGATGCTTATGCCTTATGAAATACAATGTTTTCTGCAATGCTGTAAGACAGTTTTTAATGTGTTAGAAGTTATATGCACAAATACTAATGTTTGGACTTCAATGATCAAGATTGTCAGTTTACAGCTTTCTGAGTCCAGTAATGTTGAAATAGTGATTCTGTTCAAATGAAGTGAAACCAAGCCCAAATCTGCTCAAAAGCTTTTCTCTCTATCAGAGTAAGCTGTTTCATTCAGTATTAAGTGCAAATCTTGCCAAACTGATAGATGCTTATGCCTTATGAAACACAATGTTTTCTGCAATGCTGTAAGACAGTTTTTAATGTGTTAGAAGTTATATGCACAAAAACTTATGTTAGGACTTCAATGATCAAGATTGTCAGTTTACAGCTTTCTGAGTCCAGTAATGTTGAAATAGTGCTGCTGTTCAAATGAAGTGAAATCAAGCCCAAATCTGCTCAAAAGCTTTTCTCTCTATCAGAGTAAGCTGTTTCATTCAGTATTCAGTGCAAATCTTGCCAAACTGAAAGATGTTTAAGCCTTATGAAATACAATGTTTTCTGCAATGCTGTAAGACAGTTTTTAATGTGTTAGAAGTTATATGCACAAAAACTTATGTTAGGACTTCAATGATCAAGATTGTCAGTTTACAGCTTTCTGAGTCCAGTAATGTTGAAATAGTGCTGCTGTTCAAATGAAGTGAAATCAAGCCCAAATCTGCTCAAAAGCTTTTCTCTCTATCAGAGTAAGCTGTTTCATTCAGTATTAAGTGCAAATCTTGGCAAACTGATAGATGCTAATGCCTTATGAAATACAATGTTTTCTGCAATGCTGAAAGACAGTTTTTAATGTGTTAGAAGTTATATGCACAAAAACTAATGTTAGGACTTCAATGATCAAGATTGTCAGTTTACAGCTTTCTGAGTCCAGTAATGTTGAAATAGTGATTCTGTTCAAATGAAGTGAAACCAAGCCCAAATCTGCTCAAAAGCTTTTCTCTCTATCAGAGTAAGCTGTTTCATTCAGTATTAAGTGCAAATCTTGCCAAACTGAAAGATGCTTATGCCTTATGAAATACAATGTTTTCTGCAATGCTGTAAGACAGTTTTTAATGTGTTAGAAGTTATATGCACAAAAACTAATGTTAGGACTTCAAAGATCAAGATTGTCAGTTTACAGCTTTCTGAGTCCAGTAATGTTGAAATAGTGCTGCTGTTCAAATGAAGTGAAATCAAGCCCAAATCTGCTCAAAAGCTTTTCTCTCTATCAGAGTAAGCTGTTTCATTCAGTATTAAGTGCAAATCTTGCCAAACTGATAGATGCTTATGCCTTATGAAATACAATGTTTTTTCTGCAATGCTGAAGGACAGTTTTTAATGTGTTAGAAGTTATATGCACAAAAACTTATGTTAGGACTTCAATGATCAAGATTGTCAGTTTTCAGCTTTCTGAGTCCAGTAATGTTGAAATAGTGATTCTGTTCAAATGAAGTGAAACCAAGCCCAAATCTGCTCAAAAGCTTTTCTCTCTATCAGAGTAAGCTGTTTCATTCAGTATTAAGTGCAAATCTTGCCAAACTGATAGATGCTTATGCCTTATGAAATACAATGTTTTCTGCAATGCTGTAAGACAGTTTTTAATGTGTTAGAAGTTATATGCACAAATACTAATGTTTGGACTTCAATGATCAAGATTGTCAGTTTACAGCTTTCTGAGTCCAGTAATGTTGAAATAGTGATTCTGTTCAAATGAAGTGAAACCAAGCCCAAATCTGCTCAAAAGCTTTTCTCTCTATCAGAGTAAGCTGTTTCATTCAGTATTAAGTGCAAATCTTGCCAAACTGATAGATGCTTATGCCTTATGAAATACAATGTTTTCTGCAATGCTGTAAGACAGTTTTTAATGTGTTAGAAGTTATATGCACAAATACTAATGTTTGGACTTCAATGATCAAGATTGTCAGTTTACAGCTTTCTGAGTCCAGTAATGTTGAAATAGTGATTCTGTTCAAATGAAGTGAAACCAAGCCCAAATCTGCTCAAAAGCTTTTCTCTCTATCAGAGTAAGCTGTTTCATTCAGTATTAAGTGCAAATCTTGCCAAACTGATAGATGCTTATGCCTTATGAAACACAATGTTTTCTGCAATGCTGTAAGACAGTTTTTAATGTGTTAGAAGTTATATGCACAAAAACTTATGTTAGGACTTCAATGATCAAGATTGTCAGTTTACAGCTTTCTGAGTCCAGTAATGTTGAAATAGTGCTGCTGTTCAAATGAAGTGAAATCAAGCCCAAATCTGCTCAAAAGCTTTTCTCTCTATCAGAGTAAGCTGTTTCATTCAGTATTCAGTGCAAATCTTGCCAAACTGAAAGATGTTTAAGCCTTATGAAATACAATGTTTTCTGCAATGCTGTAAGACAGTTTTTAATATGTTAGAAGTTATATGCACAAAAACTTATGTTAGGACTTCAATGATCAAGATTGTCAGTTTACAGCTTTCTGAGTCCAGTAATGTTGAAATAGTGCTGCTGTTCAAATGAAGTGAAATCAAGCCCAAATCTGCTCAAAAGCTTTTCTCTCTATCAGAGTAAGCTGTTTCATTCAGTATTAAGTGCAAATCTTGGCAAACTGATAGATGCTAATGCCTTATGAAATACAATGTTTTCTGCAATGCTGAAAGACAGTTTTTAATGTGTTAGAAGTTATATGCACAAAAACTAATGTTAGGACTTCAATGATCAAGATTGTCAGTTTACAGCTTTCTGAGTCCAGTAATGTTGAAATAGTGATTCTGTTCAAATGAAGTGAAACCAAGCCCAAATCTGCTCAAAAGCTTTTCTCTCTATCAGAGTAAGCTGTTTCATTCAGTATTAAGTGCAAATCTTGCCAAACTGAAAGATGCTTATGCCTTATGAAATACAATGTTTTCTGCAATGCTGTAAGACAGTTTTTAATGTGTTAGAAGTTATATGCACAAAAACTAATGTTAGGACTTCAAAGATCAAGATTGTCAGTTTACAGCTTTCTGAGTCCAGTAATGTTGAAATAGTGCTGCTGTTCAAATGAAGTGAAATCAAGCCCAAATCTGCTCAAAAGCTTTTCTCTCTATCAGAGTAAGCTGTTTCATTCAGTATTAAGTGCAAATCTTGCCAAACTGATAGATGCTTATGCCTTATGAAATACAATGTTTTTTCTGCAATGCTAAAGGACAGTTTTTAATGTGTTAGAAGTTATATGCACAAAAACTTATGTTAGGACTTCAATGATCAAGATTGTCAGTTTTCAGCTTTCTGAGTCCAGTAATGTTGAAATAGTGATTCTGTTCAAATGAAGTGAAACCAAGCCCAAATCTGCTCAAAAGCTTTTCTCTCTATCAGAGTAAGCTGTTTCATTCAGTATTAAGTGCAAATCTTGCCAAACTGATAGATGCTTATGCCTTATGAAATACAATGTTTTCTGCAATGCTGTAAGACAGTTTTTAATGTGTTAGAAGTTATATGCACAAATACTAATGTTTGGACTTCAATGATCAAGATTGTCAGTTTACAGCTTTCTGAGTCCAGTAATGTTGAAATAGTGATTCTGTTCAAATGAAGTGAAACCAAGCCCAAATCTGCTCAAAAGCTTTTCTCTCTATCAGAGTAAGCTGTTTCATTCAGTATTAAGTGCAAATCTTGCCAAACTGATAGATGCTTATGCCTTATGAAATACAATGTTTTCTGCAATGCTGTAAGACAGTTTTTAATGTGTTAGAAGTTATATGCACAAAAACTAATGTTAGGACTTCAATGATCAAGATTGTCAGTTTACAGCTTTCTGAGTCCAGTAATGTTGAAATAGTGATTCTGTTCAAATGAAGTGAAACCAAGCCCAAATCTGCTCAAAAGCTTTTCTCTCTATCAGAGTAAGCTGTTTCATTCAGTATTAAGTGCAAATCTTGCCAAACTGATAGATGCTTATGCCTTATGAAATACAATGTTTTCTGCAATGCTGTAAGACAGTTTTTAATGTGTTAGAAGTTATATGCACAAAAACTTATGTTAGGACTTCAATGATCAAGATTGTCAGTTTACAGCTTTCTGAGTCCAGTAATGTTGAAATAGTGATTCTGTTCAAATGAAGTGAAATCAAGCCCAAATCTGCTCAAAAGCTTTTCTCTCTATCAGAGTAAGCTGTTTCATTCAGTATTCAGTGCAAATCTTGCCAAACTGAAAGATGTTTAAGCCTTATGAAATACAATGTTTTCTGCAATGCTGTAAGACAGTTTTTAATGTGTTAGAAGTTATATGCACAAAAACTTATGTTAGGACTTCAATGATCAAGATTGTCAGTTTACAGCTTTCTGAGTCCAGTAATGTTGAAATAGTGCTGCTGTTCAAATGAAGTGAAATCAAGCCCAAATCTGCTCAAAAGCTTTTCTCTCTATCAGAGTAAACTGTTTCATTCAGTATTAAGTGCAAATCTTGCCAAACTGATAGATGCTTATGCCTTATGAAATACAATGTTTTCTGCAATGCTGTAAGACAGTTTTTAATGTGTTAGAAGTTATATGCACAAAAACTTATGTTAGGACTTCAATGATCAAGATTGTCAGTTTACAGCTTTCTGAGTCCAGTAATGTTGAAATTGTGCTGCTGTTCAAATGAAGTGAAATCAAGCCCAAATCTGCTCAAAAGCTTTTCTCTCTATCAGAGTAAGCTGTTTCATTCAGTATTCAGTGCAAATCTTGCCAAACTGAAAGTTGTTTAAGCCTTATGAAATACAATGTTTTCTGCAATGCTGTAAGACAGTTTTTAATGTGTTAGAAGTTATATGCACAAAAACTTATGTTAGGACTTCAATGATCAAGATTGTCAGTTTACAGCTTTCTGAGTCCAGTAATGTTGAAATAGTGCTGCTGTTCAAATGAAGTGAAATCAAGCCCAAATCTGCTCAAAAGCTTTTCTCTATATCAGAGTAAGCTGTTTCATTCAGTATTAAGTGCAAATCTTGCCAAACTGATAGATGCTTATGCCTTATGAAATACAATGTTTTCTGCAATGCTGTAAGACAGTTTTTAATGTGTTAGAAGTTATATGCACAAAAACTAATGTTAGGACTTCAATGATCAAGATTGTCAGTTTTCAGCTTTCTGAGTCCAGTAATGTTGAAATAGTGATTCTGTTCAAATGAAGTGAAACCAAGCCCAAATCTGCTCAAAAGCTTTTCTCTCTATCAGAGTAAGCTGTTTCATTCAGTATTAAGTGCAAATCTTCCCAAACTGATAGATGCTTATGCCTTATGAAATACAATGTTTTCTGCAATGCTGTAAGACAGTTTTTAATGTGTTAGAAGTTATATGCACAAAAACTTATATGTTAGGACTTCAATGATCAAGATTGTCAGTTTACAACTTTCTGAGTCCAGTAATGTTGAAATAGTGATTCTGTTCAAATGAAGTGAAACCAAGCCCAAATCTGCTCAAAAGCTTTTCTCTCTATCAGAGTAAGCTGTTTCATTCAGTATTAAGTGCAAATCTTGCCAAACTGAAAGATGCTTATGCCTTATGAAATACAATGTTTTCTGCAATGCTGTAAGACAGTTTTTAATGTGTTAGAAGTTATATGCACAAAAACTAATGTTAGGACTTCAAAGATCAAGATTGTCAGTTTACAGCTTTCTGAGTCCAGTAATGTTGAAATAGTGCTGCTGTTCAAATGAAGTGAAATCAAGCCCAAATCTGCTCAAAAGCTTTTCTCTCTATCAGAGTAAGCTGTTTCATTCAGTATTAAGTGCAAATCTTGCCAAACTGATAGATGCTTATGCCTTATGAAATACAATGTTTTTTCTGCAATGCTGAAGGACAGTTTTTAATGTGTTAGAAGTTATATGCACAAAAACTTATGTTAGGACTTCAATGATCAAGATTGTCAGTTTTCAGCTTTCTGAGTCCAGTAATGTTGAAATAGTGATTCTGTTCAAATGAAGTGAAACCAAGCCCAAATCTGCTCAAAAGCTTTTCTCTCTATCAGAGTAAGCTGTTTCATTCAGTATTAAGTGCAAATCTTGCCAAACTGATAGATGCTTATGCCTTATGAAATACAATGTTTTCTGCAATGCTGTAAGACAGTTTTTAATGTGTTAGAAGTTATATGCACAAATACTAATGTTTGGACTTCAATGATCAAGATTGTCAGTTTACAGCTTTCTGAGTCCAGTAATGTTGAAATAGTGATTCTGTTCAAATGAAGTGAAACCAAGCCCAAATCTGCTCAAAAGCTTTTCTCTCTATCAGAGTAAGCTGTTTCATTCAGTATTAAGTGCAAATCTTGCCAAACTGATAGATGCTTATGCCTTATGAAATACAATGTTTTTTCTGCAATGCTGAAGGACAGTTTTTAATGTGTTAGAAGTTATATGCACACAAACTTATGTTAGGACTTCAATGATCAAGATTGTCAGTTTTCAGCTTTCTGAGTCCAGTAATGTTGAAATAGTGATTCTGTTCAAATGAAGTGAAACCAAGCCCAAATCTGCTCAAAAGCTTTTCTCTCTATCAGAGTAAGCTGTTTCATTCAGTATTAAGTGCAAATCTTGCCAAACTGATAGATGCTTATGCCTTATGAAATACAATGTTTTTTCTGCAATGCTGAAGGACAGTTTTTAATGTGTTAGAAGTTATATGCACAAAAACTTATGTTAGGACTTCAATGATCAAGATTGTCAGTTTTCAGCTTTCTGAGTCCAGTAATGTTGAAATAGTGATTCTGTTCAAATGAAGTGAAACCAAGCCCAAATCTGCTCAAAAGCTTTTCTCTCTATCAGAGTAAGCTGTTTCATTCAGTATTAAGTGCAAATCTTGCCAAACTGATAGATGCTTATGCCTTATGAAATACAATGTTTTCTGCAATGCTGTAAGACAGTTTTTAATGTGTTAGAAGTTATATGCACAAATACTAATGTTTGGACTTCAATGATCAAGATTGTCAGTTTACAGCTTTCTGAGTCCAGTAATGTTGAAATAGTGATTCTGTTCAAATGAAGTGAAACCAAGCCCAAATCTGCTCAAAAGCTTTTCTCTCTATCAGAGTAAGCTGTTTCATTCAGTATTAAGTGCAAATCTTGCCAAACTGATAGATGCTTATGCCTTATGAAATACAATGTTTTCTGCAATGCTGTAAGACAGTTTTTAATGTGTTAGAAGTTATATGCACAAAAACTAATGTTAGGACTTCAATGATCAAGATTGTCAGTTTTCAGCTTTCTGAGTCCAGTAATGTTGAAATAGTGATTCTGTTCAAATGAAGTGAAACCAAGCCCAAATCTGCTCAAAAGCTTTTCTCTCTATCAGAGTAAGCTGTTTCATTCAGTATTAAGTGCAAATCTTGCCAAACTGAAAGATGCTTATGCCTTATGAAATACAATGTTTTCTGCAATGCTGTAAGACAGTTTTTAATGTGTTAGAAGTTATATGCACAAAAACTAATGTTAGGACTTCAAAGATCAAGATTGTCAGTTTACAGCTTTCTGAGTCCAGTAATGTTGAAATAGTGCTGCTGTTCAAATGAAGTGAAATCAAGCCCAAATCTGCTCAAAAGCTTTTCTCTCTATCAGAGTAAGCTGTTTCATTCATTATTAAGTGCAAATCTTGCCAAACTGATAGATGCTTATGCCTTATGAAATACAATGTTTTCTGCAATGCTGTAAGACAGTTTTTAATGTGTTAGAAGTTATATGCACAAAAACTAATGTTAGGACTTCAATGATCAAGATTGTCAGTTTACAGCTTTCTGAGTCCAGTAATGTTGAAATAGTGATTCTGTTCAAATGAAGTGAAACCAAGCCCAAATCTGCTCAAAAGCTTTTCTCTCTATCAGAGTAAGCTGTTTCATTCAGTATTAAGTGCAAATCTTGCCAAACTGATAGATGCTTATGCCTTATGAAATATAATGTTTTCTGCAATGCTGTAAGACAGTTTTTAATGTGTTAGAAGTTATATGCACAAAAAATTATGTTAGGACTTCAATGATCAAGATTGTCAGTTTACAGCTTTCTGAGTCCAGTAATGTTGAAATAGTGCTGCTGTTCAAATGAAGTGAAATCAAGCCCAAATCTGCTCAAAAGCTTTTCTCTCTATCAGAGTAAGCTGTTTCATTCAGTATTAAGTGCAAATCTTGGCAAACTGATAGATGCTTATGCCTTATGAAATACAATGTTTTCTGCAATGCTGAAAGACAGTTTTTAATGTGTTAGAAGTTATATGCACAAAAACTAATGTTAGGACTTCAATGATCAAGATTGTCAGTTTACAGCTTTCTGAGTCCAGTAATGTTGAAATAGTGCTGCTGTTCAAATGAAGTGAAATCAAGCCCAAATCTGCTCAAAAGCTTTTCTCTCTATCAGAGTAAGCTGTTTCATTCAGTATTAAGTGCAAATCTTGCCAAACTGATAGATGCTTATGCCTTATGAAATACAATGTTTTCTGCAATGCTGTAAGACAGTTTTGAATGTGTTAGAAGTTATATGCACAAATACTAATGTTTGGACTTCAATGATCAAGATTGTCAGTTTACAGCTTTCTGAGTCCAGTAATGTTGAAATAGTGATTCTGTTCAAATGAAGTGAAACCAAGCCCAAATCTGCTCAAAAGCTTTTCTCTCTATCAGAGTAAGCTGTTTCATTCAGTATTAAGTGCAAATCTTGCCAAACTGATAGATGCTTATGCCTTATGAAACACAATGTTTTCTGCAATGCTGTAAGACAGTTTTTAATGTGTTAGAAGTTATATGCACAAAAACTTATGTTAGGACTTCAATGATCAAGATTGTCAGTTTACAGCTTTCTGAGTCCAGTAATGTTGAAATAGTGCTGCTGTTCAAATGAAGTGAAATCAAGCCCAAATCTGCTCAAAAGCTTTTCTCTCTATCAGAGTAAGCTGTTTCATTCAGTATTCAGTGCAAATCTTGCCAAACTGAAAGATGTTTAAGCCTTATGAAATACAATGTTTTCTGCAATGCTGTAAGACAGTTTTTAATGTGTTAGAAGTTATATGCACAAAAACTTATGTTAGGACTTCAATGATCAAGATTGTCAGTTTACAGCTTTCTGAGTCCAGTAATGTTGAAATAGTGCTGCTGTTCAAATGAAGTGAAATCAAGCCCAAATCTGCTCAAAAGCTTTTCTCTCTATCAGAGTAAGCTGTTTCATTCAGTATTAAGTGCAAATCTTGGCAAACTGATAGATGCTTATGCCTTATGAAATACAATGTTTTCTGCAATGCTGAAAGACAGTTTTTAATGTGTTAGAAGTTATATGCACAAAAACTAATGTTAGGACTTCAATGATCAAGATTGTCAGTTTACAGCTTTCTGAGTCCAGTAATGTTGAAATAGTGCTGCTGTTCAAATGAAGTGAAATCAAGCCCAAATCTGCTCAAAAGCTTTTCTCTCTATCAGAGTAAGCTGTTTCATTCAGTATTAAGTGCAAATCTTGCCAAACTGATAGATGCTTATGCCTTATGAAATACAATGTTTTCTGCAATGCTGTAAGACAGTTTTGAATGTGTTAGAAGTTATATGCACAAATACTAATGTTTGGACTTCAATGATCAAGATTGTCAGTTTACAGCTTTCTGAGTCCAGTAATGTTGAAATAGTGATTCTGTTCAAATGAAGTGAAACCAAGCCCAAATCTGCTCAAAAGCTTTTCTCTCTATCAGAGTAAGCTGTTTCATTCAGTATTAAGTGCAAATCTTGCCAAACTGATAGATGCTTATGCCTTATGAAACACAATGTTTTCTGCAATGCTGTAAGACAGTTTTTAATGTGTTAGAAGTTATATGCACAAAAACTTATGTTAGGACTTCAATGATCAAGATTGTCAGTTTACAGCTTTCTGAGTCCAGTAATGTTGAAATAGTGCTGCTGTTCAAATGAAGTGAAATCAAGCCCAAATCTGCTCAAAAGCTTTTCTCTCTATCAGAGTAAGCTGTTTCATTCAGTATTCAGTGCAAATCTTGCCAAACTGAAAGATGTTTAAGCCTTATGAAATACAATGTTTTCTGCAATGCTGTAAGACAGTTTTTAATGTGTTAGAAGTTATATGCACAAAAACTTATGTTAGGACTTCAATGATCAAGATTGTCAGTTTACAGCTTTCTGAGTCCAGTAATGTTGAAATAGTGCTGCTGTTCAAATGAAGTGAAATCAAGCCCAAATCTGCTCAAAAGCTTTTCTCTCTATCAGAGTAAGCTGTTTCATTCAGTATTAAGTGCAAATCTTGGCAAACTGATAGATGCTTATGCCTTATGAAATACAATGTTTTCTGCAATGCTGAAAGACAGTTTTTAATGTGTTAGAAGTTATATGCACAAAAACTAATGTTAGGACTTCAATGATCAAGATTGTCAGTTTACAGCTTTCTGAGTCCAGTAATGTTGAAATAGTGATTCTGTTCAAATGAAGTGAAACCAAGCCCAAATCTGCTCAAAAGCTTTTCTCTCTATCAGAGTAAGCTGTTTCATTCAGTATTAAGTGCAAATCTTGCCAAACTGAAAGATGCTTATGCCTTATGAAATACAATGTTTTCTGCAATGCTGTAAGACAGTTTTTAATGTGTTAGAAGTTATATGCACAAAAACTAATGTTAGGACTTCAAAGATCAAGATTGTCAGTTTACAGCTTTCTGAGTCCAGTAATGTTGAAATAGTGCTGCTGTTCAAATGAAGTGAAATCAAGCCCAAATCTGCTCAAAAGCTTTTCTCTCTATCAGAGTAAGCTGTTTCATTCAGTATTAAGTGCAAATCTTGCCAAACTGATAGATGCTTATGCCTTATGAAATACAATGTTTTTTCTGCAATGCTGAAGGACAGTTTTTAATGTGTTAGAAGTTATATGCACAAAAACTTATGTTAGGACTTCAATGATCAAGATTGTCAGTTTTCAGCTTTCTGAGTCCAGTAATGTTGAAATAGTGATTCTGTTCAAATGAAGTGAAACCAAGCCCAAATCTGCTCAAAAGCTTTTCTCTCTATCAGAGTAAGCTGTTTCATTCAGTATTAAGTGCAAATCTTGCCAAACTGATAGATGCTTATGCCTTATGAAATACAATGTTTTCTGCAATGCTGTAAGACAGTTTTTAATGTGTTAGAAGTTATATGCACAAATACTAATGTTTGGACTTCAATGATCAAGATTGTCAGTTTACAGCTTTCTGAGTCCAGTAATGTTGAAATAGTGATTCTGTTCAAATGAAGTGAAACCAAGCCCAAATCTGCTCAAAAGCTTTTCTCTCTATCAGAGTAAGCTGTTTCATTCAGTATTAAGTGCAAATCTTGCCAAACTGATAGATGCTTATGCCTTATGAAATACAATGTTTTCTGCAATGCTGTAAGACAGTTTTTAATGTGTTAGAAGTTATATGCACAAAAACTAATGTTAGGACTTCAATGATCAAGATTGTCAGTTTTCAGCTTTCTGAGTCCAGTAATGTTGAAATAGTGATTCTGTTCAAATGAAGTGAAACCAAGCCCAAATCTGCTCAAAAGCTTTTCTCTCTATCAGAGTAAGCTGTTTCATTCAGTATTAAGTGCAAATCTTGCCAAACTGATAGATGCTTATGCCTTATGAAATACAATGTTTTCTGCAATGCTGTAAGACAGTTTTTAATGTGTTAGAAGTTATATGCACAAAAACTTATGTTAGGACTTCAATGATCAAGATTGTCAGTTTACAGCTTTCTGAGTCCAGTAATGTTGAAATAGTGATTCTGTTCAAATGAAGTTAAACCAAGCCCAAATCTGCTCAAAAGCTTTTCTCTCTATCAGAGTAAGCTGTTTCATTCAGTATTAAGTGCAAATCTTGCCAAACTGAAAGATGCTTATGCCTTATGAAATACAATGTTTTCTGCAATGCTGTAAGACAGTTTTTAATGTGTTAGAAGTTATATGCACAAAAACTAATGTTAGGACTTCAAAGATCAAGATTGTCAGTTTACAGCTTTCTGAGTCCAGTAATGTTGAAATAGTGCTGCTGTTCAAATGAAGTGAAATCAAGCCCAAATCTGCTCAAAAGCTTTTCTCTCTATCAGAGTAAGCTGTTTCATTCAGTATTAAGTGCAAATCTTGCCAAACTGATAGATGCTTATGCCTTATGAAATACAATGTTTTCTGCAATGCTGTAAGACAGTTTTTAATGTGTTAGAAGTTATATGCACAAAAACTAATGTTAGGACTTCAATGATCAAGATTGTCAGTTTACAGCTTTCTGAGTCCAGTAATGTTGAAATAGTGATTCTGTTCAAATGAAGTGAAACCAAGCCCAAATCTGCTCAAAAGCTTTTCTCTCTATCAGAGTAAGCTGTTTCATTCAGTATTAAGTGCAAATCTTGCCAAACTGATAGATGCTTATGCCTTATGAAATATAATGTTTTCTGCAATGCTGTAAGACAGTTTTTAATGTGTTAGAAGTTATATGCACAAAAAATTATGTTAGGACTTCAATGATCAAGATTGTCAGTTTACAGCTTTCTGAGTCCAGTAATGTTGAAATAGTGCTGCTGTTCAAATGAAGTGAAATCAAGCCCAAATCTGCTCAAAAGCTTTTCTCTCTATCAGAGTAAGCTGTTTCATTCAGTATTCAGTGCAAATCTTGCCAAACTGAAAGATGTTTAAGCCTTATGAAATACAATGTTTTCTGCAATGCTGTAAGACAGTTTTTAATGTGTTAGAAGTTATATGCACAAAAACTTATGTTATGACTTCAATGATCAAGATTGTCAGTTTACAGCTTTCTGAGTCCAGTAATGTTGAAATAGTGCTGCTGTTCAAATGAAGTGAAATCAAGCCCAAATCTGCTCAAAAGCTTTTCTCTCTATCAGAGTAAGCTGTTTCATTCAGTATTAAGTGCAAATCTTGGCAAACTGATAGATGCTTATGCCTTATGAAATACAATGTTTTCTGCAATGCTGAAAGACAGTTTTTAATGTGTTAGAAGTTATATGCACAAAAACTAATGTTAGGACTTCAATGATCAAGATTGTCAGTTTACAGCTTTCTGAGTCCAGTAATGTTGAAATAGTGCTGCTGTTCAAATGAAGTGAAATCAAGCCCAAATCTGCTCAAAAGCTTTTCTCTCTATCAGAGTAAGCTGTTTCATTCAGTATTAAGTGCAAATCTTGCCAAACTGATAGATGCTTATGCCTTATGAAATACAATGTTTTCTGCAATGCTGTAAGACAGTTTTGAATGTGTTAGAAGTTATATGCACAAATACTAATGTTTGGACTTCAATGATCAAGATTGTCAGTTTACAGCTTTCTGAGTCCAGTAATGTTGAAATAGTGATTCTGTTCAAATGAAGTGAAACCAAGCCCAAATCTGCTCAAAAGCTTTTCTCTCTATCAGAGTAAGCTGTTTCATTCAGTATTAAGTGCAAATCTTGCCAAACTGATAGATGCTTATGCCTTATGAAACACAATGTTTTCTGCAATGCTGTAAGACAGTTTTTAATGTGTTAGAAGTTATATGCACAAAAACTTATGTTAGGACTTCAATGATCAAGATTGTCAGTTTACAGCTTTCTGAGTCCAGTAATGTTGAAATAGTGCTGCTGTTCAAATGAAGTGAAATCAAGCCCAAATCTGCTCAAAAGCTTTTCTCTCTATCAGAGTAAGCTGTTTCATTCAGTATTCAGTGCAAATCTTGCCAAACTGAAAGATGTTTAAGCCTTATGAAATACAATGTTTTCTGCAATGCTGTAAGACAGTTTTTAATGTGTTAGAAGTTATATGCACAAAAACTTATGTTAGGACTTCAATGATCAAGATTGTCAGTTTACAGCTTTCTGAGTCCAGTAATGTTGAAATAGTGCTGCTGTTCAAATGAAGTGAAATCAAGCCCAAATCTGCTCAAAAGCTTTTCTCTCTATCAGAGTAAGCTGTTTCATTCAGTATTAAGTGCAAATCTTGGCAAACTGATAGATGCTTATGCCTTATGAAATACAATGTTTTCTGCAATGCTGAAAGACAGTTTTTAATGTGTTAGAAGTTATATGCACAAAAACTAATGTTAGGACTTCAATGATCAAGATTGTCAGTTTACAGCTTTCTGAGTCCAGTAATGTTGAAATAGTGCTGCTGTTCAAATGAAGTGAAATCAAGCCCAAATCTGCTCAAAAGCTTTTCTCTCTATCAGAGTAAGCTGTTTCATTCAGTATTAAGTGCAAATCTTGCCAAACTGATAGATGCTTATGCCTTATGAAATACAATGTTTTCTGCAATGCTGTAAGACAGTTTTTAATGTGTTAGAAGTTATATGCACAAATACTAATGTTTGGACTTCAATGATCAAGATTGTCAGTTTACAGCTTTCTGAGTCCAGTAATGTTGAAATAGTGATTCTGTTCAAATGAAGTGAAACCAAGCCCAAATCTGCTCAAAAGCTTTTCTCTCTATCAGAGTAAGCTGTTTCATTCAGTATTAAGTGCAAATCTTGCCAAACTGATAGATGCTTATGCCTTATGAAACACAATGTTTTCTGCAATGCTGTAAGACAGTTTTTAATGTGTTAGAAGTTATATGCACAAAAACTTATGTTAGGACTTCAATGATCAAGATTGTCAGTTTACAGCTTTCTGAGTCCAGTAATGTTGAAATAGTGCTGCTGTTCAAATGAAGTGAAATCAAGCCCAAATCTGCTCAAAAGCTTTTCTCTCTATCAGAGTAAGCTGTTTCATTCAGTATTCAGTGCAAATCTTGCCAAACTGAAAGATGTTTAAGCCTTATGAAATACAATGTTTTCTGCAATGCTGTAAGACAGTTTTTAATGTGTTAGAAGTTATATGCACAAAAACTTATGTTAGGACTTCAATGATCAAGATTGTCAGTTTACAGCTTTCTGAGTCCAGTAATGTTGAAATAGTGCTGCTGTTCAAATGAAGTGAAATCAAGCCCAAATCTGCTCAAAAGCTTTTCTCTCTATCAGAGTAAGCTGTTTCATTCAGTATTAAGTGCAAATCTTGGCAAACTGATAGATGCTTATGCCTTATGAAATACAATGTTTTCTGCAATGCTGAAAGACAGTTTTTAATGTGTTAGAAGTTATATGCACAAAAACTAATGTTAGGACTTCAATGATCAAGATTGTCAGTTTACAGCTTTCTGAGTCCAGTAATGTTGAAATAGTGATTCTGTTCAAATGAAGTGAAACCAAGCCCAAATCTGCTCAAAAGCTTTTCTCTCTATCAGAGTAAGCTGTTTCATTCAGTATTAAGTGCAAATCTTGCCAAACTGAAAGATGCTTATGCCTTATGAAATACAATGTTTTCTGCAATGCTGTAAGACAGTTTTTAATGTGTTAGAAGTTATATGCACAAAAACTAATGTTAGGACTTCAAAGATCAAGATTGTCAGTTTACAGCTTTCTGAGTCCAGTAATGTTGAAATAGTGCTGCTGTTCAAATGAAGTGAAATCAAGCCCAAATCTGCTCAAAAGCTTTTCTCTCTATCAGAGTAAGCTGTTTCATTCAGTATTAAGTGCAAATCTTGCCAAACTGATAGATGCTTATGCCTTATGAAATACAATGTTTTTTCTGCAATGCTGAAGGACAGTTTTTAATGTGTTAGAAGTTATATGCACAAAAACTTATGTTAGGACTTCAATGATCAAGATTGTCAGTTTTCAGCTTTCTGAGTCCAGTAATGTTGAAATAGTGATTCTGTTCAAATGAAGTGAAACCAAGCCCAAATCTGCTCAAAAGCTTTTCTCTCTATCAGAGTAAGCTGTTTCATTCAGTATTAAGTGCAAATCTTGCCAAACTGATAGATGCTTATGCCTTATGAAATACAATGTTTTCTGCAATGCTGTAAGACAGTTTTTAATGTGTTAGAAGTTATATGCACAAATACTAATGTTTGGACTTCAATGATCAAGATTGTCAGTTTACAGCTTTCTGAGTCCAGTAATGTTGAAATAGTGATTCTGTTCAAATGAAGTGAAACCAAGCCCAAATCTGCTCAAAAGCTTTTCTCTCTATCAGAGTAAGCTGTTTCATTCAGTATTAAGTGCAAATCTTGCCAAACTGATAGATGCTTATGCCTTATGAAATACAATGTTTTCTGCAATGCTGTAAGACAGTTTTTAATGTGTTAGAAGTTATATGCACAAAAACTAATGTTAGGACTTCAATGATCAAGATTGTCAGTTTTCAGCTTTCTGAGTCCAGTAATGTTGAAATAGTGATTCTGTTCAAATGAAGTGAAACCAAGCCCAAATCTGCTCAAAAGCTTTTCTCTCTATCAGAGTAAGCTGTTTCATTCAGTATTAAGTGCAAATCTTGCCAAACTGATAGATGCTTATGCCTTATGAAATACAATGTTTTCTGCAATGCTGTAAGACAGTTTTTAATGTGTTAGAAGTTATATGCACAAAAACTTATGTTAGGACTTCAATGATCAAGATTGTCAGTTTACAGCTTTCTGAGTCCAGTAATGTTGAAATAGTGATTCTGTTCAAATGAAGTGAAACCAAGCCCAAATCTGCTCAAAAGCTTTTCTCTCTATCAGAGTAAGCTGTTTCATTCAGTATTAAGTGCAAATCTTGCCAAACTGAAAGATGCTTATGCCTTATGAAATACAATGTTTTCTGCAATGCTGTAAGACAGTTTTTAATGTGTTAGAAGTTATATGCACAAAAACTAATGTTAGGACTTCAAAGATCAAGATTGTCAGTTTACAGCTTTCTGAGTCCAGTAATGTTGAAATAGTGCTGCTGTTCAAATGAAGTGAAATCAAGCCCAAATCTGCTCAAAAGCTTTTCTCTCTATCAGAGTAAGCTGTTTCATTCAGTATTAAGTGCAAATCTTGCCAAACTGATAGATGCTTATGCCTTATGAAATACAATGTTTTCTGCAATGCTGTAAGACAGTTTTTAATGTGTTAGAAGTTATATGCACAAAAACTAATGTTAGGACTTCAATGATCAAGATTGTCAGTTTACAGCTTTCTGAGTCCAGTAATGTTGAAATAGTGATTCTGTTCAAATGAAGTGAAACCAAGCCCAAATCTGCTCAAAAGCTTTTCTCTCTATCAGAGTAAGCTGTTTCATTCAGTATTAAGTGCAAATCTTGCCAAACTGATAGATGCTTATGCCTTATGAAATATAATGTTTTCTGCAATGCTGTAAGACAGTTTTTAATGTGTTAGAAGTTATATGCACAAAAAATTATGTTAGGACTTCAATGATCAAGATTGTCAGTTTACAGCTTTCTGAGTCCAGTAATGTTGAAATAGTGCTGCTGTTCAAATGAAGTGAAATCAAGCCCAAATCTGCTCAAAAGCTTTTCTCTCTATCAGAGTAAGCTGTTTCATTCAGTATTCAGTGCAAATCTTGCCAAACTGAAAGATGTTTAAGCCTTATGAAATACAATGTTTTCTGCAATGCTGTAAGACAGTTTTTAATGTGTTAGAAGTTATATGCACAAAAACTTATGTTATGACTTCAATGATCAAGATTGTCAGTTTACAGCTTTCTGAGTCCAGTAATGTTGAAATAGTGCTGCTGTTCAAATGAAGTGAAATCAAGCCCAAATCTGCTCAAAAGCTTTTCTCTCTATCAGAGTAAGCTGTTTCATTCAGTATTAAGTGCAAATCTTGGCAAACTGATAGATGCTTATGCCTTATGAAATACAATGTTTTCTGCAATGCTGAAAGACAGTTTTTAATGTGTTAGAAGTTATATGCACAAAAACTAATGTTAGGACTTCAATGATCAAGATTGTCAGTTTACAGCTTTCTGAGTCCAGTAATGTTGAAATAGTGCTGCTGTTCAAATGAAGTGAAATCAAGCCCAAATCTGCTCAAAAGCTTTTCTCTCTATCAGAGTAAGCTGTTTCATTCAGTATTAAGTGCAAATCTTGCCAAACTGATAGATGCTTATGCCTTATGAAATACAATGTTTTCTGCAATGCTGTAAGACAGTTTTTAATGTGTTAGAAGTTATATGCACAAATACTAATGTTTGGACTTCAATGATCAAGATTGTCAGTTTACAGCTTTCTGAGTCCAGTAATGTTGAAATAGTGATTCTGTTCAAATGAAGTGAAACCAAGCCCAAATCTGCTCAAAAGCTTTTCTCTCTATCAGAGTAAGCTGTTTCATTCAGTATTAAGTGCAAATCTTGCCAAACTGATAGATGCTTATGCCTTATGAAACACAATGTTTTCTGCAATGCTGTAAGACAGTTTTTAATGTGTTAGAAGTTATATGCACAAAAACTTATGTTAGGACTTCAATGATCAAGATTGTCAGTTTACAGCTTTCTGAGTCCAGTAATGTTGAAATAGTGCTGCTGTTCAAATGAAGTGAAATCAAGCCCAAATCTGCTCAAAAGCTTTTCTCTCTATCAGAGTAAGCTGTTTCATTCAGTATTCAGTGCAAATCTTGCCAAACTGAAAGATGTTTAAGCCTTATGAAATACAATGTTTTCTGCAATGCTGTAAGACAGTTTTTAATGTGTTAGAAGTTATATGCACAAAAACTTATGTTAGGACTTCAATGATCAAGATTGTCAGTTTACAGCTTTCTGAGTCCAGTAATGTTGAAATAGTGCTGCTGTTCAAATGATGTGAAATCAAGCCCAAATCTGCTCAAAAGCTTTTCTCTCTATCAGAGTAAGCTGTTTCATTCAGTATTCAGTGCAAATCTTGCCAAACTGAAAGATGTTTAAGCCTTATGAAATACAATGTTTTCTGCAATGCTGTAAGACAGTTTTTAATGTGTTAGAAGTTATATGCACAAAAACTTATGTTAGGACTTCAATGATCAAGATTGTCAGTTTACAGCTTTCTGAGTCCAGTAATGTTGAAATAGTGCTGCTGTTCAAATGAAGTGAAATCAAGCCCAAATCTGCTCAAAAGCTTTTCTCTCTATCAGAGTAAGCTGTTTCATTCAGTATTAAGTGCAAATCTTGGCAAACTGATAGATGCTTATGCCTTATGAAATACAATGTTTTCTGCAATGCTGAAAGACAGTTTTTAATGTGTTAGAAGTTATATGCACAAAAACTAATGTTAGGACTTCAATGATCAAGATTGTCAGTTTACAGCTTTCTGAGTCCAGTAATGTTGAAATAGTGCTGCTGTTCAAATGAAGTGAAATCAAGCCCAAATCTGCTCAAAAGCTTTTCTCTCTATCAGAGTAAGCTGTTTCATTCAGTATTAAGTGCAAATCTTGCCAAACTGATAGATGCTTATGCCTTATGAAATACAATGTTTTCTGCAATGCTGTAAGACAGTTTTGAATGTGTTAGAAGTTATATGCACAAATACTAATGTTTGGACTTCAATGATCAAGATTGTCAGTTTACAGCTTTCTGAGTCCAGTAATGTTGAAATAGTGATTCTGTTCAAATGAAGTGAAACCAAGCCCAAATCTGCTCAAAAGCTTTTCTCTCTATCAGAGTAAGCTGTTTCATTCAGTATTAAGTGCAAATCTTGCCAAACTGATAGATGCTTATGCCTTATGAAACACAATGTTTTCTGCAATGCTGTAAGACAGTTTTTAATGTGTTAGAAGTTATATGCACAAAAACTTATGTTAGGACTTCAATGATCAAGATTGTCAGTTTACAGCTTTCTGAGTCCAGTAATGTTGAAATAGTGCTGCTGTTCAAATGAAGTGAAATCAAGCCCAAATCTGCTCAAAAGCTTTTCTCTCTATCAGAGTAAGCTGTTTCATTCAGTATTCAGTGCAAATCTTGCCAAACTGAAAGATGTTTAAGCCTTATGAAATACAATGTTTTCTGCAATGCTGTAAGACAGTTTTTAATGTGTTAGAAGTTATATGCACAAAAACTTATGTTAGGACTTCAATGATCAAGATTGTCAGTTTACAGCTTTCTGAGTCCAGTAATGTTGAAATAGTGCTGCTGTTCAAATGAAGTGAAATCAAGCCCAAATCTGCTCAAAAGCTTTTCTCTCTATCAGAGTAAGCTGTTTCATTCAGTATTAAGTGCAAATCTTGGCAAACTGATAGATGCTTATGCCTTATGAAATACAATGTTTTCTGCAATGCTGAAAGACAGTTTTTAATGTGTTAGAAGTTATATGCACAAAAACTTATGTTAGGACTTCAATGATCAAGATTGTCAGTTTTCAGCTTTCTGAGTCCAGTAATGTTGAAATAGTGATTCTGTTCAAATGAAGTGAAACCAAGCCCAAATCTGCTCAAAAGCTTTTCTCTCTATCAGAGTAAGCTGTTTCATTCAGTATTAAGTGCAAATCTTGCCAAACTGATAGATGCTTATGCCTTATGAAATACAATGTTTTCTGCAATGCTGTAAGACAGTTTTTAATGTGTTAGAAGTTATATGCACAAATACTAATGTTTGGACTTCAATGATCAAGATTGTCAGTTTACAGCTTTCTGAGTCCAGTAATGTTGAAATAGTGATTCTGTTCAAATGAAGTGAAACCAAGCCCAAATCTGCTCAAAAGCTTTTCTCTCTATCAGAGTAAGCTGTTTCATTCAGTATTAAGTGCAAATCTTGCCAAACTGATAGATGCTTATGCCTTATGAAATACAATGTTTTCTGCAATGCTGTAAGACAGTTTTTAATGTGTTAGAAGTTATATGCACAAAAACTAATGTTAGGACTTCAATGATCAAGATTGTCAGTTTTCAGCTTTCTGAGTCCAGTAATGTTGAAATAGTGATTCTGTTCAAATGAAGTGAAACCAAGCCCAAATCTGCTCAAAAGCTTTTCTCTCTATCAGAGTAAGCTGTTTCATTCAGTATTAAGTGCAAATCTTGCCAAACTGATAGATGCTTATGCCTTATGAAATACAATGTTTTCTGCAATGCTGTAAGACAGTTTTTAATGTGTTAGAAGTTATATGCACAAAAACTTATGTTAGGACTTCAATGATCAAGATTGTCAGTTTACAGCTTTCTGAGTCCAGTAATGTTGAAATAGTGATTCTGTTCAAATGAAGTGAAACCAAGCCCAAATCTGCTCAAAAGCTTTTCTCTCTATCAGAGTAAGCTGTTTCATTCAGTATTAAGTGCAAATCTTGCCAAACTGAAAGATGCTTATGCCTTATGAAATACAATGTTTTCTGCAATGCTGTAAGACAGTTTTTAATGTGTTAGAAGTTATATGCACAAAAACTAATGTTAGGACTTCAAAGATCAAGATTGTCAGTTTACAGCTTTCTGAGTCCAGTAATGTTGAAATAGTGCTGCTGTTCAAATGAAGTGAAATCAAGCCCAAATCTGCTCAAAAGCTTTTCTCTCTATCAGAGTAAGCTGTTTCATTCAGTATTAAGTGCAAATCTTGCCAAACTGATAGATGCTTATGCCTTATGAAATACAATGTTTTCTGCAATGCTGTAAGACAGTTTTTAATGTGTTAGAAGTTATATGCACAAAAACTAATGTTAGGACTTCAATGATCAAGATTGTCAGTTTACAGCTTTCTGAGTCCAGTAATGTTGAAATAGTGATTCTGTTCAAATGAAGTGAAACCAAGCCCAAATCTGCTCAAAAGCTTTTCTCTCTATCAGAGTAAGCTGTTTCATTCAGTATTAAGTGCAAATCTTGCCAAACTGATAGATGCTTATGCCTTATGAAATATAATGTTTTCTGCAATGCTGTAAGACAGTTTTTAATGTGTTAGAAGTTATATGCACAAAAAATTATGTTAGGACTTCAATGATCAAGATTGTCAGTTTACAGCTTTCTGAGTCCAGTAATGTTGAAATAGTGCTGCTGTTCAAATGAAGTGAAATCAAGCCCAAATCTGCTCAAAAGCTTTTCTCTCTATCAGAGTAAGCTGTTTCATTCAGTATTCAGTGCAAATCTTGCCAAACTGAAAGATGTTTAAGCCTTATGAAATACAATGTTTTCTGCAATGCTGTAAGACAGTTTTTAATGTGTTAGAAGTTATATGCACAAAAACTTATGTTATGACTTCAATGATCAAGATTGTCAGTTTACAGCTTTCTGAGTCCAGTAATGTTGAAATAGTGCTGCTGTTCAAATGAAGTGAAATCAAGCCCAAATCTGCTCAAAAGCTTTTCTCTCTATCAGAGTAAGCTGTTTCATTCAGTATTAAGTGCAAATCTTGGCAAACTGATAGATGCTTATGCCTTATGAAATACAATGTTTTCTGCAATGCTGAAAGACAGTTTTTAATGTGTTAGAAGTTATATGCACAAAAACTAATGTTAGGACTTCAATGATCAAGATTGTCAGTTTACAGCTTTCTGAGTCCAGTAATGTTGAAATAGTGCTGCTGTTCAAATGAAGTGAAATCAAGCCCAAATCTGCTCAAAAGCTTTTCTCTCTATCAGAGTAAGCTGTTTCATTCAGTATTAAGTGCAAATCTTGCCAAACTGATAGATGCTTATGCCTTATGAAATACAATGTTTTCTGCAATGCTGTAAGACAGTTTTGAATGTGTTAGAAGTTATATGCACAAATACTAATGTTTGGACTTCAATGATCAAGATTGTCAGTTTACAGCTTTCTGAGTCCAGTAATGTTGAAATAGTGATTCTGTTCAAATGAAGTGAAACCAAGCCCAAATCTGCTCAAAAGCTTTTCTCTCTATCAGAGTAAGCTGTTTCATTCAGTATTAAGTGCAAATCTTGCCAAACTGATAGATGCTTATGCCTTATGAAACACAATGTTTTCTGCAATGCTGTAAGACAGTTTTTAATGTGTTAGAAGTTATATGCACAAAAACTTATGTTAGGACTTCAATGATCAAGATTGTCAGTTTACAGCTTTCTGAGTCCAGTAATGTTGAAATAGTGCTGCTGTTCAAATGAAGTGAAATCAAGCCCAAATCTGCTCAAAAGCTTTTCTCTCTATCAGAGTAAGCTGTTTCATTCAGTATTCAGTGCAAATCTTGCCAAACTGAAAGATGTTTAAGCCTTATGAAATACAATGTTTTCTGCAATGCTGTAAGACAGTTTTTAATGTGTTAGAAGTTATATGCACAAAAACTTATGTTAGGACTTCAATGATCAAGATTGTCAGTTTACAGCTTTCTGAGTCCAGTAATGTTGAAATAGTGCTGCTGTTCAAATGAAGTGAAATCAAGCCCAAATCTGCTCAAAAGCTTTTCTCTCTATCAGAGTAAGCTGTTTCATTCAGTATTAAGTGCAAATCTTGGCAAACTGATAGATGCTTATGCCTTATGAAATACAATGTTTTCTGCAATGCTGAAAGACAGTTTTTAATGTGTTAGAAGTTATATGCACAAAAACTAATGTTAGGACTTCAATGATCAAGATTGTCAGTTTACAGCTTTCTGAGTCCAGTAATGTTGAAATAGTGCTGCTGTTCAAATGAAGTGAAATCAAGCCCAAATCTGCTCAAAAGCTTTTCTCTCTATCAGAGTAAGCTGTTTCATTCAGTATTAAGTGCAAATCTTGCCAAACTGATAGATGCTTATGCCTTATGAAATACAATGTTTTCTGCAATGCTGTAAGACAGTTTTTAATGTGTTAGAAGTTATATGCACAAATACTAATGTTTGGACTTCAATGATCAAGATTGTCAGTTTACAGCTTTCTGAGTCCAGTAATGTTGAAATAGTGATTCTGTTCAAATGAAGTGAAACCAAGCCCAAATCTGCTCAAAAGCTTTTCTCTCTATCAGAGTAAGCTGTTTCATTCAGTATTAAGTGCAAATCTTGCCAAACTGATAGATGCTTATGCCTTATGAAACACAATGTTTTCTGCAATGCTGTAAGACAGTTTTTAATGTGTTAGAAGTTATATGCACAAAAACTTATGTTAGGACTTCAATGATCAAGATTGTCAGTTTACAGCTTTCTGAGTCCAGTAATGTTGAAATAGTGCTGCTGTTCAAATGAAGTGAAATCAAGCCCAAATCTGCTCAAAAGCTTTTCTCTCTATCAGAGTAAGCTGTTTCATTCAGTATTCAGTGCAAATCTTGCCAAACTGAAAGATGTTTAAGCCTTATGAAATACAATGTTTTCTGCAATGCTGTAAGACAGTTTTTAATGTGTTAGAAGTTATATGCACAAAAACTTATGTTAGGACTTCAATGATCAAGATTGTCAGTTTACAGCTTTCTGAGTCCAGTAATGTTGAAATAGTGCTGCTGTTCAAATGAAGTGAAATCAAGCCCAAATCTGCTCAAAAGCTTTTCTCTCTATCAGAGTAAGCTGTTTCATTCAGTATTAAGTGCAAATCTTGGCAAACTGATAGATGCTTATGCCTTATGAAATACAATGTTTTCTGCAATGCTGAAAGACAGTTTTTAATGTGTTAGAAGTTATATGCACAAAAACTAATGTTAGGACTTCAATGATCAAGATTGTCAGTTTACAGCTTTCTGAGTCCAGTAATGTTGAAATAGTGATTCTGTTCAAATGAAGTGAAACCAAGCCCAAATCTGCTCAAAAGCTTTTCTCTCTATCAGAGTAAGCTGTTTCATTCAGTATTAAGTGCAAATCTTGCCAAACTGAAAGATGCTTATGCCTTATGAAATACAATGTTTTCTGCAATGCTGTAAGACAGTTTTTAATGTGTTAGAAGTTATATGCACAAAAACTAATGTTAGGACTTCAAAGATCAAGATTGTCAGTTTACAGCTTTCTGAGTCCAGTAATGTTGAAATAGTGCTGCTGTTCAAATGAAGTGAAATCAAGCCCAAATCTGCTCAAAAGCTTTTCTCTCTATCAGAGTAAGCTGTTTCATTCAGTATTAAGTGCAAATCTTGCCAAACTGATAGATGCTTATGCCTTATGAAATACAATGTTTTTTCTGCAATGCTGAAGGACAGTTTTTAATGTGTTAGAAGTTATATGCACAAAAACTTATGTTAGGACTTCAATGATCAAGATTGTCAGTTTTCAGCTTTCTGAGTCCAGTAATGTTGAAATAGTGATTCTGTTCAAATGAAGTGAAACCAAGCCCAAATCTGCTCAAAAGCTTTTCTCTCTATCAGAGTAAGCTGTTTCATTCAGTATTAAGTGCAAATCTTGCCAAACTGATAGATGCTTATGCCTTATGAAATACAATGTTTTCTGCAATGCTGTAAGACAGTTTTTAATGTGTTAGAAGTTATATGCACAAATACTAATGTTTGGACTTCAATGATCAAGATTGTCAGTTTACAGCTTTCTGAGTCCAGTAATGTTGAAATAGTGATTCTGTTCAAATGAAGTGAAACCAAGCCCAAATCTGCTCAAAAGCTTTTCTCTCTATCAGAGTAAGCTGTTTCATTCAGTATTAAGTGCAAATCTTGCCAAACTGATAGATGCTTATGCCTTATGAAATACAATGTTTTCTGCAATGCTGTAAGACAGTTTTTAATGTGTTAGAAGTTATATGCACAAAAACTAATGTTAGGACTTCAATGATCAAGATTGTCAGTTTTCAGCTTTCTGAGTCCAGTAATGTTGAAATAGTGATTCTGTTCAAATGAAGTGAAACCAAGCCCAAATCTGCTCAAAAGCTTTTCTCTCTATCAGAGTAAGCTGTTTCATTCAGTATTAAGTGCAAATCTTGCCAAACTGATAGATGCTTATGCCTTATGAAATACAATGTTTTCTGCAATGCTGTAAGACAGTTTTTAATGTGTTAGAAGTTATATGCACAAAAACTTATGTTAGGACTTCAATGATCAAGATTGTCAGTTTACAGCTTTCTGAGTCCAGTAATGTTGAAATAGTGATTCTGTTCAAATGAAGTGAAACCAAGCCCAAATCTGCTCAAAAGCTTTTCTCTCTATCAGAGTAAGCTGTTTCATTCAGTATTAAGTGCAAATCTTGCCAAACTGAAAGATGCTTATGCCTTATGAAATACAATGTTTTCTGCAATGCTGTAAGACAGTTTTTAATGTGTTAGAAGTTATATGCACAAAAACTAATGTTAGGACTTCAAAGATCAAGATTGTCAGTTTACAGCTTTCTGAGTCCAGTAATGTTGAAATAGTGCTGCTGTTCAAATGAAGTGAAATCAAGCCCAAATCTGCTCAAAAGCTTTTCTCTCTATCAGAGTAAGCTGTTTCATTCAGTATTAAGTGCAAATCTTGCCAAACTGATAGATGCTTATGCCTTATGAAATACAATGTTTTCTGCAATGCTGTAAGACAGTTTTTAATGTGTTAGAAGTTATATGCACAAAAACTAATGTTAGGACTTCAATGATCAAGATTGTCAGTTTACAGCTTTCTGAGTCCAGTAATGTTGAAATAGTGATTCTGTTCAAATGAAGTGAAACCAAGCCCAAATCTGCTCAAAAGCTTTTCTCTCTATCAGAGTAAGCTGTTTCATTCAGTATTAAGTGCAAATCTTGCCAAACTGATAGATGCTTATGCCTTATGAAATATAATGTTTTCTGCAATGCTGTAAGACAGTTTTTAATGTGTTAGAAGTTATATGCACAAAAAATTATGTTAGGACTTCAATGATCAAGATTGTCAGTTTACAGCTTTCTGAGTCCAGTAATGTTGAAATAGTGCTGCTGTTCAAATGAAGTGAAATCAAGCCCAAATCTGCTCAAAAGCTTTTCTCTCTATCAGAGTAAGCTGTTTCATTCAGTATTCAGTGCAAATCTTGCCAAACTGAAAGATGTTTAAGCCTTATGAAATACAATGTTTTCTGCAATGCTGTAAGACAGTTTTTAATGTGTTAGAAGTTATATGCACAAAAACTTATGTTATGACTTCAATGATCAAGATTGTCAGTTTACAGCTTTCTGAGTCCAGTAATGTTGAAATAGTGCTGCTGTTCAAATGAAGTGAAATCAAGCCCAAATCTGCTCAAAAGCTTTTCTCTCTATCAGAGTAAGCTGTTTCATTCAGTATTAAGTGCAAATCTTGGCAAACTGATAGATGCTTATGCCTTATGAAATACAATGTTTTCTGCAATGCTGAAAGACAGTTTTTAATGTGTTAGAAGTTATATGCACAAAAACTAATGTTAGGACTTCAATGATCAAGATTGTCAGTTTACAGCTTTCTGAGTCCAGTAATGTTGAAATAGTGCTGCTGTTCAAATGAAGTGAAATCAAGCCCAAATCTGCTCAAAAGCTTTTCTCTCTATCAGAGTAAGCTGTTTCATTCAGTATTAAGTGCAAATCTTGCCAAACTGATAAATGCTTATGCCTTATGAAATACAATGTTTTCTGCAATGCTGTAAGACAGTTTTTAATGTGTTAGAAGTTATATGCACAAATACTAATGTTTGGACTTCAATGATCAAGATTGTCAGTTTACAGCTTTCTGAGTCCAGTAATGTTGAAATAGTGATTCTGTTCAAATGAAGTGAAACCAAGCCCAAATCTGCTCAAAAGCTTTTCTCTCTATCAGAGTAAGCTGTTTCATTCAGTATTAAGTGCAAATCTTGCCAAACTGATAGATGCTTATGCCTTATGAAACACAATGTTTTCTGCAATGCTGTAAGACAGTTTTTAATGTGTTAGAAGTTATATGCACAAAAACTTATGTTAGGACTTCAATGATCAAGATTGTCAGTTTACAGCTTTCTGAGTCCAGTAATGTTGAAATAGTGCTGCTGTTCAAATGAAGTGAAATCAAGCCCAAATCTGCTCAAAAGCTTTTCTCTCTATCAGAGTAAGCTGTTTCATTCAGTATTCAGTGCAAATCTTGCCAAACTGAAAGATGTTTAAGCCTTATGAAATACAATGTTTTCTGAAATGCTGTAAGACAGTTTTTAATGTGTTAGAAGTTATATGCACAAAAACTTATGTTAGGACTTCAATGATCAAGATTGTCAGTTTACAGCTTTCTGAGTCCAGTAATGTTGAAATAGTGCTGCTGTTCAAATGAAGTGAAATCAAGCCCAAATCTGCTCAAAAGCTTTTCTCTCTATCAGAGTAAGCTGTTTCATTCAGTATTAAGTGCAAATCTTGGCAAACTGATAGATGCTTATGCCTTATGAAATACAATGTTTTCTGCAATGCTGAAAGACAGTTTTTAATGTGTTAGAAGTTATATGCACAAAAACTAATGTTAGGACTTCAATGATCAAGATTGTCAGTTTACAGCTTTCTGAGTCCAGTAATGTTGAAATAGTGCTGCTGTTCAAATGAAGTGAAATCAAGCCCAAATCTGCTCAAAAGCTTTTCTCTCTATCAGAGTAAGCTGTTTCATTCAGTATTAAGTGCAAATCTTGCCAAACTGATAGATGCTTATGCCTTATGAAATACAATGTTTTCTGCAATGCTGTAAGACAGTTTTTAATGTGTTAGAAGTTATATGCACAAATACTAATGTTTGGACTTCAATGATCAAGATTGTCAGTTTACAGCTTTCTGAGTCCAGTAATGTTGAAATAGTGATTCTGTTCAAATGAAGTGAAACCAAGCCCAAATCTGCTCAAAAGCTTTTCTCTCTATCAGAGTAAGCTGTTTCATTCAGTATTAAGTGCAAATCTTGCCAAACTGATAGATGCTTATGCCTTATGAAATACAATGTTTTCTGCAATGCTGTAAGACAGTTTTTAATGTGTTAGAAGTTATATGCACAAATACTAATGTTTGGACTTCAATGATCAAGATTGTCAGTTTACAGCTTTCTGAGTCCAGTAATGTTGAAATAGTGATTCTGTTCAAATGAAGTGAAACCAAGCCCAAATCTGCTCAAAAGCTTTTCTCTCTATCAGAGTAAGCTGTTTCATTCAGTATTCAGTGCAAATCTTGCCAAACTGAAAGATGTTTAAGCCTTATGAAATACAATGTTTTCTGCAATGCTGTAAGACAGTTTTTAATGTGTTAGAAGTTATATGCACAAAAACTTATGTTAGGACTTCAATGATCAAGATTGTCAGTTTACAGCTTTCTGAGTCCAGTAATGTTGAAATAGTGCTGCTGTTCAAATGAAGTGAAATCAAGCCCAAATCTGCTCAAAAGCTTTTCTCTCTATCAGAGTAAGCTGTTTCATTCAGTATTAAGTGCAAATCTTGCCAAACTGATAGATGCTTATGCCTTATGAAATACAATGTTTTCTGCAATGCTGTAAGACAGTTTTTAATGTGTTAGAAGTTATATGTACAAAAAATTATGTTAGGACTTCAATTATCAAGATTGTCAGTTTTCAGCTTTCTGAGTCCAGTAATGTTGAAATAGTGATTCTGTTCAAATGAAGTGAAACCAAGCCCAAATCTGCTCAAAAGCTTTTCTCTCTATCAGAGTAAGCTGTTTCATTCAGTATTAAGTGCAAATCTTGCCAAACTGATAGATGCTTATGCCTTAGGAAATACAATGTTTTCTGCAATGCTGTAAGACAGTTTTTAATGTGTTAGAAGTTATATGCACAAAAACTTATGTTAGGACTTCAATGATCAAGATTGTCAGTTTACAGCTTTCTGAGTCCAGTAATGTTGAAATAGTGCTGCTGTTCAAATGAAGTGAAATCAATCGCAAATCTGCTCAAAAGCTTTTCTCTCTATCAGAGTAAGCTGTTTCATTCAGTATTAAGTGCAAATCTTGCCAAACTGATAGATGCTTATGCCTTATGAAATACAATGTTTTCTGCAATGCTGAAAGACAGTTTTTAATGTGTTAGAAGTTATATGCACAAAAACTAATGTTAGGACTTCAATGATCAAGATTGTCAGTTTACAGCTTTCTGAGTCCAGTAATGTTGAAATAGTGCTGCTGTTCAAATGAAGTGAAATCAAGCCCAAATCTGCTCAAAAGCTTTTCTCTCTATCAGAGTAAGCTGTTTCATTCAGTATTAAGTGCAAATCTTGCCAAACTGATAGATGCTTATGCCTTATGAAATACAATGTTTTCTGCAATGCTGAAAGACAGTTTTTAATGTGTTAGAAGTTATATGCACAAAAACTTATGTTAGGACTTCAATGATCAAGATTGTCAGTTTACAGCTTTCTGAGTCCAGTAATGTTGAAATAGTGATTCTGTTCAAATGAAGTGAAACCAAGCCCAAATCTGCTCAAAAGCTTTTCTCTCTATCAGAGTAAGCTGTTTCATTCAGTATTAAGTGCAAATCTTGCCAAACTGAAAGATGCTTATGCCTTATGAAATACAATGTTTTCTGCAATGCTGTAAGACAGTTTTTAATGTGTTAGAAGTTATATGCACAAAAACTAATGTTAGGACTTCAAAGATCAAGATTGTCAGTTTACAGCTTTCTGAGTCCAGTAATGTTGAAATAGTGCTGCTGTTCAAATGAAGTGAAATCAAGCCCAAATCTGCTCAAAAGCTTTTCTCTCTATCAGAGTAAGCTGTTTCATACAGTATTAAGTGCAAATCTTGCCAAACTGATAGATGCTTATGCCTTATGAAATACAATGTTTTTTCTGCAATGCTGAAGGACAGTTTTTAATGTGTTAGAAGTTATATGCACAAAAACTTATGTTAGGACTTCAATAATCAAGATTGTCAGTTTTCAGCTTTCTGAGTCCAGTAATGTTGAAATAGTGATTCTGTTCAAATGAAGTGAAATCAAGCCCAAATCTGCTCAAAAGCTTTTCTCTCTATTAGAGAAAGCTGTTTCATTCAGTATTCAGTGCAAATCTTGCCAAACTGAAAGATGTTTATGCCTTATGAAATACAATGTTTTCTGCAATGCTGTAAGACAGTTTTTAATGTGTTAGAAGTTATATGCACAAAACTTATGTTAGGACTTCAATGATCAAGATTGTCAGTTTACAGCTTTCTGAGTCCAGTAATGTTGAAATAGTGCTGCTGTTCAAATGAAGTGAAATCAAGCACAAATCTGCTCAAAAGCTTTTCTCTCTATCAGAGTAAGCTGTTTCATTCAGTATTAAGTGCAAATCTTGCCAAACTGATAGATGCTTATGCCTTATGAAATACAATGTTTTCTGCAATGCTGAAAGACAGTTTTTAATGTGTTAGAAGTTATATGCACAAAAACTAATGTTAGGACTTCAATGATCAAGATTGTCAGTTTACAGCTTTCTGAGTCCAGTAATGTTGAAATAGTGCTGCTGTTCAAATGAAGTGAAATCAAGCACAAATCTGCTCAAAAGCTTTTCTCTCTATCAGAGTAAGCTGTTTCATTCAGTATTAAGTGCAAATCTTGCCAAACTGATAGATGCTTATGCCTTATGAAATACAATGTTTTCTGCAATGCTGAAAGACAGTTTTTAATGTGTTAGAAGTTATATGCACAAAAACTAATGTTAGGCCTTCAATGATCAAGATTGTCAGTTTACAGCTTTCTGAGTCCAGTAATGTTGAAATAGTGATTCTGTTCAAATGAAGTGAAACCAAGCCCAAATCTGCTCAAAAGCTTTTCTCTCTATCAGAGTAAGCTGTTTCATTCAGTATTAAGTGCAAATCTTGCCAAACTGAAAGATGTTTAAGCCTTATGAAACACAATGTTTTCTGCAATGCTGTAAGACAGTTTTTAATGTGTTAGAAGTTATATGCACAAAAACTTATGTTAGGACTTCAATGATCAAGATTGTCAGTTTACAGCTTTCTGAGTCCAGTAATGTTGAAATAGTGCTGCTGTTCAAATGAAGTGAAATCAAGCCCAAATCTGCTCAAAAGCTTTTCTCTCTATCAGAGTAAGCTGTTTCATTCAGTATTAAGTGCAAATCTTGGCAAACTGATAGATGCTTATGCCTTATGAAATACAATGTTTTCTGCAATGCTGAAAGACAGTTTTTAATGTGTTAGAAGTTATATGCACAAAAACTAATGTTAGGACTTCAATGATCAAGATTGTCAGTTTACAGCTTTCTGAGTCCAGTAATGTTGAAATAGTGCTGCTGTTCAAATGAAGTGAAATCAAGCCCAAATCTGCTCAAAAGCTTTTCTCTCTATCAGAGTAAGCTGTTTCATTCAGTATTAAGTGCAAATCTTGGCAAACTGATAGATGCTTATGCCTTATGAAATACAATGTTTTCTGCAATGCTGTAAGACAGTTTTTAATGTGTTAGAAGTTATATGCACAAATACTAATGTTTGGACTTCAATGATCAAGATTGTCAGTTTACAGCTTTCTGAGTCCAGTAATGTTGAAATAGTGCTGCTGTTCAAATGAAGTGAAATCAAGCCCAAATCTGCTCAAAAGCTTTTCTCTCTATCAGAGTAAGCTGTTTCATTCAGTATTAAGTGCAAATCTTGCCAAACTGATAGATGCTTATGCCTTATGAAATACAATGTTTTCTGCAATGCTGAAAGACAGTTTTTAATGTGTTAGAAGTTATATGCACAAAAACTAATGTTAGGACTTCAATGATCAAGATTGTCAGTTTTCAGCTTTCTGAGTCCAGTAATGTTGAAATAGTGATTCTGTTCAAATGAAGTGAAACCAAGCCCAAATCTGCTCAAAAGCTTTTCTCTCTATCAGAGTAAGCTGTTTCATTCAGTATTAAGTGCAAATCTTGCCAAACTGATAGATGCTTATGCCTTAGGAAATACAATGTTTTCTGCAATGCTGTAAGACAGTTTTTAATGTGTTAGAAGTTATATGCACAAAAACTTATGTTAGGACTTCAATGATCAAGATTGTCAGTTTACAGCTTTCTGAGTCCAGTAATGTTGAAATAGTGCTGCTGTTCAAATGAAGTGAAATCAAGCCCAAATCTGCTCAAAAGCTTTTCTCTCTATCAGAGTAAGCTGTTTCATTCAGTATTCAGTGCAAATCTTGCCAAACTGAAAGATGTTTAAGCCTTATGAAACACAATGTTTTCTGCAATGCTGTAAGACAGTTTTTAATGTGTTAGAAGTTATATGCACAAAAACTTATGTTAGGACTTCAATGATCAAGATTGTCAGTTTACAGCTTTCTGAGTCCAGTAATGTTGAAATAGTGCTGCTGTTCAAATGAAGTGAAATCAATCCCAAATCTGCTCAAAAGCTTTTCTCTCTATCAGAGTAAGCTGTTTCATTCAGTATTCAGTGCAAATCTTGCCAAACTGAAAGATGTTTAAGCCTTATGAAACACAATGTTTTCTGCAATGCTGTAAGACAGTTTTTAATGTGTTAGAAGTTATATGCACAAAAACTTATGTTAGGACTTCAATGATCAAGATTGTCAGTTTACAGCTTTCTGAGTCCAGTAATGTTGAAATAGTGCTGCTGTTCAAATGAAGTGAAATCAATCCCAAATCTGCTCAAAAGCTTTTCTCTCTATCAGAGTAAGCTGTTTCATTCAGTATTAAGTGCAAATCTTGCCAAACTGATAGATGCTTATGCCTTATGAAATACAATGTTTTCTGCAATGCTGAAAGACAGTTTTTAATGTGTTAGAAGTTATATGCACAAAAACTAATGTTAGGACTTCAATGATCAAGATTGTCAGTTTACAGCTTTCTGAGTCCAGTAATGTTGAAATAGTGATTCTGTTCAAATGAAGTGAAACCAAGCCCAAATCTGCTCAAAAGCTTTTCTCTCTATCAGAGTAAGCTGTTTCATTCAGTATTAAGTGCAAATATTGCCAAACTGATAGATGCTTATGCCTTATGAAATATAATGTTTTCTGCAATGCAGTAAGACAGTTTTTAATGTGTTAGAAGTTATATGCACAAAAAATTATGTTAGGACTTCAATGATCAAGATTGTCAGTTTACAGCTTTCTGAGTCCAGTAATGTTGAAATAGTGCTGCTGTTCAAATGAAGTGAAATCAAGCCCAAATCTGCTCAAAAGCTTTTCTCTCTATCAGAGTAAGCTGTTTCATTCAGTATTCAGTGCAAATCTTGCCAAACTGAAAGATGTTTAAGCCTTATGAAATACAATGTTTTCTGCAATGCTGTAAGACAGTTTTTAATGTGTTAGAAGTTATATGCACAAAAACTAATGTTAGGACTTCAATGATCAAGATTGTCAGTTTACAGCTTTCTGAGTCCAGTAATGTTGAAATAGTGCTGCTGTTCAAATGAACTGAAATCAAGCCCAAATCTGCTCAAAAGCTTTTCTCTCTATCAGAGTAAGCTGTTTCATTCAGTATTAAGTGCAAATCTTGCCAAACTGATAGATGCTTATGCCTTATGAAATACAATGTTTTCTGCAATGCTGTAAGACAGTTTTTAATGTGTCAGAAGTTATATGCACAAAAACTAATGTTAGGACTTCAATGATCAAGATTGTCAGTTTACAGCTTTCTGAGTCCAGTAATGTTGAAATAGTGCTGCTGTTCAAATGAAGTGAAATCAAGCCCAAATCTGCTCAAAAGCTTTTCTCTCTATCAGAGTAAGCTGTTTCATTCAGTATTAAGTGCAAATCTTGCCAAACTGATAGATGCTTATGCCTTATGAAATACAATGTTTTCTGCAATGCTGTAAGACAGTTTTTAATGTGTTAGAAATTATATGCACAAATACTAATGTTTGGACTTCAATGATCAAGATTGTCAGTTTACAGCTTTCTGAGTCCAGTAATGTTGAAATAGTGCTGCTGTTCAAATGAAGTGAAATCAAGCCCAAATCTGCTCAAAAGCTTTTCTCTCTATCAGAGTAAGCTGTTTCATTCAGTATTAAGTGCAAATCTTGCCAAACTGATAGATGCTTATGCCTTATGAAATACAATGTTTTCTGCAATGCTGAAAGACAGTTTTTAATGTGTTAGAAGTTATATGCACAAAAACTAATGTTAGGACTTCAATGATCAAGATTGTCAGTTTACAGCTTTCTGAGTCCAGTAATGTTGAAATAGTGCTGCTGTTCAAATGAAGTGAAATCAAGCCCAAATCTGCTCAAAAGCTTTTCTCTCTATCAGAGTAAGCTGTTTCATTCAGTATTAAGTGCAAATCTTGCCAAACTGATAGATGCTTATGCCTTATGAAATACAATGTTTTCTGCAATGCTGAAAGACAGTTTTTAATGTGTTAGAAGTTATATGCACAAAAACTAATGTTAGGACTTCAATGATCAAGATTGTCAGTTTTCAGCTTTCTGAGTCCAGTAATGTTGAAATAGTGATTCTGTTCAAATGAAGTGAAACCAAGCCCAAATCTGCTCAAAAGCTTTTCTCTCTATCAGAGTAAGCTGTTTCATTCAGTATTAAGTGCAAATCTTGCCAAACTGATAGATGCTTATGCCTTAGGAAATACAATGTTTTCTGCAATGCTGTAAGACAGTTTTTAATGTGTTAGAAGTTATATGCACAAAAACTTATGTTAGGACTTCAATGATCAAGATTGTCAGTTTACAGCTTTCTGAGTCCAGTAATGTTGAAATAGTGCTGCTGTTCAAATGAAGTGAAATCAAGCCCAAATCTGCTCAAAAGCTTTTCTCTCTATCAGAGTAAGCTGTTTCATTCAGTATTCAGTGCAAATCTTGCCAAACTGAAAGATGTTTAAGCCTTATGAAACACAATGTTTTCTGCAATGCTGTAAGACAGTTTTTAATGTGTTAGAAGTTATATGCACAAAAACTTATGTTAGGACTTCAATGATCAAGATTGTCAGTTTACAGCTTTCTGAGTCCAGTAATGTTGAAATAGTGCTGCTGTTCAAATGAAGTGAAATCAATCCCAAATCTGCTCAAAAGCTTTTCTCTCTATCAGAGTAAGCTGTTTCATTCAGTATTCAGTGCAAATCTTGCCAAACTGAAAGATGTTTAAGCCTTATGAAACACAATGTTTTCTGCAATGCTGTAAGACAGTTTTTAATGTGTTAGAAGTTATATGCACAAAAACTTATGTTAGGACTTCAATGATCAAGATTGTCAGTTTACAGCTTTCTGAGTCCAGTAATGTTGAAATAGTGCTGCTGTTCAAATGAAGTGAAATCAATCCCAAATCTGCTCAAAAGCTTTTCTCTCTATCAGAGTAAGCTGTTTCATTCAGTATTAAGTGCAAATCTTGCCAAACTGATAGATGCTTATGCCTTATGAAATACAATGTTTTCTGCAATGCTGAAAGACAGTTTTTAATGTGTTAGAAGTTATATGCACAAAAACTAATGTTAGGACTTCAATGATCAAGATTGTCAGTTTACAGCTTTCTGAGTCCAGTAATGTTGAAATAGTGATTCTGTTCAAATGAAGTGAAACCAAGCCCAAATCTGCTCAAAAGCTTTTCTCTCTATCAGAGTAAGCTGTTTCATTCAGTATTAAGTGCAAATCTTGCCAAACTGATAGATGCTTATGCCTTATGAAATATAATGTTTTCTGCAATGCAGTAAGACAGTTTTTAATGTGTTAGAAGTTATATGCACAAAAAATTATGTTAGGACTTCAATGATCAAGATTGTCAGTTTACAGCTTTCTGAGTCCAGTAATGTTGAAATAGTGCTGCTGTTCAAATGAAGTGAAATCAAGCCCAAATCTGCTCAAAAGCTTTTCTCTCTATCAGAGTAAGCTGTTTCATTCAGTATTCAGTGCAAATCTTGCCAAACTGAAAGATGTTTAAGCCTTATGAAATACAATGTTTTCTGCAATGCTGTAAGACAGTTTTTAATGTGTTAGAAGTTATATGCACAAAAACTAATGTTAGGACTTCAATGATCAAGATTGTCAGTTTACAGCTTTCTGAGTCCAGTAATGTTGAAATAGTGCTGCTGTTCAAATGAAGTGAAATCAAGCCCAAATCTGCTCAAAAGCTTTTCTCTCTATCAGAGTAAGCTGTTTCATTCAGTATTAAGTGCAAATCTTGCCAAACTGATAGATGCTTATGCCTTATGAAATACAATGTTTTCTGCAATGCTGTAAGACAGTTTTTAATGTGTTAGAAGTTATATGCACAAAAACTAATGTTAGGACTTCAATGATCAAGATTGTCAGTTTACAGCTTTCTGAGTCCAGTAATGTTGAAATAGTGATTCTGTTCAAATGAAGTGAAACCAAGCCCAAATCTGCTCAAAAGCTTTTCTCTCTATCAGAGTAAGCTGTTTCATTCAGTATTAAGTGCAAATCTTGCCAAACTGATAGATGCTTATGCCTTATGAAATATAATGTTTTCTGCAATGCTGTAAGACAGTTTTTAATGTGTTAGAAGTTATATGCACAAAAAATTATGTTAGGACTTCAATGATCAAGATTGTCAGTTTACAGCTTTCTGAGTCCAGTAATGTTGAAATAGTGCTGCTGTTCAAATGAAGTGAAATCAAGCCCAAATCTGCTCAAAAGCTTTTCTCTCTATCAGAGTAAGCTGTTTCATTCAGTATTCAGTGCAAATCTTGCCAAACTGAAAGATGTTTAAGCCTTATGAAATACAATGTTTTCTGCAATGCTATAAGACAGTTTTTAATGTGTTAGAAGTTATATGCACAAAAACTTATGTTAGGACTTCAATGATCAAGATTGTCAGTTTACAGCTTTCTGAGTCCAGTAATGTTGAAATAGTGCTGCTGTTCAAATGAAGTGAAATCAAGCCCAAATCTGCTCAAAAGCTTTTCTCTCTATCAGAGTAAGCTGTTTCATTCAGTATTAAGTGCAAATCTTGGCAAACTGATAGATGCTTATGCCTTATGAAATACAATGTTTTCTGCAATGCTGAAAGACAGTTTTTAATGTGTTAGAAGTTATATGCACAAAAACTAATGTTAGGACTTCAATGATCAAGATTGTCAGTTTACAGCTTTCTGAGTCCAGTAATGTTGAAATAGTGCTGCTGTTCAAATGAAGTGAAATCAAGCCCAAATCTGCTCAAAAGCTTTTCTCTCTATCAGAGTAAGCTGTTTCATTCAGTATTAAGTGCAAATCTTGCCAAACTGATAGATGCTTATGCCTTATGAAATACAATGTTTTCTGCAATGCTGTAAGACAGTTTTTAATGTGTTAGAAGTTATATGCACAAATACTAATGTTTGGACTTCAATGATCAAGATTGTCAGTTTACAGCTTTCTGAGTCCAGTAATGTTGAAATAGTGATTCTGTTCAAATGAAGTGAAACCAAGCCCAAATCTGCTCAAAAGCTTTTCTCTCTATCAGAGTAAGCTGTTTCATTCAGTATTAAGTGCAAATCTTGCCAAACTGATAGATGCTTATGCCTTATGAAATACAATGTTTTCTGCAATGCTGTAAGACAGTTTTTAATGTGTTAGAAGTTATATGCACAAATACTAATGTTTGGACTTCAATGATCAAGATTGTCAGTTTACAGCTTTCTGAGTCCAGTAATGTTGAAATAGTGATTCTGTTCAAATGAAGTGAAACCAAGCCCAAATCTGCTCAAAAGCTTTTCTCTCTATCAGAGTAAGCTGTTTCATTCAGTATTAAGTGCAAATCTTGCCAAACTGAAAGATGCTTATGCCTTATGAAATACAATGTTTTCTGCAATGCTGTAAGACAGTTTTTAATGTGTTAGAAGTTATATGCACAAAAACTAATGTTAGGACTTCAATGATCAAGATTGTCAGTTTTCAGCTTTCTGAGTCCAGTAATGTTGAAATAGTGATTCTGTTCAAATGAAGTGAAACCAAGCCCAAATCTGCTCAAAAGCTTTTCTCTCTATCAGAGTAAGCTGTTTCATTCAGTATTAAGTGCAAATCTTGCCAAACTGATAGATGCTTATGCCTTATGAAATACAATGTTTTCTGCAATGCTGTAAGACAGTTTTTAATGTGTTAGAAGTTATATGCACAAATACTAATGTTTGGACTTCAATGATCAAGATTGTCAGTTTACAGCTTTCTGAGTCCAGTAATGTTGAAATAGTGATTCTGTTCAAATAAAGTGAAACCAAGCCCAAATCTGCTCAAAAGCTTTTCTCTCTATCAGAGTAAGCTGTTTCATTCAGTATTAAGTGCAAATCTTGCCAAACTGATAGATGCTTATGCCTTATGAAATACAATGTTTTCTGCAATGCTGTAAGACAGTTTTTAATGTGTTAGAAGTTATATGCACAAAAAATTATGTTAGGACTTCAATGATCAAGATTGTCAGTTTACAGCTTTCTGAGTCCAGTAATGTTGAAATAGTGATTCTGTTCAAATGAAGTGAAACCAAGCCCAAATCTGCTCAAAAGCTTTTCTCTCTATCAGAGTAAGCTGTTTCATTCAGTATTAAGTGCAAATCTTGCCAAACTGAAAGATGCTTATGCCTTATGAAATACAATGTTTTCTGCAATGCTGTAAGACAGTTTTTAATGTGTTAGAAGTTATATGCACAAAAACTAATGTTAGGACTTCAATGATCAAGATTGTCAGTTTACAGCTTTCTGAGTCCAGTAATGTTGAAATAGTGATTCTGTTCAAATGAAGTGAAACCAAGCCCAAATCTGCTCAAAAGCTTTTCTCTCTATCAGAGTAAGCTGTTTCATTCAGTATTAAGTGCAAATCTTGCCAAACTGATAGATGCTTATGCCTTATGAAATATAATGTTTTCTGCAATGCTGTAAGACAGTTTTTAATGTGTTAGAAGTTATATGCACAAAAAATTATGTTAGGACTTCAATGATCAAGATTGTCAGTTTACAGCTTTCTGAGTCCAGTAATGTTGAAATAGTGCTGCTGTTCAAATGAAGTGAAATCAAGCCCAAATCTGCTCAAAAGCTTTTCTCTCTATCAGAGTAAGCTGTTTCATTCAGTATTCAGTGCAAATCTTGCCAAACTGAAAGATGTTTAAGCCTTATGAAATACAATGTTTTCTGCAATGCTGTAAGACAGTTTTTAATGTGTTAGAAGTTATATGCACAAAAACTTATGTTAGGACTTCAATGATCAAGATTGTCAGTTTACAGCTTTCTGAGTCCAGTAATGTTGAAATAGTGCTGCTGTTCAAATGAAGTGAAATCAAGCCCAAATCTGCTCAAAAGCTTTTCTCTCTATCAGAGTAAACTGTTTCATTCAGTATTAAGTGCAAATCTTGCCAAACTGATAGATGCTTATGCCTTATGAAATACAATGTTTTCTGCAATGCTGTAAGACAGTTTTTAATGTGTTAGAAGTTATATGCACAAAAACTTATGTTAGGACTTCAATGATCAAGATTGTCAGTTTACAGCTTTCTGAGTCCAGTAATGTTGAAATTGTGCTGCTGTTCAAATGAAGTGAAATCAAGCCCAAATCTGCTCAAAAGCTTTTCTCTCTATCAGAGTAAGCTGTTTCATTCAGTATTCAGTGCAAATCTTGCCAAACTGAAAGTTGTTTAAGCCTTATGAAATACAATGTTTTCTGCAATGCTGTAAGACAGTTTTTAATGTGTTAGAAGTTATATGCACAAAAACTTATGTTAGGACTTCAATGATCAAGATTGTCAGTTTACAGCTTTCTGAGTCCAGTAATGTTGAAATAGTGCTGCTGTTCAAATGAAGTGAAATCAAGCCCAAATCTGCTCAAAAGCTTTTCTCTATATCAGAGTAAGCTGTTTCATTCAGTATTAAGTGCAAATCTTGCCAAACTGATAGATGCTTATGCCTTATGAAATACAATGTTTTCTGCAATGCTGTAAGACAGTTTTTAATGTGTTAGAAGTTATATGCACAAAAACTAATGTTAGGACTTCAATGATCAAGATTGTCAGTTTTCAGCTTTCTGAGTCCAGTAATGTTGAAATAGTGATTCTGTTCAAATGAAGTGAAACCAAGCCCAAATCTGCTCAAAAGCTTTTCTCTCTATCAGAGTAAGCTGTTTCATTCAGTATTAAGTGCAAATCTTCCCAAACTGATAGATGCTTATGCCTTATGAAATACAATGTTTTCTGCAATGCTGTAAGACAGTTTTTAATGTGTTAGAAGTTATATGCACAAAAACTTATGTTAGGACTTCAATGATCAAGATTGTCAGTTTACAGCTTTCTGAGTCCAGTAATGTTGAAATAGTGATTCTGTTCAAATGAAGTGAAACCAAGCCCAAATCTGCTCAAAAGCTTTTCTCTCTATCAGAGTAAGCTGTTTCATTCAGTATTAAGTGCAAATCTTGCCAAACTGAAAGATGCTTATGCCTTATGAAATACAATGTTTTCTGCAATGCTGTAAGACAGTTTTTAATGTGTTAGAAGTTATATGCACAAAAACTAATGTTAGGACTTCAAAGATCAAGATTGTCAGTTTACAGCTTTCTGAGTCCAGTAATGTTGAAATAGTGCTGCTGTTCAAATGAAGTGAAATCAAGCCCAAATCTGCTCAAAAGCTTTTCTCTCTATCAGAGTAAGCTGTTTCATTCAGTATTAAGTGCAAATCTTGCCAAACTGATAGATGCTTATGCCTTATGAAATACAATGTTTTTTCTGCAATGCTGAAGGACAGTTTTTAATGTGTTAGAAGTTATATGCACAAAAACTTATGTTAGGACTTCAATGATCAAGATTGTCAGTTTTCAGCTTTCTGAGTCCAGTAATGTTGAAATAGTGATTCTGTTCAAATGAAGTGAAACCAAGCCCAAATCTGCTCAAAAGCTTTTCTCTCTATCAGAGTAAGCTGTTTCATTCAGTATTAAGTGCAAATCTTGCCAAACTGATAGATGCTTATGCCTTATGAAATACAATGTTTTCTGCAATGCTGTAAGACAGTTTTTAATGTGTTAGAAGTTATATGCACAAATACTAATGTTTGGACTTCAATGATCAAGATTGTCAGTTTACAGCTTTCTGAGTCCAGTAATGTTGAAATAGTGATTCTGTTCAAATGAAGTGAAACCAAGCCCAAATCTGCTCAAAAGCTTTTCTCTCTATCAGAGTAAGCTGTTTCATTCAGTATTAAGTGCAAATCTTGCCAAACTGATAGATGCTTATGCCTTATGAAATACAATGTTTTCTGCAATGCTGTAAGACAGTTTTTAATGTGTTAGAAGTTATATGCACAAAAACTAATGTTAGGACTTCAATGATCTAGATTGTCAGTTTTCAGCTTTCTGAGTCCAGTAATGTTGAAATAGTGATTCTGTTCAAATGAAGTGAAACCAAGCCCAAATCTGCTCAAAAGCTTTTCTCTCTATCAGAGTAAGCTGTTTCATTCAGTATTAAGTGCAAATCTTGCCAAACTGATAGATGCTTATGCCTTATGAAATACAATGTTTTCTGCAATGCTGTAAGACAGTTTTTAATGTGTTAGAAGTTATATGCACAAAAACTTATGTTAGGACTTCAATGATCAAGATTGTCAGTTTACAGCTTTCTGAGTCCAGTAATGTTGAAATAGTGATTCTGTTCAAATGAAGTGAAACCAAGCCCAAATCTGCTCAAAAGCTTTTCTCTCTATCAGAGTAAGCTGTTTCATTCAGTATTAAGTGCAAATCTTGCCAAACTGAAAGATGCTTATGCCTTATGAAATACAATGTTTTCTGCAATGCTGTAAGACAGTTTTTAATGTGTTAGAAGTTATATGCACAAAAACTAATGTTAGGACTTCAAAGATCAAGATTGTCAGTTTACAGCTTTCTGAGTCCAGTAATGTTGAAATAGTGCTGCTGTTCAAATGAAGTGAAATCAAGCCCAAATCTGCTCAAAAGCTTTTCTCTCTATCAGAGTAAGCTGTTTCATTCAGTATTAAGTGCAAATCTTGCCAAACTGATAGATGCTTATGCCTTATGAAATACAATGTTTTCTGCAATGCTGTAAGACAGTTTTTAATGTGTTAGAAGTTATATGCACAAAAACTAATGTTAGGACTTCAATGATCAAGATTGTCAGTTTACAGCTTTCTGAGTCCAGTAATGTTGAAATAGTGATTCTGTTCAAATGAAGTGAAACCAAGCCCAAATCTGCTCAAAAGCTTTTCTCTCTATCAGAGTAAGCTGTTTCATTCAGTATTAAGTGCAAATCTTGCCAAACTGATAGATGCTTATGCCTTATGAAATATAATGTTTTCTGCAATGCTGTAAGACAGTTTTTAATGTGTTAGAAGTTATATGCACAAAAAATTATGTTAGGACTTCAATGATCAAGATTGTCAGTTTACAGCTTTCTGAGTCCAGTAATGTTGAAATAGTGCTGCTGTTCAAATGAAGTGAAATCAAGCCCAAATCTGCTCAAAAGCTTTTCTCTCTATCAGAGTAAGCTGTTTCATTCAGTATTCAGTGCAAATCTTGCCAAACTGAAAGATGTTTAAGCCTTATGAAATACAATGTTTTCTGCAATGCTGTAAGACAGTTTTTAATGTGTTAGAAGTTATATGCACAAAAACTTATGTTATGACTTCAATGATCAAGATTGTCAGTTTACAGCTTTCTGAGTCCAGTAATGTTGAAATAGTGCTGCTGTTCAAATGAAGTGAAATCAAGCCCAAATCTGCTCAAAAGCTTTTCTCTCTATCAGAGTAAGCTGTTTCATTCAGTATTAAGTGCAAATCTTGGCAAACTGATAGATGCTTATGCCTTATGAAATACAATGTTTTCTGCAATGCTGAAAGACAGTTTTTAATGTGTTAGAAGTTATATGCACAAAAACTAATGTTAGGACTTCAATGATCAAGATTGTCAGTTTACAGCTTTCTGAGTCCAGTAATGTTGAAATAGTGCTGCTGTTCAAATGAAGTGAAATCAAGCCCAAATCTGCTCAAAAGCTTTTCTCTCTATCAGAGTAAGGTGTTTCATTCAGTATTAAGTGCAAATCTTGCCAAACTGATAGATGCTTATGCCTTATGAAATACAATGTTTTCTGCAATGCTGTAAGACAGTTTTTAATGTGTTAGAAGTTATATGCACAAATACTAATGTTTGGACTTCAATGATCAAGATTGTCAGTTTACAGCTTTCTGAGTCCAGTAATGTTGAAATAGTGATTCTGTTCAAATGAAGTGAAACCAAGCCCAAATCTGCTCAAAAGCTTTTCTCTCTATCAGAGTAAGCTGTTTCATTCAGTATTAAGTGCAAATCTTGCCAAACTGATAGATGCTTATGCCTTATGAAACACAATGTTTTCTGCAATGCTGTAAGACAGTTTTTAATGTGTTAGAAGTTATATGCACAAAAACTTATGTTAGGACTTCAATGATCAAGATTGTCAGTTTACAGCTTTCTGAGTCCAGTAATGTTGAAATAGTGCTGCTGTTCAAATGAAGTGAAATCAAGCCCAAATCTGCTCAAAAGCTTTTCTCTCTATCAGAGTAAGCTGTTTCATTCAGTATTCAGTGCAAATCTTGCCAAACTGAAAGATGTTTAAGCCTTATGAAATACAATGTTTTCTGCAATGCTGTAAGACAGTTTTTAATGTGTTAGAAGTTATATGCACAAAAACTTATGTTAGGACTTCAATGATCAAGATTGTCAGTTTACAGCTTTCTGAGTCCAGTAATGTTGAAATAGTGCTGCTGTTCAAATGAAGTGAAATCAAGCCCAAATCTGCTCAAAAGCTTTTCTCTCTATCAGAGTAAGCTGTTTCATTCAGTATTAAGTGCAAATCTTGGCAAACTGATAGATGCTTATGCCTTATGAAATACAATGTTTTCTGCAATGCTGAAAGACAGTTTTTAATGTGTTAGAAGTTATATGCACAAAAACTAATGTTAGGACTTCAATGATCAAGATTGTCAGTTTACAGCTTTCTGAGTCCAGTAATGTTGAAATAGTGATTCTGTTCAAATGAAGTGAAACCAAGCCCAAATCTGCTCAAAAGCTTTTCTCTCTATCAGAGTAAGCTGTTTCATTCAGTATTAAGTGCAAATCTTGCCAAACTGAAAGATGCTTATGCCTTATGAAATACAATGTTTTCTGCAATGCTGTAAGACAGTTTTTAATGTGTTAGAAGTTATATGCACAAAAACTAATGTTAGGACTTCAAAGATCAAGATTGTCAGTTTACAGCTTTCTGAGTCCAGTAATGTTGAAATAGTGCTGCTGTTCAAATGAAGTGAAATCAAGCCCAAATCTGCTCAAAAGCTTTTCTCTCTATCAGAGTAAGCTGTTTCATTCAGTATTAAGTGCAAATCTTGCCAAACTGATAGATGCTTATGCCTTATGAAATACAATGTTTTTTCTGCAATGCTGAAGGACAGTTTTTAATGTGTTAGAAGTTATATGCACAAAAACTTATGTTAGGACTTCAATGATCAAGATTGTCAGTTTTCAGCTTTCTGAGTCCAGTAATGTTGAAATAGTGATTCTGTTCAAATGAAGTGAAACCAAGCCCAAATCTGCTCAAAAGCTTTTCTCTCTATCAGAGTAAGCTGTTTCATTCAGTATTAAGTGCAAATCTTGCCAAACTGATAGATGCTTATGCCTTATGAAATACAATGTTTTCTGCAATGCTGTAAGACAGTTTTTAATGTGTTAGAAGTTATATGCACAAATACTAATGTTTGGACTTCAATGATCAAGATTGTCAGTTTACAGCTTTCTGAGTCCAGTAATGTTGAAATAGTGATTCTGTTCAAATGAAGTGAAACCAAGCCCAAATCTGCTCAAAAGCTTTTCTCTCTATCAGAGTAAGCTGTTTCATTCAGTATTAAGTGCAAATCTTGCCAAACTGATAGATGCTTATGCCTTATGAAATACAATGTTTTCTGCAATGCTGTAAGACAGTTTTTAATGTGTTAGAAGTTATATGCACAAAAACTAATGTTAGGACTTCAATGATCAAGATTGTCAGTTTTCAGCTTTCTGAGTCCAGTAATGTTGAAATAGTGATTCTGTTCAAATGAAGTGAAACCAAGCCCAAATCTGCTCAAAAGCTTTTCTCTCTATCAGAGTAAGCTGTTTCATTCAGTATTAAGTGCAAATCTTGCCAAACTGATAGATGCTTATGCCTTATGAAATACAATGTTTTCTGCAATGCTGTAAGACAGTTTTTAATGTGTTAGAAGTTATATGCACAAAAACTTATGTTAGGACTTCAATGATCAAGATTGTCAGTTTACAGCTTTCTGAGTCCAGTAATGTTGAAATAGTGATTCTGTTCAAATGAAGTGAAACCAAGCCCAAATCTGCTCAAAAGCTTTTCTCTCTATCAGAGTAAGCTGTTTCATTCAGTATTAAGTGCAAATCTTGCCAAACTGAAAGATGCTTATGCCTTATGAAATACAATGTTTTCTGCAATGCTGTAAGACAGTTTTTAATGTGTTAGAAGTTATATGCACAAAAACTAATGTTAGGACTTCAAAGATCAAGATTGTCAGTTTACAGCTTTCTGAGTCCAGTAATGTTGAAATAGTGCTGCTGTTCAAATGAAGTGAAATCAAGCCCAAATCTGCTCAAAAGCTTTTCTCTCTATCAGAGTAAGCTGTTTCATTCAGTATTAAGTGCAAATCTTGCCAAACTGATAGATGCTTATGCCTTATGAAATACAATGTTTTCTGCAATGCTGAAAGACAGTTTTTAATGTGTTAGAAGTTATATGCACAAAAACTAATGTTAGGACTTCAATGATCAAGATTGTCAGTTTACAGCTTTCTGAGTCCAGTAATGTTGAAATAGTGATTCTGTTCAAATGAAGTGAAACCAAGCCCAAATCTGCTCAAAAGCTTTTCTCTCTATCAGAGTAAGCTGTTTCATTCAGTATTAAGTGCAAATCTTGCCAAACTGATAGATGCTTATGCCTTATGAAATATAATGTTTTCTGCAATGCTGTAAGACAGTTTTTAATGTGTTAGAAGTTATATGCACAAAAAATTATGTTAGGACTTCAATGATCAAGATTGTCAGTTTACAGCTTTCTGAGTCCAGTAATGTTGAAATAGTGCTGCTGTTCAAATGAAGTGAAATCAAGCCCAAATCTGCTCAAAAGCTTTTCTCTCTATCAGAGTAAGCTGTTTCATTCAGTATTCAGTGCAAATCTTGCCAAACTGAAAGATGTTTAAGCCTTATGAAATACAATGTTTTCTGCAATGCTGTAAGACAGTTTTTAATGTGTTAGAAGTTATATGCACAAAAACTTATGTTATGACTTCAATGATCAAGATTGTCAGTTTACAGCTTTCTGAGTCCAGTAATGTTGAAATAGTGCTGCTGTTCAAATGAAGTGAAATCAAGCCCAAATCTGCTCAAAAGCTTTTCTCTCTATCAGAGTAAGCTGTTTCATTCAGTATTAAGTGCAAATCTTGGCAAACTGATAGATGCTTATGCCTTATGAAATACAATGTTTTCTGCAATGCTGAAAGACAGTTTTTAATGTGTTAGAAGTTATATGCACAAAAACTAATGTTAGGACTTCAATGATCAAGATTGTCAGTTTACAGCTTTCTGAGTCCAGTAATGTTGAAATAGTGCTGCTGTTCAAATGAAGTGAAATCAAGCCCAAATCTGCTCAAAAGCTTTTCTCTCTATCAGAGTAAGCTGTTTCATTCAGTATTAAGTGCAAATCTTGCCAAACTGATAGATGCTTATGCCTTATGAAATACAATGTTTTCTGCAATGCTGTAAGACAGTTTTTAATGTGTTAGAAGTTATATGCACAAATACTAATGTTTGGACTTCAATGATCAAGATTGTCAGTTTACAGCTTTCTGAGTCCAGTAATGTTGAAATAGTGATTCTGTTCAAATGAAGTGAAACCAAGCCCAAATCTGCTCAAAAGCTTTTCTCTCTATCAGAGTAAGCTGTTTCATTCAGTATTAAGTGCAAATCTTGCCAAACTGATAGATGCTTATGCCTTATGAAACACAATGTTTTCTGCAATGCTGTAAGACAGTTTTTAATGTGTTAGAAGTTATATGCACAAAAACTTATGTTAGGACTTCAATGATCAAGATTGTCAGTTACAGCTTTCTGAGTCCAGTAATGTTGAAATAGTGCTGCTGTTCAAATGAAGTGAAATCAAGCCCAAATCTGCTCAAAAGCTTTTCTCTCTATCAGAGTAAGCTGTTTCATTCAGTATTCAGTGCAAATCTTGCCAAACTGAAAGATGTTTAAGCCTTATGAAATACAATGTTTTCTGCAATGCTGTAAGACAGTTTTTAATGTGTTAGAAGTTATATGCACAAAAACTTATGTTAGGACTTCAATGATCAAGATTGTCAGTTTACAGCTTTCTGAGTCCAGTAATGTTGAAATAGTGCTGCTGTTCAAATGAAGTGAAATCAAGCCCAAATCTGCTCAAAAGCTTTTCTCTCTATCAGAGTAAGCTGTTTCATTCAGTATTCAGTGCAAATCTTGCCAAACTGAAAGATGTTTAAGCCTTATGAAATACAATGTTTTCTGCAATGCTGTAAGACAGTTTTTAATGTGTTAGAAGTTATATGCACAAAAACTTATGTTATGACTTCAATGATCAAGATTGTCAGTTTACAGCTTTCTGAGTCCAGTAATGTTGAAATAGTGCTGCTGTTCAAATGAAGTGAAATCAAGCCCAAATCTGCTCAAAAGCTTTTCTCTCTATCAGAGTAAGCTGTTTCATTCAGTATTAAGTGCAAATCTTGGCAAACTGATAGATGCTTATGCCTTATGAAATACAATGTTTTCTGCAATGCTGAAAGACAGTTTTTAATGTGTTAGAAATTATATGCACAAAAACTAATGTTAGGACTTCAATGATCAAGATTGTCAGTTTACAGCTTTCTGAGTCCAGTAATGTTGAAATAGTGCTGCTGTTCAAATGAAGTGAAATCAAGCCCAAATCTGCTCAAAAGCTTTTCTCTCCATCAGAGTAAGCTGTTTCATTCAGTATTAAGTGCAAATCTTGCCAAACTGATAGATGCTTATGCCTTATGAAATACAATGTTTTCTGCAATGCTGTAAGACAGTTTTTAATGTGTTAGAAGTTATATGCACAAATACTAATGTTTGGACTTCAATGATCAAGATTGTCAGTTTACAGCTTTCTGAGTCCAGTAATGTTGAAATAGTGATTCTGTTCAAATGAAGTGAAACCAAGCCCAAATCTGCTCAAAAGCTTTTCTCTCTATCAGAGTAAGCTGTTTCATTCAGTATTAAGTGCAAATCTTGCCAAACTGATAGATGCTTATGCCTTATGAAACACAATGTTTTCTGCAATGCTGTAAGACAGTTTTTAATGTGTTAGAAGTTATATGCACAAAAACTTATGTTAGGACTTCAATGATCAAGATTGTCAGTTTACAGCTTTCTGAGTCCAGTAATGTTGAAATAGTGCTGCTGTTCAAATGAAGTGAAATCAAGCCCAAATCTGCTCAAAAGCTTTTCTCTCTATCAGAGTAAGCTGTTTCATTCAGTATTCAGTGCAAATCTTGCCAAACTGAAAGATGTTTAAGCCTTATGAAATACAATGTTTTCTGCAATGCTGTAAGACAGTTTTTAATGTGTTAGAAGTTATATGCACAAAAACTTATGTTAGGACTTCAATGATCAAGATTGTCAGTTTACAGCTTTCTGAGTCCAGTAATGTTGAAATAGTGCTGCTGTTCAAATGAAGTGAAATCAAGCCCAAATCTGCTCAAAAGCTTTTCTCTCTATCAGAGTAAGCTGTTTCATTCAGTATTAAGTGCAAATCTTGGCAAACTGATAGATGCTTATGCCTTATGAAATACAATGTTTTCTGCAATGCTGAAAGACAGTTTTTAATGTGTTAGAAGTTATATGCACAAAAACTAATGTTAGGACTTCAATGATCAAGATTGTCAGTTTACAGCTTTCTGAGTCCAGTAATGTTGAAATAGTGCTGCTGTTCAAATGAAGTGAAATCAAGCCCAAATCTGCTCAAAAGCTTTTCTCTCTATCAGAGTAAGCTGTTTCATTCAGTATTAAGTGCAAATCTTGCCAAACTGATAGATGCTTATGCCTTAGGAAATACAATGTTTTCTGCAATGCTGTAAGACAGTTTTTAATGTGTTAGAAGTTATATGCACAAAAACTTATGTTAGGACTTCAATGATCAAGATTGTCAGTTTACAGCTTTCTGAGTCCAGTAATGTTGAAATAGTGCTGCTGTTCAAATGAAGTGAAATCAAGCCCAAATCTGCTCAAAAGCTTTTCTCTCTATCAGAGTAAGCTGTTTCATTCAGTATTAAGTGCAAATCTTGCCAAACTGATAGATGCTTATGCCTTATGAAATACAATGTTTTCTGCAATGCTGAAAGACAGTTTTTAATGTGTTAGAAGTTATATGCACAAAAACTAATGTTAGGACTTCAATGATCAAGATTGTCAGTTTACAGCTTTCTGAGTCCAGTAATGTTGAAATAGTGCTGCTGTTCAAATGAAGTGAAATCAAGCCCAAATCTGCTCAAAAGCTTTTCTCTCTATCAGAGTAAGCTGTTTCATTCAGTATTAAGTGCAAATCTTGCCAAACTGATAGATGCTTATGCCTTATGAAATACAATGTTTTCTGCAATGCTGAAAGACAGTTTTTAATGTGTTAGAAGTTATATGCACAAAAACTTATGTTAGGACTTCAATGAACAAGATTGTCAGTTTACAGCTTTCTGAGTCCAGTAATGTTGAAATAGTGATTCTGTTCAAATGAAGTGAAACCAAGCCCAAATCTGCTCAAAAGCTTTTCTCTCTTTCAGAGTAAGCTGTTTCATTCAGTATTAAGTGCAAATCTTGCCAAACTGAAAGATGCTTATGCCTTATGAAATACAATGTTTTCTGCAATGCTGTAAGACAGTTTTTAATGTGTTAGAAGTTATATGCACAAAAACTAATGTTAGGACTTCAAAGATCAAGATTGTCAGTTTACAGCTTTCTGAGTCCAGTAATGTTGAAATAGTGCTGCTGTTCAAATGAAGTGAAATCAAGCCCAAATCTGCTCAAAAGCTTTTCTCTCTATCAGAGTAAGCTGTTTCATACAGTATTAAGTGCAAATCTTGCCAAACTGATAGATGCTTATGCCTTATGAAATACAATGTTTTTTCTGCAATGCTGAAGGACAGTTTTTAATGTGTTAGAAGTTATATGCACAAAAACTTATGATAGGACTTCAATAATCAAGATTGTCAGTTTTCAGCTTTCTGAGTCCAGTAATGTTGAAATAGTGATTCTGTTCAAATGAAGTGAAATCAAGCCCAAATCTGCTCAAAAGCTTTTCTCTCTATTAGAGAAAGCTGTTTCATTCAGTATTCAGTGCAAATCTGGCCAAACTGAAAGATGTTTATGCCTTATGAAATACAATGTTTTCTGCAATGCTGTAAGACAGTTTTTAATGTGTTAGAAGTTATATGCACAAAAACTTATGTTAGGACTTCAATGATCAAGATTGTCAGTTTACAGCTTTCTGAGTCCAGTAATGTTGAAATAGTGCTGCTGTTCAAATGAAGTGAAATCAAGCACAAATCTGCTCAAAAGCTTTTCTCTCTATCAGAGTAAGCTGTTTCATTCAGTATTAAGTGCAAATCTTGCCAAACTGATAGATGCTTATGCCTTATGAAATACAATGTTTTCTGCAATGCTGTAAGACAGTTTTTAATGTGTTAGAAGTTATATGCACAAAAACTAATGTTAGGACTTCAATGATCAAGATTGTCAGTTTTCAGCTTTCTGAGTCCAGTAATGTTGAAATAGTGATTCTGTTCAAATGAAGTGAAACCAAGCCCAAATCTGCTCAAAAGCTTTTCTCTCTATCAGAGTAAGCTGTTTCATTCAGTATTAAGTGCAAATCTTGCCAAACTGATAGATGCTTATGCCTTATGAAATACAATGTTTTCTGCAATGCTGTAAGACAGTTTTTAATGTGTTAGAAGTTATATGCACAAAAACTTATGTTAGGACTTCAATGATCAAGTTTGTCAGTTTACAGCTTTCTGAGTCCAGTAATGTTGAAATAGTGATTCTGTTCAAATGAAGTGAAACCAAGCCCAAATCTGCTCAAAAGCTTTTCTCTCTATCAGAGTAAGCTGTTTCATTCAGTATTAAGTGCAAATCTTGCCAAACTGAAAGATGTTTAAGCCTTATGAAACACAATGTTTTCTGCAATGCTGTAAGACAGTTTTTAATGTGTTAGAAGTTATATGCACAAAAACTTATGTTAGGACTTCAATGATCAAGATTGTCAGTTTACAGCTTTCTGAGTCCAGTAATGTTGAAATAGTGCTGCTGTTCAAATGAAGTGAAATCAATCCCAAATCTGCTCAAAAGCTTTTCTCTCTATCAGAGTAAGCTGTTTCATTCAGTATTAAGTGCAAATCTTGCCAAACTGATAGATGCTTATGCCTTATGAAATACAATGTTTTCTGCAATGCTGAAAGACAGTTTTTAATGTGTTAGAAGTTATATGCACAAAAACTAATGTTAGGACTTCAATGATCAAGATTGTCAGTTTACAGCTTTCTGAGTCCAGTAATGTTGAAATAGTGCTGCTGTTCAAATGAAGTGAAATCAAGCCCAAATCTGCTCAAAAGCTTTTCTCTCTATCAGAGTAAGCTGTTTCATTCAGTATTAAGTGCAAATCTTGCCAAACTGATAGATGCTTATGCCTTATGAAATACAATGTTTTCTGCAATGCTGTAAGACAGTTTTTAATGTGTTAGAAGTTATATGCACAAATACTAATGTTTGGACTTCAATGATCAAGATTGTCAGTTTACAGCTTTCTGAGTCCAGTAATGTTGAAATAGTGATTCTGTTCAAATGAAGTGAAACCAAGCCCAAATCTGCTCAAAAGCTTTTCTCTCTATCAGAGTAAGCTGTTTCATTCAGTATTAAGTGCAAATCTTGCCAAACTGATAGATGCTTATGCCTTATGAAATACAATGTTTTCTGCAATGCTGTAAGACAGTTTTTAATGTGTTAGAAGTTATATGCACAAAAACTAATGTTAGGACTTCAATGATCAAGATTGTCAGTTTTCAGCTTTCTGAGTCCAGTAATGTTGAAATAGTGCTGCTGTTCAAATGAAGTGAAATCAAGCCCAAATCTGCTCAAAAGCTTTTCTCTCTATCAGAGTAAGCTGTTTCATTCAGTATTCAGTGCAAATCTTGCCAAACTGAAAGATGTTTAAGCCTTATGAAATACAATGTTTTCTGCAATGCTGTAAGACAGTTTTTAATGTGTTAGAAGTTATATGCACAAAAACTTATGTTAGGACTTCAATGATCAAAATTGTCAGTTTACAGCTTTCTGAGTCCAGTAATGTTGAAATAGTGCTGCTGTTCAAATGAAGTGAAATCAAGCCCAAATCTGCTCAAAAGCTTTTCTCTCTATCAGAGTAAGCTGTTTCATTCAGTATTAAGTGCAAATCTTGACAAACTGATAGATGCTTATGCCTTATGAAATACAATGTTTTCTGCAATGCTGTAAGACAGTTTTTAATGTGTTAGAAGTTATATGCACAAAAACTAATGTTAGGACTTCAATGATCAAGATTGTCAGTTTTCAGCTTTCTGAGTCCAGTAATGTTGAAATAGTGATTCTGTTCAAATGAAGTGAAACCAAGCCCAAATCTGCTCAAAAGCTTTTCTCTCTATCAGAGTAAGCTGTTTCATTCAGTATTAAGTGCAAATCTTGCCAAACTGAAAGATGCTTATGCCTTATGAAATACAATGTTTTCTGCAATGCTGTAAGACAGTTTTTAATGTGTTAGAAGTTATATGCACAAAAACTTATGTTAGGACTTCAATGATCAAGATTGTCAGTTTACAGCTTTCTGAGTCCAGTAATGTTGAAATAGTGCTGCTGTTCAAATGAAGTGAAATCAAGCCCAAATCTGCTCAAAAGCTTTTCTCTCTATCAGAGTAAGCTGTTTCATTCAGTATTAAGTGCAAATCTTGGCAAACTGATAGATGCTTATGCCTTATGAAATACAATGTTTTCTGCAATGCTGTAAGACAGTTTTTAATGTGTTAGAAGTTATATGCACAAAAACTAATGTTAGGACTTCAATGATCAAGATTGTCAGTTTTCAGCTTTCTGAGTCCAGTAATGTTGAAATAGTGATTCTGTTCAAATGAAGTGAAACCAAGCCCAAATCTGCTCAAAAGCTTTTCTCTCTATCAGAGTAAGCTGTTTCATTCAGTATTAAGTGCAAATCTTGCCAAACTGATAGATGCTTATGCCTTATGAAATACAATGTTTTCTGCAATGCTGTAAGACAGTTTTTAATGTGTTAGAAGTTATATGCACAAAAACTAATGTTAGGACTTCAATGATCAAGATTGTCAGTTTTCAGCTTTCTGAGTCCAGTAATGTTGAAATAGTGCTGCTGTTCAAATGAAGTGAAATCAAGCCCAAATCTGCTCAAAAGCTTTTCTCTCTATCAGAGTAAGCTGTTTCATTCAGTATTCAGTGCAAATCTTGCCAAACTGAAAGATGTTTAAGCCTTATGAAATACAATGTTTTCTGCAATGCTGTAAGACAGTTTTTAATGTGTTAGAAGTTATATGCACAAAAACTTATGTTAGGACTTCAATGATCAAAATTGTCAGTTTACAGCTTTCTGAGTCCAGTAATGTTGAAATAGTGCTGCTGTTCAAATGAAGTGAAATCAAGCCCAAATCTGCTCAAAAGCTTTTCTCTCTATCAGAGTAAGCTGTTTCATTCAGTATTAAGTGCAAATCTTGACAAACTGATAGATGCTTATGCCTTATGAAATACAATGTTTTCTGCAATGCTGTAAGACAGTTTTTAATGTGTTAGAAGTTATATGCACAAAAACTAATGTTAGGACTTCAATGATCAAGATTGTCAGTTTTCAGCTTTCTGAGTCCAGTAATGTTGAAATAGTGATTCTGTTCAAATGAAGTGAAACCAAGCCCAAATCTGCTCAAAAGCTTTTCTCTCTATCAGAGTAAGCTGTTTCATTCAGTATTAAGTGCAAATCTTGCCAAACTGAAAGATGCTTATGCCTTATGAAATACAATGTTTTCTGCAATGCTGTAAGACAGTTTTTAATGTGTTAGAAGTTATATGCACAAAAACTTATGTTAGGACTTCAATGATCAAGATTGTCAGTTTACAGCTTTCTGAGTCCAGTAATGTTGAAATAGTGCTGCTGTTCAAATGAAGTGAAATCAAGCCCAAATCTGCTCAAAAGCTTTTCTCTCTATCAGAGTAAGCTGTTTCATTCAGTATTAAGTGCAAATCTTGGCAAACTGATAGATGCTTATGCCTTATGAAATACAATGTTTTCTGCAATGCTGTAAGACAGTTTTTAATGTGTTAGAAGTTATATGCACAAAAACTAATGTTAGGACTTCAATGATCAAGATTGTCAGTTTTCAGCTTTCTGAGTCCAGTAATGTTGAAATAGTGATTCTGTTCAAATGAAGTGAAACCAAGCCCAAATCTGCTCAAAAGCTTTTCTCTCTATCAGAGTAAGCTGTTTCATTCAGTATTAAGTGCAAATCTTGCCAAACTGATAGATGCTTATGCCTTATGAAATACAATGTTTTCTGCAATGCTGAAAGACAGTTTTTAATGTGTTAGAAGTTATATGCACAAAAACTAATGTTAGGACTTCAATGATCAAGATTGTCAGTTTTCAGCTTTCTGAGTCCAGTAATGTTGAAATAGTGATTCTGTTCAAATGAAGTGAAATCAAGCCCAAATCTGCTCAAAAGCTTTTCTCTCTATTAGAGAAAGCTGTTTCATTCAGTATTAAGTGCAAATCTTGCCAAACTGATAGATGCTTATGCCTTATGAAATACAATGTTTTCTGCAATGCTGAAAGACAGTTTTTAATGTGTTAGAAGTTATATGCACAAAAACTAATGTTAGGACTTCAATGATCAAGATTGTCAGTTTACAGCTTTCTGAGTCCAGTAATGTTGAAATAGTGATTCTGTTCAAATGAAGTGAAACCAAGCCCAAATCTGCTCAAAAGCTTTTCTCTCTATCAGAGTAAGCTGTTTCATTCAGTATTAAGTGCAAATCTTGCCAAACTGAAAGATGCTTATGCCTTATGAAATACAATGTTTTCTGCAATGCTGTAAGACAGTTTTTAATGTGTTAGAAGTTATATGCACAAAAACTAATGTTAGGACTTCAAAGATCAAGATTGTCAGTTTACAGCTTTCTGAGTCCAGTAATGTTGAAATAGTGCTGCTGTTCAAATGAAGTGAAATCAAGCCCAAATCTGCTCAAAAGCTTTTCTCTCTATCAGAGTAAGCTGTTTCATTCAGTATTAAGTGCAAATCTTGCCAAACTGATAGATGCTTATGCCTTATGAAATACAATGTTTTTTCTGCAATGCTGAAGGACAGTTTTTAATGTGTTAGAAGTTATATGCACAAAAACTTATGTTAGGACTTCAATGATCAAGATTGTCAGTTTTCAGCTTTCTGAGTCCAGTAATGTTGAAATAGTGATTCTGTTCAAATGAAGTGAAACCAAGCCCAAATCTGCTCAAAAGCTTTTCTCTCTATCAGAGTAAGCTGTTTCATTCAGTATTAAGTGCAAATCTTGCCAAACTGATAGATGCTTATGCCTTATGAAATACAATGTTTTCTGCAATGCTGTAAGACAGTTTTTAATGTGTTAGAAGTTATATGCACAAATACTAATGTTTGGACTTCAATGATCAAGATTGTCAGTTTACAGCTTTCTGAGTCCAGTAATGTTGAAATAGTGATTCTGTTCAAATGAAGTGAAACCAAGCCCAAATCTGCTCAAAAGCTTTTCTCTCTATCAGAGTAAGCTGTTTCATTCAGTATTAAGTGCAAATCTTGCCAAACTGATAGATGCTTATGCCTTATGAAATACAATGTTTTCTGCAATGCTGTAAGACAGTTTTTAATGTGTTAGAAGTTATATGCACAAAAACTAATGTTAGGACTTCAATGATCAAGATTGTCAGTTTTCAGCTTTCTGAGTCCAGTAATGTTGAAATAGTGATTCTGTTCAAATGAAGTGAAACCAAGCCCAAATCTGCTCAAAAGCTTTTCTCTCTATCAGAGTAAGCTGTTTCATTCAGTATTAAGTGCAAATCTTGCCAAACTGATAGATGCTTATGCCTTATGAAATACAATGTTTTCTGCAATGCTGTAAGACAGTTTTTAATGTGTTAGAAGTTTTATGCACAAAAACTTATGTTAGGACTTCAATGATCAAGATTGTCAGTTTACAGCTTTCTGAGTCCAGTAATGTTGAAATAGTGATTCTGTTCAAATGAAGTGAAACCAAGCCCAAATCTGCTCAAAAGCTTTTCTCTCTATCAGAGTAAGCTGTTTCATTCAGTATTAAGTGCAAATCTTGCCAAACTGAAAGATGCTTATGCCTTATGAAATACAATGTTTTCTGCAATGCTGTAAGACAGTTTTTAATGTGTTAGAAGTTATATGCACAAAAACTAATGTTAGGACTTCAAAGATCAAGATTGTCAGTTTACAGCTTTCTGAGTCCAGTAATGTTGAAATAGTGCTGCTGTTCAAATGAAGTGAAATCAAGCCCAAATCTGCTCAAAAGCTTTTCTCTCTATCAGAGTAAGCTGTTTCATTCAGTATTAAGTGCAAATCTTGCCAAACTGATAGATGCTTATGCCTTATGAAATACAATGTTTTCTGCAATGCTGAAAGACAGTTTTTAATGTGTTAGAAGTTATATGCACAAAAACTAATGTTAGGACTTCAATGATCAAGATTGTCAGTTTACAGCTTTCTGAGTCCAGTAATGTTGAAATAGTGATTCTGTTCAAATGAAGTGAAACCAAGCCCAAATCTGCTCAAAAGCTTTTCTCTCTATCAGAGTAAGCTGTTTCATTCAGTATTAAGTGCAAATCTTGCCAAACTGATAGATGCTTATGCCTTATGAAATATAATGTTTTCTGCAATGCTGTAAGACAGTTTTTAATGTGTTAGAAGTTATATGCACAAAAAATTATGTTAGGACTTCAATGATCAAGATTGTCAGTTTACAGCTTTCTGAGTCCAGTAATGTTGAAATAGTGCTGCTGTTCAAATGAAGTGAAATCAAGCCCAAATCTGCTCAAAAGCTTTTCTCTCTATCAGAGTAAGCTGTTTCATTCAGTATTCAGTGCAAATCTTGCCAAACTGAAAGATGTTTAAGCCTTATGAAATACAATGTTTTCTGCAATGCTGTAAGACAGTTTTTAATGTGTTAGAAGTTATATGCACAAAAACTTATGTTATGACTTCAATGATCAAGATTGTCAGTTTACAGCTTTCTGAGTCCAGTAATGTTGAAATAGTGCTGCTGTTCAAATGAAGTGAAATCAAGCCCAAATCTGCTCAAAAGCTTTTCTCTCTATCAGAGTAAGCTGTTTCATTCAGTATTAAGTGCAAATCTTGGCAAACTGATAGATGCTTATGCCTTATGAAATACAATGTTTTCTGCAATGCTGAAAGACAGTTTTTAATGTGTTAGAAGTTATATGCACAAAAACTAATGTTAGGACTTCAATGATCAAGATTGTCAGTTTACAGCTTTCTGAGTCCAGTAATGTTGAAATAGTGCTGCTGTTCAAATGAAGTGAAATCAAGCCCAAATCTGCTCAAAAGCTTTTCTCTCTATCAGAGTAAGCTGTTTCATTCAGTATTAAGTGCAAATCTTGCCAAACTGATAGATGCTTATGCCTTATGAAATACAATGTTTTCTGCAATGCTGTAAGACAGTTTTTAATGTGTTAGAAGTTATATGCACAAATACTAATGTTTGGACTTCAATGATCAAGATTGTCAGTTTACAGCTTTCTGAGTCCAGTAGTGTTGAAATAGTGATTCTGTTCAAATGAAGTGAAACCAAGCCCAAATCTGCTCAAAAGCTTTTCTCTCTATCAGAGTAAGCTGTTTCATTCAGTATTAAGTGCAAATCTTGCCAAACTGATAGATGCTTATGCCTTATGAAACACAATGTTTTCTGCAATGCTGTAAGACAGTTTTTAATGTGTTAGAAGTTATATGCACAAAAACTTATGTTAGGACTTCAATGATCAAGATTGTCAGTTACAGCTTTCTGAGTCCAGTAATGTTGAAATAGTGCTGCTGTTCAAATGAAGTGAAATCAAGCCCAAATCTGCTCAAAAGCTTTTCTCTCTATCAGAGTAAGCTGTTTCATTCAGTATTCAGTGCAAATCTTGCCAAACTGAAAGATGTTTAAGCCTTATGAAATACAATGTTTTCTGCAATGCTGTAAGACAGTTTTTAATGTGTTAGAAGTTATATGCACAAAAACTTATGTTAGGACTTCAATGATCAAGATTGTCAGTTTACAGCTTTCTGAGTCCAGTAATGTTGAAATAGTGCTGCTGTTCAAATGAAGTGAAATCAAGCCCAAATCTGCTCAAAAGCTTTTCTCTCTATCAGAGTAAGCTGTTTCATTCAGTATTCAGTGCAAATCTTGCCAAACTGAAAGATGTTTAAGCCTTATGAAATACAATGTTTTCTGCAATGCTGTAAGACAGTTTTTAATGTGTTAGAAGTTATATGCACAAAAACTTATGTTATGACTTCAATGATCAAGATTGTCAGTTTACAGCTTTCTGAGTCCAGTAATGTTGAAATAGTGCTGCTGTTCAAATGAAGTGAAATCAAGCCCAAATCTGCTCAAAAGCTTTTCTCTCTATCAGAGTAAGCTGTTTCATTCAGTATTAAGTGCAAATCTTGGCAAACTGATAGATGCTTATGCCTTATGAAATACAATGTTTTCTGCAATGCTGAAAGACAGTTTTTAATGTGTTAGAAGTTATATGCACAAAAACTAATGTTAGGACTTCAATGATCAAGATTGTCAGTTTACAGCTTTCTGAGTCCAGTAATGTTGAAATAGTGCTGCTGTTCAAATGAAGTGAAATCAAGCCCAAATCTGCTCAAAAGCTTTTCTCTCTATCAGAGTAAGCTGTTTCATTCAGTATTAAGTGCAAATCTTGCCAAACTGATAGATGCTTATGCCTTATGAAATACAATGTTTTCTGCAATGCTGTAAGACAGTTTTTAATGTGTTAGAAGTTATATGCACAAATACTAATGTTTGGACTTCAATGATCAAGATTGTCAGTTTACAGCTTTCTGAGTCCAGTAATGTTGAAATAGTGATTCTGTTCAAATGAAGTGAAACCAAGCCCAAATCTGCTCAAAAGCTTTTCTCTCTATCAGAGTAAGCTGTTTCATTCAGTATTAAGTGCAAATCTTGCCAAACTGATAGATGCTTATGCCTTATGAAACACAATGTTTTCTGCAATGCTGTAAGACAGTTTTTAATGTGTTAGAAGTTATATGCACAAAAACTTATGTTAGGACTTCAATGATCAAGATTGTCAGTTTACAGCTTTCTGAGTCCAGTAATGTTGAAATAGTGCTGCTGTTCAAATGAAGTGAAATCAAGCCCAAATCTGCTCAAAAGCTTTTCTCTCTATCAGAGTAAGCTGTTTCATTCAGTATTCAGTGCAAATCTTGCCAAACTGAAAGATGTTTAAGCCTTATGAAATACAATGTTTTCTGCAATGCTGTAAGACAGTTTTTAATGTGTTAGAAGTTATATGCACAAAAACTTATGTTAGGACTTCAATGATCAAGATTGTCAGTTTACAGCTTTCTGAGTCCAGTAATGTTGAAATAGTGCTGCTGTTCAAATGAAGTGAAATCAAGCCCAAATCTGCTCAAAAGCTTTTCTCTCTATCAGAGTAAGCTGTTTCATTCAGTATTAAGTGCAAATCTTGGCAAACTGATAGATGCTTATGCCTTATGAAATACAATGTTTTCTGCAATGCTGAAAGACAGTTTTTAATGTGTTAGAAGTTATATGCACAAAAACTAATGTTAGGACTTCAATGATCAAGATTGTCAGTTTACAGCTTTCTGAGTCCAGTAATGTTGAAATAGTGCTGCTGTTCAAATGAAGTGAAATCAAGCCCAAATCTGCTCAAAAGCTTTTCTCTCTATCAGAGTAAGCTGTTTCATTCAGTATTAAGTGCAAATCTTGCCAAACTGATAGATGCTTATGCCTTAGGAAATACAATGTTTTCTGCAATGCTGTAAGACAGTTTTTAATGTGTAAGAAGTTATATGCACAAAAACTTATGTTAGGACTTCAATGATCAAGATTGTCAGTTTACAGCTTTCTAAATCCAGTAATGTTGAAATAGTGCTGCTGTTCAAATGAAGTGAAATCAATCCCAAATCTGCTCAAAAGCTTTTCTCTCTATCAGAGTAAGCTGTTTCATTCAGTATTAAGTGCAAATCTTGGCAAACTGATAGATGCTTATGCCTTATGAAATACAATGTTTTCTGCAATGCTGAAAGACAGTTTTTAATGTGTTAGAAGTTATATGCACAAAAACTAATGTTAGGACTTCAATGATCAAGATTGTCAGTTTACAGCTTTCTGAGTCCAGTAATGTTGAAATAGTGCTGCTGTTCAAATGAAGTGAAATCAAGCCCAAATCTGCTCAAAAGCTTTTCTCTCTATCAGAGTAAGCTGTTTCATTCAGTATTAAGTGCAAATCTTGCCAAACTGATAGATGCTTATGCCTTATGAAATACAATGTTTTCTGCAATGCTGAAAGACAGTTTTTAATGTGTTAGAAGTTATATGCACAAAAACTTATGTTAGGACTTCAATGATCAAGATTGTCAGTTTACAGCTTTCTGAGTCCATTAATGTTGAAATAGTGATTCTGTTCAAATGAAGTGAAACCAAGCCCAAATCTCCTCAAAAACTTTTCTCTCTATCAGAGTAAGCTGTTTCATTCAGTATTAAGTGCAAATCTTGCCAAACTGAAAGATGCTTATGCCTTATGAAATACAATGTTTTCTGCAATGCTGTAAGACAGTTTTTAATGTGTTAGAAGTTATATGCACAAAAACTAATGTTAGGACTTCAAAGATCAAGATTGTCAGTTTACAGCTTTCTGAGTCCAGTAATGTTGAAATAGTGCTGCTGTTCAAATGAAGTGAAATCAAGCCCAAATCTGCTCAAAAGCTTTTCTCTCTATCAGAGTAAGCTGTTTCATACAGTATTAAGTGCAAATCTTGCCAAACTGATAGATGCTTATGCCTTATGAAATACAATGTTTTCTGCAATGCTGAAAGACAGTTTTTAATGTGTTAGAAGTTATATGCACAAAAACTAATGTTAGGACTTCAATGATCAAGATTGTCAGTTTACAGCTTTCTGAGTCCAGTAATGTTGAAATAGTGCTGCTGTTCAAATGAAGTGAAATCAAGCCCAAATCTGCTCAAAAGCTTTTCTCTCTATCAGAGTAAGCTGTTTCATTCAGTATTAAGTGCAAATCTTGCCAAACTGATAGATGCTTATGCCTTATGAAATACAATGTTTTCTGCAATGCTGAAAGACAGTTTTTAATGTGTTAGAAGTTATATGCACAAAAACTAATGTTAGGACTTCAATGATCAAGATTGTCAGTTTTCAGCTTTCTGAGTCCAGTAATGTTGAAATAGTGATTCTGTTCAAATGAAGTGAAATCAAGCCCAAATCTGCTCAAAAGCTTTTCTCTCTATTAGAGAAAGCTGTTTCATTCAGTATTAAGTGCAAATCTTGCCAAACTGATAGATGCTTATGCCTTATGAAATACAATGTTTTCTGCAATGCTGAAAGACAGTTTTTAATGTGTTAGAAGTTATATGCACAAAAACTAATGTTAGGACTTCAATGATCAAGATTGTCAGTTTACAGCTTTCTGAGTCCAGTAATGTTGAAATAGTGCTGCTGTTCAAATGAAGTGAAATCAAGCCCAAATCTGCTCAAAAGCTTTTCTCTCTATCAGAGTAAGCTGTTTCATTCAGTATTAAGTGCAAATCTTGCCAAACTGATAGATGCTTATGCCTTATGAAATACAATGTTTTCTGCAATGCTGTAAGACAGTTTTTAATGTGTTAGAAGTTATATGCACAAATACTAATGTTTGGACTTCAATGATCAAGATTGTCAGTTTACAGCTTTCTGAGTCCAGTAATGTTGAAATAGTGATTCTGTTCAAATGAAGTGAAACCAAGCCCAAATCTGCTCAAAAGCTTTTCTCTCTATCAGAGTAAGCTGTTTCATTCAGTATTAAGTGCAAATCTTGCCAAACTGATAGATGCTTATGCCTTATGAAATACAATGTTTTCTGCAATGCTGTAAGACAGTTTTTAATGTGTTAGAAGTTATATGCACAAAAACTAATGTTAGGACTTCAATGATCAAGATTGTCAGTTTTCAGCTTTCTGAGTCCAGTAATGTTGAAATAGTGCTGCTGTTCAAATGAAGTGAAATCAAGCCCAAATCTGCTCAAAAGCTTTTCTCTCTATCAGAGTAAGCTGTTTCATTCAGTATTCAGTGCAAATCTTGCCAAACTGAAAGATGTTTAAGCCTTATGAAATACAATGTTTTCTGCAATGCTGTAAGACAGTTTTTAATGTGTTAGAAGTTATATGCACAAAAACTTATGTTAGGACTTCAATGATCAAGATTGTCAGTTTACAGCTTTCTGAGTCCAGTAATGTTGAAATAGTGCTGCTGTTCAAATGAAGTGAAATCAAGCCCAAATCTGCTCAAAAGCTTTTCTCTCTATCAGAGTAAGCTGTTTCATTCAGTATTAAGTGCAAATCTTGCCAAACTGATAGATGCTTATGCCTTATGAAATACAATGTTTTCTGCAATGCTGTAAGACAGTTTTTAATGTGTTAGAAGTTATATGCACAAAAACTAATGTTAGGACTTCAATGATCAAGATTGTCAGTTTTCAGCTTTCTGAGTCCAGTAATGTTGAAATAGTGATTCTGTTCAAATGAAGTGAAACCAAGCCCAAATCTGCTCAAAAGCTTTTCTCTCTATCAGAGTAAGCTGTTTCATTCAGTATTAAGTGCAAATCTTGCCAAACTGAAAGATGCTTATGCCTTATGAAATACAATGTTTTCTGCAATGCTGTAAGACAGTTTTTAATGTGTTAGAAGTTATATGCACAAAAACTTATGTTAGGACTTCAATGATCAAGATTGTCAGTTTACAGCTTTCTGAGTCCAGTAATGTTGAAATAGTGCTGCTGTTCAAATGAAGTGAAATCAAGCCCAAATCTGCTCAAAAGCTTTTCTCTCTATCAGAGTAAGCTGTTTCATTCAGTATTAAGTGCAAATCTTGGCAAACTGATAGATGCTTATGCCTTATGAAATACAATGTTTTCTGCAATGCTGTAAGACAGTTTTTAATGTGTTAGAAGTTATATGCACAAAAACTAATGTTAGGACTTCAATGATCAAGATTGTCAGTTTTCAGCTTTCTGAGTCCAGTAATGTTGAAATAGTGATTCTGTTCAAATGAAGTGAAACCAAGCCCAAATCTGCTCAAAAGCTTTTCTCTCTATCAGAGTAAGCTGTTTCATTCAGTATTAAGTGCAAATATTGCCAAACTGAAAGATGCTTATGCCTTATGAAATACAATGTTTTCTGCAATGCTGTAAGACAGTTTTTAATGTGTTAGAAGTTATATGCACAAAAACTAATGTTAGGACTTCAAAGATCAAGATTGTCAGTTTACAGCTTTCTGAGTCCAGTAATGTTGAAATAGTGCTGCTGTTCAAATGAAGTGAAATCAAGCCCAAATCTGCTCAAAAGCTTTTCTCTCTATCAGAGTAAGCTGTTTCATACAGTATTAAGTGCAAATCTTGCCAAACTGATAGATGCTTATGCCTTATGAAATACAATGTTTTTTCTGCAATGCTGTAAGACAGTTTTTAATGTGTTAGAAGTTATATGCACAAAAACTAATGTTAGGACTTCAATGATCAAGATTGTCAGTTTTCAGCTTTCTGAGTCCAGTAATGTTGAAATAGTGATTCTGTTCAAATGAAGTGAAACCAAGCCCAAATCTGCTCAAAAGCTTTTCTCTCTATCAGAGTAAGCTGTTTCATTCAGTATTAAGTGCAAATCTTGGCAAACTGATAGATGCTTATGCCTTATGAAATACAATGTTTTCTGCAATGCTGAAAGACAGTTTTTAATGTGTTAGAAGTTATATGCACAAAAACTAATGTTAGGACTTCAATGATCAAGATTGTCAGTTTACAGCTTTCTGAGTCCAGTAATGTTGAAATAGTGCTGCTGTTCAAATGAAGTGAAATCAAGCCCAAATCTGCTCAAAAGCTTTTCTCTCTATCAGAGTAAGCTGTTTCATTCAGTATTAAGTGCAAATCTTGGCAAACTGATAGATGCTTATGCCTTATGAAATACAATGTTTTCTGCAATGCTGAAAGACAGTTTTTAATGTGTTAGAAGTTATATGCACAAAAACTAATGTTAGGACTTCAATGATCAAGATTGTCAGTTTACAGCTTTCTGAGTCCAGTAATGTTGAAATAGTGCTGCTGTTCAAATGAAGTGAAATCAAGCCCAAATCTGCTCAAAAGCTTTTCTCTCTATCAGAGTAAGCTGTTTCATTCAGTATTAAGTGCAAATCTTGCCAAACTGATAGATGCTTATGCCTTAGGAAATACAATGTTTTCTGCAATGCTGTAAGACAGTTTTTAATGTGTTAGAAGTTATATGCACAAAAACTTATGTTAGGACTTCAATGATCAAGATTGTCAGTTTACAGCTTTCTGAGTCCAGTAATGTTGAAATAGTGCTGCTGTTCAAATGAAGTGAAATCAATCCCAAATCTGCTCAAAAGCTTTTCTCTCTATCAGAGTAAGCTGTTTCATTCAGTATTAAGTGCAAATCTTGCCAAACTGATAGATGCTTATGCCTTATGAAATACAATGTTTTCTGCAATGCTGAAAGACAGTTTTTAATGTGTTAGAAGTTATATGCACAAAAACTAATGTTAGGACTTCAATGATCAAGATTGTCAGTTTACAGCTTTCTGAGTCCAGTAATGTTGAAATAGTGCTGCTGTTCAAATGAAGTGAAATCAAGCCCAAATCTGCTCAAAAGCTTTTCTCTCTATCAGAGTAAGCTGTTTCATTCAGTATTAAGTGCAAATCTTGCCAAACTGATAGATGCTTATGCCTTATGAAATACAATGTTTTCTGCAATGCTGAAAGACAGTTTTTAATGTGTTAGAAGTTATATGCACAAAAACTTATGTTAGGACTTCAATGATCAAGATTGTCAGTTTACAGCTTTCTGAGTCCAGTAATGTTGAAATAGTGATTCTGTTCAAATGAAGTGAAACCAAGCCCAAATCTGCTCAAAAGCTTTTCTCTCTATCAGAGTAAGCTGTTTCATTCAGTATTAAGTGCAAATATTGCCAAACTGAAAGATGCTTATGCCTTATGAAATACAATGTTTTCTGCAATGCTGTAAGACAGTTTTTAATGTGTTAGAAGTTATATGCACAAAAACTAATGTTAGGACTTCAAAGATCAAGATTGTCAGTTTACAGCTTTCTGAGTCCAGTAATGTTGAAATAGTGCTGCTGTTCAAATGAAGTGAAATCAAGCCCAAATCTGCTCAAAAGCTTTTCTCTCTATCAGAGTAAGCTGTTTCATACAGTATTAAGTGCAAATCTTGCCAAACTGATAGATGCTTATGCCTTATGAAATACAATGTTTTTTCTGCAATGCTGAAGGACAGTTTTTAATGTGTTAGAAGTTATATGCACAAAAACTTATGATAGGACTTCAATAATCAAGATTGTCAGTTTTCAGCTTTCTGAGTCCAGTAATGTTGAAATAGTGATTCTGTTCAAATGAAGTGAAATCAAGCCCAAATCTGCTCAAAAGCTTTTCTCTCTATTAGAGAAAGCTGTTTCATTCAGTATTCAGTGCAAATCTTGCCAAACTGAAAGATGTTTATGCCTTATGAAATACAATGTTTTCTGCAATGCTGTAAGACAGTTTTTAATGTGTTAGAAGTTATATGCACAAAAACTTATGTTAGGACTTCAATGATCAAGATTGTCAGTTTACAGCTTTCTGAGTCCAGTAATGTTGAAATAGTGCTGCTGTTCAAATGAAGTGAAATCAAGCACAAATCTGCTCAAAAGCTTTTCTCTCTATCAGAGTAAGCTGTTTCATTCAGTATTAAGTGCAAATCTTGCCAAACTGATAGATGCTTATGCCTTATGAAATACAATGTTTTCTGCAATGCTGTAAGACAGTTTTTAATGTGTTAGAAGTTATATGCACAAAAACTAATGTTAGGACTTCAATGATCAAGATTGTCAGTTTTCAGCTTTCTGAGTCCAGTAATGTTGAAATAGTGATTCTGTTCAAATGAAGTGAAACCAAGCCCAAATCTGCTCAAAAGCTTTTCTCTCTATCAGAGTAAGCTGTTTCATTCAGTATTAAGTGCAAATCTTGCCAAACTGATAGATGCTTATGCCTTATGAAATACAATGTTTTCTGCAATGCTGTAAGACAGTTTTTAATGTGTTAGAAGTTATATGCACAAAAACTTATGTTAGGACTTCAATGAATCAAGTTTGTCAGTTTACAGCTTTCTGAGTCCAGTAATGTTGAAATAGTGATTCTGTTCAAATGAAGTGAAACCAAGCCCAAATCTGCTCAAAAGCTTTTCTCTCTATCAGAGTAAGCTGTTTCATTCAGTATTAAGTGCAAATCTTGCCAAACTGAAAGATGTTTAAGCCTTATGAAACACAATGTTTTCTGCAATGCTGTAAGACAGTTTTTAATGTGTTAGAAGTTATATGCACAAAAACTTATGTTAGGACTTCAATGATCAAGATTGTCAGTTTACAGCTTTCTGAGTCCAGTAATGTTGAAATAGTGCTGCTGTTCAAATGAAGTGAAATCAATCCCAAATCTGCTCAAAAGCTTTTCTCTCTATCAGAGTAAGCTGTTTCATTCAGTATTAAGTGCAAATCTTGCCAAACTGATAGATGCTTATGCCTTATGAAATACAATGTTTTCTGCAATGCTGAAAGACAGTTTTTAATGTGTTAGAAGTTATATGCACAAAAACTAATGTTAGGACTTCAATGATCAAGATTGTCAGTTTACAGCTTTCTGAGTCCAGTAATGTTGAAATAGTGCTGCTGTTCAAATGAAGTGAAATCAAGCCCAAATCTGCTCAAAAGCTTTTCTCTCTATCAGAGTAAGCTGTTTCATTCAGTATTAAGTGCAAATCTTGCCAAACTGATAGATGCTTATGCCTTATGAAATACAATGTTTTCTGCAATGCTGAAAGACAGTTTTTAATGTGTTAGAAGTTATATGCACAAAAACTAATGTTAGGACTTCAATGATCAAGATTGTCAGTTTTCAGCTTTCTGAGTCCAGTAATGTTGAAATAGTGATTCTGTTCAAATGAAGTGAAATCAAGCCCAAATCTGCTCAAAAGCTTTTCTCTCTATTAGAGAAAGCTGTTTCATTCAGTATTAAGTGCAAATCTTGCCAAACTGATAGATGCTTATGCCTTATGAAATACAATGTTTTCTGCAATGCTGAAAGACAGTTTTTAATGTGTTAGAAGTTATATGCACAAAAATTAATGTTAGGACTTCAATGATCAAGATTGTCAGTTTACAGCTTTCTGAGTCCAGTAATGTTGAAATAGTGCTGCTGTTCAAATGAAGTGAAATCAAGCCCAAATCTGCTCAAAAGCTTTTCTCTCTATCAGAGTAAGCTGTTTCATTCAGTATTAAGTGCAAATCTTGCCAAACTGATAGATGCTTATGCCTTATGAAATACAATGTTTTCTGCAATGTTGTAAGACAGTTTTTAATGTGTTAGAAGTTATATGCACAAATACTAATGTTTGGACTTCAATGATCAAGATTGTCAGTTTACAGCTTTCTTAGTCCAGTAATGTTGAAATAGTGATTCTGTTCAAATGAAGTGAAACCAAGCCCAAATCTGCTCAAAAGCTTTTCTCTCTATCAGAGTAAGCTGTTTCATTCAGTATTAAGTGCAAATCTTGCCAAACTGATAGATGCTTATGCCTTATGAAATACAATGTTTTCTGCAATGCTGTAAGACAGTTTTTAATGTGTTAGAAGTTATATGCACAAAAACTAATGTTAGGACTTCAATGATCAAGATTGTCAGTTTTCAGCTTTCTGAGTCCAGTAATGTTGAAATAGTGCTGCTGTTCAAATGAAGTGAAATCAAGCCCAAATCTGCTCAAAAGCTTTTCTCTCTATCAGAGTAAGCTGTTTCATTCAGTATTCAGTGCAAATCTTGCCAAACTGAAAGATGTTTAAGCCTTATGAAATACAATGTTTTCTGCAATGCTGTAAGACAGTTTTTAATGTGTTAGAAGTTATATGCACAAAAACTTATGTTAGGACTTCAATGATCAAGATTGTCAGTTTACAGCTTTCTGAGTCCAGTAATGTTGAAATAGTGCTGCTGTTCAAATGAAGTGAAATCAAGCCCAAATCTGCTCAAAAGCTTTTCTCTCTATCAGAGTAAGCTGTTTCATTCAGTATTAAGTGCAAATCTTGCCAAACTGATAGATGCTTATGCCTTATGAAATACAATGTTTTCTGCAATGCTGTAAGACAGTTTTTAATGTGTTAGAAGTTATATGCACAAAAACTAATGTTAGGACTTCAATGATCAAGATTGTCAGTTTTCAGCTTTCTGAGTCCAGTAATGTTGAAATAGTGATTCTGTTCAAATGAAGTGAAACCAAGCCCAAATCTGCTCAAAAGCTTTTCTCTCTATCAGAGTAAGCTGTTTCATTCAGTATTAAGTGCAAATCTTGCCAAACTGAAAGATGCTTATGCCTTATGAAATACAATGTTTTCTGCAATGCTGTAAGACAGTTTTTAATGTGTTAGAAGTTATATGCACAAAAACTTATGTTAGGACTTCAATGATCAAGATTGTCAGTTTACAGCTTTCTGAGTCCAGTAATGTTGAAATAGTGCTGCTGTTCAAATGAAGTGAAATCAAGCCCAAATCTGCTCAAAAGCTTTTCTCTCTATCAGAGTAAGCTGTTTCATTCAGTATTAAGTGCAAATCTTGGCAAACTGATAGATGCTTATGCCTTATGAAATACAATGTTTTCTGCAATGCTGTAAGACAGTTTTTAATGTGTTAGAAGTTATATGCACAAAAACTAATGTTAGGACTTCAATGATCAAGATTGTCAGTTTTCAGCTTTCTGAGTCCAGTAATGTTGAAATAGTGATTCTGTTCAAATGAAGTGAAACCAAGCCCAAATCTGCTCAAAAGCTTTTCTCTCTATCAGAGTAAGCTGTTTCATTCAGTATTAAGTGCAAATCTTGCCAAACTGATAGATGCTTATGCCTTATGAAATACAATGTTTTCTGCAATGCTGAAAGACAGTTTTTAATGTGTTAGAAGTTATATGCACAAAAACTAATGTTAGGACTTCAATGATCAAGATTGTCAGTTTTCAGCTTTCTGAGTCCAGTAATGTTGAAATAGTGATTCTGTTCAAATGAAGTGAAATCAAGCCCAAATCTGCTCAAAAGCTTTTCTCTCTATTAGAGAAAGCTGTTTCATTCAGTATTAAGTGCAAATCTTGCCAAACTGATAGATGCTTATGCCTTATGAAATACAATGTTTTCTGCAATGCTGAAAGACAGTTTTTAATGTGTTAGAAGTTATATGCACAAAAACTAATGTTAGGACTTCAATGATCAAGATTGTCAGTTTACAGCTTTCTGAGTCCAGTAATGTTGAAATAGTGATTCTGTTCAAATGAAGTGAAACCAAGCCCAAATCTGCTCAAAAGCTTTTCTCTCTATCAGAGTAAGCTGTTTCATTCAGTATTAAGTGCAAATCTTGCCAAACTGAAAGATGCTTATGCCTTATGAAATACAATGTTTTCTGCAATGCTGTAAGACAGTTTTTAATGTGTTAGAAGTTATATGCACAAAAACTAATGTTAGGACTGCAAAGATCAAGATTGTCAGTTTACAGCTTTCTGAGTCCAGTAATGTTGAAATAGTGCTGCTGTTCAAATGAAGTGAAATCAAGCCCAAATCTGCTCAAAAGCTTTTCTCTCTATCAGAGTAAGCTGTTTCATTCAGTATTAAGTGCAAATCTTGCCAAACTGATAGATGCTTATGCCTTATGAAATACAATGTTTTCTGCAATGCTGTAAGACAGTTTTTAATGTGTTAGAAGTTATATGCACAAAAACTTATGTTAGGACTTCAATGATCAAGATTGTCAGTTTACAGCTTTCTGAGTCCAGTAATGTTGAAATAGTGATTCTGTTCAAATGAAGTGAAACCAAGCCCAAATCTGCTCAAAAGCTTTTCTCTCTATCAGAGTAAGCTGTTTCATTCAGTATTAAGTGCAAATCTTGCCAAACTGAAAGATGCTTATGCCTTATGAAATACAATGTTTTCTGCAATGCTGTAAGACAGTTTTTAATGTGTTAGAAGTTATATGCACAAAAACTAATGTTAGGACTTCAAAGATCAAGATTGTCAGTTTACAGCTTTCTGAGTCCAGTAATGTTGAAATAGTGCTGCTGTTCAAATGAAGTGAAATCAAGCCCAAATCTGCTCAAAAGCTTTTCTCTCTATCAGAGTAAGCTGTTTCATACAGTATTAAGTGCAAATCTTGCCAAACTGATAGATGCTTATGCCTTATGAAATACAATTTTTTTCTGCAATGCTGAAGGACAGTTTTTAATGTGTTAGAAGTTATATGCACAAAAACTTATGTTAGGACTTCAATAATCAAGATTGTCAGTTTTCAGCTTTCTGAGTCCAGTAATGTTGAAATAGTGATTCTGTTCAAATGAAGTGAAATCAAGCCCAAATCTGCTCAAAAGCTTTTCTCTCTATTAGAGAAAGCTGTTTCATTCAGTATTCAGTGCAAATCTTGCCAAACTGAAAGATGTTTATGCCTTATGAAATACAATGTTTTCTGCAATGCTGTAAGACAGTTTTTAATGTGTTAGAAGTTATATGCACAAAAACTTATGTTAGGACTTCAATGATCAAGATTGTCAGTTTACAGCTTTCTGAGTCCAGTAATGTTGAAATAGTGCTGCTGTTCAAATGAAGTGAAATCAAGCCCAAATCTGCTCAAAAGCTTTTCTCTCTATCAGAGTAAGCTGTTTCATTCAGTATTAAGTGCAAATCTTGCCAAACTGATAGATGCTTATGCCTTATGAAATACAATGTTTTCTGCAATGCTGTAAGACAGTTTTTAATGTGTTAGAAGTTATATGCACAAAAACTAATGTTAGGACTTCAATGATCAAGATTGTCAGTTTTCAGCTTTCTGAGTCCAGTAATGTTGAAATAGTGATTCTGTTCAAATGAAGTGAAACCAAGCCCAAATCTGCTCAAAAGCTTTTCTCTCTATCAGAGTAAGCTGTTTCATTCAGTATTAAGTGCAAATCTTGCCAAACTGATAGATGCTTATGCCTTATGAAATACAATGTTTTCTGCAATGCTGTAAGACAGTTTTTAATGTGTTAGAAGTTATATGCACAAAAACTTATGTTAGGACTTCAATGATCAAGATTGTCAGTTTACAGCTTTCTGAGTCCAGTAATGTTGAAATAGTGATTCTGTTCAAATGAAGTGAAACCAAGCCCATATCTGCTCAAAAGCTTTTCTCTCTATCAGAGTAAGCTGTTTCATTCAGTATTAAGTGCAAATCTTGCCAAACTGAAAGATGTTTAAGCCTTATGAAACACAATGTTTTCTGCAATGCTGTAAGACAGTTTTTAATGTGTTAGAAGTTATATGCACAAAAACTTATGTTAGGACTTCAATGATCAAGATTGTCAGTTTACAGCTTTCTGAGTCCAGTAATGTTGAAATAGTGCTGCTGTTCAAATGAAGTGAAATCAATCCCAAATCTGCTCAAAAGCTTTTCTCCCTATCAGAGTAAGCTGTTTCATTCAGTATTAAGTGCAAATCTTGCCAAACTGATAGATGCTTATGCCTTATGAAATACAATGTTTTCTGCAATGCTGAAAGACAGTTTTTAATGTGTTAGAAGTTATATGCACAAAAACTAATGTTAGGACTTCAATGATCAAGATTGTCAGTTTACAGCTTTCTGAGTCCAGTAATGTTGAAATAGTGCTGCTGTTCAAATGAAGTGAAATCAAGCCCAAATCTGCTCAAAAGCTTTTCTCTCTATCAGAGTAAGCTGTTTCATTCAGTATTAAGTGCAAATCTTGCCAAACTGATAGATGCTTATGCCTTATGAAATACAATGTTTTCTGCAATGCTGAAAGACAGTTTTTAATGTGTTAGAAGTTATATGCACAAAAACTAATGTTAGGACTTCAATGATCAAGATTGTCAGTTTTCAGCTTTCTGAGTCCAGTAATGTTGAAATAGTGATTCTGTTCAAATGAAGTGAAATCAAGCCCAAATCTGCTCAAAAGCTTTTCTCTCTATTAGAGAAAGCTGTTTCATTCAGTATTAAGTGCAAATCTTGCCAAACTGATAGATGCTTATGCCTTATGAAATACAATGTTTTCTGCAATGCTGAAAGACAGTTTTTAATGTGTTAGAAGTTATATGCACAAAAACTAATGTTAAAACTTCAATGATCAAGATTGTCAGTTTACAGCTTTCTGAGTCCAGTAATGTTGAAATAGTGCTGCTGTTCAAATGAAGTGAAATCAAGCCCAAATCTGCTCAAAAGCTTTTCTCTCTATCAGAGTAAGCTGTTTCATTCAGTATTAAGTGCAAATCTTGCCAAACTGATAGATGCTTATGCCTTATGAAATACAATGTTTTCTGCAATGCTGTAAGACAGTTTTTAATGTGTTAGAAGTTATATGCACAAATACTAATGTTTGGACTTCAATGATCAAGATTGTCAGTTTACAGCTTTCTGAGTCCAGTAATGTTGAAATAGTGATTCTGTTCAAATGAAGTGAAACCAAGCCCAAATCTGCTCAAAAGCTTTTCTCTCTATCAGAGTAAGCTGTTTCATTCAGTATTAAGTGCAAATCTTGCCAAACTGATAGATGCTTATGCCTTATGAAATACAATGTTTTCTGCAATGCTGTAAGACAGTTTTTAATGTGTTAGAAGTTATATGCACAAAAACTAATGTTAGGACTTCAATGATCAAGATTGTCAGTTTTCAGCTTTCTGAGTCCAGTAATGTTGAAATAGTGCTGCTGTTCAAATGAAGTGAAATCAAGCCCAAATCTGCTCAAAAGCTTTTCTCTCTATCAGAGTAAGCTGTTTCATTCAGTATTCAGTGCAAATCTTGCCAAACTGAAAGATGTTTAAGCCTTATGAAATTCAATGTTTTCTGCAATGCTGTAAGACAGTTTTTAATGTGTTAGAAGTTATATGCACAAAAACTTATGTTAGGACTTCAATGATCAAGATTGTCAGTTTACAGCTTTCTGAGTCCAGTAATGTTGAAATAGTGCTGCTGTTCAAATGAAGTGAAATCAAGCCCAAATCTGCTCAAAAGCTTTTCTCTCTATCAGAGTAAGCTGTTTCATTCAGTATTAAGTGCAAATCTTGCCAAACTGATAGATGCTTATGCCTTATGAAATACAATGTTTTCTGCAATGCTGTAAGACAGTTTTTAATGTGTTAGAAGTTATATGCACAAAAACTAATGTTAGGACTTCAATGATCAAGATTGTCAGTTTTCAGCTTTCTGAGTCCAGTAATGTTGAAATAGTGATTCTGTTCAAATGAAGTGAAACCAAGCCCAAATCTGCTCAAAAGCTTTTCTCTCTATCAGAGTAAGCTGTTTCATTCAGTATTAAGTGCAAATCTTGCCAAACTGAAAGATGCTTATGCCTTATGAAATACAATGTTTTCTGCAATGCTGTAAGACAGTTTTTAATGTGTTAGATGTTATATGCACAAAAACTTATGTTAGGACTTCAATGATCAAGATTGTCAGTTTACAGCTTTCTGAGTCCAGTAATGTTGAAATAGTGCTGCTGTTCAAATGAAGTGAAATCAAGCCCAAATCTGCTCAAAAGCTTTTCTCTCTATCAGAGTAAGCTGTTTCATTCAGTATTAAGTGCAAATCTTGGCAAACTGATAGATGCTTATGCCTTATGAAATACAATGTTTTCTGCAATGCTGTAAGACAGTTTTTAATGTGTTAGAAGTTATATGCACAAAAACTAATGTTAGGACTTCAATGATCAAGATTGTCAGTTTTCAGCTTTCTGAGTCCAGTAATGTTGAAATAGTGATTCTGTTCAAATGAAGTGAAACCAAGCCCAAATCTGCTCAAAAGCTTTTCTCTCTATCAGAGTAAGCTGTTTCATTCAGTATTAAGTGCAAATCTTGCCAAACTGATAGATGCTTATGCCTTATGAAATACAATGTTTTCTGCAATGCTGAAAGACAGTTTTTAATGTGTTAGAAGTTATATGCACAAAAACTAATGTTAGGACTTCAATGATCAAGATTGTCAGTTTTCAGCTTTCTGAGTCCAGTAATGTTGAAATAGTGATTCTGTTCAAATGAAGTGAAATCAAGCCCAAATCTGCTCAAAAGCTTTTCTCTCTATTAGAGAAAGCTGTTTCATTCAGTATTAAGTGCAAATCTTGCCAAACTGATAGATGCTTATGCCTTATGAAATACAATGTTTTCTGCAATGCTGAAAGACAGTTTTTAATGTGTTAGAAGTTATATGCACAAAAACTAATGTTAGGACTTCAATGATCAAGATTGTCAGTTTACAGCTTTCTGAGTCCAGTAATGTTGAAATAGTGATTATGTTCAAATGAAGTGAAACCAAGCCCAAATCTGCTCAAAAGCTTTTCTCTCTATCAGAGTAAGCTGTTTCATTCAGTATTAAGTGCAAATCTTGCCAAACTGAAAGATGCTTATGCCTTATGAAATACAATGTTTTCTGCAATGCTGTAAGACAGTTTTTAATGTGTTAGAAGTTATATGCACAAAAACTAATGTTAGGACTTCAAAGATCAAGATTGTCAGTTTACAGCTTTCTGAGTCCAGTAATGTTGAAATAGTGCTGCTGTTCAAATGAAGTGAAATCAAGCCCAAATCTGCTCAAAAGCTTTTCTCTCTATCAGAGTAAGCTGTTTCATTCAGTATTAAGTGCAAATCTTGCCAAACTGATAGATGCTTATGCCTTATGAAATACAATGTTTTCTGCAATGCTGTAAGACAGTTTTTAATGTGTTAGAAGTTATATGCACAAAAACTAATGTTAGGACTTCAATGATCAAGATTGTCAGTTTACAGCTTTCTGAGTCCAGTAATGTTGAAATAGTGATTCTGTTCAAATGAAGTGAAACCAAGCCCAAATCTGCTCAAAAGCTTTTCTCTCTATCAGAGTAAGCTGTTTCATTCAGTATTAAGTGCAAATCTTGCCAAACTGATAGATGCTTATGCCTTATGAAATACAATGTTTTCTGCAATGCTGTAAGACAGTTTTTAATGTGTTAGAAGTTATATGCACAAAAACTTATGTTAGGACTTCAATGATCAAGATTGTCAGTTTACAGCTTTCTGAGTCCAGTAATGTTGAAATAGTGCTGCTGTTCAAATGAAGTGAAATCAAGCCCAAATCTGCTCAAAAGCTTTTCTCTCTATCAGAGTAAGCTGTTTCATTCAGTATTCAGTGCAAATCTTGCCAAACTGAAAGATGTTTAAGCCTTATGAAATACAATGTTTTCTGCAATGCTGTAAGACAGTTTTTAATGTGTTAGAAGTTATATGCACAAAAACTTATGTTAGGACTTCAATGATCAAGATTGTCAGTTTACAGCTTTCTGAGTCCAGTAATGTTGAAATAGTGCTGCTGTTCAAATGAAGTGAAATCAAGCCCAAATCTGCTCAAAAGCTTTTCTCTCTATCAGAGTAAGCTGTTTCATTCAGTATTAAGTGCAAAACTTGGCAAACTGATAGATGCTTATGCCTTATGAAATACAATGTTTTCTGCAATGCTGTAAGACAGTTTTTAATGTGTTAGAAGTTATATGCACAAAAACTTATGTTAGGACTTCAATGATCAAGATTGTCAGTTTACAGCTTTCTGAGTCCAGTAATGTTGAAATAGTGCTGCTGTTCAAATGAAGTGAAATCAAGCCCAAATCTGCTCAAAAGCTTTTCTCTCTATCAGAGTAAGCTGTTTCATTCAGTATTAAGTGCAAATCTTGCCAAACTGATAGATGCTTATGCCTTATGAAATACAATGTTTTCTGCAATGCTGTAAGACAGTTTTTAATGTGTTAGAAGTTATATGCACAAAAACTAATGTTAGGACTTCAATGATCAAGATTGTCAGTTTTCAGCTTTCTGAGTCCAGTAATGTTGAAATAGTGATTCTGTTCAAATGAAGTGAAACCAAGCCCAAATCTGCTCAAAAGCTTTTCTCTCTATCAGAGTAAGCTGTTTCATTCAGTATTAAGTGCAAATCTTGCCAAACTGAAAGATGCTTATGCCTTATGAAATACAATGTTTTCTGCAATGCTGTAAGACAGTTTTTAATGTGTTAGAAGTTATATGCACAAAAACTTATGTTAGGACTTCAATGATCAAGATTGTCAGTTTACAGCTTTCTGAGTCCAGTAATGTTGAAATAGTGCTGCTGTTCAAATGAAGTGAAATCAAGCCCAAATCTGCTCAAAAGCTTTTCTCTCTATCAGAGTAAGCTGTTTCATTCAGTATTAAGTGCAAATCTTGCCAAACTGATAGATGCTTATGCCTTATGAAATACAATGTTTTCTGCAATGCTGTAAGACAGTTTTTAATGTGTTAGAAGTTATATGCACAAAAACTAATGTTAGGACTTCAATGATCAAGATTGTCAGTTTTCAGCTTTCTGAGTCCAGTAATGTTGAAATAGTGATTCTGTTCAAATGAAGTGAAACCAAGCCCAAATCTGCTCAAAAGCTTTTCTCTCTATCAGAGTAAGCTGTTTCATTCAGTATTAAGTGCAAATCTTGCCAAACTGATAGATGCTTATGCCTTATGAAATACAATGTTTTCTGCAATGCTGTAAGACAGTTTTTAATGTGTTAGAAGTTATATGCACAAAAACTTATGTTAGGACTTCAATGAATCAAGTTTGTCAGTTTACAGCTTTCTGAGTCCAGTAATGTTGAAATAGTGATTCTGTTCAAATGAAGTGAAACCAAGCCCAAATCTGCTCAAAAGCTTTTCTCTCTATCAGAGTAAGCTGTTTCATTCAGTATTAAGTGCAAATCTTGCCAAACTGAAAGATGTTTAAGCCTTATGAAACACAATGTTTTCTGCAATGCTGTAAGACAGTTTTTAATGTGTTAGAAGTTATATGCACAAAAACTTATGTTAGGACTTCAATGATCAAGATTGTCAGTTTACAGCTTTCTGAGTCCAGTAATGTTGAAATAGTGCTGCTGTTCAAATGAAGTGAAATCAATCCCAAATCTGCTCAAAAGCTTTTCTCTCTATCAGAGTAAGCTGTTTCATTCAGTATTAAGTGCAAATCTTGCCAAACTGATAGATGCTTATGCCTTATGAAATACAATGTTTTCTGCAATGCTGAAAGACAGTTTTTAATGTGTTAGAAGTTATATGCACAAAAACTAATGTTAGGACTTCAATGATCAAGATTGTCAGTTTACAGCTTTCTGAGTCCAGTAATGTTGAAATAGTGCTGCTGTTCAAATGAAGTGAAATCAAGCCCAAATCTGCTCAAAAGCTTTTCTCTCTATCAGAGTAAGCTGTTTCATTCAGTATTAAGTGCAAATCTTGCCAAACTGATAGATGCTTATGCCTTATGAAATACAATGTTTTCTGCAATGCTGAAAGACAGTTTTTAATGTGTTAGAAGTTATATGCACAAAAACTAATGTTAGGACTTCAATGATCAAGATTGTCAGTTTTCAGCTTTCTGAGTCCAGTAATGTTGAAATAGTGATTCTGTTCAAATGAAGTGAAATCAAGCCCAAATCTGCTCAAAAGCTTTTCTCTCTATTAGAGAAAGCTGTTTCATTCAGTATTAAGTGCAAATCTTGCCAAACTGATAGATGCTTATGCCTTATGAAATACAATGTTTTCTGCAATGCTGAAAGACAGTTTTTAATGTGTTAGAAGTTATATGCACAAAAACTAATGTTAGGACTTCAATGATCAAGATTGTCAGTTTACAGCTTTCTGAGTCCAGTAATGTTGAAATAGTGCTGCTGTTCAAATGAAGTGAAATCAAGCCCAAATCTGCTCAAAAGCTTTTCTCTCTATCAGAGTAAGCTGTTTCATTCAGTATTAAGTGCAAATCTTGCCAAACTGATAGATGCTTATGCCTTATGAAATACAATGTTTTCTGCAATGCTGTAAGACAGTTTTTAATGTGTTAGAAGTTATATGCACAAATACTAATGTTTGGACTTCAATGATCAAGATTGTCAGTTTACAGCTTTCTGAGTCCAGTAATGTTGAAATAGTGATTCTGTTCAAATGAAGTGAAACCAAGCCCAAATCTGCTCAAAAGCTTTTCTCTCTATCAGAGTAAGCTGTTTCATTCAGTATTAAGTGCAAATCTTGCCAAACTGATAGATGCTTATGCCTTATGAAATACAATGTTTTCTGCAATGCTGTAAGACAGTTTTTAATGTGTTAGAAGTTATATGCACAAAAACTAATGTTAGGACTTCAATGATCAAGATTGTCAGTTTTCAGCTTTCTGAGTCCAGTAATGTTGAAATAGTGCTGCTGTTCAAATGAAGTGAAATCAAGCCCAAATCTGCTCAAAAGCTTTTCTCTCTATCAGAGTAAGCTGTTTCATTCAGTATTCAGTGCAAATCTTGCCAAACTGAAAGATGTTTAAGCCTTATGAAATACAATGTTTTCTGCAATGCTGTAAGACAGTTTTTAATGTGTTAGAAGTTATATGCACAAAAACTTATGTTAGGACTTCAATGATCAAGATTGTCAGTTTACAGCTTTCTGAGTCCAGTAATGTTGAAATAGTGCTGCTGTTCAAATGAAGTGAAATCAAGCCCAAATCTGCTCAAAAGCTTTTCTCTCTATCAGAGTAAGCTGTTTCATTCAGTATTAAGTGCAAATCTTGCCAAACTGATAGATGCTTATGCCTTATGAAATACAATGTTTTCTGCAATGCTGTAAGACAGTTTTTAATGTGTTAGAAGTTATATGCACAAAAACTAATGTTAGGACTTCAATGATCAAGATTGTCAGTTTTCAGCTTTCTGAGTCCAGTAATGTTGAAATAGTGATTCTGTTCAAATGAAGTGAAACCAAGCCCAAATCTGCTCAAAAGCTTTTCTCTCTATCAGAGTAAGCTGTTTCATTCAGTATTAAGTGCAAATCTTGCCAAACTGAAAGATGCTTATGCCTTATGAAATACAATGTTTTCTGCAATGCTGTAAGACAGTTTTTAATGTGTTAGAAGTTATATGCACAAAAACTTATGTTAGGACTTCAATGATCAAGATTGTCAGTTTACAGCTTTCTGAGTCCAGTAATGTTGAAATAGTGCTGCTGTTCAAATGAAGTGAAATCAAGCCCAAATCTGCTCAAAAGCTTTTCTCTCTATCAGAGTAAGCTGTTTCATTCAGTATTAAGTGCAAATCTTGGCAAACTGATAGATGCTTATGCCTTATGAAATACAATGTTTTCTGCAATGCTGTAAGACAGTTTTTAATGTGTTAGAAGTTATATGCACAAAAACTAATGTTAGGACTTCAATGATCAAGATTGTCAGTTTTCAGCTTTCTGAGTCCAGTAATGTTGAAATAGTGATTCTGTTCAAATGAAGTGAAACCAAGCCCAAATCTGCTCAAAAGCTTTTCTCTCTATCAGAGTAAGCTGTTTCATTCAGTATTAAGTGCAAATCTTGCCAAACTGATAGATGCTTATGCCTTATGAAATACAATGTTTTCTGCAATGCTGAAAGACAGTTTTTAATGTGTTAGAAGTTATATGCACAAAAACTAATGTTAGGACTTCAATGATCAAGATTGTCAGTTTTCAGCTTTCTGAGTCCAGTAATGTTGAAATAGTGATTCTGTTCAAATGAAGTGAAATCAAGCCCAAATCTGCTCAAAAGCTTTTCTCTCTATTAGAGAAAGCTGTTTCATTCAGTATTAAGTGCAAATCTTGCCAAACTGATAGATGCTTATGCCTTATGAAATACAATGTTTTCTGCAATGCTGAAAGACAGTTTTTAATGTGTTAGAAGTTATATGCACAAAAACTAATGTTAGGACTTCAATGATCAAGATTGTCAGTTTACAGCTTTCTGAGTCCAGTAATGTTGAAATAGTGATTCTGTTCAAATCAAGTGAAACCAAGCCCAAATCTGCTCAAAAGCTTTTCTCTCTATCAGAGTAAGCTGTTTCATTCAGTATTAAGTGCAAATCTTGCCAAACTGAAAGATGCTTATGCCTTATGAAATACAATGTTTTCTGCAATGCTGTAAGACAGTTTTTAATGTGTTAGAAGTTATATGCACAAAAACTAATGTTAGGACTTCAATGATCAAGATTGTCAGTTTACAGCTTTCTGAGTCCAGTAATGTTGAAATAGTGCTGCTGTTCAAATGAAGTGAAATCAAGCCCAAATCTGCTCAAAAGCTTTTCTCTCTATCAGAGTAAGCTGTTTCATTCAGTATTAAGTGCAAATCTTGCCAAACTGATAGATGCTTATGCCTTATGAAATACAATGTTTTCTGCAATGCTGTAAGACAGTTTTTAATGTGTTAGAAGTTATATGCACAAAAACTAATGTTAGGACTTCAATGATCAAGATTGTCAGTTTACAGCTTTCTGAGTCCAGTAATGTTGAAATAGTGATTCTGTTCAAATGAAGTGAAACCAAGCCCAAATCTGCTCAAAAGCTTTTCTCTCTATCAGAGTAAGCTGTTTCATTCAGTATTAAGTGCAAATCTTGCCAAACTGATAGATGCTTATGCCTTATGAAATACAATGTTTTCTGCAATGCTGTAAGACAGTTTTTAATGTGTTAGAAGTTATATGCACAAAAACTAATGTTAGGACTTCAATGATCAAGATTGTCAGTTTACAGCTTTCTGAGTCCAGTAATGTTGAAATAGTGATTCTGTTCAAATGAAGTGAAACCAAGCCCAAATCTGCTCAAAAGCTTTTCTCTCTATCAGAGTAAGCTGTTTCATTCAGTATTAAGTGCAAATCTTGCCAAACTGAAAGATGCTTATGCCTTATGAAATACAATGTTTTCTGCAATGCTGTAAGACAGTTTTTAATGTGTTAGAAGTTATATGCACAAAAACTAATGTTAGGACTTCAAAGATCAAGATTGTCAGTTTACAGCTTTCTGAGTCCAGTAATGTTGAAATAGTGCTGCTGTTCAAAATGAAGTGAAATCAAGCCCAAATCTGCTCAAAAGCTTTTCTCTCTATCAGAGTAAGCTGTTTCATACAGTATTAAGTGCAAATCTTGCCAAACTGATAGATGCTTATGCCTTATGAAATACAATGTTTTTTCTGCAATGCTGAAGGACAGTTTTTAATGTGTTAGAAGTTATATGCACAAAAACTTATGTTAGGACTTCAATAATCAAGATTGTCAGTTTTCAGCTTTCTGAGTCCAGTAATGTTGAAATAGTGATTCTGTTCAAATGAAGTGAAATCAAGCCCAAATCTGCTCAAAAGCTTTTCTCTCTATTAGAGAAAGCTGTTTCATTCAGTATTCAGTGCAAATCTTGCCAAACTGAAAGATGTTTATGCCTTATGAAATACAATGTTTTCTGCAATGCTGTAAGACAGTTTTTAATGTGTTAGAAGTTATATGCACAAAAACTAATGTTAGGACTTCAATGATCAAGATTGTCAGTTTTCAGCTTTCTGAGTCCAGTAATGTTGAAATAGTGATTCTGTTCAAATGAAGTGAAACCAAGCCCAAATCTGCTCAAAAGCTTTTCTCTCTATCAGAGTAAGCTGTTTCATTCAGTATTAAGTGCAAATCTTGCCAAACTGATAGATGCTTATGCCTTATGAAATACAATGTTTTCTGCAATGCTGTAAGACAGTTTTTAATGTGTTAGAAGTTATATGCACAAAAACTTATGTTAGGACTTCAATGATCAAGATTGTCAGTTTACAGCTTTCTGAGTCCAGTAATGTTGAAATAGTGATTCTGTTCAAATGAAGTGAAACCAAGCCCAAATCTGCTCAAAAGCTTTTCTCTCTATCAGAGTAAGCTGTTTCATTCAGTATTAAGTGCAAATCTTGCCAAACTGAAAGATGTTTAAGCCTTATGAAACACAATGTTTTCTGCAATGCTGTAAGACAGTTTTTAATGTGTTAGAAGTTATATGCACAAAAACTTATGTTAGGACTTCAATGATCAAGATTGTCAGTTTACAGCTTTCTGAGTCCAGTAATGTTGAAATAGTGCTGCTGTTCAAATGAAGTGAAATCAATCCCAAATCTGCTCAAAAGCTTTTCTCTCTATCAGAGTAAGCTGTTTCATTCAGTATTAAGTGCAAATCTTGCCAAACTGATAGATGCTTATGCCTTATGAAATACAATGTTTTCTGCAATGCTGAAAGACAGTTTTTAATGTGTTAGAAGTTATATGCACAAAAACTAATGTTAGGACTTCAATGATCAAGATTGTCAGTTTACAGCTTTCTGAGTCCAGTAATGTTGAAATAGTGCTGCTGTTCAAATGAAGTGAAATCAAGCCCAAATCTGCTCAAAAGCTTTTCTCTCTATCAGAGTAAGCTGTTTCATTCAGTATTAAGTGCAAATCTTGCCAAACTGATAGATGCTTATGGCTTATGAAATACAATGTTTTTTGCAATGCTGAAAGACAGTTTTTAATGTGTTAGAAGTTATATGCACAAAAACTAATGTTAGGACTTCAATGATCAAGATTGTCAGCTTTCAGCTTTCTGAGTCCAGTAATGTTGAAATAGTGATTCTTTTCAAATGAAGTGAAATCAAGCCCAAATCTGCTCAAAAGCTTTTCTCTCTATTAGAGAAAGCTGTTTCATTCAGTATTAAGTGCAAATCTTGCCAAACTGATAGATGCTTATGCCTTATGAAATACAATGTTTTCTGCAATGCTGAAAGACAGTTTTTAATGTGTTAGAAGTTATATGCACAAAAACTAATGTTAGGACTTCAATGATCAAGATTGTCAGTTTACAGCTTTCTGAGTCCAGTAATGTTGAAATAGTGCTGCTGTTCAAATGAAGTGAAATCAAGCCCAAATCTGCTCAAAAGCTTTTCTCTCTATCAGAGTAAGCTGTTTCATTCAGTATTAAGTGCAAATCTTGCCAAACTGATAGATGCTTATGCCTTATGAAATACAATGTTTTCTGCAATGCTGTAAGACAGTTTTTAATGTGTTAGAAGTTATATGCACAAATACTAATGTTTGGACTTCAATGATCAAGATTGTCAGTTTACAGCTTTCTGAGTCCAGTAATGTTGAAATAGTGATTCTGTTCAAATGAAGTGAAACCAAGCCCAAATCTGCTCAAAAGCTTTTCTCTCTATCAGAGTAAGCTGTTTCATTCAGTATTAAGTGCAAATCTTGCCAAACTGATAGATGCTTATGCCTTATGAAATACAATGTTTTCTGCAATGCTGTAAGACAGTTTTTAATGTGTTAGAAGTTATATGCACAAAAACTAATGTTAGGACTTCAATGATCAAGATTGTCAGTTTTCAGCTTTCTGAGTCCAGTAATGTTGAAATAGTGCTGCTGTTCAAATGAAGTGAAATCAAGCCCAAATCTGCTCAAAAGCTTTTCTCTCTATCAGAGTAAGCTGTTTCATTCAGTATTCAGTGCAAATCTTGCCAAACTGAAAGATGTTTAAGCCTTATGAAATTCAATGTTTTCTGCAATGCTGTAAGACAGTTTTTAATGTGTTAGAAGTTATATGCACAAAAACTTATGTTAGGACTTCAATGATCAAGATTGTCAGTTTACAGCTTTCTGAGTCCAGTAATGTTGAAATAGTGCTGCTGTTCAAATGAAGTGAAATCAAGCCCAAATCTGCTCAAAAGCTTTTCTCTCTATCAGAGTAAGCTGTTTCATTCAGTATTAAGTGCAAATCTTGCCAAACTGATAGATGCTTATGCCTTATGAAATACAATGTTTTCTGCAATGCTGTAAGACAGTTTTTAATGTGTTAGAAGTTATATGCACAAAAACTAATGTTAGGACTTCAATGATCAAGATTGTCAGTTTTCAGCTTTCTGAGTCCAGTAATGTTGAAATAGTGATTCTGTTCAAATGAAGTGAAACCAAGCCCAAATCTGCTCAAAAGCTTTTCTCTCTATTAGAGAAAGCTGTTTCATTCAGTATTAAGTGCAAATCTTGCCAAACTGATAGATGCTTATGCCTTATGAAATACAATGTTTTCTGCAATGCTGAAAGACAGTTTTTAATGTGTTAGAAGTTATATGCACAAAAACTAATGTTAGGACTTCAATGATCAAGATTGTCAGTTTACAGCTTTCTGAGTCCAGTAATGTTGAAATAGTGCTGCTGTTCAAATGAAGTGAAATCAAGCCCAAATCTGCTCAAAAGCTTTTCTCTCTATCAGAGTAAGCTGTTTCATTCAGTATTAAGTGCAAATCTTGCCAAACTGATAGATGCTTATGCCTTATGAAATACAATGTTTTCTGCAATGCTGTAAGACAGTTTTTAATGTGTTAGAAGTTATATGCACAAATACTAATGTTTGGACTTCAATGATCAAGATTGTCAGTTTACAGCTTTCTGAGTCCAGTAATGTTGAAATAGTGATTCTGTTCAAATGAAGTGAAACCAAGCCCAAATCTGCTCAAAAGCTTTTCTCTCTATCAGAGTAAGCTGTTTCATTCAGTATTAAGTGCAAATCTTGCCAAACTGATAGATGCTTATGCCTTATGAAATACAATGTTTTCTGCAATGCTGTAAGACAGTTTTTAATGTGTTAGAAGTTATATGCACAAAAACTAATGTTAGGACTTCAATGATCAAGATTGTCAGTTTTCAGCTTTCTGAGTCCAGTAATGTTGAAATAGTGCTGCTGTTCAAATGAAGTGAAATCAAGCCCAAATCTGCTCAAAAGCTTTTCTCTCTATCAGAGTAAGCTGTTTCATTCAGTATTCAGTGCAAATCTTGCCAAACTGAAAGATGTTTAAGCCTTATGAAATACAATGTTTTCTGCAATGCTGTAAGACAGTTTTTAATGTGTTAGAAGTTATATGCACAAAAACTTATGTTAGGACTTCAATGATCAAGATTGTCAGTTTACAGCTTTCTGAGTCCAGTAATGTTGAAATAGTGCTGCTGTTCAAATGAAGTGAAATCAAGCCCAAATCTGCTCAAAAGCTTTTCTCTCTATCAGAGTAAGCTGTTTCATTCAGTATTAAGTGCAAATCTTGCCAAACTGATAGATGCTTATGCCTTATGAAATACAATGTTTTCTGCAATGCTGTAAGACAGTTTTTAATGTGTTAGAAGTTATATGCACAAAAACTAATGTTAGGACTTCAATGATCAAGATTGTCAGTTTTCAGCTTTCTGAGTCCAGTAATGTTGAAATAGTGATTCTGTTCAAATGAAGTGAAACCAAGCCCAAATCTGCTCAAAAGCTTTTCTCTCTATCAGAGTAAGCTGTTTCATTCAGTATTAAGTGCAAATCTTGCCAAACTGAAAGATGCTTATGCCTTATGAAATACAATGTTTTCTGCAATGCTGTAAGACAGTTTTTAATGTGTTAGAAGTTATATGCACAAAAACTTATGTTAGGACTTCAATGATCAAGATTGTCAGTTTACAGCTTTCTGAGTCCAGTAATGTTGAAATAGTGCTGCTGTTCAAATGAAGTGAAATCAAGCCCAAATCTGCTCAAAAGCTTTTCTCTCTATCAGAGTAAGCTGTTTCATTCAGTATTAAGTGCAAATCTTGGCAAACTGATAGATGCTTATGCCTTATGAAATACAATGTTTTCTGCAATGCTGTAAGACAGTTTTTAATGTGTTAGAAGTTATATGCACAAAAACTAATGTTAGGACTTCAATGATCAAGATTGTCAGTTTTCAGCTTTCTGAGTCCAGTAATGTTGAAATAGTGATTCTGTTCAAATGAAGTGAAACCAAGCCCAAATCTGCTCAAAAGCTTTTCTCTCTATCAGAGTAAGCTGTTTCATTCAGTATTAAGTGCAAATCTTGCCAAACTGATAGATGCTTATGCCTTATGAAATACAATGTTTTCTGCAATGCTGAAAGACAGTTTTTAATGTGTTAGAAGTTATATGCACAAAAACTAATGTTAGGACTTCAATGATCAAGATTGTCAGTTTTCAGCTTTCTGAGTCCAGTAATGTTGAAATAGTGATTCTGTTCAAATGAAGTGAAATCAAGCCCAAATCTGCTCAAAAGCTTTTCTCTCTATTAGAGAAAGCTGTTTCATTCAGTATTAAGTGCAAATCTTGCCAAACTGATAGATGCTTATGCCTTATGAAATACAATGTTTTCTGCAATGCTGAAAGGCAGTTTTTAATGTGTTAGAAGTTATATGCACAAAAACTAATGTTAGGACTTCAATGATCAAGATTGTCAGTTTACAGCTTTCTGAGTCCAGTAATGTTGAAATAGTGATTCTGTTCAAATCAAGTGAAACCAAGCCCAAATCTGCTCAAAAGCTTTTCTCTCTATCAGAGTAAGCTGTTTCATTCAGTATTAAGTGCAAATCTTGCCAAACTGAAAGATGCTTATGCCTTATGAAATACAATGTTTTCTGCAATGCTGTAAGACAGTTTTTAATGTGTTAGAAGTTATATGCACAAAAACTAATGTTAGGACTTCAAAGATCAAGATTGTCAGTTTACAGCTTTCTGAGTCCAGTAATGTTGAAATAGTGCTGCTGTTCAAATGAAGTGAAATCAAGCCCAAATCTGCTCAAAAGCTTTTCTCTCTATCAGAGTAAGCTGTTTCATTCAGTATTAAGTGCAAATCTTGCCAAACTGATAGATGCTTATGCCTTATGAAATACAATGTTTTCTGCAATGCTGTAAGACAGTTTTTAATGTGTTAGAAGTTATATGCACAAAAACTAATGTTAGGACTTCAATGATCAAGATTGTCAGTTTACAGCTTTCTGAGTCCAGTAATGTTGAAATAGTGATTCTGTTCAAATGAAGTGAAACCAAGCCCAAATCTGCTCAAAAGCTTTTCTCTCTATCAGAGTAAGCTGTTTCATTCAGTATTAAGTGCAAATCTTGCCAAACTGATAGATGCTTATGCCTTATGAAATACAATGTTTTCTGCAATGCTGTAAGACAGTTTTTAATGTGTTAGAAGTTATATGCACAAAAACTTATGTTAGGACTTCAATGATCAAGATTGTCAGTTTACAGCTTTCTGAGTCCAGTAATGTTGAAATAGTGATTCTGTTCAAATGAAGTGAAACCAAGCCCAAATCTGCTCAAAAGCTTTTCTCTCTATCAGAGTAAGCTGTTTCATTCAGTATTAAGTGCAAATCTTGCCAAACTGAAAGATGCTTATGCCTTATGAAATACAATGTTTTCTGCAATGCTGTAAGACAGTTTTTAATGTGTTAGAAGTTATATGCACAAAAACTAATGTTAGGACTTCAAAGATCAAGATTGTCAGTTTACAGCTTTCTGAGTCCAGTAATGTTGAAATAGTGCTGCTGTTCAAAATGAAGTGAAATCAAGCCCAAATCTGCTCAAAAGCTTTTCTCTCTATCAGAGTAAGCTGTTTCATACAGTATTAAGTGCAAATCTTGCCAAACTGATAGATGCTTATGCCTTATGAAATACAATGTTTTTTCTGCAATGCTGAAGGACAGTTTTTAATGTGTTAGAAGTTATATGCACAAAAACTTATGTTAGGACTTCAATAATCAAGATTGTCAGTTTTCAGCTTTCTGAGTCCAGTAATGTTGAAATAGTGATTCTGTTCAAATGAAGTGAAATCAAGCCCAAATCTGCTCAAAAGCTTTTCTCTCTATTAGAGAAAGCTGTTTCATTCAGTATTCAGTGCAAATCTTGCCAAACTGAAAGATGTTTATGCCTTATGAAATACAATGTTTTCTGCAATGCTGTAAGACAGTTTTTAATGTGTTAGAAGTTATATGCACAAAAACTTATGTTAGGACTTCAATGATCAAGATTGTCAGTTTACAGCTTTCTGAGTCCAGTAATGTTGAAATAGTGCTGCTGTTCAAATGAAGTGAAATCAAGCCCAAATCTGCTCAAAAGCTTTTCTCTCTATCAGAGTAAGCTGTTTCATTCAGTATTAAGTGCAAATCTTGCCAAACTGATAGATGCTTATGCCTTATGAAATACAATGTTTTCTGCAATGCTGTAAGACAGTTTTTAATGTGTTAGAAGTTATATGCACAAAAACTAATGTTAGGACTTCAATGATCAAGATTGTCAGTTTTCAGCTTTCTGAGTCCAGTAATGTTGAAATAGTGATTCTGTTCAAATGAAGTGAAACCAAGCCCAAATCTGCTCAAAAGCTTTTCTCTCTATCAGAGTAAGCTGTTTCATTCAGTATTAAGTGCAAATCTTGCCAAACTGATAGATGCTTATGCCTTATGAAATACAATGTTTTCTGCAATGCTGTAAGACAGTTTTTAATGTGTTAGAAGTTATATGCACAAAAACTTATGTTAGGACTTCAATGATCAAGATTGTCAGTTTACAGCTTTCTGAGTCCAGTAATGTTGAAATAGTGATTCTGTTCAAATGAAGTGAAACCAAGCCCAAATCTGCTCAAAAGCTTTTCTCTCTATCAGAGTAAGCTGTTTCATTCAGTATTAAGTGCAAATCTTGCCAAACTGAAAGATGTTTAAGCCTTATGAAACACAATGTTTTCTGCAATGCTGTAAGACAGTTTTTAATGTGTTAGAAGTTATATGCACAAAAACTTATGTTAGGACTTCAATGATCAAGATTGTCAGTTTACAGCTTTCTGAGTCCAGTAATGTTGAAATAGTGCTGCTGTTCAAATGAAGTGAAATCAATCCCAAATCTGCTCAAAAGCTTTTCTCTCTATCAGAGTAAGCTGTTTCATTCAGTATTAAGTGCAAATCTTGCCAAACTGATAGATGCTTATGCCTTATGAAATACAATGTTTTCTGCAATGCTGAAAGACAGTTTTTAATGTGTTAGAAGTTATATGCACAAAAACTAATGTTAGGACTTCAATGATCAAGATTGTCAGTTTACAGCTTTCTGAGTCCAGTAATGTTGAAATAGTGCTGCTGTTCAAATGAAGTGAAATCAAGCCCAAATCTGCTCAAAAGCTTTTCTCTCTATCAGAGTAAGCTGTTTCATTCAGTATTAAGTGCAAATCTTGCCAAACTGATAGATGCTTATGGCTTATGAAATACAATGTTTTTTGCAATGCTGAAAGACAGTTTTTAATGTGTTAGAAGTTATATGCACAAAAACTAATGTTAGGACTTCAATGATCAAGATTGTCAGTTTTCAGCTTTCTGAGTCCAGTAATGTTGAAATAGTGATTCTGTTCAAATGAAGTGAAATCAAGCCCAAATCTGCTCAAAAGCTTTTCTCTCTATTAGAGAAAGCTGTTTCATTCAGTATTAAGTGCAAATCTTGCCAAACTGATAGATGCTTATGCCTTATGAAATACAATGTTTTCTGCAATGCTGAAAGACAGTTTTTAATGTGTTAGAAGTTATATGCACAAAAACTAATGTTAGGACTTCAATGATCAAGATTGTCAGTTTACAGCTTTCTGAGTCCAGTAATGTTGAAATAGTGCTGCTGTTCAAATGAAGTGAAATCAAGCCCAAATCTGCTCAAAAGCTTTTCTCTCTATCAGAGTAAGCTGTTTCATTCAGTATTAAGTGCAAATCTTGCCAAACTGATAGATGCTTATGCCTTATGAAATACAATGTTTTCTGCAATGCTGTAAGACAGTTTTTAATGTGTTAGAAGTTATATGCACAAATACTAATGTTTGGACTTCAATGATCAAGATTGTCAGTTTACAGCTTTCTGAGTCCAGTAATGTTGAAATAGTGATTCTGTTCAAATGAAGTGAAACCAAGCCCAAATCTGCTCAAAAGCTTTTCTCTCTATCAGAGTAAGCTGTTTCATTCAGTATTAAGTGCAAATCTTGCCAAACTGATAGATGCTTATGCCTTATGAAATACAATGTTTTCTGCAATGCTGTAAGACAGTTTTTAATGTGTTAGAAGTTATATGCACAAAAACTAATGTTAGGACTTCAATGATCAAGATTGTCAGTTTTCAGCTTTCTGAGTCCAGTAATGTTGAAATAGTGCTGCTGTTCAAATGAAGTGAAATCAAGCCCAAATCTGCTCAAAAGCTTTTCTCTCTATCAGAGTAAGCTGTTTCATTCAGTATTCAGTGCAAATCTTGCCAAACTGAAAGATGTTTAAGCCTTATGAAATTCAATGTTTTCTGCAATGCTGTAAGACAGTTTTTAATGTGTTAGAAGTTATATGCACAAAAACTTATGTTAGGACTTCAATGATCAAGATTGTCAGTTTACAGCTTTCTGAGTCCAGTAATGTTGAAATAGTGCTGCTGTTCAAATGAAGTGAAATCAAGCCCAAATCTGCTCAAAAGCTTTTCTCTCTATCAGAGTAAGCTGTTTCATTCAGTATTAAGTGCAAATCTTGCCAAACTGATAGATGCTTATGCCTTATGAAATACAATGTTTTCTGCAATGCTGTAAGACAGTTTTTAATGTGTTAGAAGTTATATGCACAAAAACTAATGTTAGGACTTCAATGATCAAGATTGTCAGTTTTCAGCTTTCTGAGTCCAGTAATGTTGAAATAGTGATTCTGTTCAAATGAAGTGAAATCAAGCCCAAATCTGCTCAAAAGCTTTTCTCTCTATTAGAGAAAGCTGTTTCATTCAGTATTAAGTGCAAATCTTGCCAAACTGATAGATGCTTATGCCTTATGAAATACAATGTTTTCTGCAATGCTGAAAGACAGTTTTTAATGTGTTAGAAGTTATATGCACAAAAACTAATGTTAGGACTTCAATGATCAAGATTGTCAGTTTACAGCTTTCTGAGTCCAGTAATGTTGAAATAGTGCTGCTGTTCAAATGAAGTGAAATCAAGCCCAAATCTGCTCAAAAGCTTTTCTCTCTATCAGAGTAAGCTGTTTCATTCAGTATTAAGTGCAAATCTTGCCAAACTGATAGATGCTTATGCCTTATGAAATACAATGTTTTCTGCAATGCTGTAAGACAGTTTTTAATGTGTTAGAAGTTATATGCACAAATACTAATGTTTGGACTTCAATGATCAAGATTGTCAGTTTACAGCTTTCTGAGTCCAGTAATGTTGAAATAGTGATTCTGTTCAAATGAAGTGAAACCAAGCCCAAATCTGCTCAAAAGCTTTTCTCTCTATCAGAGTAAGCTGTTTCATTCAGTATTAAGTGCAAATCTTGCCAAACTGATAGATGCTTATGCCTTATGAAATACAATGTTTTCTGCAATGCTGTAAGACAGTTTTTAATGTGTTAGAAGTTATATGCACAAAAACTAATGTTAGGACTTCAATGATCAAGATTGTCAGTTTTCAGCTTTCTGAGTCCAGTAATGTTGAAATAGTGCTGCTGTTCAAATGAAGTGAAATCAAGCCCAAATCTGCTCAAAAGCTTTTCTCTCTATCAGAGTAAGCTGTTTCATTCAGTATTCAGTGCAAATCTTGCCAAACTGAAAGATGTTTAAGCCTTATGAAATTCAATGTTTTCTGCAATGCTGTAAGACAGTTTTTAATGTGTTAGAAGTTATATGCACAAAAACTTATGTTAGGACTTCAATGATCAAGATTGTCAGTTTACAGCTTTCTGAGTCCAGTAATGTTGAAATAGTGCTGCTGTTCAAATGAAGTGAAATCAAGCCCAAATCTGCTCAAAAGCTTTTCTCTCTATCAGAGTAAGCTGTTTCATTCAGTATTAAGTGCAAATCTTGCCAAACTGATAGATGCTTATGCCTTATGAAATACAATGTTTTCTGCAATGCTGTAAGACAGTTTTTAATGTGTTAGAAGTTATATGCACAAAAACTAATGTTAGGACTTCAATGATCAAGATTGTCAGTTTTCAGCTTTCTGAGTCCAGTAATGTTGAAATAGTGATTCTGTTCAAATGAAGTGAAACCAAGCCCAAATCTGCTCAAAAGCTTTTCTCTCTATCAGAGTAAGCTGTTTCATTCAGTATTAAGTGCAAATCTTGCCAAACTGAAAGATGCTTATGCCTTATGAAATACAATGTTTTCTGCAATGCTGTAAGACAGTTTTTAATGTGTTAGAAGTTATATGCACAAAAACTTATGTTAGGACTTCAATGATCAAGATTGTCAGTTTACAGCTTTCTGAGTCCAGTAATGTTGAAATAGTGCTGCTGTTCAAATGAAGTGAAATCAAGCCCAAATCTGCTCAAAAGCTTTTCTCTCTATCAGAGTAAGCTGTTTCATTCAGTATTAAGTGCAAATCTTGGCAAACTGATAGATGCTTATGCCTTATGAAATACAATGTTTTCTGCAATGCTGTAAGACAGTTTTTAATGTGTTAGAAGTTATATGCACAAAAACTAATGTTAGGACTTCAAAGATCAAGATTGTCAGTTTACAGCTTTCTGAGTCCAGTAATGTTGAAATAGTGCTGCTGTTCAAAATGAAGTGAAATCAAGCCCAAATCTGCTCAAAAGCTTTTCTCTCTATCAGAGTAAGCTGTTTCATACAGTATTAAGTGCAAATCTTGCCAAACTGATAGATGCTTATGCCTTATGAAATACAATGTTTTTTCTGCAATGCTGAAGGACAGTTTTTAATGTGTTAGAAGTTATATGCACAAAAACTTATGTTAGGACTTCAATAATCAAGATTGTCAGTTTTCAGCTTTCTGAGTCCAGTAATGTTGAAATAGTGATTCTGTTCAAATGAAGTGAAATCAAGCCCAAATCTGCTCAAAAGCTTTTCTCTCTATTAGAGAAAGCTGTTTCATTCAGTATTCAGTGCAAATCTTGCCAAACTGAAAGATGTTTATGCCTTATGAAATACAATGTTTTCTGCAATGCTGTAAGACAGTTTTTAATGTGTTAGAAGTTATATGCACAAAAACTTATGTTAGGACTTCAATGATCAAGATTGTCAGTTTACAGCTTTCTGAGTCCAGTAATGTTGAAATAGTGCTGCTGTTCAAATGAAGTGAAATCAAGCCCAAATCTGCTCAAAAGCTTTTCTCTCTATCAGAGTAAGCTGTTTCATTCAGTATTAAGTGCAAATCTTGCCAAACTGATAGATGCTTATGCCTTATGAAATACAATGTTTTCTGCAATGCTGTAAGACAGTTTTTAATGTGTTAGAAGTTATATGCACAAAAACTAATGTTAGGACTTCAATGATCAAGATTGTCAGTTTTCAGCTTTCTGAGTCCAGTAATGTTGAAATAGTGATTCTGTTCAAATGAAGTGAAACCAAGCCCAAATCTGCTCAAAAGCTTTTCTCTCTATCAGAGTAAGCTGTTTCATTCAGTATTAAGTGCAAATCTTGCCAAACTGATAGATGCTTATGCCTTATGAAATACAATGTTTTCTGCAATGCTGTAAGACAGTTTTTAATGTGTTAGAAGTTATATGCACAAAAACTTATGTTAGGACTTCAATGATCAAGATTGTCAGTTTACAGCTTTCTGAGTCCAGTAATGTTGAAATAGTGATTCTGTTCAAATGAAGTGAAACCAAGCCCAAATCTGCTCAAAAGCTTTTCTCTCTATCAGAGTAAGCTGTTTCATTCAGTATTAAGTGCAAATCTTGCCAAACTGAAAGATGTTTAAGCCTTATGAAACACAATGTTTTCTGCAATGCTGTAAGACAGTTTTTAATGTGTTAGAAGTTATATGCACAAAAACTTATGTTAGGACTTCAATGATCAAGATTGTCAGTTTACAGCTTTCTGAGTCCAGTAATGTTGAAATAGTGCTGCTGTTCAAATGAAGTGAAATCAATCCCAAATCTGCTCAAAAGCTTTTCTCTCTATCAGAGTAAGCTGTTTCATTCAGTATTAAGTGCAAATCTTGCCAAACTGATAGATGCTTATGCCTTATGAAATACAATGTTTTCTGCAATGCTGAAAGACAGTTTTTAATGTGTTAGAAGTTATATGCACAAAAACTAATGTTAGGACTTCAATGATCAAGATTGTCAGTTTACAGCTTTCTGAGTCCAGTAATGTTGAAATAGTGCTGCTGTTCAAATGAAGTGAAATCAAGCCCAAATCTGCTCAAAAGCTTTTCTCTCTATCAGAGTAAGCTGTTTCATTCAGTATTAAGTGCAAATCTTGCCAAACTGATAGATGCTTATGGCTTATGAAATACAATGTTTTTTGCAATGCTGAAAGACAGTTTTTAATGTGTTAGAAGTTATATGCACAAAAACTAATGTTAGGACTTCAATGATCAAGATTGTCAGTTTTCAGCTTTCTGAGTCCAGTAATGTTGAAATAGTGATTCTGTTCAAATGAAGTGAAATCAAGCCCAAATCTGCTCAAAAGCTTTTCTCTCTATTAGAGAAAGCTGTTTCATTCAGTATTAAGTGCAAATCTTGCCAAACTGATAGATGCTTATGCCTTATGAAATACAATGTTTTCTGCAATGCTGAAAGACAGTTTTTAATGTGTTAGAAGTTATATGCACAAAAACTAATGTTAGGACTTCAATGATCAAGATTGTCAGTTTACAGCTTTCTGAGTCCAGTAATGTTGAAATAGTGCTGCTGTTCAAATGAAGTGAAATCAAGCCCAAATCTGCTCAAAAGCTTTTCTCTCTATCAGAGTAAGCTGTTTCATTCAGTATTAAGTGCAAATCTTGCCAAACTGATAGATGCTTATGCCTTATGAAATACAATGTTTTCTGCAATGCTGTAAGACAGTTTTTAATGTGTTAGAAGTTATATGCACAAATACTAATGTTTGGACTTCAATGATCAAGATTGTCAGTTTACAGCTTTCTGAGTCCAGTAATGTTGAAATAGTGATTCTGTTCAAATGAAGTGAAACCAAGCCCAAATCTGCTCAAAAGCTTTTCTCTCTATCAGAGTAAGCTGTTTCATTCAGTATTAAGTGCAAATCTTGCCAAACTGATAGATGCTTATGCCTTATGAAATACAATGTTTTCTGCAATGCTGTAAGACAGTTTTTAATGTGTTAGAAGTTATATGCACAAAAACTAATGTTAGGACTTCAATGATCAAGATTGTCAGTTTTCAGCTTTCTGAGTCCAGTAATGTTGAAATAGTGCTGCTGTTCAAATGAAGTGAAATCAAGCCCAAATCTGCTCAAAAGCTTTTCTCTCTATCAGAGTAAGCTGTTTCATTCAGTATTCAGTGCAAATCTTGCCAAACTGAAAGATGTTTAAGCCTTATGAAATTCAATGTTTTCTGCAATGCTGTAAGACAGTTTTTAATGTGTTAGAAGTTATATGCACAAAAACTTATGTTAGGACTTCAATGATCAAGATTGTCAGTTTACAGCTTTCTGAGTCCAGTAATGTTGAAATAGTGCTGCTGTTCAAATGAAGTGAAATCAAGCCCAAATCTGCTCAAAAGCTTTTCTCTCTATCAGAGTAAGCTGTTTCATTCAGTATTAAGTGCAAATCTTGCCAAACTGATAGATGCTTATGCCTTATGAAATACAATGTTTTCTGCAATGCTGTAAGACAGTTTTTAATGTGTTAGAAGTTATATGCACAAAAACTAATGTTAGGACTTCAATGATCAAGATTGTCAGTTTTCAGCTTTCTGAGTCCAGTAATGTTGAAATAGTGATTCTGTTCAAATGAAGTGAAATCAAGCCCAAATCTGCTCAAAAGCTTTTCTCTCTATTAGAGAAAGCTGTTTCATTCAGTATTAAGTGCAAATCTTGCCAAACTGATAGATGCTTATGCCTTATGAAATACAATGTTTTCTGCAATGCTGAAAGACAGTTTTTAATGTGTTAGAAGTTATATGCACAAAAACTAATGTTAGGACTTCAATGATCAAGATTGTCAGTTTACAGCTTTCTGAGTCCAGTAATGTTGAAATAGTGCTGCTGTTCAAATGAAGTGAAATCAAGCCCAAATCTGCTCAAAAGCTTTTCTCTCTATCAGAGTAAGCTGTTTCATTCAGTATTAAGTGCAAATCTTGCCAAACTGATAGATGCTTATGCCTTATGAAATACAATGTTTTCTGCAATGCTGTAAGACAGTTTTTAATGTGTTAGAAGTTATATGCACAAATACTAATGTTTGGACTTCAATGATCAAGATTGTCAGTTTACAGCTTTCTGAGTCCAGTAATGTTGAAATAGTGATTCTGTTCAAATGAAGTGAAACCAAGCCCAAATCTGCTCAAAAGCTTTTCTCTCTATCAGAGTAAGCTGTTTCATTCAGTATTAAGTGCAAATCTTGCCAAACTGATAGATGCTTATGCCTTATGAAATACAATGTTTTCTGCAATGCTGTAAGACAGTTTTTAATGTGTTAGAAGTTATATGCACAAAAACTAATGTTAGGACTTCAATGATCAAGATTGTCAGTTTTCAGCTTTCTGAGTCCAGTAATGTTGAAATAGTGCTGCTGTTCAAATGAAGTGAAATCAAGCCCAAATCTGCTCAAAAGCTTTTCTCTCTATCAGAGTAAGCTGTTTCATTCAGTATTCAGTGCAAATCTTGCCAAACTGAAAGATGTTTAAGCCTTATGAAATTCAATGTTTTCTGCAATGCTGTAAGACAGTTTTTAATGTGTTAGAAGTTATATGCACAAAAACTTATGTTAGGACTTCAATGATCAAGATTGTCAGTTTACAGCTTTCTGAGTCCAGTAATGTTGAAATAGTGCTGCTGTTCAAATGAAGTGAAATCAAGCCCAAATCTGCTCAAAAGCTTTTCTCTCTATCAGAGTAAGCTGTTTCATTCAGTATTAAGTGCAAATCTTGCCAAACTGATAGATGCTTATGCCTTATGAAATACAATGTTTTCTGCAATGCTGTAAGACAGTTTTTAATGTGTTAGAAGTTATATGCACAAAAACTAATGTTAGGACTTCAATGATCAAGATTGTCAGTTTTCAGCTTTCTGAGTCCAGTAATGTTGAAATAGTGATTCTGTTCAAATGAAGTGAAACCAAGCCCAAATCTGCTCAAAAGCTTTTCTCTCTATCAGAGTAAGCTGTTTCATTCAGTATTAAGTGCAAATCTTGCCAAACTGAAAGATGCTTATGCCTTATGAAATACAATGTTTTCTGCAATGCTGTAAGACAGTTTTTAATGTGTTAGAAGTTATATGCACAAAAACTTATGTTAGGACTTCAATGATCAAGATTGTCAGTTTACAGCTTTCTGAGTCCAGTAATGTTGAAATAGTGCTGCTGTTCAAATGAAGTGAAATCAAGCCCAAATCTGCTCAAAAGCTTTTCTCTCTATCAGAGTAAGCTGTTTCATTCAGTATTAAGTGCAAATCTTGGCAAACTGATAGATGCTTATGCCTTATGAAATACAATGTTTTCTGCAATGCTGTAAGACAGTTTTTAATGTGTTAGAAGTTATATGCACAAAAACTAATGTTAGGACTTCAATGATCAAGATTGTCAGTTTTCAGCTTTCTGAGTCCAGTAATGTTGAAATAGTGATTCTGTTCAAATGAAGTGAAACCAAGCCCAAATCTGCTCAAAAGCTTTTCTCTCTATCAGAGTAAGCTGTTTCATTCAGTATTAAGTGCAAATCTTGCCAAACTGATAGATGCTTATGCCTTATGAAATACAATGTTTTCTGCAATGCTGAAAGACAGTTTTTAATGTGTTAGAAGTTATATGCACAAAAACTAATGTTAGGACTTCAATGATCAAGATTGTCAGTTTTCAGCTTTCTGAGTCCAGTAATGTTGAAATAGTGATTCTGTTCAAATGAAGTGAAATCAAGCCCAAATCTGCTCAAAAGCTTTTCTCTCTATTAGAGAAAGCTGTTTCATTCAGTATTAAGTGCAAATCTTGCCAAACTGATAGATGCTTATGCCTTATGAAATACAATGTTTTCTGCAATGCTGAAAGACAGTTTTTAATGTGTTAGAAGTTATATGCACAAAAACTAATGTTAGGACTTCAATGATCAAGATTGTCAGTTTACAGCTTTCTGAGTCCAGTAATGTTGAAATAGTGATTATGTTCAAATGAAGTGAAACCAAGCCCAAATCTGCTCAAAAGCTTTTCTCTCTATCAGAGTAAGCTGTTTCATTCAGTATTAAGTGCAAATCTTGCCAAACTGAAAGATGCTTATGCCTTATGAAATACAATGTTTTCTGCAATGCTGTAAGACAGTTTTTAATGTGTTAGAAGTTATATGCACAAAAACTAATGTTAGGACTTCAAAGATCAAGATTGTCAGTTTACAGCTTTCTGAGTCCAGTAATGTTGAAATAGTGCTGCTGTTCAAATGAAGTGAAATCAAGCCCAAATCTGCTCAAAAGCTTTTCTCTCTATCAGAGTAAGCTGTTTCATTCAGTATTAAGTGCAAATCTTGCCAAACTGATAGATGCTTATGCCTTATGAAATACAATGTTTTCTGCAATGCTGTAAGACAGTTTTTAATGTGTTAGAAGTTATATGCACAAAAACTAATGTTAGGACTTCAATGATCAAGATTGTCAGTTTACAGCTTTCTGAGTCCAGTAATGTTGAAATAGTGATTCTGTTCAAATGAAGTGAAACCAAGCCCAAATCTGCTCAAAAGCTTTTCTCTCTATCAGAGTAAGCTGTTTCATTCAGTATTAAGTGCAAATCTTGCCAAACTGATAGATGCTTATGCCTTATGAAATACAATGTTTTCTGCAATGCTGAAAGACAGTTTTTAATGTGTTAGAAGTTATATGCACAAAAACTAATGTTAGGACTTCAATGATCAAGATTGTCAGTTTACAGCTTTCTGAGTCCAGTAATGTTGAAATAGTGCTGCTGTTCAAATGAAGTGAAATCAAGCCCAAATCTGCTCAAAAGCTTTTCTCTCTATCAGAGTAAGCTGTTTCATTCAGTATTAAGTGCAAATCTTGCCAAACTGATAGATGCTTATGCCTTATGAAATACAATGTTTTCTGCAATGCTGAAAGACAGTTTTTAATGTGTTAGAAGTTATATGCACAAAAACTAATGTTAGGACTTCAATGATCAAGATTGTCAGTTTTCAGCTTTCTGAGTCCAGTAATGTTGAAATAGTGATTCTGTTCAAATGAAGTGAAATCAAGCCCAAATCTGCTCAAAAGCTTTTCTCTCTATTAGAGAAAGCTGTTTCATTCAGTATTAAGTGCAAATCTTGCCAAACTGATAGATGCTTATGCCTTATGAAATACAATGTTTTCTGCAATGCTGTAAGACAGTTTTTAATGTGTTAGAAGTTATATGCACAAATACTAATGTTTGGACTTCAATGATCAAGATTGTCAGTTTACAGCTTTCTGAGTCCAGTAATGTTGAAATAGTGATTCTGTTCAAATGAAGTGAAACCAAGCCCAAATCTGCTCAAAAGCTTTTCTCTCTATCAGAGTAAGCTGTTTCATTCAGTATTAAGTGCAAATCTTGCCAAACTGATAGATGCTTATGCCTTATGAAATACAATGTTTTCTGCAATGCTGTAAGACAGTTTTTAATGTGTTAGAAGTTATATGCACAAAAACTAATGTTAGGACTTCAATGATCAAGATTGTCAGTTTTCAGCTTTCTGAGTCCAGTAATGTTGAAATAGTGCTGCTGTTCAAATGAAGTGAAATCAAGCCCAAATCTGCTCAAAAGCTTTTCTCTCTATCAGAGTAAGCTGTTTCATTCAGTATTCAGTGCAAATCTTGCCAAACTGAAAGATGTTTAAGCCTTATGAAATACAATGTTTTCTGCAATGCTGTAAGACAGTTTTTAATGTGTTAGAAGTTATATGCACAAAAACTTATGTTAGGACTTCAATGATCAAGATTGTCAGTTTACAGCTTTCTGAGTCCAGTAATGTTGAAATAGTGCTGCTGTTCAAATGAAGTGAAATCAAGCCCAAATCTGCTCAAAAGCTTTTCTCTCTATCAGAGTAAGCTGTTTCATTCAGTATTAAGTGCAAATCTTGCCAAACTGATAGATGCTTATGCCTTATGAAATACAATGTTTTCTGCAATGCTGTAAGACAGTTTTTAATGTGTTAGAAGTTATATGCACAAAAACTAATGTTAGGACTTCAATGATCAAGATTGTCAGTTTTCAGCTTTCTGAGTCCAGTAATGTTGAAATAGTGATTCTGTTCAAATGAAGTGAAACCAAGCCCAAATCTGCTCAAAAGCTTTTCTCTCTATCAGAGTAAGCTGTTTCATTCAGTATTAAGTGCAAATCTTGCCAAACTGAAAGATGCTTATGCCTTATGAAATACAATGTTTTCTGCAATGCTGTAAGACAGTTTTTAATGTGTTAGAAGTTATATGCACAAAAACTTATGTTAGGACTTCAATGATCAAGATTGTCAGTTTACAGCTTTCTGAGTCCAGTAATGTTGAAATAGTGCTGCTGTTCAAATGAAGTGAAATCAAGCCCAAATCTGCTCAAAAGCTTTTCTCTCTATCAGAGTAAGCTGTTTCATTCAGTATTAAGTGCAAATCTTGGCAAACTGATAGATGCTTATGCCTTATGAAATACAATGTTTTCTGCAATGCTGTAAGACAGTTTTTAATGTGTTAGAAGTTATATGCACAAAAACTAATGTTAGGACTTCAATGATCAAGATTGTCAGTTTTCAGCTTTCTGAGTCCAGTAATGTTGAAATAGTGATTCTGTTCAAATGAAGTGAAACCAAGCCCAAATCTGCTCAAAAGCTTTTCTCTCTATCAGAGTAAGCTGTTTCATTCAGTATTAAGTGCAAATCTTGCCAAACTGATAGATGCTTATGCCTTATGAAATACAATGTTTTCTGCAATGCTGAAAGACAGTTTTTAATGTGTTAGAAGTTATATGCACAAAAACTAATGTTAGGACTTCAATGATCAAGATTGTCAGTTTTCAGCTTTCTGAGTCCAGTAATGTTGAAATAGTGATTCTGTTCAAATGAAGTGAAATCAAGCCCAAATCTGCTCAAAAGCTTTTCTCTCTATTAGAGAAAGCTGTTTCATTCAGTATTAAGTGCAAATCTTGCCAAACTGATAGATGCTTATGCCTTATGAAATACAATGTTTTCTGCAATGCTGAAAGACAGTTTTTAATGTGTTAGAAGTTATATGCACAAAAACTAATGTTAGGACTTCAATGATCAAGATTGTCAGTTTACAGCTTTCTGAGTCCAGTAATGTTGAAATAGTGATTATGTTCAAATGAAGTGAAACCAAGCCCAAATCTGCTCAAAAGCTTTTCTCTCTATCAGAGTAAGCTGTTTCATTCAGTATTAAGTGCAAATCTTGCCAAACTGAAAGATGCTTATGCCTTATGAAATACAATGTTTTCTGCAATGCTGTAAGACAGTTTTTAATGTGTTAGAAGTTATATGCACAAAAACTAATGTTAGGACTTCAAAGATCAAGATTGTCAGTTTACAGCTTTCTGAGTCCAGTAATGTTGAAATAGTGCTGCTGTTCAAATGAAGTGAAATCAAGCCCAAATCTGCTCAAAAGCTTTTCTCTCTATCAGAGTAAGCTGTTTCATTCAGTATTAAGTGCAAATCTTGCCAAACTGATAGATGCTTATGCCTTATGAAATACAATGTTTTCTGCAATGCTGTAAGACAGTTTTTAATGTGTTAGAAGTTATATGCACAAAAACTAATGTTAGGACTTCAATGATCAAGATTGTCAGTTTACAGCTTTCTGAGTCCAGTAATGTTGAAATAGTGATTCTGTTCAAATGAAGTGAAACCAAGCCCAAATCTGCTCAAAAGCTTTTCTCTCTATCAGAGTAAGCTGTTTCATTCAGTATTAAGTGCAAATCTTGCCAAACTGATAGATGCTTATGCCTTATGAAATACAATGTTTTCTGCAATGCTGAAAGACAGTTTTTAATGTGTTAGAAGTTATATGCACAAAAACTAATGTTAGGACTTCAATGATCAAGATTGTCAGTTTACAGCTTTCTGAGTCCAGTAATGTTGAAATAGTGCTGCTGTTCAAATGAAGTGAAATCAAGCCCAAATCTGCTCAAAAGCTTTTCTCTCTATCAGAGTAAGCTGTTTCATTCAGTATTAAGTGCAAATCTTGCCAAACTGATAGATGCTTATGCCTTATGAAATACAATGTTTTCTGCAATGCTGAAAGACAGTTTTTAATGTGTTAGAAGTTATATGCACAAAAACTAATGTTAGGACTTCAATGATCAAGATTGTCAGTTTTCAGCTTTCTGAGTCCAGTAATGTTGAAATAGTGATTCTGTTCAAATGAAGTGAAATCAAGCCCAAATCTGCTCAAAAGCTTTTCTCTCTATTAGAGAAAGCTGTTTCATTCAGTATTAAGTGCAAATCTTGCCAAACTGATAGATGCTTATGCCTTATGAAATACAATGTTTTCTGCAATGCTGTAAGACAGTTTTTAATGTGTTAGAAGTTATATGCACAAATACTAATGTTTGGACTTCAATGATCAAGATTGTCAGTTTACAGCTTTCTGAGTCCAGTAATGTTGAAATAGTGATTCTGTTCAAATGAAGTGAAACCAAGCCCAAATCTGCTCAAAAGCTTTTCTCTCTATCAGAGTAAGCTGTTTCATTCAGTATTAAGTGCAAATCTTGCCAAACTGATAGATGCTTATGCCTTATGAAATACAATGTTTTCTGCAATGCTGTAATACAGTTTTTAATGTGTTAGAAGTTATATGCACAAAAACTAATGTTAGGACTTCAATGATCAAGATTGTCAGTTTTCAGCTTTCTGAGTCCAGTAATGTTGAAATAGTGCTGCTGTTCAAATGAAGTGAAATCAAGCCCAAATCTGCTCAAAAGCTTTTCTCTCTATCAGAGTAAGCTGTTTCATTCAGTATTCAGTGCAAATCTTGCCAAACTGAAAGATGTTTAAGCCTTATGAAATACAATGTTTTCTGCAATGCTGTAAGACAGTTTTTAATGTGTTAGAAGTTATATGCACAAAAACTTATGTTAGGACTTCAATGATCAAGATTGTCAGTTTACAGCTTTCTGAGTCCAGTAATGTTGAAATAGTGCTGCTGTTCAAATGAAGTGAAATCAAGCCCAAATCTGCTCAAAAGCTTTTCTCTCTATCAGAGTAAGCTGTTTCATTCAGTATTAAGTGCAAATCTTGCCAAACTGATAGATGCTTATGCCTTATGAAATACAATGTTTTCTGCAATGCTGTAAGACAGTTTTTAATGTGTTAGAAGTTATATGCACAAAAACTAATGTTAGGACTTCAATGATCAAGATTGTCAGTTTTCAGCTTTCTGAGTCCAGTAATGTTGAAATAGTGATTCTGTTCAAATGAAGTGAAACCAAGCCCAAATCTGCTCAAAAGCTTTTCTCTCTATCAGAGTAAGCTGTTTCATTCAGTATTAAGTGCAAATCTTGCCAAACTGAAAGATGCTTATGCCTTATGAAATACAATGTTTTCTGCAATGCTGTAAGACAGTTTTTAATGTGTTAGAAGTTATATGCACAAAAACTTATGTTAGGACTTCAATGATCAAGATTGTCAGTTTACAGCTTTCTGAGTCCAGTAATGTTGAAATAGTGCTGCTGTTCAAATGAAGTGAAATCAAGCCCAAATCTGCTCAAAAGCTTTTCTCTCTATCAGAGTAAGCTGTTTCATTCAGTATTAAGTGCAAATCTTGGCAAACTGATAGATGCTTATGCCTTATGAAATACAATGTTTTCTGCAATGCTGTAAGACAGTTTTTAATGTGTTAGAAGTTATATGCACAAAAACTAATGTTAGGACTTCAATGATCAAGATTGTCAGTTTTCAGCTTTCTGAGTCCAGTAATGTTGAAATAGTGATTCTGTTCAAATGAAGTGAAACCAAGCCCAAATCTGCTCAAAAGCTTTTCTCTCTATCAGAGTAAGCTGTTTCATTCAGTATTAAGTGCAAATCTTGCCAAACTGATAGATGCTTATGCCTTATGAAATACAATGTTTTCTGCAATGCTGAAAGACAGTTTTTAATGTGTTAGAAGTTATATGCACAAAAACTAATGTTAGGACTTCAATGATCAAGATTGTCAGTTTTCAGCTTTCTGAGTCCAGTAATGTTGAAATAGTGATTCTGTTCAAATGAAGTGAAATCAAGCCCAAATCTGCTCAAAAGCTTTTCTCTCTATTAGAGAAAGCTGTTTCATTCAGTATTAAGTGCAAATCTTGCCAAACTGATAGATGCTTATGCCTTATGAAATACAATGTTTTCTGCAATGCTGAAAGGCAGTTTTTAATGTGTTAGAAGTTATATGCACAAAAACTAATGTTAGGACTTCAATGATCAAGATTGTCAGTTTACAGCTTTCTGAGTCCAGTAATGTTGAAATAGTGATTCTGTTCAAATCAAGTGAAACCAAGCCCAAATCTGCTCAAAAGCTTTTCTCTCTATCAGAGTAAGCTGTTTCATTCAGTATTAAGTGCAAATCTTGCCAAACTGAAAGATGCTTATGCCTTATGAAATACAATGTTTTCTGCAATGCTGTAAGACAGTTTTTAATGTGTTAGAAGTTATATGCACAAAAACTAATGTTAGGACTTCAAAGATCAAGATTGTCAGTTTACAGCTTTCTGAGTCCAGTAATGTTGAAATAGTGCTGCTGTTCAAATGAAGTGAAATCAAGCCCAAATCTGCTCAAAAGCTTTTCTCTCTATCAGAGTAAGCTGTTTCATTCAGTATTAAGTGCAAATCTTGCCAAACTGATAGATGCTTATGCCTTATGAAATACAATGTTTTCTGCAATGCTGTAAGACAGTTTTTAATGTGTTAGAAGTTATATGCACAAAAACTAATGTTAGGACTTCAATGATCAAGATTGTCAGTTTACAGCTTTCTGAGTCCAGTAATGTTGAAATAGTGATTCTGTTCAAATGAAGTGAAACCAAGCCCAAATCTGCTCAAAAGCTTTTCTCTCTATCAGAGTAAGCTGTTTCATTCAGTATTAAGTGCAAATCTTGCCAAACTGATAGATGCTTATGCCTTATGAAATACAATGTTTTCTGCAATGCTGTAAGACAGTTTTTAATGTGTTAGAAGTTATATGCACAAAAACTTATGTTAGGACTTCAATGATCAAGATTGTCAGTTTACAGCTTTCTGAGTCCAGTAATGTTGAAATAGTGATTCTGTTCAAATGAAGTGAAACCAAGCCCAAATCTGCTCAAAAGCTTTTCTCTCTATCAGAGTAAGCTGTTTCATTCAGTATTAAGTGCAAATCTTGCCAAACTGAAAGATGCTTATGCCTTATGAAATACAATGTTTTCTGCAATGCTGTAAGACAGTTTTTAATGTGTTAGAAGTTATATGCACAAAAACTAATGTTAGGACTTCAAAGATCAAGATTGTCAGTTTACAGCTTTCTGAGTCCAGTAATGTTGAAATAGTGCTGCTGTTCAAAATGAAGTGAAATCAAGCCCAAATCTGCTCAAAAGCTTTTCTCTCTATCAGAGTAAGCTGTTTCATACAGTATTAAGTGCAAATCTTGCCAAACTGATAGATGCTTATGCCTTATGAAATACAATGTTTTTTCTGCAATGCTGAAGGACAGTTTTTAATGTGTTAGAAGTTATATGCACAAAAACTTATGTTAGGACTTCAATAATCAAGATTGTCAGTTTTCAGCTTTCTGAGTCCAGTAATGTTGAAATAGTGATTCTGTTCAAATGAAGTGAAATCAAGCCCAAATCTGCTCAAAAGCTTTTCTCTCTATTAGAGAAAGCTGTTTCATTCAGTATTCAGTGCAAATCTTGCCAAACTGAAAGATGTTTATGCCTTATGAAATACAATGTTTTCTGCAATGCTGTAAGACAGTTTTTAATGTGTTAGAAGTTATATGCACAAAAACTTATGTTAGGACTTCAATGATCAAGATTGTCAGTTTACAGCTTTCTGAGTCCAGTAATGTTAAAATAGTGCTGCTGTTCAAATGAAGTGAAATCAAGCCCAAATCTGCTCAAAAGCTTTTCTCTCTATCAGAGTAAGCTGTTTCATTCAGTATTAAGTGCAAATCTTGCCAAACTGATAGATGCTTATGCCTTATGAAATACAATGTTTTCTGCAATGCTGTAAGACAGTTTTTAATGTGTTAGAAGTTATATGCACAAAAACTAATGTTAGGACTTCAATGATCAAGATTGTCAGTTTTCAGCTTTCTGAGTCCAGTAATGTTGAAATAGTGATTCTGTTCAAATGAAGTGAAACCAAGCCCAAATCTGCTCAAAAGCTTTTCTCTCTATCAGAGTAAGCTGTTTCATTCAGTATTAAGTGCAAATCTTGCCAAACTGATAGATGCTTATGCCTTATGAAATACAATGTTTTCTGCAATGCTGTAAGACAGTTTTTAATGTGTTAGAAGTTATATGCACAAAAACTTATGTTAGGACTTCAATGATCAAGATTGTCAGTTTACAGCTTTCTGAGTCCAGTAATGTTGAAATAGTGATTCTGTTCAAATGAAGTGAAACCAAGCCCAAATCTGCTCAAAAGCTTTTCTCTCTATCAGAGTAAGCTGTTTCATTCAGTATTAAGTGCAAATCTTGCCAAACTGAAAGATGTTTAAGCCTTATGAAACACAATGTTTTCTGCAATGCTGTAAGACAGTTTTTAATGTGTTAGAAGTTATATGCACAAAAACTTATGTTAGGATTTCAATGATCAAGATTGTCAGTTTACAGCTTTCTGAGTCCAGTAATGTTGAAATAGTGCTGCTGTTCAAATGAAGTGAAATCAATCCCAAATCTGCTCAAAAGCTTTTCTCTCTATCAGAGTAAGCTGTTTCATTCAGTATTAAGTGCAAATCTTGCCAAACTGATAGATGCTTATGCCTTATGAAATACAATGTTTTCTGCAATGCTGAAAGACAGTTTTTAATGTGTTAGAAGTTATATGCACAAAAACTAATGTTAGGACTTCAATGATCAAGATTGTCAGTTTACAGCTTTCTGAGTCCAGTAATGTTGAAATAGTGCTGCTGTTCAAATGAAGTGAAATCAAGCCCAAATCTGCTCAAAAGCTTTTCTCTCTATCAGAGTAAGCTGTTTCATTCAGTATTAAGTGCAAATCTTGCCAAACTGATAGATGCTTATGGCTTATGAAATACAATGTTTTTTGCAATGCTTGAAAGACAGTTTTTAATGTGTTAGAAGTTATATGCACAAAAACTAATGTTAGGACTTCAATGATCAAGATTGTCAGTTTTCAGCTTTCTGAGTCCAGTAATGTTGAAATAGTGATTCTGTTCAAATGAAGTGAAATCAAGCCCAAATCTGCTCAAAAGCTTTTCTCTCTATTAGAGAAAGCTGTTTCATTCAGTATTAAGTGCAAATCTTGCCAAACTGATAGATGCTTATGCCTTATGAAATACAATGTTTTCTGCAATGCTGAAAGACAGTTTTTAATGTGTTAGAAGTTATATGCACAAAAACTAATGTTAGGACTTCAATGATCAAGATTGTCAGTTTTCAGCTTTCTGAGTCCAGTAATGTTGAAATAGTGCTGCTGTTCAAATGAAGTGAAATCAAGCCCAAATCTGCTCAAAAGCTTTTCTCTCTATCAGAGTAAGCTGTTTCATTCAGTATTCAGTGCAAATCTTGCCAAACTGAAAGATGTTTAAGCCTTATGAAATACAATGTTTTCTGCAATGCTGTAAGACAGTTTTTAATGTGTTAGAAGTTATATGCACAAAAACTTATGTTAGGACTTCAATGATCAAGATTGTCAGTTTACAGCTTTCTGAGTCCAGTAATGTTGAAATAGTGCTGCTGTTCAAATGAAGTGAAATCAAGCCCAAATCTGCTCAAAAGCTTTTCTCTCTATCAGAGTAAGCTGTTTCATTCAGTATTAAGTGCAAATCTTGCCAAACTGATAGATGCTTATGCCTTATGAAATACAATGTTTTCTGCAATGCTGTAAGACAGTTTTTAATGTGTTAGAAGTTATATGCACAAAAACTAATGTTAGGACTTCAATGATCAAGATTGTCAGTTTTCAGCTTTCTGAGTCCAGTAATGTTGAAATAGTGATTCTGTTCAAATGAAGTGAAACCAAGCCCAAATCTGCTCAAAAGCTTTTCTCTCTATCAGAGTAAGCTGTTTCATTCAGTATTAAGTGCAAATCTTGCCAAACTGAAAGATGCTTATGCCTTATGAAATACAATGTTTTCTGCAATGCTGTAAGACAGTTTTTAATGTGTTAGAAGTTATATGCACAAAAACTTATGTTAGGACTTCAATGATCAAGATTGTCAGTTTACAGCTTTCTGAGTCCAGTAATGTTGAAATAGTGCTGCTGTTCAAATGAAGTGAAATCAAGCCCAAATCTGCTCAAAAGCTTTTCTCTCTATCAGAGTAAGCTGTTTCATTCAGTATTAAGTGCAAATCTTGGCAAACTGATAGATGCTTATGCCTTATGAAATACAATGTTTTCTGCAATGCTGTAAGACAGTTTTTAATGTGTTAGAAGTTATATGCACAAAAACTAATGTTAGGACTTCAATGATCAAGATTGTCAGTTTTCAGCTTTCTGAGTCCAGTAATGTTGAAATAGTGATTCTGTTCAAATGAAGTGAAACCAAGCCCAAATCTGCTCAAAAGCTTTTCTCTCTATCAGAGTAAGCTGTTTCATTCAGTATTAAGTGCAAATCTTGCCAAACTGATAGATGCTTATGCCTTATGAAATACAATGTTTTCTGCAATGCTGAAAGACAGTTTTTAATGTGTTAGAAGTTATATGCACAAAAACTAATGTTAGGACTTCAATGATCAAGATTGTCAGTTTTCAGCTTTCTGAGTCCAGTAATGTTGAAATAGTGATTCTGTTCAAATGAAGTGAAATCAAGCCCAAATCTGCTCAAAAGCTTTTCTCTCTATTAGAGAAAGCTGTTTCATTCAGTATTAAGTGCAAATCTTGCCAAACTGATAGATGCTTATGCCTTATGAAATACAATGTTTTCTGCAATGCTGAAAGGCAGTTTTTAATGTGTTAGAAGTTATATGCACAAAAACTAATGTTAGGACTTCAATGATCAAGATTGTCAGTTTACAGCTTTCTGAGTCCAGTAATGTTGAAATAGTGATTCTGTTCAAATCAAGTGAAACCAAGCCCAAATCTGCTCAAAAGCTTTTCTCTCTATCAGAGTAAGCTGTTTCATTCAGTATTAAGTGCAAATCTTGCCAAACTGAAAGATGCTTATGCCTTATGAAATACAATGTTTTCTGCAATGCTGTAAGACAGTTTTTAATGTGTTAGAAGTTATATGCACAAAAACTAATGTTAGGACTTCAAAGATCAAGATTGTCAGTTTACAGCTTTCTGAGTCCAGTAATGTTGAAATAGTGCTGCTGTTCAAATGAAGTGAAATCAAGCCCAAATCTGCTCAAAAGCTTTTCTCTCTATCAGAGTAAGCTGTTTCATTCAGTATTAAGTGCAAATCTTGCCAAACTGATAGATGCTTATGCCTTATGAAATACAATGTTTTCTGCAATGCTGTAAGACAGTTTTTAATGTGTTAGAAGTTATATGCACAAAAACTAATGTTAGGACTTCAATGATCAAGATTGTCAGTTTACAGCTTTCTGAGTCCAGTAATGTTGAAATAGTGATTCTGTTCAAATGAAGTGAAACCAAGCCCAAATCTGCTCAAAAGCTTTTCTCTCTATCAGAGTAAGCTGTTTCATTCAGTATTAAGTGCAAATCTTGCCAAACTGATAGATGCTTATGCCTTATGAAATACAATGTTTTCTGCAATGCTGTAAGACAGTTTTTAATGTGTTAGAAGTTATATGCACAAAAACTTATGTTAGGACTTCAATGATCAAGATTGTCAGTTTACAGCTTTCTGAGTCCAGTAATGTTGAAATAGTGATTCTGTTCAAATGAAGTGAAACCAAGCCCAAATCTGCTCAAAAGCTTTTCTCTCTATCAGAGTAAGCTGTTTCATTCAGTATTAAGTGCAAATCTTGCCAAACTGAAAGATGCTTATGCCTTATGAAATACAATGTTTTCTGCAATGCTGTAAGACAGTTTTTAATGTGTTAGAAGTTATATGCACAAAAACTAATGTTAGGACTTCAAAGATCAAGATTGTCAGTTTACAGCTTTCTGAGTCCAGTAATGTTGAAATAGTGCTGCTGTTCAAAATGAAGTGAAATCAAGCCCAAATCTGCTCAAAAGCTTTTCTCTCTATCAGAGTAAGCTGTTTCATACAGTATTAAGTGCAAATCTTGCCAAACTGATAGATGCTTATGCCTTATGAAATACAATGTTTTTTCTGCAATGCTGAAGGACAGTTTTTAATGTGTTAGAAGTTATATGCACAAAAACTTATGTTAGGACTTCAATAATCAAGATTGTCAGTTTTCAGCTTTCTGAGTCCAGTAATGTTGAAATAGTGATTCTGTTCAAATGAAGTGAAATCAAGCCCAAATCTGCTCAAAAGCTTTTCTCTCTATTAGAGAAAGCTGTTTCATTCAGTATTCAGTGCAAATCTTGCCAAACTGAAAGATGTTTATGCCTTATGAAATACAATGTTTTCTGCAATGCTGTAAGACAGTTTTTAATGTGTTAGAAGTTATATGCACAAAAACTTATGTTAGGACTTCAATGATCAAGATTGTCAGTTTACAGCTTTCTGAGTCCAGTAATGTTAAAATAGTGCTGCTGTTCAAATGAAGTGAAATCAAGCCCAAATCTGCTCAAAAGCTTTTCTCTCTATCAGAGTAAGCTGTTTCATTCAGTATTAAGTGCAAATCTTGCCAAACTGATAGATGCTTATGCCTTATGAAATACAATGTTTTCTGCAATGCTGTAAGACAGTTTTTAATGTGTTAGAAGTTATATGCACAAAAACTAATGTTAGGACTTCAATGATCAAGATTGTCAGTTTTCAGCTTTCTGAGTCCAGTAATGTTGAAATAGTGATTCTGTTCAAATGAAGTGAAACCAAGCCCAAATCTGCTCAAAAGCTTTTCTCTCTATCAGAGTAAGCTGTTTCATTCAGTATTAAGTGCAAATCTTGCCAAACTGATAGATGCTTATGCCTTATGAAATACAATGTTTTCTGCAATGCTGTAAGACAGTTTTTAATGTGTTAGAAGTTATATGCACAAAAACTTATGTTAGGACTTCAATGATCAAGATTGTCAGTTTACAGCTTTCTGAGTCCAGTAATGTTGAAATAGTGATTCTGTTCAAATGAAGTGAAACCAAGCCCAAATCTGCTCAAAAGCTTTTCTCTCTATCAGAGTAAGCTGTTTCATTCAGTATTAAGTGCAAATCTTGCCAAACTGAAAGATGTTTAAGCCTTATGAAACACAATGTTTTCTGCAATGCTGTAAGACAGTTTTTAATGTGTTAGAAGTTATATGCACAAAAACTTATGTTAGGACTTCAATGATCAAGATTGTCAGTTTACAGCTTTCTGAGTCCAGTAATGTTGAAATAGTGCTGCTGTTCAAATGAAGTGAAATCAATCCCAAATCTGCTCAAAAGCTTTTCTCTCTATCAGAGTAAGCTGTTTCATTCAGTATTAAGTGCAAATCTTGCCAAACTGATAGATGCTTATGCCTTATGAAATACAATGTTTTCTGCAATGCTGAAAGACAGTTTTTAATGTGTTAGAAGTTATATGCACAAAAACTAATGTTAGGACTTCAATGATCAAGATTGTCAGTTTACAGCTTTCTGAGTCCAGTAATGTTGAAATAGTGCTGCTGTTCAAATGAAGTGAAATCAAGCCCAAATCTGCTCAAAAGCTTTTCTCTCTATCAGAGTAAGCTGTTTCATTCAGTATTAAGTGCAAATCTTGCCAAACTGATAGATGCTTATGGCTTATGAAATACAATGTTTTTTGCAATGCTTGAAAGACAGTTTTTAATGTGTTAGAAGTTATATGCACAAAAACTAATGTTAGGACTTCAATGATCAAGATTGTCAGTTTTCAGCTTTCTGAGTCCAGTAATGTTGAAATAGTGATTCTGTTCAAATGAAGTGAAATCAAGCCCAAATCTGCTCAAAAGCTTTTCTCTCTATTAGAGAAAGCTGTTTCATTCAGTATTAAGTGCAAATCTTGCCAAACTGATAGATGCTTATGCCTTATGAAATACAATGTTTTCTGCAATGCTGAAAGACAGTTTTTAATGTGTTAGAAGTTATATGCACAAAAACTAATGTTAGGACTTCAATGATCAAGATTGTCAGTTTACAGCTTTCTGAGTCCAGTAATGTTGAAATAGTGCTGCTGTTCAAATGAAGTGAAATCAAGCCCAAATCTGCTCAAAAGCTTTTCTCTCTATCAGAGTAAGCTGTTTCATTCAGTATTAAGTGCAAATCTTGCCAAACTGATAGATGCTTATGCCTTATGAAATACAATGTTTTCTGCGATGCTGTAAGACAGTTTTTAATGTGTTAGAAGTTATATGCACAAATACTAATGTTTGGACTTCAATGATCAAGATTGTCAGTTTACAGCTTTCTGAGTCCAGTAATGTTGAAATAGTGATTCTGTTCAAATGAAGTGAAACCAAGCCCAAATCTGCTCAAAAGCTTTTCTCTCTATCAGAGTAAGCTGTTTCATTCAGTATTAAGTGCAAATCTTGCCAAACTGATAGATGCTTATGCCTTATGAAATACAATGTTTTCTGCAATGCTGTAAGACAGTTTTTAATGTGTTAGAAGTTATATGCACAAAAACTAATGTTAGGACTTCAATGATCAAGATTGTCAGTTTTCAGCTTTCTGAGTCCAGTAATGTTGAAATAGTGCTGCTGTTCAAATGAAGTGAAATCAAGCCCAAATCTGCTCAAAAGCTTTTCTCTCTATCAGAGTAAGCTGTTTCATTCAGTATTCAGTGCAAATCTTGCCAAACTGAAAGATGTTTAAGCCTTATGAAATTCAATGTTTTCTGCAATGCTGTAAGACAGTTTTTAATGTGTTAGAAGTTATATGCACAAAAACTTATGTTAGGACTTCAATGATCAAGATTGTCAGTTTACAGCTTTCTGAGTCCAGTAATGTTGAAATAGTGCTGCTGTTCAAATGAAGTGAAATCAAGCCCAAATCTGCTCAAAAGCTTTTCTCTCTATCAGAGTAAGCTGTTTCATTCAGTATTAAGTGCAAATCTTGCCAAACTGATAGATGCTTATGCCTTATGAAATACAATGTTTTCTGCAATGCTGTAAGACAGTTTTTAATGTGTTAGAAGTTATATGCACAAAAACTAATGTTAGGACTTCAATGATCAAGATTGTCAGTTTTCAGCTTTCTGAGTCCAGTAATGTTGAAATAGTGATTCTGTTCAAATGAAGTGAAACCAAGCCCAAATCTGCTCAAAAGCTTTTCTCTCTATCAGAGTAAGCTGTTTCATTCAGTATTAAGTGCAAATCTTGCCAAACTGAAAGATGCTTATGCCTTATGAAATACAATGTTTTCTGCAATGCTGTAAGACAGTTTTTAATGTGTTAGAAGTTATATGCACAAAAACTTATGTTAGGACTTCAATGATCAAGATTGTCAGTTTACAGCTTTCTGAGTCCAGTAATGTTGAAATAGTGCTGCTGTTCAAATGAAGTGAAATCAAGCCCAAATCTGCTCAAAAGCTTTTCTCTCTATCAGAGTAAGCTGTTTCATTCAGTATTAAGTGCAAATCTTGGCAAACTGATAGATGCTTATGCCTTATGAAATACAATGTTTTCTGCAATGCTGTAAGACAGTTTTTAATGTGTTAGAAGTTATATGCACAAAAACTAATGTTAGGACTTCAATGATCAAGATTGTCAGTTTTCAGCTTTCTGAGTCCAGTAATGTTGAAATAGTGATTCTGTTCAAATGAAGTGAAACCAAGCCCAAATCTGCTCAAAAGCTTTTCTCTCTATCAGAGTAAGCTGTTTCATTCAGTATTAAGTGCAAATCTTGCCAAACTGATAGATGCTTATGCCTTATGAAATACAATGTTTTCTGCAATGCTGAAAGACAGTTTTTAATGTGTTAGAAGTTATATGCACAAAAACTAATGTTAGGACTTCAATGATCAAGATTGTCAGTTTTCAGCTTTCTGAGTCCAGTAATGTTGAAATAGTGATTCTGTTCAAATGAAGTGAAATCAAGCCCAAATCTGCTCAAAAGCTTTTCTCTCTATTAGAGAAAGCTGTTTCATTCAGTATTAAGTGCAAATCTTGCCAAACTGATAGATGCTTATGCCTTATGAAATACAATGTTTTCTGCAATGCTGAAAGGCAGTTTTTAATGTGTTAGAAGTTATATGCACAAAAACTAATGTTAGGACTTCAATGATCAAGATTGTCAGTTTACAGCTTTCTGAGTCCAGTAATGTTGAAATAGTGATTCTGTTCAAATCAAGTGAAACCAAGCCCAAATCTGCTCAAAAGCTTTTCTCTCTATCAGAGTAAGCTGTTTCATTCAGTATTAAGTGCAAATCTTGCCAAACTGAAAGATGCTTATGCCTTATGAAATACAATGTTTTCTGCAATGCTGTAAGACAGTTTTTAATGTGTTAGAAGTTATATGCACAAAAACTAATGTTAGGACTTCAAAGATCAAGATTGTCAGTTTACAGCTTTCTGAGTCCAGTAATGTTGAAATAGTGCTGCTGTTCAAATGAAGTGAAATCAAGCCCAAATCTGCTCAAAAGCTTTTCTCTCTATCAGAGTAAGCTGTTTCATTCAGTATTAAGTGCAAATCTTGCCAAACTGATAGATGCTTATGCCTTATGAAATACAATGTTTTCTGCAATGCTGTAAGACAGTTTTTAATGTGTTAGAAGTTATATGCACAAAAACTAATGTTAGGACTTCAATGATCAAGATTGTCAGTTTACAGCTTTCTGAGTCCAGTAATGTTGAAATAGTGATTCTGTTCAAATGAAGTGAAACCAAGCCCAAATCTGCTCAAAAGCTTTTCTCTCTATCAGAGTAAGCTGTTTCATTCAGTATTAAGTGCAAATCTTGCCAAACTGATAGATGCTTATGCCTTATGAAATACAATGTTTTCTGCAATGCTGTAAGACAGTTTTTAATGTGTTAGAAGTTATATGCACAAAAACTTATGTTAGGACTTCAATGATCAAGATTGTCAGTTTACAGCTTTCTGAGTCCAGTAATGTTGAAATAGTGATTCTGTTCAAATGAAGTGAAACCAAGCCCAAATCTGCTCAAAAGCTTTTCTCTCTATCAGAGTAAGCTGTTTCATTCAGTATTAAGTGCAAATCTTGCCAAACTGAAAGATGCTTATGCCTTATGAAATACAATGTTTTCTGCAATGCTGTAAGACAGTTTTTAATGTGTTAGAAGTTATATGCACAAAAACTAATGTTAGGACTTCAAAGATCAAGATTGTCAGTTTACAGCTTTCTGAGTCCAGTAATGTTGAAATAGTGCTGCTGTTCAAAATGAAGTGAAATCAAGCCCAAATCTGCTCAAAAGCTTTTCTCTCTATCAGAGTAAGCTGTTTCATACAGTATTAAGTGCAAATCTTGCCAAACTGATAGATGCTTATGCCTTATGAAATACAATGTTTTTTCTGCAATGCTGAAGGACAGTTTTTAATGTGTTAGAAGTTATATGCACAAAAACTTATGTTAGGACTTCAATAATCAAGATTGTCAGTTTTCAGCTTTCTGAGTCCAGTAATGTTGAAATAGTGATTCTGTTCAAATGAAGTGAAATCAAGCCCAAATCTGCTCAAAAGCTTTTCTCTCTATTAGAGAAAGCTGTTTCATTCAGTATTCAGTGCAAATCTTGCCAAACTGAAAGATGTTTATGCCTTATGAAATACAATGTTTTCTGCAATGCTGTAAGACAGTTTTTAATGTGTTAGAAGTTATATGCACAAAAACTTATGTTAGGACTTCAATGATCAAGATTGTCAGTTTACAGCTTTCTGAGTCCAGTAATGTTGAAATAGTGCTGCTGTTCAAATGAAGTGAAATCAAGCCCAAATCTGCTCAAAAGCTTTTCTCTCTATCAGAGTAAGCTGTTTCATTCAGTATTAAGTGCAAATCTTGCCAAACTGATAGATGCTTATGCCTTATGAAATACAATGTTTTCTGCAATGCTGTAAGACAGTTTTTAATGTGTTAGAAGTTATATGCACAAAAACTAATGTTAGGACTTCAATGATCAAGATTGTCAGTTTTCAGCTTTCTGAGTCCAGTAATGTTGAAATAGTGATTCTGTTCAAATGAAGTGAAACCAAGCCCAAATCTGCTCAAAAGCTTTTCTCTCTATCAGAGTAAGCTGTTTCATTCAGTATTAAGTGCAAATCTTGCCAAACTGATAGATGCTTATGCCTTATGAAATACAATGTTTTCTGCAATGCTGTAAGACAGTTTTTAATGTGTTAGAAGTTATATGCACAAAAACTTATGTTAGGACTTCAATGATCAAGATTGTCAGTTTACAGCTTTCTGAGTCCAGTAATGTTGAAATAGTGATTCTGTTCAAATGAAGTGAAACCAAGCCCAAATCTGCTCAAAAGCTTTTCTCTCTATCAGAGTAAGCTGTTTCATTCAGTATTAAGTGCAAATCTTGCCAAACTGAAAGATGTTTAAGCCTTATGAAACACAATGTTTTCTGCAATGCTGTAAGACAGTTTTTAATGTGTTAGAAGTTATATGCACAAAAACTTATGTTAGGACTTCAATGATCAAGATTGTCAGTTTACAGCTTTCTGAGTCCAGTAATGTTGAAATAGTGCTGCTGTTCAAATGAAGTGAAATCAATCCCAAATCTGCTCAAAAGCTTTTCTCTCTATCAGAGTAAGCTGTTTCATTCAGTATTAAGTGCAAATCTTGCCAAACTGATAGATGCTTATGCCTTATGAAATACAATGTTTTCTGCAATGCTGAAAGACAGTTTTTAATGTGTTAGAAGTTATATGCACAAAAACTAATGTTAGGACTTCAATGATCAAGATTGTCAGTTTACAGCTTTCTGAGTCCAGTAATGTTGAAATAGTGCTGCTGTTCAAATGAAGTGAAATCAAGCCCAAATCTGCTCAAAAGCTTTTCTCTCTATCAGAGTAAGCTGTTTCATTCAGTATTAAGTGCAAATCTTGCCAAACTGATAGATGCTTATGGCTTATGAAATACAATGTTTTTTGCAATGCTGAAAGACAGTTTTTAATGTGTTAGAAGTTATATGCACAAAAACTAATGTTAGGACTTCAATGATCAAGATTGTCAGTTTTCAGCTTTCTGAGTCCAGTAATGTTGAAATAGTGATTCTGTTCAAATGAAGTGAAATCAAGCCCAAATCTGCTCAAAAGCTTTTCTCTCTATTAGAGAAAGCTGTTTCATTCAGTATTAAGTGCAAATCTTGCCAAACTGATAGATGCTTATGCCTTATGAAATACAATGTTTTCTGCAATGCTGAAAGACAGTTTTTAATGTGTTAGAAGTTATATGCACAAAAACTAATGTTAGGACTTCAATGATCAAGATTGTCAGTTTACAGCTTTCTGAGTCCAGTAATGTTGAAATAGTGCTGCTGTTCAAATGAAGTGAAATCAAGCCCAAATCTGCTCAAAAGCTTTTCTCTCTATCAGAGTAAGCTGTTTCATTCAGTATTAAGTGCAAATCTTGCCAAACTGATAGATGCTTATGCCTTATGAAATACAATGTTTTCTGCAATGCTGTAAGACAGTTTTTAATGTGTTAGAAGTTATATGCACAAATACTAATGTTTGGACTTCAATGATCAAGATTGTCAGTTTACAGCTTTCTGAGTCCAGTAATGTTGAAATAGTGATTCTGTTCAAATGAAGTGAAACCAAGCCCAAATCTGCTCAAAAGCTTTTCTCTCTATCAGAGTAAGCTGTTTCATTCAGTATTAAGTGCAAATCTTGCCAAACTGATAGATGCTTATGCCTTATGAAATACAATGTTTTCTGCAATGCTGTAAGACAGTTTTTAATGTGTTAGAAGTTATATGCACAAAAACTAATGTTAGGACTTCAATGATCAAGATTGTCAGTTTTCAGCTTTCTGAGTCCAGTAATGTTGAAATAGTGCTGCTGTTCAAATGAAGTGAAATCAAGCCCAAATCTGCTCAAAAGCTTTTCTCTCTATCAGAGTAAGCTGTTTCATTCAGTATTCAGTGCAAATCTTGCCAAACTGAAAGATGTTTAAGCCTTATGAAATTCAATGTTTTCTGCAATGCTGTAAGACAGTTTTTAATGTGTTAGAAGTTATATGCACAAAAACTTATGTTAGGACTTCAATGATCAAGATTGTCAGTTTACAGCTTTCTGAGTCCAGTAATGTTGAAATAGTGCTGCTGTTCAAATGAAGTGAAATCAAGCCCAAATCTGCTCAAAAGCTTTTCTCTCTATCAGAGTAAGCTGTTTCATTCAGTATTAAGTGCAAATCTTGCCAAACTGATAGATGCTTATGCCTTATGAAATACAATGTTTTCTGCAATGCTGTAAGACAGTTTTTAATGTGTTAGAAGTTATATGCACAAAAACTAATGTTAGGACTTCAATGATCAAGATTGTCAGTTTTCAGCTTTCTGAGTCCAGTAATGTTGAAATAGTGATTCTGTTCAAATGAAGTGAAATCAAGCCCAAATCTGCTCAAAAGCTTTTCTCTCTATTAGAGAAAGCTGTTTCATTCAGTATTAAGTGCAAATCTTGCCAAACTGATAGATGCTTATGCCTTATGAAATACAATGTTTTCTGCAATGCTGAAAGACAGTTTTTAATGTGTTAGAAGTTATATGCACAAAAACTAATGTTAGGACTTCAATGATCAAGATTGTCAGTTTACAGCTTTCTGAGTCCAGTAATGTTGAAATAGTGCTGCTGTTCAAATGAAGTGAAATCAAGCCCAAATCTGCTCAAAAGCTTTTCTCTCTATCAGAGTAAGCTGTTTCATTCAGTATTAAGTGCAAATCTTGCCAAACTGATAGATGCTTATGCCTTATGAAATACAATGTTTTCTGCAATGCTGTAAGACAGTTTTTAATGTGTTAGAAGTTATATGCACAAATACTAATGTTTGGACTTCAATGATCAAGATTGTCAGTTTACAGCTTTCTGAGTCCAGTAATGTTGAAATAGTGATTCTGTTCAAATGAAGTGAAACCAAGCCCAAATCTGCTCAAAAGCTTTTCTCTCTATCAGAGTAAGCTGTTTCATTCAGTATTAAGTGCAAATCTTGCCAAACTGATAGATGCTTATGCCTTATGAAATACAATGTTTTCTGCAATGCTGTAAGACAGTTTTTAATGTGTTAGAAGTTATATGCACAAAAACTAATGTTAGGACTTCAATGATCAAGATTGTCAGTTTTCAGCTTTCTGAGTCCAGTAATGTTGAAATAGTGCTGCTGTTCAAATGAAGTGAAATCAAGCCCAAATCTGCTCAAAAGCTTTTCTCTCTATCAGAGTAAGCTGTTTCATTCAGTATTCAGTGCAAATCTTGCCAAACTGAAAGATGTTTAAGCCTTATGAAATTCAATGTTTTCTGCAATGCTGTAAGACAGTTTTTAATGTGTTAGAAGTTATATGCACAAAAACTTATGTTAGGACTTCAATGATCAAGATTGTCAGTTTACAGCTTTCTGAGTCCAGTAATGTTGAAATAGTGCTGCTGTTCAAATGAAGTGAAATCAAGCCCAAATCTGCTCAAAAGCTTTTCTCTCTATCAGAGTAAGCTGTTTCATTCAGTATTAAGTGCAAATCTTGCCAAACTGATAGATGCTTATGCCTTATGAAATACAATGTTTTCTGCAATGCTGTAAGACAGTTTTTAATGTGTTAGAAGTTATATGCACAAAAACTAATGTTAGGACTTCAATGATCAAGATTGTCAGTTTTCAGCTTTCTGAGTCCAGTAATGTTGAAATAGTGATTCTGTTCAAATGAAGTGAAACCAAGCCCAAATCTGCTCAAAAGCTTTTCTCTCTATCAGAGTAAGCTGTTTCATTCAGTATTAAGTGCAAATCTTGCCAAACTGAAAGATGCTTATGCCTTATGAAATACAATGTTTTCTGCAATGCTGTAAGACAGTTTTTAATGTGTTAGAAGTTATATGCACAAAAACTTATGTTAGGACTTCAATGATCAAGATTGTCAGTTTACAGCTTTCTGAGTCCAGTAATGTTGAAATAGTGCTGCTGTTCAAATGAAGTGAAATCAAGCCCAAATCTGCTCAAAAGCTTTTCTCTCTATCAGAGTAAGCTGTTTCATTCAGTATTAAGTGCAAATCTTGGCAAACTGATAGATGCTTATGCCTTATGAAATACAATGTTTTCTGCAATGCTGTAAGACAGTTTTTAATGTGTTAGAAGTTATATGCACAAAAACTAATGTTAGGACTTCAATGATCAAGATTGTCAGTTTTCAGCTTTCTGAGTCCAGTAATGTTGAAATAGTGATTCTGTTCAAATGAAGTGAAACCAAGCCCAAATCTGCTCAAAAGCTTTTCTCTCTATCAGAGTAAGCTGTTTCATTCAGTATTAAGTGCAAATCTTGCCAAACTGATAGATGCTTATGCCTTATGAAATACAATGTTTTCTGCAATGCTGAAAGACAGTTTTTAATGTGTTAGAAGTTATATGCACAAAAACTAATGTTAGGACTTCAATGATCAAGATTGTCAGTTTTCAGCTTTCTGAGTCCAGTAATGTTGAAATAGTGATTCTGTTCAAATGAAGTGAAATCAAGCCCAAATCTGCTCAAAAGCTTTTCTCTCTATTAGAGAAAGCTGTTTCATTCAGTATTAAGTGCAAATCTTGCCAAACTGATAGATGCTTATGCCTTATGAAATACAATGTTTTCTGCAATGCTGAAAGACAGTTTTTAATGTGTTAGAAGTTATATGCACAAAAACTAATGTTAGGACTTCAATGATCAAGATTGTCAGTTTACAGCTTTCTGAGTCCAGTAATGTTGAAATAGTGATTATGTTCAAATGAAGTGAAACCAAGCCCAAATCTGCTCAAAAGCTTTTCTCTCTATCAGAGTAAGCTGTTTCATTCAGTATTAAGTGCAAATCTTGCCAAACTGAAAGATGCTTATGCCTTATGAAATACAATGTTTTCTGCAATGCTGTAAGACAGTTTTTAATGTGTTAGAAGTTATATGCACAAAAACTAATGTTAGGACTTCAAAGATCAAGATTGTCAGTTTACAGCTTTCTGAGTCCAGTAATGTTGAAATAGTGCTGCTGTTCAAATGAAGTGAAATCAAGCCCAAATCTGCTCAAAAGCTTTTCTCTCTATCAGAGTAAGCTGTTTCATTCAGTATTAAGTGCAAATCTTGCCAAACTGATAGATGCTTATGCCTTATGAAATACAATGTTTTCTGCAATGCTGTAAGACAGTTTTTAATGTGTTAGAAGTTATATGCACAAAAACTAATGTTAGGACTTCAATGATCAAGATTGTCAGTTTACAGCTTTCTGAGTCCAGTAATGTTGAAATAGTGATTCTGTTCAAATGAAGTGAAACCAAGCCCAAATCTGCTCAAAAGCTTTTCTCTCTATCAGAGTAAGCTGTTTCATTCAGTATTAAGTGCAAATCTTGCCAAACTGATAGATGCTTATGCCTTATGAAATACAATGTTTTCTGCAATGCTGAAAGACAGTTTTTAATGTGTTAGAAGTTATATGCACAAAAACTAATGTTAGGACTTCAATGATCAAGATTGTCAGTTTACAGCTTTCTGAGTCCAGTAATGTTGAAATAGTGCTGCTGTTCAAATGAAGTGAAATCAAGCCCAAATCTGCTCAAAAGCTTTTCTCTCTATCAGAGTAAGCTGTTTCATTCAGTATTAAGTGCAAATCTTGCCAAACTGATAGATGCTTATGCCTTATGAAATACAATGTTTTCTGCAATGCTGAAAGACAGTTTTTAATGTGTTAGAAGTTATATGCACAAAAACTAATGTTAGGACTTCAATGATCAAGATTGTCAGTTTTCAGCTTTCTGAGTCCAGTAATGTTGAAATAGTGATTCTGTTCAAATGAAGTGAAATCAAGCCCAAATCTGCTCAAAAGCTTTTCTCTCTATTAGAGAAAGCTGTTTCATTCAGTATTAAGTGCAAATCTTGCCAAACTGATAGATGCTTATGCCTTATGAAATACAATGTTTTCTGCAATGCTGTAAGACAGTTTTTAATGTGTTAGAAGTTATATGCACAAATACTAATGTTTGGACTTCAATGATCAAGATTGTCAGTTTACAGCTTTCTGAGTCCAGTAATGTTGAAATAGTGATTCTGTTCAAATGAAGTGAAACCAAGCCCAAATCTGCTCAAAAGCTTTTCTCTCTATCAGAGTAAGCTGTTTCATTCAGTATTAAGTGCAAATCTTGCCAAACTGATAGATGCTTATGCCTTATGAAATACAATGTTTTCTGCAATGCTGTAAGACAGTTTTTAATGTGTTAGAAGTTATATGCACAAAAACTAATGTTAGGACTTCAATGATCAAGATTGTCAGTTTTCAGCTTTCTGAGTCCAGTAATGTTGAAATAGTGCTGCTGTTCAAATGAAGTGAAATCAAGCCCAAATCTGCTCAAAAGCTTTTCTCTCTATCAGAGTAAGCTGTTTCATTCAGTATTCAGTGCAAATCTTGCCAAACTGAAAGATGTTTAAGCCTTATGAAATACAATGTTTTCTGCAATGCTGTAAGATAGTTTTTAATGTGTTAGAAGTTATATGCACAAAAACTTATGTTAGGACTTCAATGATCAAGATTGTCAGTTTACAGCTTTCTGAGTCCAGTAATGTTGAAATAGTGCTGCTGTTCAAATGAAGTGAAATCAAGCCCAAATCTGCTCAAAAGCTTTTCTCTCTATCAGAGTAAGCTGTTTCATTCAGTATTAAGTGCAAATCTTGCCAAACTGATAGATGCTTATGCCTTATGAAATACAATGTTTTCTGCAATGCTGTAAGACAGTTTTTAATGTGTTAGAAGTTATATGCACAAAAACTAATGTTAGGACTTCAATGATCAAGATTGTCAGTTTTCAGCTTTCTGAGTCCAGTAATGTTGAAATAGTGATTCTGTTCAAATGAAGTGAAACCAAGCCCAAATCTGCTCAAAAGCTTTTCTCTCTATCAGAGTAAGCTGTTTCATTCAGTATTAAGTGCAAATCTTGCCAAACTGAAAGATGCTTATGCCTTATGAAATACAATGTTTTCTGCAATGCTGTAAGACAGTTTTTAATGTGTTAGAAGTTATATGCACAAAAACTTATGTTAGGACTTCAATGATCAAGATTGTCAGTTTACAGCTTTCTGAGTCCAGTAATGTTGAAATAGTGCTGCTGTTCAAATGAAGTGAAATCAAGCCCAAATCTGCTCAAAAGCTTTTCTCTCTATCAGAGTAAGCTGTTTCATTCAGTATTAAGTGCAAATCTTGGCAAACTGATAGATGCTTATGCCTTATGAAATACAATGTTTTCTGCAATGCTGTAAGACAGTTTTTAATGTGTTAGAAGTTATATGCACAAAAACTAATGTTAGGACTTCAATGATCAAGATTGTCAGTTTTCAGCTTTCTGAGTCCAGTAATGTTGAAATAGTGATTCTGTTCAAATGAAGTGAAACCAAGCCCAAATCTGCTCAAAAGCTTTTCTCTCTATCAGAGTAAGCTGTTTCATTCAGTATTAAGTGCAAATCTTGCCAAACTGATAGATGCTTATGCCTTATGAAATACAATGTTTTCTGCAATGCTGAAAGACAGTTTTTAATGTGTTAGAAGTTATATGCACAAAAACTAATGTTAGGACTTCAATGATCAAGATTGTCAGTTTTCAGCTTTCTGAGTCCAGTAATGTTGAAATAGTGATTCTGTTCAAATGAAGTGAAATCAAGCCCAAATCTGCTCAAAAGCTTTTCTCTCTATTAGAGAAAGCTGTTTCATTCAGTATTAAGTGCAAATCTTGCCAAACTGATAGATGCTTATGCCTTATGAAATACAATGTTTTCTGCAATGCTGAAAGGCAGTTTTTAATGTGTTAGAAGTTATATGCACAAAAACTAATGTTAGGACTTCAATGATCAAGATTGTCAGTTTACAGCTTTCTGAGTCCAGTAATGTTGAAATAGTGATTCTGTTCAAATCAAGTGAAACCAAGCCCAAATCTGCTCAAAAGCTTTTCTCTCTATCAGAGTAAGCTGTTTCATTCAGTATTAAGTGCAAATCTTGCCAAACTGAAAGATGCTTATGCCTTATGAAATACAATGTTTTCTGCAATGCTGTAAGACAGTTTTTAATGTGTTAGAAGTTATATGCACAAAAACTAATGTTAGGACTTCAAAGATCAAGATTGTCAGTTTACAGCTTTCTGAGTCCAGTAATGTTGAAATAGTGCTGCTGTTCAAATGAAGTGAAATCAAGCCCAAATCTGCTCAAAAGCTTTTCTCTCTATCAGAGTAAGCTGTTTCATTCAGTATTAAGTGCAAATCTTGCCAAACTGATAGATGCTTATGCCTTATGAAATACAATGTTTTCTGCAATGCTGTAAGACAGTTTTTAATGTGTTAGAAGTTATATGCACAAAAACTAATGTTAGGACTTCAATGATCAAGATTGTCAGTTTACAGCTTTCTGAGTCCAGTAATGTTGAAATAGTGATTCTGTTCAAATGAAGTGAAACCAAGCCCAAATCTGCTCAAAAGCTTTTCTCTCTATCAGAGTAAGCTGTTTCATTCAGTATTAAGTGCAAATCTTGCCAAACTGATAGATGCTTATGCCTTATGAAATACAATGTTTTCTGCAATGCTGTAAGACAGTTTTTAATGTGTTAGAAGTTATATGCACAAAAACTTATGTTAGGACTTCAATGATCAAGATTGTCAGTTTACAGCTTTCTGAGTCCAGTAATGTTGAAATAGTGATTCTGTTCAAATGAAGTGAAATCAAGCCCAAATCTGCTCAAAAGCTTTTCTCTCTATCAGAGTAAGCTGTTTCATTCAGTATTAAGTGCAAATCTTGCCAAACTGATAGATGCTTATGCCTTATGAAATACAATGTTTTCTGCAATGCTGTAAGACAGTTTTTAATGTGTTAGAAGTTATATGCACAAAAACTAATGTTAGGACTTCAATTATCAAGATTGTCAGTTTTCAGCTTTCTGAGTCCAGTAATGTTGAAATAGTGATTCTGTTCAAATGAAGTGAAACCAAGCCCAAATCTGCTCAAAAGCTTTTCTCTCTATCAGAGTAAGCTGTTTCATTCAGTATTAAGTGCAAATCTTGCCAAACTGATAGATGCTTATGCCTTATGAAATACAATGTTTTCTGCAATGCTGTAAGACAGTTTTTAATGTGTTAGAAGTTATATGCACAAAAACTTATGTTAGGACTTCAATGATCAAGATTGTCAGTTTACAGCTTTCTGAGTCCAGTAATGTTGAAATAGTGATTCTGTTCAAATGAAGTGAAACCAAGCCCAAATCTGCTCAAAAGCTTTTCTCTCTATCAGAGTAAGCTGTTTCATTCAGTATTAAGTGCAAATCTTGCCAAACTGAAAGATGTTTAAGCCTTATGAAACACAATGTTTTCTGCAATGCTGTAAGACAGTTTTTAATGTGTTAGAAGTTATATGCACAAAAACTTATGTTAGGACTTCAATGATCAAGATTGTCAGTTTACAGCTTTCTGAGTCCAGTAATGTTGAAATAGTGCTGCTGTTCAAATGAAGTGAAATCAATCCCAAATCTGCTCAAAAGCTTTTCTCTCTATCAGAGTAAGCTGTTTCATTCAGTATTAAGTGCAAATCTTGCCAAACTGATAGATGCTTATGCCTTATGAAATACAATGTTTTCTGCAATGCTGAAAGACAGTTTTTAATGTGTTAGAAGTTATATGCACAAAAACTAATGTTAGGACTTCAATGATCAAGATTGTCAGTTTACAGCTTTCTGAGTCCAGTAATGTTGAAATAGTGCTGCTGTTCAAATGAAGTGAAATCAAGCCCAAATCTGCTCAAAAGCTTTTCTCTCTATCAGAGTAAGCTGTTTCATTCAGTATTAAGTGCAAATCTTGCCAAACTGATAGATGCTTATGGCTTATGAAATACAATGTTTTTTGCAATGCTTGAAAGACAGTTTTTAATGTGTTAGAAGTTATATGCACAAAAACTAATGTTAGGACTTCAATGATCAAGATTGTCAGTTTTCAGCTTTCTGAGTCCAGTAATGTTGAAATAGTGATTCTGTTCAAATGAAGTGAAATCAAGCCCAAATCTGCTCAAAAGCTTTTCTCTCTATTAGAGAAAGCTGTTTCATTCAGTATTAAGTGCAAATCTTGCCAAACTGATAGATGCTTATGCCTTATGAAATACAATGTTTTCTGCAATGCTGAAAGACAGTTTTTAATGTGTTAGAAGTTATATGCACAAAAACTAATGTTAGGACTTCAATGATCAAGATTGTCAGTTTACAGCTTTCTGAGTCCAGTAATGTTGAAATAGTGCTGCTGTTCAAATGAAGTGAAATCAAGCCCAAATCTGCTCAAAAGCTTTTCTCTCTATCAGAGTAAGCTGTTTCATTCAGTATTAAGTGCAAATCTTGCCAAACTGATAGATGCTTATGCCTTATGAAATACAATGTTTTCTGCAATGCTGTAAGACAGTTTTTAATGTGTTAGAAGTTATATGCACAAATACTAATGTTTGGACTTCAATGATCAAGATTGTCAGTTTACAGCTTTCTGAGTCCAGTAATGTTGAAATAGTGATTCTGTTCAAATGAAGTGAAACCAAGCCCAAATCTGCTCAAAAGCTTTTCTCTCTATCAGAGTAAGCTGTTTCATTCAGTATTAAGTGCAAATCTTGCCAAACTGATAGATGCTTATGCCTTATGAAATACAATGTTTTCTGCAATGCTGTAAGACAGTTTTTAATGTGTTAGAAGTTATATGCACAAAAACTAATGTTAGGACTTCAATGATCAAGATTGTCAGTTTTCAGCTTTCTGAGTCCAGTAATGTTGAAATAGTGCTGCTGTTCAAATGAAGTGAAATCAAGCCCAAATCTGCTCAAAAGCTTTTCTCTCTATCAGAGTAAGCTGTTTCATTCAGTATTCAGTGCAAATCTTGCCAAACTGAAAGATGTTTAAGCCTTATGAAATTCAATGTTTTCTGCAATGCTGTAAGACAGTTTTTAATGTGTTAGAAGTTATATGCACAAAAACTTATGTTAGGACTTCAATGATCAAGATTGTCAGTTTACAGCTTTCTGAGTCCAGTAATGTTGAAATAGTGCTGCTGTTCAAATGAAGTGAAATCAAGCCCAAATCTGCTCAAAAGCTTTTCTCTCTATCAGAGTAAGCTGTTTCATTCAGTATTAAGTGCAAATCTTGCCAAACTGATAGATGCTTATGCCTTATGAAATACAATGTTTTCTGCAATGCTGTAAGACAGTTTTTAATGTGTTAGAAGTTATATGCACAAAAACTAATGTTAGGACTTCAATGATCAAGATTGTCAGTTTTCAGCTTTCTGAGTCCAGTAATGTTGAAATAGTGATTCTGTTCAAATGAAGTGAAACCAAGCCCAAATCTGCTCAAAAGCTTTTCTCTCTATCAGAGTAAGCTGTTTCATTCAGTATTAAGTGCAAATCTTGCCAAACTGAAAGATGCTTATGCCTTATGAAATACAATGTTTTCTGCAATGCTGTAAGACAGTTTTTAATGTGTTAGAAGTTATATGCACAAAAACTTATGTTAGGACTTCAATGATCAAGATTGTCAGTTTACAGCTTTCTGAGTCCAGTAATGTTGAAATAGTGCTGCTGTTCAAATGAAGTGAAATCAAGCCCAAATCTGCTCAAAAGCTTTTCTCTCTATCAGAGTAAGCTGTTTCATTCAGTATTAAGTGCAAATCTTGGCAAACTGATAGATGCTTATGCCTTATGAAATACAATGTTTTCTGCAATGCTGTAAGACAGTTTTTAATGTGTTAGAAGTTATATGCACAAAAACTAATGTTAGGACTTCAATGATCAAGATTGTCAGTTTTCAGCTTTCTGAGTCCAGTAATGTTGAAATAGTGATTCTGTTCAAATGAAGTGAAACCAAGCCCAAATCTGCTCAAAAGCTTTTCTCTCTATCAGAGTAAGCTGTTTCATTCAGTATTAAGTGCAAATCTTGCCAAACTGATAGATGCTTATGCCTTATGAAATACAATGTTTTCTGCAATGCTGAAAGACAGTTTTTAATGTGTTAGAAGTTATATGCACAAAAACTAATGTTAGGACTTCAATGATCAAGATTGTCAGTTTTCAGCTTTCTGAGTCCAGTAATGTTGAAATAGTGATTCTGTTCAAATGAAGTGAAATCAAGCCCAAATCTGCTCAAAAGCTTTTCTCTCTATTAGAGAAAGCTGTTTCATTCAGTATTAAGTGCAAATCTTGCCAAACTGATAGATGCTTATGCCTTATGAAATACAATGTTTTCTGCAATGCTGAAAGACAGTTTTTAATGTGTTAGAAGTTATATGCACAAAAACTAATGTTAGGACTTCAATGATCAAGATTGTCAGTTTACAGCTTTCTGAGTCCAGTAATGTTGAAATAGTGATTCTGTTCAAATGAAGTGAAACCAAGCCCAAATCTGCTCAAAAGCTTTTCTCTCTATCAGAGTAAGCTGTTTCATTCAGTATTAAGTGCAAATCTTGCCAAACTGAAAGATGCTTATGCCTTATGAAATACAATGTTTTCTGCAATGCTGTAAGACAGTTTTTAATGTGTTAGAAGTTATATGCACAAAAACTAATGTTAGGACTTCAAAGATCAAGATTGTCAGTTTACAGCTTTCTGAGTCCAGTAATGTTGAAATAGTGCTGCTGTTCAAATGAAGTGAAATCAAGCCCAAATCTGCTCAAAAGCTTTTCTCTCTATCAGAGTAAGCTGTTTCATTCAGTATTAAGTGCAAATCTTGCCAAACTGATAGATGCTTATGCCTTATGAAATACAATGTTTTCTGCAATGCTGTAAGACAGTTTTTAATGTGTTAGAAGTTATATGCACAAAAACTAATGTTAGGACTTCAATGATCAAGATTGTCAGTTTACAGCTTTCTGAGTCCAGTAATGTTGAAATAGTGATTCTGTTCAAATGAAGTGAAACCAAGCCCAAATCTGCTCAAAAGCTTTTCTCTCTATCAGAGTAAGCTGTTTCATTCAGTATTAAGTGCAAATCTTGCCAAACTGATAGATGCTTATGCCTTATGAAATACAATGTTTTCTGCAATGCTGTAAGACAGTTTTTAATGTGTTAGAAGTTATATGCACAAAAACTTATGTTAGGACTTCAATGATCAAGATTGTCAGTTTACAGCTTTCTGAGTCCAGTAATGTTGAAATAGTGATTCTGTTCAAATGAAGTGAAACCAAGCCCAAATCTGCTCAAAAGCTTTTCTCTCTATCAGAGTAAGCTGTTTCATTCAGTATTAAGTGCAAATCTTGCCAAACTGAAAGATGCTTATGCCTTATGAAATACAATGTTTTCTGCAATGCTGTAAGACAGTTTTTAATGTGTTAGAAGTTATATGCACAAAAACTAATGTTAGGACTTCAAAGATCAAGATTGTCAGTTTACAGCTTTCTGAGTCCAGTAATGTTGAAATAGTGCTGCTGTTCAAAATGAAGTGAAATCAAGCCCAAATCTGCTCAAAAGCTTTTCTCTCTATCAGAGTAAGCTGTTTCATACAGTATTAAGTGCAAATCTTGCCAAACTGATAGATGCTTATGCCTTATGAAATACAATGTTTTTTCTGCAATGCTGAAGGACAGTTTTTAATGTGTTAGAAGTTATATGCACAAAAACTTATGTTAGGACTTCAATAATCAAGATTGTCAGTTTTCAGCTTTCTGAGTCCAGTAATGTTGAAATAGTGATTCTGTTCAAATGAAGTGAAATCAAGCCCAAATCTGCTCAAAAGCTTTTCTCTCTATTAGAGAAAGCTGTTTCATTCAGTATTCAGTGCAAATCTTGCCAAACTGAAAGATGTTTATGCCTTATGAAATACAATGTTTTCTGCAATGCTGTAAGACAGTTTTTAATGTGTTAGAAGTTATATGCACAAAAACTAATGTTAGGACTTCAATGATCAAGATTGTCAGTTTTCAGCTTTCTGAGTCCAGTAATGTTGAAATAGTGATTCTGTTCAAATGAAGTGAAACCAAGCCCAAATCTGCTCAAAAGCTTTTCTCTCTATCAGAGTAAGCTGTTTCATTCAGTATTAAGTGCAAATCTTGCCAAACTGATAGATGCTTATGCCTTATGAAATACAATGTTTTCTGCAATGCTGTAAGACAGTTTTTAATGTGTTAGAAGTTATATGCACAAAAACTTATGTTAGGACTTCAATGATCAAGATTGTCAGTTTACAGCTTTCTGAGTCCAGTAATGTTGAAATAGTGATTCTGTTCAAATGAAGTGAAACCAAGCCCAAATCTGCTCAAAAGCTTTTCTCTCTATCAGAGTAAGCTGTTTCATTCAGTATTAAGTGCAAATCTTGCCAAACTGAAAGATGTTTAAGCCTTATGAAACACAATGTTTTCTGCAATGCTGTAAGACAGTTTTTAATGTGTTAGAAGTTATATGCACAAAAACTTATGTTAGGACTTCAATGATCAAGATTGTCAGTTTACAGCTTTCTGAGTCCAGTAATGTTGAAATAGTGCTGCTGTTCAAATGAAGTGAAATCAATCCCAAATCTGCTCAAAAGCTTTTCTCTCTATCAGAGTAAGCTGTTTCATTCAGTATTAAGTGCAAATCTTGCCAAACTGATAGATGCTTATGCCTTATGAAATACAATGTTTTCTGCAATGCTGAAAGACAGTTTTTAATGTGTTAGAAGTTATATGCACAAAAACTAATGTTAGGACTTCAATGATCAAGATTGTCAGTTTACAGCTTTCTGAGTCCAGTAATGTTGAAATAGTGCTGCTGTTCAAATGAAGTGAAATCAAGCCCAAATCTGCTCAAAAGCTTTTCTCTCTATCAGAGTAAGCTGTTTCATTCAGTATTAAGTGCAAATCTTGCCAAACTGATAGATGCTTATGGCTTATGAAATACAATGTTTTTTGCAATGCTGAAAGACAGTTTTTAATGTGTTAGAAGTTATATGCACAAAAACTAATGTTAGGACTTCAATGATCAAGATTGTCAGTTTTCAGCTTTCTGAGTCCAGTAATGTTGAAATAGTGATTCTGTTCAAATGAAGTGAAATCAAGCCCAAATCTGCTCAAAAGCTTTTCTCTCTATTAGAGAAAGCTGTTTCATTCAGTATTAAGTGCAAATCTTGCCAAACTGATAGATGCTTATGCCTTATGAAATACAATGTTTTCTGCAATGCTGAAAGACAGTTTTTAATGTGTTAGAAGTTATATGCACAAAAACTAATGTTAGGACTTCAATGATCAAGATTGTCAGTTTACTGCTTTCTGAGTCCAGTAATGTTGAAATAGTGCTGCTGTTCAAATGAAGTGAAATCAAGCCCAAATCTGCTCAAAAGCTTTTCTCTCTATCAGAGTAAGCTGTTTCATTCAGTATTAAGTGCAAATCTTGCCAAACTGATAGATGCTTATGCCTTATGAAATACAATGTTTTCTGCAATGCTGTAAGACAGTTTTTAATGTGTTAGAAGTTATATGCACAAAAACTTATGTTAGGACTTCAATGATCAAGATTGTCAGTTTACAGCTTTCTGAGTCCAGTAATGTTGAAATAGTGCTGCTGTTCAAATGAAGTGAAATCAAGCCCAAATCTGCTCAAAAGCTTTTCTCTCTATCAGAGTAAGCTGTTTCATTCAGTATTAAGTGCAAATCTTGCCAAACTGATAGATGCTTATGCCTTATGAAATACAATGTTTTCTGCAATGCTGTAAGACAGTTTTTAATGTGTTAGAAGTTATATGCACAAAAACTAATGTTAGGACTTCAATGATCAAGATTGTCAGTTTTCAGCTTTCTGAGTCCAGTAATGTTGAAATAGTGATTCTGTTCAAATGAAGTGAAACCAAGCCCAAATCTGCTCAAAAGCTTTTCTCTCTATCAGAGTAAGCTGTTTCATTCAGTATTAAGTGCAAATCTTGCCAAACTGAAAGATGCTTATGCCTTATGAAATACAATGTTTTCTGCAATGCTGTAAGACAGTTTTTAATGTGTTAGAAGTTATATGCACAAAAACTTATGTTAAGACTTCAATGATCAAGATTGTCAGTTTACAGCTTTCTGAGTCCAGTAATGTTGAAATAGTGCTGCTGTTCAAATGAAGTGAAATCAAGCCCAAATCTGCTCAAAAGCTTTTCTCTCTATCAGAGTAAGCTGTTTCATTCAGTATTAAGTGCAAATCTTGGCAAACTGATAGATGCTTATGCCTTATGAAATACAATGTTTTCTGCAATGCTGTAAGACAGTTTTTAATGTGTTAGAAGTTATATGCACAAAAACTAATGTTAGGACTTCAATGATCAAGATTGTCAGTTTTCAGCTTTCTGAGTCCAGTAATGTTGAAATAGTGATTCTGTTCAAATGAAGTGAAACCAAGCCCAAATCTGCTCAAAAGCTTTTCTCTCTATCAGAGTAAGCTGTTTCATTCAGTATTAAGTGCAAATCTTGCCAAACTGATAGATGCTTATGCCTTATGAAATACAATGTTTTCTGCAATGCTGAAAGACAGTTTTTAATGTGTTAGAAGTTATATGCACAAAAACTAATGTTAGGACTTCAATGATCAAGATTGTCAGTTTTCAGCTTTCTGAGTCCAGTAATGTTGAAATAGTGATTCTGTTCAAATGAAGTGAAATCAAGCCCAAATCTGCTCAAAAGCTTTTCTCTCTATTAGAGAAAGCTGTTTCATTCAGTATTAAGTGCAAATCTTGCCAAACTGATAGATGCTTATGCCTTATGAAATACAATGTTTTCTGCAATGCTGAAAGACAGTTTTTAATGTGTTAGAAGTTATATGCACAAAAACTAATGTTAGGACTTCAATGATCAAGATTGTCAGTTTACAGCTTTCTGAGTCCAGTAATGTTGAAATAGTGATTCTGTTCAAATGAAGTGAAACCAAGCCCAAATCTGCTCAAAAGCTTTTCTCTCTATCAGAGTAAGCTGTTTCATTCAGTATTAAGTGCAAATCTTGCCAAACTGAAAGATGCTTATGCCTTATGAAATACAATGTTTTCTGCAATGCTGTAAGACAGTTTTTAATGTGTTAGAAGTTATATGCACAAAAACTAATGTTAGGACTTCAAAGATCAAGATTGTCAGTTTACAGCTTTCTGAGTCCAGTAATGTTGAAATAGTGCTGCTGTTCAAATGAAGTGAAATCAAGCCCAAATCTGCTCAAAAGCTTTTCTCTCTATCAGAGTAAGCTGTTTCATTCAGTATTAAGTGCAAATCTTGCCAAACTGATAGATGCTTATGCCTTATGAAATACAATGTTTTCTGCAATGCTGTAAGACAGTTTTTAATGTGTTAGAAGTTATATGCACAAAAACTAATGTTAGGACTTCAATGATCAAGATTGTCAGTTTACAGCTTTCTGAGTCCAGTAATGTTGAAATAGTGATTCTGTTCAAATGAAGTGAAACCAAGCCCAAATCTGCTCAAAAGCTTTTCTCTCTATCAGAGTAAGCTGTTTCATTCAGTATTAAGTGCAAATCTTGCCAAACTGATAGATGCTTATGCCTTATGAAATACAATGTTTTCTGCAATGCTGTAAGACAGTTTTTAATGTGTTAGAAGTTATATGCACAAAAACTTATGTTAGGACTTCAATGATCAAGATTGTCAGTTTACAGCTTTCTGAGTCCAGTAATGTTGAAATAGTGATTCTGTTCAAATGAAGTGAAACCAAGCCCAAATCTGCTCAAAAGCTTTTCTCTCTATCAGAGTAAGCTGTTTCATTCAGTATTAAGTGCAAATCTTGCCAAACTGAAAGATGCTTATGCCTTATGAAATACAATGTTTTCTGCAATGCTGTAAGACAGTTTTTAATGTGTTAGAAGTTATATGCACAAAAACTAATGTTAGGACTTCAAAGATCAAGATTGTCAGTTTACAGCTTTCTGAGTCCAGTAATGTTGAAATAGTGCTGCTGTTCAAAATGAAGTGAAATCAAGCCCAAATCTGCTCAAAAGCTTTTCTCTCTATCAGAGTAAGCTGTTTCATACAGTATTAAGTGCAAATCTTGCCAAACTGATAGATGCTTATGCCTTATGAAATACAATGTTTTTTCTGCAATGCTGAAGGACAGTTTTTAATGTGTTAGAAGTTATATGCACAAAAACTTATGTTAGGACTTCAATAATCAAGATTGTCAGTTTTCAGCTTTCTGAGTCCAGTAATGTTGAAATAGTGATTCTGTTCAAATGAAGTGAAATCAAGCCCAAATCTGCTCAAAAGCTTTTCTCTCTATTAGAGAAAGCTGTTTCATTCAGTATTCAGTGCAAATCTTGCCAAACTGAAAGATGTTTATGCCTTATGAAATACAATGTTTTCTGCAATGCTGTAAGACAGTTTTTAATGTGTTAGAAGTTATATGCACAAAAACTAATGTTAGGACTTCAATGATCAAGATTGTCAGTTTTCAGCTTTCTGAGTCCAGTAATGTTGAAATAGTGATTCTGTTCAAATGAAGTGAAACCAAGCCCAAATCTGCTCAAAAGCTTTTCTCTCTATCAGAGTAAGCTGTTTCATTCAGTATTAAGTGCAAATCTTGCCAAACTGATAGATGCTTATGCCTTATGAAATACAATGTTTTCTGCAATGCTGTAAGACAGTTTTTAATGTGTTAGAAGTTATATGCACAAAAACTTATGTTAGGACTTCAATGATCAAGATTGTCAGTTTACAGCTTTCTGAGTCCAGTAATGTTGAAATAGTGATTCTGTTCAAATGAAGTGAAACCAAGCCCAAATCTGCTCAAAAGCTTTTCTCTCTATCAGAGTAAGCTGTTTCATTCAGTATTAAGTGCAAATCTTGCCAAACTGAAAGATGTTTAAGCCTTATGAAACACAATGTTTTCTGCAATGCTGTAAGACAGTTTTTAATGTGTTAGAAGTTATATGCACAAAAACTTATGTTAGGACTTCAATGATCAAGATTGTCAGTTTACAGCTTTCTGAGTCCAGTAATGTTGAAATAGTGCTGCTGTTCAAATGAAGTGAAATCAATCCCAAATCTGCTCAAAAGCTTTTCTCTCTATCAGAGTAAGCTGTTTCATTCAGTATTAAGTGCAAATCTTGCCAAACTGATAGATGCTTATGCCTTATGAAATACAATGTTTTCTGCAATGCTGAAAGACAGTTTTTAATGTGTTAGAAGTTATATGCACAAAAACTAATGTTAGGACTTCAATGATCAAGATTGTCAGTTTACAGCTTTCTGAGTCCAGTAATGTTGAAATAGTGCTGCTGTTCAAATGAAGTGAAATCAAGCCCAAATCTGCTCAAAAGCTTTTCTCTCTATCAGAGTAAGCTGTTTCATTCAGTATTAAGTGCAAATCTTGCCAAACTGATAGATGCTTATGGCTTATGAAATACAATGTTTTTTGCAATGCTGAAAGACAGTTTTTAATGTGTTAGAAGTTATATGCACAAAAACTAATGTTAGGACTTCAATGATCAAGATTGTCAGTTTTCAGCTTTCTGAGTCCAGTAATGTTGAAATAGTGATTCTGTTCAAATGAAGTGAAATCAAGCCCAAATCTGCTCAAAAGCTTTTCTCTCTATTAGAGAAAGCTGTTTCATTCAGTATTAAGTGCAAATCTTGCCAAACTGATAGATGCTTATGCCTTATGAAATACAATGTTTTCTGCAATGCTGAAAGACAGTTTTTAATGTGTTAGAAGTTATATGCACAAAAACTAATGTTAGGACTTCAATGATCAAGATTGTCAGTTTACAGCTTTCTGAGTCCAGTAATGTTGAAATAGTGCTGCTGTTCAAATGAAGTGAAATCAAGCCCAAATCTGCTCAAAAGCTTTTCTCTCTATCAGAGTAAGCTGTTTCATTCAGTATTAAGTGCAAATCTTGCCAAACTGATAGATGCTTATGCCTTATGAAATACAATGTTTTCTGCAATGCTGTAAGACAGTTTTTAATGTGTTAGAAGTTATATGCACAAATACTAATGTTTGGACTTCAATGATCAAGATTGTCAGTTTACAGCTTTCTGAGTCCAGTAATGTTGAAATAGTGATTCTGTTCAAATGAAGTGAAACCAAGCCCAAATCTGCTCAAAAGCTTTTCTCTCTATCAGAGTAAGCTGTTTCATTCAGTATTAAGTGCAAATCTTGCCAAACTGATAGATGCTTATGCCTTATGAAATACAATGTTTTCTGCAATGCTGTAAGACAGTTTTTAATGTGTTAGAAGTTATATGCACAAAAACTAATGTTAGGACTTCAATGATCAAGATTGTCAGTTTTCAGCTTTCTGAGTCCAGTAATGTTGAAATAGTGCTGCTGTTCAAATGAAGTGAAATCAAGCCCAAATCTGCTCAAAAGCTTTTCTCTCTATCAGAGTAAGCTGTTTCATTCAGTATTCAGTGCAAATCTTGCCAAACTGAAAGATGTTTAAGCCTTATGAAATTCAATGTTTTCTGCAATGCTGTAAGACAGTTTTTAATGTGTTAGAAGTTATATGCACAAAAACTTATGTTAGGACTTCAATGATCAAGATTGTCAGTTTACAGCTTTCTGAGTCCAGTAATGTTGAAATAGTGCTGCTGTTCAAATGAAGTGAAATCAAGCCCAAATCTGCTCAAAAGCTTTTCTCTCTATCAGAGTAAGCTGTTTCATTCAGTATTAAGTGCAAATCTTGCCAAACTGATAGATGCTTATGCCTTATGAAATACAATGTTTTCTGCAATGCTGTAAGACAGTTTTTAATGTGTTAGAAGTTATATGCACAAAAACTAATGTTAGGACTTCAATGATCAAGATTGTCAGTTTTCAGCTTTCTGAGTCCAGTAATGTTGAAATAGTGATTCTGTTCAAATGAAGTGAAACCAAGCCCAAATCTGCTCAAAAGCTTTTCTCTCTATCAGAGTAAGCTGTTTCATTCAGTATTAAGTGCAAATCTTGCCAAACTGAAAGATGCTTATGCCTTATGAAATACAATGTTTTCTGCAATGCTGTAAGACAGTTTTTAATGTGTTAGAAGTTATATGCACAAAAACTTATGTTAAGACTTCAATGATCAAGATTGTCAGTTTACAGCTTTCTGAGTCCAGTAATGTTGAAATAGTGCTGCTGTTCAAATGAAGTGAAATCAAGCCCAAATCTGCTCAAAAGCTTTTCTCTCTATCAGAGTAAGCTGTTTCATTCAGTATTAAGTGCAAATCTTGGCAAACTGATAGATGCTTATGCCTTATGAAATACAATGTTTTCTGCAATGCTGTAAGACAGTTTTTAATGTGTTAGAAGTTATATGCACAAAAACTAATGTTAGGACTTCAATGATCAAGATTGTCAGTTTTCAGCTTTCTGAGTCCAGTAATGTTGAAATAGTGATTCTGTTCAAATGAAGTGAAACCAAGCCCAAATCTGCTCAAAAGCTTTTCTCTCTATCAGAGTAAGCTGTTTCATTCAGTATTAAGTGCAAATCTTGCCAAACTGATAGATGCTTATGCCTTATGAAATACAATGTTTTCTGCAATGCTGAAAGACAGTTTTTAATGTGTTAGAAGTTATATGCACAAAAACTAATGTTAGGACTTCAATGATCAAGATTGTCAGTTTTCAGCTTTCTGAGTCCAGTAATGTTGAAATAGTGATTCTGTTCAAATGAAGTGAAATCAAGCCCAAATCTGCTCAAAAGCTTTTCTCTCTATTAGAGAAAGCTGTTTCATTCAGTATTAAGTGCAAATCTTGCCAAACTGATAGATGCTTATGCCTTATGAAATACAATGTTTTCTGCAATGCTGAAAGACAGTTTTTAATGTGTTAGAAGTTATATGCACAAAAACTAATGTTAGGACTTCAATGATCAAGATTGTCAGTTTACAGCTTTCTGAGTCCAGTAATGTTGAAATAGTGATTCTGTTCAAATGAAGTGAAACCAAGCCCAAATCTGCTCAAAAGCTTTTCTCTCTATCAGAGTAAGCTGTTTCATTCAGTATTAAGTGCAAATCTTGCCAAACTGAAAGATGCTTATGCCTTATGAAATACAATGTTTTCTGCAATGCTGTAAGACAGTTTTTAATGTGTTAGAAGTTATATGCACAAAAACTAATGTTAGGACTTCAAAGATCAAGATTGTCAGTTTACAGCTTTCTGAGTCCAGTAATGTTGAAATAGTGCTGCTGTTCAAATGAAGTGAAATCAAGCCCAAATCTGCTCAAAAGCTTTTCTCTCTATCAGAGTAAGCTGTTTCATTCAGTATTAAGTGCAAATCTTGCCAAACTGATAGATGCTTATGCCTTATGAAATACAATGTTTTCTGCAATGCTGTAAGACAGTTTTTAATGTGTTAGAAGTTATATGCACAAAAACTAATGTTAGGACTTCAATGATCAAGATTGTCAGTTTACAGCTTTCTGAGTCCAGTAATGTTGAAATAGTGATTCTGTTCAAATGAAGTGAAACCAAGCCCAAATCTGCTCAAAAGCTTTTCTCTCTATCAGAGTAAGCTGTTTCATTCAGTATTAAGTGCAAATCTTGCCAAACTGATAGATGCTTATGCCTTATGAAATACAATGTTTTCTGCAATGCTGTAAGACAGTTTTTAATGTGTTAGAAGTTATATGCACAAAAACTTATGTTAGGACTTCAATGATCAAGATTGTCAGTTTACAGCTTTCTGAGTCCAGTAATGTTGAAATAGTGCTGCTGTTCAAATGAAGTGAAATCAAGCCCAAATCTGCTCAAAAGCTTTTCTCTCTATCAGAGTAAGCTGTTTCATTCAGTATTCAGTGCAAATCTTGCCAAACTGAAAGATGTTTAAGCCTTATGAAATACAATGTTTTCTGCAATGCTGTAAGACAGTTTTTAATGTGTTAGAAGTTATATGCACAAAAACTTATGTTAGGACTTCAATGATCAAGATTGTCAGTTTACAGCTTTCTGAGTCCAGTAATGTTGAAATAGTGCTGCTGTTCAAATGAAGTGAAATCAAGCCCAAATCTGCTCAAAAGCTTTTCTCTCTATCAGAGTAAGCTGTTTCATTCAGTATTAAGTGCAAATCTTGGCAAACTGATAGATGCTTATGCCTTATGAAATACAATGTTTTCTGCAATGCTGTAAGACAGTTTTTAATGTGTTAGAAGTTATATGCACAAAAACTTATGTTAGGACTTCAATGATCAAGATTGTCAGTTTACAGCTTTCTGAGTCCAGTAATGTTGAAATAGTGCTGCTGTTCAAATGAAGTGAAATCAAGCCCAAATCTGCTCAAAAGCTTTTCTCTCTATCAGAGTAAGCTGTTTCATTCAGTATTAAGTGCAAATCTTGCCAAACTGATAGATGCTTATGCCTTATGAAATACAATGTTTTCTGCAATGCTGTAAGACAGTTTTTAATGTGTTAGAAGTTATATGCACAAAAACTAATGTTAGGACTTCAGTGATCAAGATTGTCAGTTTTCAGCTTTCTGAGTCCAGTAATGTTGAAATAGTGATTCTGTTCAAATGAAGTGAAACCAAGCCCAAATCTGCTCAAAAGCTTTTCTCTCTATCAGAGTAAGCTGTTTCATTCAGTATTAAGTGCAAATCTTGCCAAACTGAAAGATGCTTATGCCTTATGAAATACAATGTTTTCTGCAATGCTGTAAGACAGTTTTTAATGTGTTAGAAGTTATATGCACAAAAACTTATGTTAGGACTTCAATGATCAAGATTGTCAGTTTACAGCTTTCTGAGTCCAGTAATGTTGAAATAGTGCTGCTGTTCAAATGAAGTGAAATCAAGCCCAAATCTGCTCAAAAGCTTTTCTCTCTATCAGAGTAAGCTGTTTCATTCAGTATTAAGTGCAAATCTTGGCAAACTGATAGATGCTTATGCCTTATGAAATACAATGTTTTCTGCAATGCTGTAAGACAGTTTTTAATGTGTTAGAAGTTATATGCACAAAAACTAATGTTAGGACTTCAATGATCAAGATTGTCAGTTTTCAGCTTTCTGAGTCCAGTAATGTTGAAATAGTGATTCTGTTCAAATGAAGTGAAACCAAGCCCAAATCTGCTCAAAAGCTTTTCTCTCTATCAGAGTAAGCTGTTTCATTCAGTATTAAGTGCAAATCTTGCCAAACTGATAGATGCTTATGCCTTATGAAATACAATGTTTTCTGCAATGCTGAAAGACAGTTTTTAATGTGTTAGAAGTTATATGCACAAAAACTAATGTTAGGACTTCAATGATCAAGATTGTCAGTTTTCAGCTTTCTGAGTCCAGTAATGTTGAAATAGTGATTCTGTTCAAATGAAGTGAAATCAAGCCCAAATCTGCTCAAAAGCTTTTCTCTCTATTAGAGAAAGCTGTTTCATTCAGTATTAAGTGCAAATCTTGCCAAACTGATAGATGCTTATGCCTTATGAAATACAATGTTTTCTGCAATGCTGAAAGACAGTTTTTAATGTGTTAGAAGTTATATGCACAAAAACTAATGTTAGGACTTCAATGATCAAGATTGTCAGTTTACAGCTTTCTGAGTCCAGTAATGTTGAAATAGTGATTCTGTTCAAATGAAGTGAAACCAAGCCCAAATCTGCTCAAAAGCTTTTCTCTCTATCAGAGTAAGCTGTTTCATTCAGTATTAAGTGCAAATCTTGCCAAACTGAAAGATGCTTATGCCTTATGAAATACAATGTTTTCTGCAATGCTGTAAGACAGTTTTTAATGTGTTAGAAATTATATGCACAAAAACTAATGTTAGGACTTCAATGATCAAGATTGTCAGTTTTCAGCTTTCTGAGTCCAGTAATGTTGAAATAGTGATTCTGTTCAAATGAAGTGAAACCAAGCCCAAATCTGCTCAAAAGCTTTTCTCTCTATCAGAGTAAGCTGTTTCATTCAGTATTAAGTGCAAATCTTGCCAAACTGATAGATGCTTATGCCTTATGAAATACAATGTTTTCTGCAATGCTGTAAGACAGTTTTTAATGTGTTAGAAGTTATATGCACAAAAACTTATGTTAGGACTTCAATGATCAAGATTGTCAGTTTACAGCTTTCTGAGTCCAGTAATGTTGAAATAGTGATTCTGTTCAAATGAAGTGAAACCAAGCCCAAATCTGCTCAAAAGCTTTTCTCTCTATCAGAGTAAGCTGTTTCATTCAGTATTAAGTGCAAATCTTGCCAAACTGAAAGATGTTTAAGCCTTATGAAACACAATGTTTTCTGCAATGCTGTAAGACAGTTTTTAATGTGTTAGAAGTTATATGCACAAAAACTTATGTTAGGACTTCAATGATCAAGATTGTCAGTTTACAGCTTTCTGAGTCCAGTAATGTTGAAATAGTGCTGCTGTTCAAATGAAGTGAAATCAATCCCAAATCTGCTCAAAAGCTTTTCTCTCTATCAGAGTAAGCTGTTTCATTCAGTATTAAGTGCAAATCTTGCCAAACTGATAGATGCTTATGCCTTATGAAATACAATGTTTTCTGCAATGCTGAAAGACAGTTTTTAATGTGTTAGAAGTTATATGCACAAAAACTAATGTTAGGACTTCAATGATCAAGATTGTCAGTTTACAGCTTTCTGAGTCCAGTAATGTTGAAATAGTGCTGCTGTTCAAATGAAGTGAAATCAAGCCCAAATCTGCTCAAAAGCTTTTCTCTCTATCAGAGTAAGCTGTTTCATTCAGTATTAAGTGCAAATCTTGCCAAACTGATAGATGCTTATGGCTTATGAAATACAATGTTTTTTGCAATGCTGAAAGACAGTTTTTAATGTGTTAGAAGTTATATGCACAAAAACTAATGTTAGGACTTCAATGATCAAGATTGTCAGTTTTCAGCTTTCTGAGTCCAGTAATGTTGAAATAGTGATTCTGTTCAAATGAAGTGAAATCAAGCCCAAATCTGCTCAAAAGCTTTTCTCTCTATTAGAGAAAGCTGTTTCATTCAGTATTAAGTGCAAATCTTGCCAAACTGATAGATGCTTATGCCTTATGAAATACAATGTTTTCTGCAATGCTGAAAGACAGTTTTTAATGTGTTAGAAGTTATATGCACAAAAACTAATGTTAGGACTTCAATGATCAAGATTGTCAGTTTACAGCTTTCTGAGTCCAGTAATGTTGAAATAGTGCTGCTGTTCAAATGAAGTGAAATCAAGCCCAAATCTGCTCAAAAGCTTTTCTCTCTATCAGAGTAAGCTGTTTCATTCAGTATTAAGTGCAAATCTTGCCAAACTGATAGATGCTTATGCCTTATGAAATACAATGTTTTCTGCAATGCTGTAAGACAGTTTTTAATGTGTTAGAAGTTATATGCACAAAAACTTATGTTAGGACTTCAATGATCAAGATTGTCAGTTTACAGCTTTCTGAGTCCAGTAATGTTGAAATAGTGCTGCTGTTCAAATGAAGTGAAATCAAGCCCAAATCTGCTCAAAAGCTTTTCTCTCTATCAGAGTAAGCTGTTTCATTCAGTATTAAGTGCAAATCTTGCCAAACTGATAGATGCTTATGCCTTATGAAATACAATGTTTTCTGCAATGCTGTAAGACAGTTTTTAATGTGTTAGAAGTTATATGCACAAAAACTAATGTTAGGACTTCAATGATCAAGATTGTCAGTTTTCAGCTTTCTGAGTCCAGTAATGTTGAAATAGTGATTCTGTTCAAATGAAGTGAAACCAAGCCCAAATCTGCTCAAAAGCTTTTCTCTCTATCAGAGTAAGCTGTTTCATTCAGTATTAAGTGCAAATCTTGCCAAACTGAAAGATGCTTATGCCTTATGAAATACAATGTTTTCTGCAATGCTGTAAGACAGTTTTTAATGTGTTAGAAGTTATATGCACAAAAACTTATGTTAAGACTTCAATGATCAAGATTGTCAGTTTACAGCTTTCTGAGTCCAGTAATGTTGAAATAGTGCTGCTGTTCAAATGAAGTGAAATCAAGCCCAAATCTGCTCAAAAGCTTTTCTCTCTATCAGAGTAAGCTGTTTCATTCAGTATTAAGTGCAAATCTTGGCAAACTGATAGATGCTTATGCCTTATGAAATACAATGTTTTCTGCAATGCTGTAAGACAGTTTTTAATGTGTTAGAAGTTATATGCACAAAAACTAATGTTAGGACTTCAATGATCAAGATTGTCAGTTTTCAGCTTTCTGAGTCCAGTAATGTTGAAATAGTGATTCTGTTCAAATGAAGTGAAACCAAGCCCAAATCTGCTCAAAAGCTTTTCTCTCTATCAGAGTAAGCTGTTTCATTCAGTATTAAGTGCAAATCTTGCCAAACTGATAGATGCTTATGCCTTATGAAATACAATGTTTTCTGCAATGCTGAAAGACAGTTTTTAATGTGTTAGAAGTTATATGCACAAAAACTAATGTTAGGACTTCAATGATCAAGATTGTCAGTTTTCAGCTTTCTGAGTCCAGTAATGTTGAAATAGTGATTCTGTTCAAATGAAGTGAAATCAAGCCCAAATCTGCTCAAAAGCTTTTCTCTCTATTAGAGAAAGCTGTTTCATTCAGTATTAAGTGCAAATCTTGCCAAACTGATAGATGCTTATGCCTTATGAAATACAATGTTTTCTGCAATGCTGAAAGACAGTTTTTAATGTGTTAGAAGTTATATGCACAAAAACTAATGTTAGGACTTCAATGATCAAGATTGTCAGTTTACAGCTTTCTGAGTCCAGTAATGTTGAAATAGTGATTCTGTTCAAATGAAGTGAAACCAAGCCCAAATCTGCTCAAAAGCTTTTCTCTCTATCAGAGTAAGCTGTTTCATTCAGTATTAAGTGCAAATCTTGCCAAACTGAAAGATGCTTATGCCTTATGAAATACAATGTTTTCTGCAATGCTGTAAGACAGTTTTTAATGTGTTAGAAGTTATATGCACAAAAACTAATGTTAGGACTTCAAAGATCAAGATTGTCAGTTTACAGCTTTCTGAGTCCAGTAATGTTGAAATAGTGCTGCTGTTCAAATGAAGTGAAATCAAGCCCAAATCTGCTCAAAAGCTTTTCTCTCTATCAGAGTAAGCTGTTTCATTCAGTATTAAGTGCAAATCTTGCCAAACTGATAGATGCTTATGCCTTATGAAATACAATGTTTTCTGCAATGCTGTAAGACAGTTTTTAATGTGTTAGAAGTTATATGCACAAAAACTAATGTTAGGACTTCAATGATCAAGATTGTCAGTTTACAGCTTTCTGAGTCCAGTAATGTTGAAATAGTGATTCTGTTCAAATGAAGTGAAACCAAGCCCAAATCTGCTCAAAAGCTTTTCTCTCTATCAGAGTAAGCTGTTTCATTCAGTATTAAGTGCAAATCTTGCCAAACTGATAGATGCTTATGCCTTATGAAATACAATGTTTTCTGCAATGCTGTAAGACAGTTTTTAATGTGTTAGAAGTTATATGCACAAAAACTTATGTTAGGACTTCAATGATCAAGATTGTCAGTTTACAGCTTTCTGAGTCCAGTAATGTTGAAATAGTGATTCTGTTCAAATGAAGTGAAACCAAGCCCAAATCTGCTCAAAAGCTTTTCTCTCTATCAGAGTAAGCTGTTTCATTCAGTATTAAGTGCAAATCTTGCCAAACTGAAAGATGCTTATGCCTTATGAAATACAATGTTTTCTGCAATGCTGTAAGACAGTTTTTAATGTGTTAGAAGTTATATGCACAAAAACTAATGTTAGGACTTCAAAGATCAAGATTGTCAGTTTACAGCTTTCTGAGTCCAGTAATGTTGAAATAGTGCTGCTGTTCAAAATGAAGTGAAATCAAGCCCAAATCTGCTCAAAAGCTTTTCTCTCTATCAGAGTAAGCTGTTTCATACAGTATTAAGTGCAAATCTTGCCAAACTGATAGATGCTTATGCCTTATGAAATACAATGTTTTTTCTGCAATGCTGAAGGACAGTTTTTAATGTGTTAGAAGTTATATGCACAAAAACTTATGTTAGGACTTCAATAATCAAGATTGTCAGTTTTCAGCTTTCTGAGTCCAGTAATGTTGAAATAGTGATTCTGTTCAAATGAAGTGAAATCAAGCCCAAATCTGCTCAAAAGCTTTTCTCTCTATTAGAGAAAGCTGTTTCATTCAGTATTCAGTGCAAATCTTGCCAAACTGAAAGATGTTTATGCCTTATGAAATACAATGTTTTCTGCAATGCTGTAAGACAGTTTTTAATGTGTTAGAAGTTATATGCACAAAAACTAATGTTAGGACTTCAATGATCAAGATTGTCAGTTTTCAGCTTTCTGAGTCCAGTAATGTTGAAATAGTGATTCTGTTCAAATGAAGTGAAACCAAGCCCAAATCTGCTCAAAAGCTTTTCTCTCTATCAGAGTAAGCTGTTTCATTCAGTATTAAGTGCAAATCTTGCCAAACTGATAGATGCTTATGCCTTATGAAATACAATGTTTTCTGCAATGCTGTAAGACAGTTTTTAATGTGTTAGAAGTTATATGCACAAAAACTTATGTTAGGACTTCAATGATCAAGATTGTCAGTTTACAGCTTTCTGAGTCCAGTAATGTTGAAATAGTGATTCTGTTCAAATGAAGTGAAACCAAGCCCAAATCTGCTCAAAAGCTTTTCTCTCTATCAGAGTAAGCTGTTTCATTCAGTATTAAGTGCAAATCTTGCCAAACTGAAAGATGTTTAAGCCTTATGAAACACAATGTTTTCTGCAATGCTGTAAGACAGTTTTTAATGTGTTAGAAGTTATATGCACAAAAACTTATGTTAGGACTTCAATGATCAAGATTGTCAGTTTACAGCTTTCTGAGTCCAGTAATGTTGAAATAGTGCTGCTGTTCAAATGAAGTGAAATCAATCCCAAATCTGCTCAAAAGCTTTTCTCTCTATCAGAGTAAGCTGTTTCATTCAGTATTAAGTGCAAATCTTGCCAAACTGATAGATGCTTATGCCTTATGAAATACAATGTTTTCTGCAATGCTGAAAGACAGTTTTTAATGTGTTAGAAGTTATATGCACAAAAACTAATGTTAGGACTTCAATGATCAAGATTGTCAGTTTACAGCTTTCTGAGTCCAGTAATGTTGAAATAGTGCTGCTGTTCAAATGAAGTGAAATCAAGCCCAAATCTGCTCAAAAGCTTTTCTCTCTATCAGAGTAAGCTGTTTCATTCAGTATTAAGTGCAAATCTTGCCAAACTGATAGATGCTTATGGCTTATGAAATACAATGTTTTTTGCAATGCTGAAAGACAGTTTTTAATGTGTTAGAAGTTATATGCACAAAAACTAATGTTAGGACTTCAATGATCAAGATTGTCAGTTTTCAGCTTTCTGAGTCCAGTAATGTTGAAATAGTGATTCTGTTCAAATGAAGTGAAATCAAGCCCAAATCTGCTCAAAAGCTTTTCTCTCTATTAGAGAAAGCTGTTTCATTCAGTATTAAGTGCAAATCTTGCCAAACTGATAGATGCTTATGCCTTATGAAATACAATGTTTTCTGCAATGCTGAAAGACAGTTTTTAATGTGTTAGAAGTTATATGCACAAAAACTAATGTTAGGACTTCAATGATCAAGATTGTCAGTTTACAGCTTTCTGAGTCCAGTAATGTTGAAATAGTGCTGCTGTTCAAATGAAGTGAAATCAAGCCCAAATCTGCTCAAAAGCTTTTCTCTCTATCAGAGTAAGCTGTTTCATTCAGTATTAAGTGCAAATCTTGCCAAACTGATAGATGCTTATGCCTTATGAAATACAATGTTTTCTGCAATGCTGTAAGACAGTTTTTAATGTGTTAGAAGTTATATGCACAAATACTAATGTTTGGACTTCAATGATCAAGATTGTCAGTTTACAGCTTTCTGAGTCCAGTAATGTTGAAATAGTGATTCTGTTCAAATGAAGTGAAACCAAGCCCAAATCTGCTCAAAAGCTTTTCTCTCTATCAGAGTAAGCTGTTTCATTCAGTATTCAGTGCAAATCTTGCCAAACTGAAAGATGTTTAAGCCTTATGAAATTCAATGTTTTCTGCAATGCTGTAAGACAGTTTTTAATGTGTTAGAAGTTATATGCACAAAAACTTATGTTAGGACTTCAATGATCAAGATTGTCAGTTTACAGCTTTCTGAGTCCAGTAATGTTGAAATAGTGCTGCTGTTCAAATGAAGTGAAATCAAGCCCAAATCTGCTCAAAAGCTTTTCTCTCTATCAGAGTAAGCTGTTTCATTCAGTATTAAGTGCAAATCTTGCCAAACTGATAGATGCTTATGCCTTATGAAATACAATGTTTTCTGCAATGCTGTAAGACAGTTTTTAATGTGTTAGAAGTTATATGCACAAAAACTAATGTTAGGACTTCAATGATCAAGATTGTCAGTTTTCAGCTTTCTGAGTCCAGTAATGTTGAAATAGTGATTCTGTTCAAATGAAGTGAAACCAAGCCCAAATCTGCTCAAAAGCTTTTCTCTCTATCAGAGTAAGCTGTTTCATTCAGTATTAAGTGCAAATCTTGGCAAACTGATAGATGCTTATGCCTTATGAAATACAATGTTTTCTGCAATGCTGTAAGACAGTTTTTAATGTGTTAGAAGTTATATGCACAAAAACTAATGTTAGGACTTCAATGATCAAGATTGTCAGTTTTCAGCTTTCTGAGTCCAGTAATGTTGAAATAGTGATTCTGTTCAAATGAAGTGAAACCAAGCCCAAATCTGCTCAAAAGCTTTTCTCTCTATCAGAGTAAGCTGTTTCATTCAGTATTAAGTGCAAATCTTGCCAAACTGATAGATGCTTATGCCTTATGAAATACAATGTTTTCTGCAATGCTGAAAGACAGTTTTTAATGTGTTAGAAGTTATATGCACAAAAACTAATGTTAGGACTTCAATGATCAAGATTGTCAGTTTTCAGCTTTCTGAGTCCAGTAATGTTGAAATAGTGATTCTGTTCAAATGAAGTGAAATCAAGCCCAAATCTGCTCAAAAGCTTTTCTCTCTATTAGAGAAAGCTGTTTCATTCAGTATTAAGTGCAAATCTTGCCAAACTGATAGATGCTTATGCCTTATGAAATACAATGTTTTCTGCAATGCTGAAAGACAGTTTTTAATGTGTTAGAAGTTATATGCACAAAAACTAATGTTAGGACTTCAATGATCAAGATTGTCAGTTTACAGCTTTCTGAGTCCAGTAATGTTGAAATAGTGATTCTGTTCAAATGAAGTGAAACCAAGCCCAAATCTGCTCAAAAGCTTTTCTCTCTATCAGAGTAAGCTGTTTCATTCAGTATTAAGTGCAAATCTTGCCAAACTGAAAGATGCTTATGCCTTATGAAATACAATGTTTTCTGCAATGCTGTAAGACAGTTTTTAATGTGTTAGAAGTTATATGCACAAAAACTAATGTTAGGACTTCAAAGATCAAGATTGTCAGTTTACAGCTTTCTGAGTCCAGTAATGTTGAAATAGTGCTGCTGTTCAAATGAAGTGAAATCAAGCCCAAATCTGCTCAAAAGCTTTTCTCTCTATCAGAGTAAGCTGTTTCATTCAGTATTAAGTGCAAATCTTGCCAAACTGATAGATGCTTATGCCTTATGAAATACAATGTTTTCTGCAATGCTGTAAGACAGTTTTTAATGTGTTAGAAGTTATATGCACAAAAACTAATGTTAGGACTTCAATGATCAAGATTGTCAGTTTACAGCTTTCTGAGTCCAGTAATGTTGAAATAGTGATTCTGTTCAAATGAAGTGAAACCAAGCCCAAATCTGCTCAAAAGCTTTTCTCTCTATCAGAGTAAGCTGTTTCATTCAGTATTAAGTGCAAATCTTGCCAAACTGATAGATGCTTATGCCTTATGAAATACAATGTTTTCTGCAATGCTGTAAGACAGTTTTTAATGTGTTAGAAGTTATATGCACAAAAACTTATGTTAGGACTTCAATGATCAAGATTGTCAGTTTACAGCTTTCTGAGTCCAGTAATGTTGAAATAGTGCTGCTGTTCAAATGAAGTGAAATCAAGCCCAAATCTGCTCAAAAGCTTTTCTCTCTATCAGAGTAAGCTGTTTCATTCAGTATTCAGTGCAAATCTTGCCAAACTGAAAGATGTTTAAGCCTTATGAAATACAATGTTTTCTGCAATGCTGTAAGACAGTTTTTAATGTGTTAGAAGTTATATGCACAAAAACTTATGTTAGGACTTCAATGATCAAGATTGTCAGTTTACAGCTTTCTGAGTCCAGTAATGTTGAAATAGTGCTGCTGTTCAAATGAAGTGAAATCAAGCCCAAATCTGCTCAAAAGCTTTTCTCTCTATCAGAGTAAGCTGTTTCATTCAGTATTAAGTGCAAATCTTGGCAAACTGATAGATGCTTATGCCTTATGAAATACAATGTTTTCTGCAATGCTGTAAGACAGTTTTTAATGTGTTAGAAGTTATATGCACAAAAACTTATGTTAGGACTTCAATGATCAAGATTGTCAGTTTACAGCTTTCTGAGTCCAGTAATGTTGAAATAGTGCTGCTGTTCAAATGAAGTGAAATCAAGCCCAAATCTGCTCAAAAGCTTTTCTCTCTATCAGAGTAAGCTGTTTCATTCAGTATTAAGTGCAAATCTTGCCAAACTGATAGATGCTTATGCCTTATGAAATACAATGTTTTCTGCAATGCTGTAAGACAGTTTTTAATGTGTTAGAAGTTATATGCACAAAAACTAATGTTAGGACTTCAGTGATCAAGATTGTCAGTTTTCAGCTTTCTGAGTCCAGTAATGTTGAAATAGTGATTCTGTTCAAATGAAGTGAAACCAAGCCCAAATCTGCTCAAAAGCTTTTCTCTCTATCAGAGTAAGCTGTTTCATTCAGTATTAAGTGCAAATCTTGCCAAACTGAAAGATGCTTATGCCTTATGAAATACAATGTTTTCTGCAATGCTGTAAGACAGTTTTTAATGTGTTAGAAGTTATATGCACAAAAACTTATGTTAGGACTTCAATGATCAAGATTGTCAGTTTACAGCTTTCTGAGTCCAGTAATGTTGAAATAGTGCTGCTGTTCAAATGAAGTGAAATCAAGCCCAAATCTGCTCAAAAGCTTTTCTCTCTATCAGAGTAAGCTGTTTCATTCAGTATTAAGTGCAAATCTTGGCAAACTGATAGATGCTTATGCCTTATGAAATACAATGTTTTCTGCAATGCTGTAAGACAGTTTTTAATGTGTTAGAAGTTATATGCACAAAAACTAATGTTAGGACTTCAATGATCAAGATTGTCAGTTTTCAGCTTTCTGAGTCCAGTAATGTTGAAATAGTGATTCTGTTCAAATGAAGTGAAACCAAGCCCAAATCTGCTCAAAAGCTTTTCTCTCTATCAGAGTAAGCTGTTTCATTCAGTATTAAGTGCAAATCTTGCCAAACTGATAGATGCTTATGCCTTATGAAATACAATGTTTTCTGCAATGCTGAAAGACAGTTTTTAATGTGTTAGAAGTTATATGCACAAAAACTAATGTTAGGACTTCAATGATCAAGATTGTCAGTTTTCAGCTTTCTGAGTCCAGTAATGTTGAAATAGTGATTCTGTTCAAATGAAGTGAAATCAAGCCCAAATCTGCTCAAAAGCTTTTCTCTCTATTAGAGAAAGCTGTTTCATTCAGTATTAAGTGCAAATCTTGCCAAACTGATAGATGCTTATGCCTTATGAAATACAATGTTTTCTGCAATGCTGAAAGACAGTTTTTAATGTGTTAGAAGTTATATGCACAAAAACTAATGTTAGGACTTCAATGATCAAGATTGTCAGTTTACAGCTTTCTGAGTCCAGTAATGTTGAAATAGTGATTCTGTTCAAATGAAGTGAAACCAAGCCCAAATCTGCTCAAAAGCTTTTCTCTCTATCAGAGTAAGCTGTTTCATTCAGTATTAAGTGCAAATCTTGCCAAACTGAAAGATGCTTATGCCTTATGAAATACAATGTTTTCTGCAATGCTGTAAGACAGTTTTTAATGTGTTAGAAATTATATGCACAAAAACTAATGTTAGGACTTCAAAGATCAAGATTGTCAGTTTACAGCTTTCTGAGTCCAGTAATGTTGAAATAGTGCTGCTGTTCAAATGAAGTGAAATCAAGCCCAAATCTGCTCAAAAGCTTTTCTCTCTATCAGAGTAAGCTGTTTCATTCAGTATTAAGTGCAAATCTTGCCAAACTGATAGATGCTTTATGCCTTATGAAATACAATGTTTTCTGCAATGCTGTAAGACAGTTTTTAATGTGTTAGAAGTTATATGCACAAAAACTAATGTTAGGACTTCAATGATCAAGATTGTCAGTTTACAGCTTTCTGAGTCCAGTAATGTTGAAATAGTGATTCTGTTCAAATGAAGTGAAACCAAGCCCAAATCTGCTCAAAAGCTTTTCTCTCTATCAGAGTAAGCTGTTTCATTCAGTATTAAGTGCAAATCTTGGCAAACTGATAGATGCTTATGCCTTATGAAATACAATGTTTTCTGCAATGCTGAAAGACAGTTTTTAATGTGTTAGAAGTTATATGCACAAAAACTAATGTCAGGACTTCAATGATCAAGATTGTCAGTTTACAGCTTTCTGAGTCCAGTAATGTTGAAATAGTGCTGCTGTTCAAATGAAGTGAAATCAAGCCCAAATCTGCTCAAAAGCTTTTCTCTCTATCAGAGTAAGCTGTTTCATTCAGTATTAAGTGCAAATCTTGCCAAACTGATAGATGCTTATGCCTTATGAAATACAATGTTTTCTGCAATGCTGTAAGACAGTTTTTAATGTGTTAGAAGTTATATGCACAAATACAAATGTTTGGACTTCAATGATCAAGATTGTCAGTTTACAGCTTTCTGAGTCCAGTAATGTTGAAATAGTGATTCTGTTCAAATGAAGTGAAACCAAGCCCAAATCTGCTCAAAAGCTTTTCTCTCTATCAGAGTAAGCTGTTTCATTCAGTATTAAGTGCAAATCTTGCCAAACTGATAGATGCTTATGCCTTATGAAATACAATGTTTTCTGCAATGCTGTAAGACAGTTTTTAATGTGTTAGAAGTTATATGCACAAATACTAATGTTTGGACTTCGATGATCAAGATTGTCAGTTTACAGCTTTCTGAGTCCAGTAATGTTGAAATAGTGATTCTGTTCAAATGAAGTGAAACCAAGCCCAAATCTGCTCAAAAGCTTTTCTCTCTATCAGAGTAAGCTGTTTCATTCAGTATTAAGTGCAAATCTTGCCAAACTGATAGATGCTTATGCCTTGTGAAATACAATGTTTTCTGCAATGCTGTAAGACAGTTTTTAATGTGTTAGAAGTTATATGCACAAAAACTTATGTTAGGACTTCAATGATCAAGATTGTCAGTTTTCAGCTTTCTGAGTCCAGTAATGTTGAAATAGTGATTCTGTTCAAATGAAGTGAAACCAAGCCCAAATCTGCTCAAAAGCTTTTCTCTATATCAGAGTAAGCTGTTTCATTCAGTATTAAGTGCAAATCTTGCCAAACTGATAGATGCTTATGCCTTATGAAATACAATGTTTTCTGCAATGCTGTAAGACAGTTTTTAATGTGTTAGAAGTTATATGCACAAATACTAATGTTTGGACTTCAATGATCAAGATTGTCAGTTTACAGCTTTCTGAGTCCAGTAATGTTGAAATAGTGATTCTGTTCAAATGAAGTGAAACCAAGCCCAAATCTGCTCAAAAGCTTTTCTCTCTATCAGAGTAAGCTGTTTCATTCAGTATTAAGTGCAAATCTTGCCAAACTGATAGATGCTTATGCCTTATGAAATACAATGTTTTCTGCAATGCTGAAAGACAGTTTTTAATGTGTTAGAAGTTATATGCACAAAAACTAATGTTAGGACTTCAATGATCAAGATTGTCAGTTTTCAGCTTTCTGAGTCCAGTAATGTTGAAATAGTGATTCTGTTCAAATGAAGTGAAATCAAGCCCAAATCTGCTCAAAAGCTTTTCTCTCTATTAGAGAAAGCTGTTTCATTCAGTATTAAGTGCAAATCTTGCCAAACTGATAGATGCTTATGCCTTATGAAATACAATGTTTTCTGCAATGCTGAAAGACAGTTTTTAATGTGTTAGAAGCTATATGCACAAAAACTAATGTTAGGACTTCAATGATCAAGATTGTCAGTTTACAGCTTTCTGAGTCCAGTAATGTTGAAATAGTGCTGCTGTTCAAATGAAGTGAAATCAAGCCCAAATCTGCTCAAAAGCTTTTCTCTCTATCAGAGTAAGCTGTTTCATTCAGTATTAAGTGCAAATCTTGCCAAACTGATAGATGCTTATGCCTTATGAAATACAATGTTTTCTGCAATGCTGTAAGACAGTTTTTAATGTGTTAGAAGTTATATGCACAAATACTAATGTTTGGACTTCAATGATCAAGATTGTCAGTTTACAGCTTTCTGAGTCCAGTAATGTTGAAATAGTGATTCTGTTCAAATGAAGTGAAACCAAGCCCAAATCTGCTCAAAAGCTTTTCTCTCTATCAGAGTAAGCTGTTTCATTCAGTATTAAGTGCAAATCTTGGCAAACTGATAGATGCTTATGCCTTATGAAATACAATGTTTTCTGCAATGCTGTAAGACAGTTTTTAATGTGTTAGAAGTTATATGCACAAAAACTAATGTTAGGACTTCAATGATCAAGATTGTCAGTTTTCAGCTTTCTGAGTCCAGTAATGTTGAAATAGTGATTCTGTTCAAATGAAGTGAAACCAAGCCCAAATCTGCTCAAAAGCTTTTCTCTCTATCAGAGTAAGCTGTTTCATTCAGTATTAAGTGCAAATCTTGCCAAACTGATAGATGCTTATGCCTTATGAAATACAATGTTTTCTGCAATGCTGAAAGACAGTTTTTAATGTGTTAGAAGTTATATGCACAAAAACTAATGTTAGGACTTCAATGATCAAGATTGTCAGTTTTCAGCTTTCTGAGTCCAGTAATGTTGAAATAGTGATTCTGTTCAAATGAAGTGAAACCAAGCCCAAATCTGCTCAAAAGCTTTTCTCTCTATCAGAGTAAGCTGTTTCATTCAGTATTAAGTGCAAATCTTGCCAAACTGATAGATGCTTATGCCTTATGAAATACAATGTTTTCTGCAATGCTGTAAGACAGTTTTTAATGTGTTAGAAGTTATATGCACAAAAACTTATGTTAGGACTTCAATGATCAAGATTGTCAGTTTACAGCTTTCTGAGTCCAGTAATGTTGAAATAGTGCTGCTGTTCAAATGAAGTGAAATCAAGCCCAAATCTGCTCAAAAGCTTTTCTCTCTATCAGAGTAAGCTGTTTCATTCAGTATTCAGTGCAAATCTTGCCAAACTGAAAGATGTTTAAGCCTTATGAAATACAATGTTTTCTGCAATGCTGTAAGACAGTTTTTAATGTGTTAGAAGTTATATGCACAAAAACTTATGTTAGGACTTCAATGATCAAGATTGTCAGTTTACAGCTTTCTGAGTCCAGTAATGTTGAAATAGTGCTGCTGTTCAAATGAAGTGAAATCAAGCCCAAATCTGCTCAAAAGCTTTTCTCTCTATCAGAGTAAGCTGTTTCATTCAGTATTAAGTGCAAATCTTGGCAAACTGATAGATGCTTATGCCTTATGAAATACAATGTTTTCTGCAATGCTGTAAGACAGTTTTTAATGTGTTAGAAGTTATATGCACAAAAACTTATGTTAGGACTTCAATGATCAAGATTGTCAGTTTACAGCTTTCTGAGTCCAGTAATGTTGAAATAGTGCTGCTGTTCAAATGAAGTGAAATCAAGCCCAAATCTGCTCAAAAGCTTTTCTCTCTATCAGAGTAAGCTGTTTCATTCAGTATTAAGTGCAAATCTTGCCAAACTGATAGATGCTTATGCCTTATGAAATACAATGTTTTCTGCAATGCTGTAAGACAGTTTTTAATGTGTTAGAAGTTATATGCACAAAAACTAATGTTAGGACTTCAATGATCAAGATTGTCAGTTTTCAGCTTTCTGAGTCCAGTAATGTTGAAATAGTGATTCTGTTCAAATGAAGTGAAACCAAGCCCAAATCTGCTCAAAAGCTTTTCTCTCTATCAGAGTAAGCTGTTTCATTCAGTATTAAGTGCAAATCTTGCCAAACTGAAAGATGCTTATGCCTTATGAAATACAATGTTTTCTGCAATGCTGTAAGACAGTTTTTAATGTGTTAGAAGTTATATGCACAAAAACTTATGTTAGGACTTCAATGATCAAGATTGTCAGTTTACAGCTTTCTGAGTCCAGTAATGTTGAAATAGTGCTGCTGTTCAAATGAAGTGAAATCAAGCCCAAATCTGCTCAAAAGCTTTTCTCTCTATCAGAGTAAGCTGTTTCATTCAGTATTAAGTGCAAATCTTGGCAAACTGATAGATGCTTATGCCTTATGAAATACAATGTTTTCTGCAATGCTGTAAGACAGTTTTTAATGTGTTAGAAGTTATATGCACAAAAACTAATGTTAGGACTTCAATGATCAAGATTGTCAGTTTTCAGCTTTCTGAGTCCAGTAATGTTGAAATAGTGATTCTGTTCAAATGAAGTGAAACCAAGCCCAAATCTGCTCAAAAGCTTTTCTCTCTATCAGAGTAAGCTGTTTCATTCAGTATTAAGTGCAAATCTTGCCAAACTGATAGATGCTTATGCCTTATGAAATACAATGTTTTCTGCAATGCTGAAAGACAGTTTTTAATGTGTTAGAAGTTATATGCACAAAAACTAATGTTAGGACTTCAATGATCAAGATTGTCAGTTTTCAGCTTTCTGAGTCCAGTAATGTTGAAATAGTGATTCTGTTCAAATGAAGTGAAATCAAGCCCAAATCTGCTCAAAAGCTTTTCTCTCTATTAGAGAAAGCTGTTTCATTCAGTATTAAGTGCAAATCTTGCCAAACTGATAGATGCTTATGCCTTATGAAATACAATGTTTTCTGCAATGCTGAAAGACAGTTTTTAATGTGTTAGAAGTTATATGCACAAAAACTAATGTTAGGACTTCAATGATCAAGATTGTCAGTTTACAGCTTTCTGAGTCCAGTAATGTTGAAATAGTGATTCTGTTCAAATGAAGTGAAACCAAGCCCAAATCTGCTCAAAAGCTTTTCTCTCTATCAGAGTAAGCTGTTTCATTCAGTATTAAGTGCAAATCTTGCCAAACTGAAAGATGCTTATGCCTTATGAAATACAATGTTTTCTGCAATGCTGTAAGACAGTTTTTAATGTGTTAGAAGTTATATGCACAAAAACTAATGTTAGGACTTCAAAGATCAAGATTGTCAGTTTACAGCTTTCTGAGTCCAGTAATGTTGAAATAGTGCTGCTGTTCAAATGAAGTGAAATCAAGCCCAAATCTGCTCAAAAGCTTTTCTCTCTATCAGAGTAAGCTGTTTCATTCAGTATTAAGTGCAAATCTTGCCAAACTGATAGATGCTTATGCCTTATGAAATACAATGTTTTCTGCAATGCTGTAAGACAGTTTTTAATGTGTTAGAAGTTATATGCACAAATACTAATGTTTGGACTTCGATGATCAAGATTGTCAGTTTACAGCTTTCTGAGTCCAGTAATGTTGAAATAGTGATTCTGTTCAAATGAAGTGAAACCAAGCCCAAATCTGCTCAAAAGCTTTTCTCTCTATCAGAGTAAGCTGTTTCATTCAGTATTAAGTGCAAATCTTGCCAAACTGATAGATGCTTATGCCTTGTGAAATACAATGTTTTCTGCAATGCTGTAAGACAGTTTTTAATGTGTTAGAAGTTATATGCACAAAAACTTATGTTAGGACTTCAATGATCAAGATTGTCAGTTTTCAGCTTTCTGAGTCCAGTAATGTTGAAATAGTGATTCTGTTCAAATGAAGTGAAACCAAGCCCAAATCTGCTCAAAAGCTTTTCTCTATATCAGAGTAAGCTGTTTCATTCAGTATTAAGTGCAAATCTTGCCAAACTGATAGATGCTTATGCCTTATGAAATACAATGTTTTCTGCAATGCTGTAAGACAGTTTTTAATGTGTTAGAAGTTATATGCACAAATACTAATGTTTGGACTTCAATGATCAAGATTGTCAGTTTACAGCTTTCTGAGTCCAGTAATGTTGAAATAGTGATTCTGTTCAAATGAAGTGAAACCAAGCCCAAATCTGCTCAAAAGCTTTTCTCTCTATCAGAGTAAGCTGTTTCATTCAGTATTAAGTGCAAATCTTGCCAAACTGATAGATGCTTATGCCTTATGAAATACAATGTTTTCTGCAATGCTGAAAGACAGTTTTTAATGTGTTAGAAGTTATATGCACAAAAACTAATGTTAGGACTTCAATGATCAAGATTGTCAGTTTTCAGCTTTCTGAGTCCAGTAATGTTGAAATAGTGATTCTGTTCAAATGAAGTGAAATCAAGCCCAAATCTGCTCAAAAGCTTTTCTCTCTATTAGAGAAAGCTGTTTCATTCAGTATTAAGTGCAAATCTTGCCAAACTGATAGATGCTTATGCCTTATGAAATACAATGTTTTCTGCAATGCTGAAAGACAGTTTTTAATGTGTTAGAAGCTATATGCACAAAAACTAATGTTAGGACTTCAATGATCAAGATTGTCAGTTTACAGCTTTCTGAGTCCAGTAATGTTGAAATAGTGCTGCTGTTCAAATGAAGTGAAATCAAGCCCAAATCTGCTCAAAAGCTTTTCTCTCTATCAGAGTAAGCTGTTTCATTCAGTATTAAGTGCAAATCTTGCCAAACTGATAGATGCTTATGCCTTATGAAATACAATGTTTTCTGCAATGCTGTAAGACAGTTTTTAATGTGTTAGAAGTTATATGCACAAATACTAATGTTTGGACTTCAATGATCAAGATTGTCAGTTTACAGCTTTCTGAGTCCAGTAATGTTGAAATAGTGATTCTGTTCAAATGAAGTGAAACCAAGCCCAAATCTGCTCAAAAGCTTTTCTCTCTATCAGAGTAAGCTGTTTCATTCAGTATTAAGTGCAAATCTTGGCAAACTGATAGATGCTTATGCCTTATGAAATACAATGTTTTCTGCAATGCTGTAAGACAGTTTTTAATGTGTTAGAAGTTATATGCACAAAAACTAATGTTAGGACTTCAATGATCAAGATTGTCAGTTTTCAGCTTTCTGAGTCCAGTAATGTTGAAATAGTGATTCTGTTCAAATGAAGTGAAACCAAGCCCAAATCTGCTCAAAAGCTTTTCTCTCTATCAGAGTAAGCTGTTTCATTCAGTATTAAGTGCAAATCTTGCCAAACTGATAGATGCTTATGCCTTATGAAATACAATGTTTTCTGCAATGCTGAAAGACAGTTTTTAATGTGTTATAAGTTATATGCACAAAAACTAATGTTAGGACTTCAATGATCAAGATTGTCAGTTTTCAGCTTTCTGAGTCCAGTAATGTTGAAATAGTGATTCTGTTCAAATGAAGTGAAACCAAGCCCAAATCTGCTCAAAAGCTTTTCTCTCTATCAGAGTAAGCTGTTTCATTCAGTATTAAGTGCAAATCTTGCCAAACTGATAGATGCTTATGCCTTATGAAATACAATGTTTTCTGCAATGCTGTAAGACAGTTTTTAATGTGTTAGAAGTTATATGCACAAAAACTTATGTTAGGACTTCAATGATCAAGATTGTCAGTTTACAGCTTTCTGAGTCCAGTAATGTTGAAATAGTGCTGCTGTTCAAATGAAGTGAAATCAAGCCCAAATCTGCTCAAAAGCTTTTCTCTCTATCAGAGTAAGCTGTTTCATTCAGTATTCAGTGCAAATCTTGCCAAACTGAAAGATGTTTAAGCCTTATGAAATACAATGTTTTCTGCAATGCTGTAAGACAGTTTTTAATGTGTTAGAAGTTATATGCACAAAAACTTATGTTAGGACTTCAATGATCAAGATTGTCAGTTTACAGCTTTCTGAGTCCAGTAATGTTGAAATAGTGCTGCTGTTCAAATGAAGTGAAATCAAGCCCAAATCTGCTCAAAAGCTTTTCTCTCTATCAGAGTAAGCTGTTTCATTCAGTATTAAGTGCAAATCTTGGCAAACTGATAGATGCTTATGCCTTATGAAATACAATGTTTTCTGCAATGCTGTAAGACAGTTTTTAATGTGTTAGAAGTTATATGCACAAAAACTTATGTTAGGACTTCAATGATCAAGATTGTCAGTTTACAGCTTTCTGAGTCCAGTAATGTTGAAATAGTGCTGCTGTTCAAATGAAGTGAAATCAAGCCCAAATCTGCTCAAAAGCTTTTCTCTCTATCAGAGTAAGCTGTTTCATTCAGTATTAAGTGCAAATCTTGCCAAACTGATAGATGCTTATGCCTTATGAAATACAATGTTTTCTGCAATGCTGTAAGACAGTTTTTAATGTGTTAGAAGTTATATGCACAAAAACTAATGTTAAGACTTCAATGATCAAGATTGTCAGTTTTCAGCTTTCTGAGTCCAGTAATGTTGAAATAGTGATTCTGTTCAAATGAAGTGAAACCAAGCCCAAATCTGCTCAAAAGCTTTTCTCTCTATCAGAGTAAGCTGTTTCATTCAGTATTAAGTGCAAATCTTGCCAAACTGAAAGATGCTTATGCCTTATGAAATACAATGTTTTCTGCAATGCTGTAAGACAGTTTTTAATGTGTTAGAAGTTATATGCACAAAAACTTATGTTAGGACTTCAATGATCAAGATTGTCAGTTTACAGCTTTCTGAGTCCAGTAATGTTGAAATAGTGCTGCTGTTCAAATGAAGTGAAATCAAGCCCAAATCTGCTCAAAAGCTTTTCTCTCTATCAGAGTAAGCTGTTTCATTCAGTATTAAGTGCAAATCTTGGCAAACTGATAGATGCTTATGCCTTATGAAATACAATGTTTTCTGCAATGCTGTAAGACAGTTTTTAATGTGTTAGAAGTTATATGCACAAAAACTAATGTTAGGACTTCAATGATCAAGATTGTCAGTTTTCAGCTTTCTGAGTCCAGTAATGTTGAAATAGTGATTCTGTTCAAATGAAGTGAAACCAAGCCCAAATCTGCTCAAAAGCTTTTCTCTCTATCAGAGTAAGCTGTTTCATTCAGTATTAAGTGCAAATCTTGCCAAACTGATAGATGCTTATGCCTTATGAAATACAATGTTTTCTGCAATGCTGAAAGACAGTTTTTAATGTGTTAGAAGTTATATGCACAAAAACTAATGTTAGGACTTCAATGATCAAGATTGTCAGTTTTCAGCTTTCTGAGTCCAGTAATGTTGAAATAGTGATTCTGTTCAAATGAAGTGAAATCAAGCCCAAATCTGCTCAAAAGCTTTTCTCTCTATTAGAGAAAGCTGTTTCATTCAGTATTAAGTGCAAATCTTGCCAAACTGATAGATGCTTATGCATTATGAAATACAATGTTTTCTGCAATGCTGAAAGACAGTTTTTAATGTGTTAGAAGTTATATGCACAAAAACTAATGTTAGGACTTCAATGATCAAGATTGTCAGTTTACAGCTTTCTGAGTCCAGTAATGTTGAAATAGTGATTCTGTTCAAATGAAGTGAAACCAAGCCCAAATCTGCTCAAAAGCTTTTCTCTCTATCAGAGTAAGCTGTTTCATTCAGTATTAAGTGCAAATCTTGCCAAACTGAAAGATGCTTATGCCTTATGAAATACAATGTTTTCTGCAATGCTGTAAGACAGTTTTTAATGTGTTAGAAGTTATATGCACAAAAACTAATGTTAGGACTTCAAAGATCAAGATTGTCAGTTTACAGCTTTCTGAGTCCAGTAATGTTGAAATAGTGCTGCTGTTCAAATGAAGTGAAATCAAGCCCAAATCTGCTCAAAAGCTTTTCTCTCTATCAGAGTAAGCTGTTTCATTCAGTATTAAGTGCAAATCTTGCCAAACTGATAGATGCTTTATGCCTTATGAAATACAATGTTTTCTGCAATGCTGTAAGACAGTTTTTAATGTGTTAGAAGTTATATGCACAAAAACTAATGTTAGGACTTCAATGATCAAGATTGTCAGTTTACAGCTTTCTGAGTCCAGTAATGTTGAAATAGTGATTCTGTTCAAATGAAGTGAAACCAAGCCCAAATCTGCTCAAAAGCTTTTCTCTCTATCAGAGTAAGCTGTTTCATTCAGTATTAAGTGCAAATCTTGCCAAACTGATAGATGCTTATGCCTTATGAAATACAATGTTTTCTGCAATGCTGTAAGACAGTTTTTAATGTGTTAGAAGTTATATGCACAAAAACTTATGTTAGGACTTCAATGATCAAGATTGTCAGTTTACAGCTTTCTGAGTCCAGTAATGTTGAAATAGTGCTGCTGTTCAAATGAAGTGAAATCAAGCCCAAATCTGCTCAAAAGCTTTTCTCTCTATCAGAGTAAGCTGTTTCATTCAGTATTCAGTGCAAATCTTGCCAAACTGAAAGATGTTTAAGCCTTATGAAATACAATGTTTTCTGCAATGCTGTAAGACAGTTTTTAATGTGTTAGAAGTTATATGCACAAAAACTTATGTTAGGACTTCAATGATCAAGATTGTCAGTTTACAGCTTTCTGAGTCCAGTAATGTTGAAATAGTGCTGCTGTTCAAATGAAGTTAAATCAAGCCCAAATCTGCTCAAAAGCTTTTCTCTCTATCAGAGTAAGCTGTTTCATTCAGTATTAAGTGCAAATCTTGGCAAACTGATAGATGCTTATGCCTTATGAAATACAATGTTTTCTGCAATGCTGAAAGACAGTTTTTAATGTGTTAGAAGTTATATGCACAAAAACTAATGTTAGGACTTCAATGATCAAGATTGTCAGTTTACAGCTTTCTGAGTCCAGTAAAGTTGAAATAGTGCTGCTGTTCAAATGAAGTGAAATCAAGCCCAAATCTGCTCAAAAGCTTTTCTCTCTATCAGAGTAAGCTGTTTCATTCAGTATTAAGTGCAAATCTTGCCAAACTGATAGATGCTTATGCCTTATGAAATACAATGTTTTCTGCAATGCTGTAAGACAGTTTTTAATGTGTTAGAAGTTATATGCACAAATACTAATGTTTGGACTTCAATGATCAAGATTGTCAGTTTACAGCTTTCTGAGTCCAGTAATGTTGAAATAGTGATTCTGTTCAAATGAAGTGAAACCAAGCCCAAATCTGCTCAAAAGCTTTTCTCTCTATCAGAGTAAGCTGTTTCATTCAGTATTAAGTGCAAATCTTGCCAAACTGATAGATGCTTATGCCTTATGAAATACAATGTTTTCTGCAATGCTGTAAGACAGTTTTTAATGTGTTAGAAGTTATATGCACAAATACTAATGTTTGGACTTCAATGATCAAGATTGTCAGTTTACAGCTTTCTGAGTCCAGTAATGTTGAAATAGTGATTCTGTTCAAATGAAGTGAAACCAAGCCCAAATCTGCTCAAAAGCTTTTCTCTCTATCAGAGTAAGCTGTTTCATTCAGTATTAAGTGCAAATCTTGCCAAATTGATAGATGCTTATGCCTTGTGAAATACAATGTTTTCTGCAATGCTGTAAGACAGTTTTTAATGTGTTAGAAGTTATATGCACAAAAACTTATGTTAGGACTTCAATGATCAAGATTGTCAGTTTTCAGCTTTCTGAGTCCAGTAATGTTGAAATAGTGATTCTGTTCAAATGAAGTGAAACCAAGCCCAAATCTGCTCAAAAGCTTTTCTCTCTATCAGAGTAAGCTGTTTCATTCAGTATTAAGTGCAAATCTTGCCAAACTGATAGATGCTTATGCCTTATGAAATACAATGTTTTCTGCAATGCTGTAAGACAGTTTTTAATGTGTTAGAAGTTATATGCACAAATACTAATGTTTGGACTTCAATGATCAAGATTGTCAGTTTACAGCTTTCTGAGTCCAGTAATGTTGAAATAGTGATTCTGTTCAAATGAAGTGAAACCAAGCCCAAATCTGCTCAAAAGCTTTTCTCTCTATCAGAGTAAGCTGTTTCATTCAGTATTAAGTGCAAATCTTGCCAAACTGAAAGATGTTTAAGCCTTATGAAATACAATGTTTTCTGCAATGCTGTAAGACAGTTTTTAATGTGTTAGAAGTTATATGCACAAAAACTTATGTTAGGACTTCAATGATCAAGATTGTCAGTTTACAGCTTTCTGAGTCCAGTAATGTTGAAATAGTGCTGCTGTTCAAATGAAGTGAAATCAAGCCCAAATCTGCTCAAAAGCTTTTCTCTCTATCAGAGTAAGCTGTTTCATTCAGTATTAAGTGCAAATCTTGGCAAACTGATAGATGCTTATGCCTTATGAAATACAATGTTTTCTGCAATGCTGAAAGACAGTTTTTAATGTGTTAGAAGTTATATGCACAAAAACTAATGTCAGGACTTCAATGATCAAGATTGTCAGTTTACAGCTTTCTGAGTCCAGTAATGTTGAAATAGTGCTGCTGTTCAAATGAAGTGAAATCAAGCCCAAATCTGCTCAAAAGCTTTTCTCTCTATCAGAGTAAGCTGTTTCATTCAGTATTAAGTGCAAATCTTGCCAAACTGATAGATGCTTATGCCTTATGAAATACAATGTTTTCTGCAATGCTGTAAGACAGTTTTTAATGTGTTAGAAGTTATATGCACAAATACTAATGTTTGGACTTCAATGATCAAGATTGTCAGTTTACAGCTTTCTGAGTCCAGTAATGTTGAAATAGTGATTCTGTTCAAATGAAGTGAAACCAAGCCCAAATCTGCTCAAAAGCTTTTCTCTCTATCAGAGTAAGCTGTTTCATTCAGTATTAAGTGCAAATCTTGCCAAACTGATAGATGCTTATGCCTTATGAAATACAATGTTTTCTGCAATGCTGTAAGACAGTTTTTAATGTGTTAGAAGTTATATGCACAAATACTAATGTTTGGACTTCAATGATCAAGATTGTCAGTTTACAGCTTTCTGAGTCCAGTAATGTTGAAATAGTGATTCTGTTCAAATGAAGTGAAACCAAGCCCAAATCTGCTCAAAAGCTTTTCTCTCTATCAGAGTAAGCTGTTTCATTCAGTATTAAGTGCAAATCTTGCCAAACTGATAGATGCTTATGCCTTGTGAAATACAATGTTTTCTGCAATGCTGTAAGACAGTTTTTAATGTGTTAGAAGTTATATGCACAAAAACTTATGTTAGGACTTCAATGATCAAGATTGTCAGTTTTCAGCTTTCTGAGTCCAGTAATGTTGAAATAGTGATTCTGTTCAAATGAAGTGAAACCAAGCCCAAATCTGCTCAAAAGCTTTTCTCTCTATCAGAGTAAGCTGTTTCATTCAGTATTAAGTGCAAATCTTGCCAAACTGATAGATGCTTATGCCTTATGAAATACAATGTTTTCTGCAATGCTGTAAGACAGTTTTTAATGTGTTAGAAGTTATATGCACAAATACTAATGTTTGGACTTCAATGATCAAGATTGTCAGTTTACAGCTTTCTGAGTCCAGTAATGTTGAAATAGTGATTCTGTTCAAATGAAGTGAAACCAAGCCCAAATCTGCTCAAAAGCTTTTCTCTCTATCAGAGTAAGCTGTTTCATTCAGTATTAAGTGCAAATCTTGCCAAACTGATAGATACTTATGCCTTATGAAATACAATGTTTTCTGCAATGCTGAAAGACAGTTTTTAATGTGTTAGAAGTTATATGCACAAAAACTAATGTTAGGACTTCAATGATCAAGATTGTCAGTTTTCAGCTTTCTGAGTCCAGTAATGTTGAAATAGTGATTCTGTTCAAATGAAGTGAAATCAAGCCCAAATCTGCTCAAAAGCTTTTCTCTCTATTAGAGAAAGCTGTTTCATTCAGTATTAAGTGCAAATCTTGCCAAACTGATAGATGCTTATGCCTTATGAAATACAATGTTTTCTGCAATGCTGAAAGACAGTTTTTAATGTGTTAGAAGCTATATGCACAAAAACTAATGTTAGGACTTCAATGATCAAGATTGTCAGTTTACAGCTTTCTGAGTCCAGTAATGTTGAAATAGTGCTGCTGTTCAAATGAAGTGAAATCAAGCCCAAATCTGCTCAAAAGCTTTTCTCTCTATCAGAGTAAGCTGTTTCATTCAGTATTAAGTGCAAATCTTGCCAAACTGATAGATGCTTATGCCTTATGAAATACAATGTTTTCTGCAATGCTGTAAGACAGTTTTTAATGTGTTAGAAGTTATATGCACAAATACTAATGTTTGGACTTCAATGATCAAGATTGTCAGTTTACAGCTTTCTGAGTCCAGTAATGTTGAAATAGTGATTCTGTTCAAATGAAGTGAAACCAAGCCCAAATCTGCTCAAAAGCTTTTCTCTCTATCAGAGTAAGCTGTTTCATTCAGTATTAAGTGCAAATCTTGCCAAACTGATAGATGCTTATGCCTTATGAAATACAATGTTTTCTGCAATGCTGTAAGACAGTTTTTAATGTGTTAGAAGTTATATGCACAAAAACTAATGTTAGGACTTCAATGATCAAGATTGTCAGTTTTCAGCTTTCTGAGTCCAGTAATGTTGAAATAGTGCTGCTGTTCAAATGAAGTGAAATCAAGCCCAAATCTGCTCAAAAGCTTTTCTCTCTATCAGAGTAAGCTGTTTCATTCAGTATTCAGTGCAAATCTTGCCAAACTGAAAGATGTTTAAGCCTTATGAAATACAATGTTTTCTGCAATGCTGTAAGACAGTTTTTAATGTGTTAGAAGTTATATGCACAAAAACTTATGTTAGGACTTCAATGATCAAGATTGTCAGTTTACAGCTTTCTGAGTCCAGTAATGTTGAAATAGTGCTGCTGTTCAAATGAAGTGAAATCAAGCCCAAATCTGCTCAAAAGCTTTTCTCTCTATCAGAGTAAGCTGTTTCATTCAGTATTAAGTGCAAATCTTGCCAAACTGATAGATGCTTATGCCTTATGAAATACAATGTTTTCTGCAATGCTGTAAGACAGTTTTTAATGTGTTAGAAGTTATATGCACAAAAACTAATGTTAGGACTTCAATGATCAAGATTGTCAGTTTTCAGCTTTCTGAGTCCAGTAATGTTGAAATAGTGATTCTGTTCAAATGAAGTGAAACCAAGCCCAAATCTGCTCAAAAGCTTTTCTCTCTATCAGAGTAAGCTGTTTCATTCAGTATTAAGTGCAAATCTTGCCAAACTGAAAGATGCTTATGCCTTATGAAATACAATGTTTTCTGCAATGCTGTAAGACAGTTTTTAATGTGTTAGAAGTTATATGCACAAAAACTAATGTTAGGACTTCAATGATCAAGATTGTCAGTTTTCAGCTTTCTGAGTCCAGTAATGTTGAAATAGTGCTGCTGTTCAAATGAAGTGAAATCAAGCCCAAATCTGCTCAAAAGCTTTTCTCTCTATCAGAGTAAGCTGTTTCATTCAGTATTCAGTGCAAATCTTGCCAAACTGAAAGATGTTTAAGCCTTATGAAATACAATGTTTTCTGCAATGCTGTAAGACAGTTTTTAATGTGTTAGAAGTTATATGCACAAAAACTTATGTTAGGACTTCAATGATCAAGATTGTCAGTTTACAGCTTTCTGAGTCCAGTAATGTTGAAATAGTGCTGCTGTTCAAATGAAGTGAAATCAAGCCCAAATCTGCTCAAAAGCTTTTCTCTCTATCAGAGTAAGCTGTTTCATTCAGTATTAAGTGCAAATCTTGCCAAACTGATAGATGCTTATGCCTTATGAAATACAATGTTTTCTGCAATGCTGTAAGACAGTTTTTAATGTGTTAGAAGTTATATGCACAAAAACTAATGTTAGGACTTCAATGATCAAGATTGTCAGTTTTCAGCTTTCTGAGTCCAGTAATGTTGAAATAGTGATTCTGTTCAAATGAAGTGAAACCAAGCCCAAATCTGCTCAAAAGCTTTTCTCTCTATCAGAGTAAGCTGTTTCATTCAGTATTAAGTGCAAATCTTGCCAAACCGAAAGATGCTTATGCCTTATGAAATACAATGTTTTCTGCAATGCTGTAAGACAGTTTTTAATGTGTTAGAAGTTATATGCACAAAAACTTATGTTAGGACTTCAATGATCAAGATTGTCAGTTTACAGCTTTCTGAGTCCAGTAATGTTGAAATAGTGCTGCTGTTCAAATGAAGTGAAATCAAGCCCAAATCTGCTCAAAAGCTTTTCTCTCTATCAGAGTAAGCTGTTTCATTCAGTATTAAGTGCAAATCTTGGCAAACTGATAGATGCTTATGCCTTATGAAATACAATGTTTTCTGCAATGCTGTAAGACAGTTTTTAATGTGTTAGAAGTTATATGCACAAAAACTAATGTTAGGACTTCAATGATCAAGATTGTCAGTTTTCAGCTTTCTGAGTCCAGTAATGTTGAAATAGTGATTCTGTTCAAATGAAGTGAAACCAAGCCCAAATCTGCTCAAAAGCTTTTCTCTCTATCAGAGTAAGCTGTTTCATTCAGTATTAAGTGCAAATCTTGCCAAACTGATAGATGCTTATGCCTTATGAAATACAATGTTTTCTGCAATGCTGAAAGACAGTTTTTAATGTGTTAGAAGTTATATGCACAAAAACTAATGTTAGGACTTCAATGATCAAGATTGTCAGTTTTCAGCTTTCTGAGTCCAGTAATGTTGAAATAGTGATTCTGTTCAAATGAAGTGAAATCAAGCCCAAATCTGCTCAAAAGCTTTTCTCTCTATTAGAGAAAGCTGTTTCATTCAGTATTCAGTGCAAATCTTGCCAAACTGAAAGATGTTTATGCCTTATGAAATACAATGTTTTCTGCAATGCTGTAAGACAGTTTTTAATGTGTTAGAAGTTATATGCACAAAAACTTATGTTAGGACTTCAATGATCAAGATTGTCAGTTTACAGCTTTCTGAGTCCAGTAATGTTGAAATAGTGCTGCTGTTCAAATGAAGTGAAATCAAGCCCAAATCTGCTCAAAAGCTTTTCTCTCTATCAGAGTAAGCTGTTTCATTCAGTATTAAGTGCAAATCTTGCCAAACTGATAGATGCTTATGCCTTATGAAATACAATGTTTTCTGCAATGCTGTAAGACAGTTTTTAATGTGTTAGAAGTTATATGCACAAAAACTAATGTTAGGACTTCAATGATCAAGATTGTCAGTTTTCAGCTTTCTGAGTCCAGTAATGTTGAAATAGTGATTCTGTTCAAATGAAGTGAAACCAAGCCCAAATCTGCTCAAAAGCTTTTCTCTCTATCAGAGTAAGCTGTTTCATTCAGTATTAAGTGCAAATCTTGCCAAACTGATAGATGCTTATGCCTTATGAAATACAATGTTTTCTGCAATGCTGTAAGACAGTTTTTAATGTGTTAGAAGTTATATGCACAAAAACTTATGTTAGGACTTCAATGATCAAGATTGTCAGTTTACAGCTTTCTGAGTCCAGTAATGTTGAAATAGTGATTCTGTTCAAATGAAGTGAAACCAAGCCCATATCTGCTCAAAAGCTTTTCTCTCTATCAGAGTAAGCTGTTTCATTCAGTATTAAGTGCAAATCTTGCCAAACTGAAAGATGTTTAAGCCTTATGAAACACAATGTTTTCTGCAATGCTGTAAGACAGTTTTTAATGTGTTAGAAGTTATATGCACAAAAACTTATGTTAGGACTTCAATGATCAAGATTGTCAGTTTACAGCTTTCTGAGTCCAGTAATGTTGAAATAGTGCTGCTGTTCAAATGAAGTGAAATCAATCCCAAATCTGCTCAAAAGCTTTTCTCCCTATCAGAGTAAGCTGTTTCATTCAGTATTAAGTGCAAATCTTGCCAAACTGATAGATGCTTATGCCTTATGAAATACAATGTTTTCTGCAATGCTGAAAGACAGTTTTTAATGTGTTAGAAGTTATATGCACAAAAACTAATGTTAGGACTTCAATGATCAAGATTGTCAGTTTACAGCTTTCTGAGTCCAGTAATGTTGAAATAGTGCTGCTGTTCAAATGAAGTGAAATCAAGCCCAAATCTGCTCAAAAGCTTTTCTCTCTATCAGAGTAAGCTGTTTCATTCAGTATTAAGTGCAAATCTTGCCAAACTGATAGATGCTTATGCCTTATGAAATAAAATGTTTTCTGCAATGCTGAAAGACAGTTTTTAATGTGTTAGAAGTTATATGCACAAAAACTAATGTTAGGACTTCAATGATCAAGATTGTCAGTTTTCAGCTTTCTGAGTCCAGTAATGTTGAAATAGTGATTCTGTTCAAATGAAGTGAAATCAAGCCCAAATCTGCTCAAAAGCTTTTCTCTCTATTAGAGAAAGCTGTTTCATTCAGTATTAAGTGCAAATCTTGCCAAACTGATAGATGCTTATGCCTTATGAAATACAATGTTTTCTGCAATGCTGAAAGACAGTTTTTAATGTGTTAGAAGTTATATGCACAAAAACTAATGTTAGGACTTCAATGATCAAGATTGTCAGTTTACAGCTTTCTGAGTCCAGTAATGTTGAAATAGTGCTGCTGTTCAAATGAAGTGAAATCAAGCCCAAATCTGCTCAAAAGCTTTTCTCTCTATCAGAGTAAGCTGTTTCATTCAGTATTAAGTGCAAATCTTGCCAAACTGATAGATGCTTATGCCTTATGAAATACAATGTTTTCTGCAATGCTGTAAGACAGTTTTTAATGTGTTAGAAGTTATATGCACAAATACTAATGTTTGGACTTCAATGATCAAGATTGTCAGTTTACAGCTTTCTGAGTCCAGTAATGTTGAAATAGTGATTCTGTTCAAATGAAGTGAAACCAAGCCCAAATCTGCTCAAAAGCTTTTCTCTCTATCAGAGTAAGCTGTTTCATTCAGTATTAAGTGCAAATCTTGCCAAACTGATAGATGCTTATGCCTTATGAAATACAATGTTTTCTGCAATGCTGTAAGACAGTTTTTAATGTGTTAGAAGTTATATGCACAAAAACTAATGTTAGGACTTCAATGATCAAGATTGTCAGTTTTCAGCTTTCTGAGTCCAGTAATGTTGAAATAGTGCTGCTGTTCAAATGAAGTGAAATCAAGCCCAAATCTGCTCAAAAGCTTTTCTCTCTATCAGAGTAAGCTGTTTCATTCAGTATTCAGTGCAAATCTTGCCAAACTGAAAGATGTTTAAGCCTTATGAAATTCAATGTTTTCTGCAATGCTGTAAGACAGTTTGTAATGTGTTAGAAGTTATATGCACAAAAACTTATGTTAGGACTTCAATGATCAAGATTGTCAGTTTACAGCTTTCTGAGTCCAGTAATGTTGAAATAGTGCTGCTGTTCAAATGAAGTGAAATCAAGCCCAAATCTGCTCAAAAGCTTTTCTCTCTATCAGAGTAAGCTGTTTCATTCAGTATTAAGTGCAAATCTTGCCAAACTGATAGATGCTTATGCCTTATGAAATACAATGTTTTCTGCAATGCTGTAAGACCGTTTTTAATGTGTTAGAAGTTATATGCACAAAAACTAATGTTAGGACTTCAATGATCAAGATTGTCAGTTTTCAGCTTTCTGAGTCCAGTAATGTTGAAATAGTGATTCTGTTCAAATGAAGTGAAACCAAGCCCAAATCTGCTCAAAAGCTTTTCTCTCTATCAGAGTAAGCTGTTTCATTCAGTATTAAGTGCAAATCTTGCCAAACTGAAAGATGCTTATGCCTTATGAAATACAATGTTTTCTGCAATGCTGTAAGACAGTTTTTAATGTGTTAGAAGTTATATGCACAAAAACTTATGTTAGGACTTCAATGATCAAGATTGTCAGTTTACAGCTTTCTGAGTCCAGTAATGTTGAAATAGTGCTGCTGTTCAAATGAAGTGAAATCAAGCCCAAATCTGCTCAAAAGCTTTTCTCTCTATCAGAGTAAGCTGTTTCATTCAGTATTAAGTGCAAATCTTGGCAAACTGATAGATGCTTATGCCTTATGAAATACAATGTTTTCTGCAATGCTGTAAGACAGTTTTTAATGTGTTAGAAGTTATATGCACAAAAACTAATGTTAGGACTTCAATGATCAAGATTGTCAGTTTTCAGCTTTCTGAGTCCAGTAATGTTGAAATAGTGATTCTGTTCAAATGAAGTGAAACCAAGCCCAAATCTGCTCAAAAGCTTTTCTCTCTATCAGAGTAAGCTGTTTCATTCAGTATTAAGTGCAAATCTTGCCAAACTGATAGATGCTTATGCCTTATGAAATACAATGTTTTCTGCAATGCTGAAAGACAGTTTTTAATGTGTTAGAAGTTATATGCACAAAAACTAATGTTAGGACTTCAATGATCAAGATTGTCAGTTTTCAGCTTTCTGAGTCCAGTAATGTTGAAATAGTGATTCTGTTCAAATGAAGTGAAATCAAGCCCAAATCTGCTCAAAAGCTTTTCTCTCTATTAGAGAAAGCTGTTTCATTCAGTATTAAGTGCAAATCTTGCCAAACTGATAGATGCTTATGCCTTATGAAATACAATGTTTTCTGCAATGCTGAAAGACAGTTTTTAATGTGTTAGAAGTTATATGCACAAAAACTAATGTTAGGACTTCAATGATCAAGATTGTCAGTTTACAGCTTTCTGAGTCCAGTAATGTTGAAATAGTGATTATGTTCAAATGAAGTGAAACCAAGCCCAAATCTGCTCAAAAGCTTTTCTCTCTATCAGAGTAAGCTGTTTCATTCAGTATTAAGTGCAAATCTTGCCAAACTGAAAGATGCTTATGCCTTATGAAATACAATGTTTTCTGCAATGCTGTAAGACAGTTTTTAATGTGTTAGAAGTTATATGCACAAAAACTAATGTTAGGACTTCAAAGATCAAGATTGTCAGTTTACAGCTTTCTGAGTCCAGTAATGTTGAAATAGTGCTGCTGTTCAAATGAAGTGAAATCAAGCCCAAATCTGCTCAAAAGCTTTTCTCTCTATCAGAGTAAGCTGTTTCATTCAGTATTAAGTGCAAATCTTGCCAAACTGATAGATGCTTATGCCTTATGAAATACAATGTTTTCTGCAATGCTGTAAGACAGTTTTTAATGTGTTAGAAGTTATATGCACAAAAACTAATGTTAGGACTTCAATGATCAAGATTGTCAGTTTACAGCTTTCTGAGTCCAGTAATGTTGAAATAGTGATTCTGTTCAAATGAAGTGAAACCAAGCCCAAATCTGCTCAAAAGCTTTTCTCTCTATCAGAGTAAGCTGTTTCATTCAGTATTAAGTGCAAATCTTGCCAAACTGATAGATGCTTATGCCTTATGAAATACAATGTTTTCTGCAATGCTGTAAGACAGTTTTTAATGTGTTAGAAGTTATATGCACAAAAACTTATGTTAGGACTTCAATGATCAAGATTGTCAGTTTACAGCTTTCTGAGTCCAGTAATGTTGAAATAGTGCTGCTGTTCAAATGAAGTGAAATCAAGCCCAAATCTGCTCAAAAGCTTTTCTCTCTATCAGAGTAAGCTGTTTCATTCAGTATTCAGTGCAAATCTTGCCAAACTGAAAGATGTTTAAGCCTTATGAAATACAATGTTTTCTGCAATGCTGTAAGACAGTTTTTAATGTGTTAGAAGTTATATGCACAAAAACTTATGTTAGGACTTCAATGATCAAGATTGTCAGTTTACAGCTTTCTGAGTCCAGTAATGTTGAAATAGTGCTGCTGTTCAAATGAAGTGAAATCAAGCCCAAATCTGCTCAAAAGCTTTTCTCTCTATCAGAGTAAGGCTGTTTCATTCAGTATTAAGTGCAAATCTTGGCAAACTGATAGATGCTTATGCCTTATGAAATACAATGTTTTCTGCAATGCTGTAAGACAGTTTTTAATGTGTTAGAAGTTATATGCACAAAAACTAATGTTAGGACTTCAATGATCAAGATTGTCAGTTTTCAGCTTTCTGAGTCCAGTAATGTTGAAATAGTGCTGCTGTTCAAATGAAGTGAAATCAAGCCCAAATCTGCTCAAAAGCTTTTCTCTCTATCAGAGTAAGCTGTTTCATTCAGTATTCAGTGCAAATCTTGCCAAACTGAAAGATGTTTAAGCCTTATGAAATACAATGTTTTCTGCAATGCTGTAAGACAGTTTTTAATGTGTTAGAAGTTATATGCACAAAAACTTATGTTAGGACTTCAATGATCAAGATTGTCAGTTTACAGCTTTCTGAGTCCAGTAATGTTGAAATAGTGCTGCTGTTCAAATGAAGTGAAATCAAGCCCAAATCTGCTCAAAAGCTTTTCTCTCTATCAGAGTAAGCTGTTTCATTCAGTATTAAGTGCAAATCTTGCCAAACTGATAGATGCTTATGCCTTATGAAATACAATGTTTTCTGCAATGCTGTAAGACAGTTTTTAATGTGTTAGAAGTTATATGCACAAAAACTAATGTTAGGACTTCAATGATCAAGATTGTCAGTTTTCAGCTTTCTGAGTCCAGTAATGTTGAAATAGTGATTCTGTTCAAATGAAGTGAAACCAAGCCCAAATCTGCTCAAAAGCTTTTCTCTCTATCAGAGTAAGCTGTTTCATTCAGTATTAAGTGCAAATCTTGCCAAACCGAAAGATGCTTATGCCTTATGAAATACAATGTTTTCTGCAATGCTGTAAGACAGTTTTTAATGTGTTAGAAGTTATATGCACAAAAACTTATGTTAGGACTTCAATGATCAAGATTGTCAGTTTACAGCTTTCTGAGTCCAGTAATGTTGAAATAGTGCTGCTGGTCAAATGAAGTGAAATCAAGCCCAAATCTGCTCAAAAGCTTTTCTCTCTATCAGAGTAAGCTGTTTCATTCAGTATTAAGTGCAAATCTTGGCAAACTGATAGATGCTTATGCCTTATGAAATACAATGTTTTCTGCAATGCTGTAAGACAGTTTTTAATGTGTTAGAAGTTATATGCACAAAAACTAATGTTAGGACTTCAATGATCAAGATTGTCAGTTTTCAGCTTTCTGAGTCCAGTAATGTTGAAATAGTGATTCTGTTCAAATGAAGTGAAACCAAGCCCAAATCTGCTCAAAAGCTTTTCTCTCTATCAGAGTAAGCTGTTTCATTCAGTATTAAGTGCAAATCTTGCCAAACTGATAGATGCTTATGCCTTATGAAATACAATGTTTTCTGCAATGCTGAAAGACAGTTTTTAATGTGTTAGAAGTTATATGCACAAAAACTAATGTTAGGACTTCAATGATCAAGATTGTCAGTTTTCAGCTTTCTGAGTCCAGTAATGTTGAAATAGTGATTCTGTTCAAATGAAGTGAAATCAAGCCCAAATCTGCTCAAAAGCTTTTCTCTCTATTAGAGAAAGCTGTTTCATTCAGTATTCAGTGCAAATCTTGCCAAACTGAAAGATGTTTATGCCTTATGAAATACAATGTTTTCTGCAATGCTGTAAGACAGTTTTTAATGTGTTAGAAGTTATATGCACAAAAACTTATGTTAGGACTTCAATGATCAAGATTGTCAGTTTACAGCTTTCTGAGTCCAGTAATGTTGAAATAGTGCTGCTGTTCAAATGAAGTGAAATCAAGCCCAAATCTGCTCAAAAGCTTTTCTCTCTATCAGAGTAAGCTGTTTCATTCAGTATTAAGTGCAAATCTTGCCAAACTGATAGATGCTTATGCCTTATGAAATACAATGTTTTCTGCAATGCTGTAAGACAGTTTTTAATGTGTTAGAAGTTATATGCACAAAAACTAATGTTAGGACTTCAATGATCAAGATTGTCAGTTTTCAGCTTTCTGAGTCCAGTAATGTTGAAATAGTGATTCTGTTCAAATGAAGTGAAACCAAGCCCAAATCTGCTCAAAAGCTTTTCTCTCTATCAGAGTAAGCTGTTTCATTCAGTATTAAGTGCAAATCTTGCCAAACTGATAGATGCTTATGCCTTATGAAATACAATGTTTTCTGCAATGCTGTAAGACAGTTTTTAATGTGTTAGAAGTTATATGCACAAAAACTTATGTTAGGACTTCAATGATCAAGATTGTCAGTTTACAGCTTTCTGAGTCCAGTAATGTTGAAATAGTGATTCTGTTCAAATGAAGTGAAACCAAGCCCATATCTGCTCAAAAGCTTTTCTCTCTATCAGAGTAAGCTGTTTCATTCAGTATTAAGTGCAAATCTTGCCAAACTGAAAGATGTTTAAGCCTTATGAAACACAATGTTTTCTGCAATGCTGTAAGACAGTTTTTAATGTGTTAGAAGTTATATGCACAAAAACTTATGTTAGGACTTCAATGATCAAGATTGTCAGTTTACAGCTTTCTGAGTCCAGTAATGTTGAAATAGTGCTGCTGTTCAAATGAAGTGAAATCAATCCCAAATCTGCTCAAAAGCTTTTCTCCCTATCAGAGTAAGCTGTTTCATTCAGTATTAAGTGCAAATCTTGCCAAACTGATAGATGCTTATGCCTTATGAAATACAATGTTTTCTGCAATGCTGAAAGACAGTTTTTAATGTGTTAGAAGTTATATGCACAAAAACTAATGTTAGGACTTCAATGATCAAGATTGTCAGTTTACAGCTTTCTGAGTCCAGTAATGTTGAAATAGTGCTGCTGTTCAAATGAAGTGAAATCAAGCCCAAATCTGCTCAAAAGCTTTTCTCTCTATCAGAGTAAGCTGTTTCATTCAGTATTAAGTGCAAATCTTGCCAAACTGATAGATGCTTATGCCTTATGAAATACAATGTTTTCTGCAATGCTGTAAGACAGTTTTTAATGTGTTAGAAGTTATATGCACAAAAACTTATGTTAGGACTTCAATGATCAAGATTGTCAGTTTACAGCTTTCTGAGTCCAGTAATGTTGAAATAGTGCTGCTGTTCAAATGAAGTGAAATCAAGCCCAAATCTGCTCAAAAGCTTTTCTCTCTATCAGAGTAAGCTGTTTCATTCAGTATTCAGTGCAAATCTTGCCAAACTGAAAGATGTTTAAGCCTTATGAAATACAATGTTTTCTGCAATGCTGTAAGACAGTTTTTAATGTGTTAGAAGTTATATGCACAAAAACTTATGTTAGGACTTCAATGATCAAGATTGTCAGTTTACAGCTTTCTGAGTCCAGTAATGTTGAAATAGTGCTGCTGTTCAAATGAAGTGAAATCAAGCCCAAATCTGCTCAAAAGCTTTTCTCTCTATCAGAGTAAGGCTGTTTCATTCAGTATTAAGTGCAAATCTTGGCAAACTGATAGATGCTTATGCCTTATGAAATACAATGTTTTCTGCAATGCTGTAAGACAGTTTTTAATGTGTTAGAAGTTATATGCACAAAAACTAATGTTAGGACTTCAATGATCAAGATTGTCAGTTTTCAGCTTTCTGAGTCCAGTAATGTTGAAATAGTGCTGCTGTTCAAATGAAGTGAAATCAAGCCCAAATCTGCTCAAAAGCTTTTCTCTCTATCAGAGTAAGCTGTTTCATTCAGTATTCAGTGCAAATCTTGCCAAACTGAAAGATGTTTAAGCCTTATGAAATACAATGTTTTCTGCAATGCTGTAAGACAGTTTTTAATGTGTTAGAAGTTATATGCACAAAAACTTATGTTAGGACTTCAATGATCAAGATTGTCAGTTTACAGCTTTCTGAGTCCAGTAATGTTGAAATAGTGCTGCTGTTCAAATGAAGTGAAATCAAGCCCAAATCTGCTCAAAAGCTTTTCTCTCTATCAGAGTAAGCTGTTTCATTCAGTATTAAGTGCAAATCTTGCCAAACTGATAGATGCTTATGCCTTATGAAATACAATGTTTTCTGCAATGCTGTAAGACAGTTTTTAATGTGTTAGAAGTTATATGCACAAAAACTAATGTTAGGACTTCAATGATCAAGATTGTCAGTTTTCAGCTTTCTGAGTCCAGTAATGTTGAAATAGTGATTCTGTTCAAATGAAGTGAAACCAAGCCCAAATCTGCTCAAAAGCTTTTCTCTCTATCAGAGTAAGCTGTTTCATTCAGTATTAAGTGCAAATCTTGCCAAACCGAAAGATGCTTATGCCTTATGAAATACAATGTTTTCTGCAATGCTGTAAGACAGTTTTTAATGTGTTAGAAGTTATATGCACAAAAACTTATGTTAGGACTTCAATGATCAAGATTGTCAGTTTACAGCTTTCTGAGTCCAGTAATGTTGAAATAGTGCTGCTGGTCAAATGAAGTGAAATCAAGCCCAAATCTGCTCAAAAGCTTTTCTCTCTATCAGAGTAAGCTGTTTCATTCAGTATTAAGTGCAAATCTTGGCAAACTGATAGATGCTTATGCCTTATGAAATACAATGTTTTCTGCAATGCTGTAAGACAGTTTTTAATGTGTTAGAAGTTATATGCACAAAAACTAATGTTAGGACTTCAATGATCAAGATTGTCAGTTTTCAGCTTTCTGAGTCCAGTAATGTTGAAATAGTGATTCTGTTCAAATGAAGTGAAACCAAGCCCAAATCTGCTCAAAAGCTTTTCTCTCTATCAGAGTAAGCTGTTTCATTCAGTATTAAGTGCAAATCTTGCCAAACTGATAGATGCTTATGCCTTATGAAATACAATGTTTTCTGCAATGCTGAAAGACAGTTTTTAATGTGTTAGAAGTTATATGCACAAAAACTAATGTTAGGACTTCAATGATCAAGATTGTCAGTTTTCAGCTTTCTGAGTCCAGTAATGTTGAAATAGTGATTCTGTTCAAATGAAGTGAAATCAAGCCCAAATCTGCTCAAAAGCTTTTCTCTCTATTAGAGAAAGCTGTTTCATTCAGTATTCAGTGCAAATCTTGCCAAACTGAAAGATGTTTATGCCTTATGAAATACAATGTTTTCTGCAATGCTGTAAGACAGTTTTTAATGTGTTAGAAGTTATATGCACAAAAACTTATGTTAGGACTTCAATGATCAAGATTGTCAGTTTACAGCTTTCTGAGTCCAGTAATGTTGAAATAGTGCTGCTGTTCAAATGAAGTGAAATCAAGCCCAAATCTGCTCAAAAGCTTTTCTCTCTATCAGAGTAAGCTGTTTCATTCAGTATTAAGTGCAAATCTTGCCAAACTGATAGATGCTTATGCCTTATGAAATACAATGTTTTCTGCAATGCTGTAAGACAGTTTTTAATGTGTTAGAAGTTATATGCACAAAAACTAATGTTAGGACTTCAATGATCAAGATTGTCAGTTTTCAGCTTTCTGAGTCCAGTAATGTTGAAATAGTGATTCTGTTCAAATGAAGTGAAACCAAGCCCAAATCTGCTCAAAAGCTTTTCTCTCTATCAGAGTAAGCTGTTTCATTCAGTATTAAGTGCAAATCTTGCCAAACTGATAGATGCTTATGCCTTATGAAATACAATGTTTTCTGCAATGCTGTAAGACAGTTTTTAATGTGTTAGAAGTTATATGCACAAAAACTTATGTTAGGACTTCAATGATCAAGATTGTCAGTTTACAGCTTTCTGAGTCCAGTAATGTTGAAATAGTGATTCTGTTCAAATGAAGTGAAACCAAGCCCATATCTGCTCAAAAGCTTTTCTCTCTATCAGAGTAAGCTGTTTCATTCAGTATTAAGTGCAAATCTTGCCAAACTGAAAGATGTTTAAGCCTTATGAAACACAATGTTTTCTGCAATGCTGTAAGACAGTTTTTAATGTGTTAGAAGTTATATGCACAAAAACTTATGTTAGGACTTCAATGATCAAGATTGTCAGTTTACAGCTTTCTGAGTCCAGTAATGTTGAAATAGTGCTGCTGTTCAAATGAAGTGAAATCAATCCCAAATCTGCTCAAAAGCTTTTCTCCCTATCAGAGTAAGCTGTTTCATTCAGTATTAAGTGCAAATCTTGCCAAACTGATAGATGCTTATGCCTTATGAAATACAATGTTTTCTGCAATGCTGAAAGACAGTTTTTAATGTGTTAGAAGTTATATGCACAAAAACTAATGTTAGGACTTCAATGATCAAGATTGTCAGTTTACAGCTTTCTGAGTCCAGTAATGTTGAAATAGTGCTGCTGTTCAAATGAAGTGAAATCAAGCCCAAATCTGCTCAAAAGCTTTTCTCTCTATCAGAGTAAGCTGTTTCATTCAGTATTAAGTGCAAATCTTGCCAAACTGATAGATGCTTATGCCTTATGAAATAAAATGTTTTCTGCAATGCTGAAAGACAGTTTTTAATGTGTTAGAAGTTATATGCACAAAAACTAATGTTAGGACTTCAATGATCAAGATTGTCAGTTTTCAGCTTTCTGAGTCCAGTAATGTTGAAATAGTGATTCTGTTCAAATGAAGTGAAATCAAGCCCAAATCTGCTCAAAAGCTTTTCTCTCTATTAGAGAAAGCTGTTTCATTCAGTATTAAGTGCAAATCTTGCCAAACTGATAGATGCTTATGCCTTATGAAATACAATGTTTTCTGCAATGCTGAAAGACAGTTTTTAATGTGTTAGAAGTTATATGCACAAAAACTAATGTTAGGACTTCAATGATCAAGATTGTCAGTTTACAGCTTTCTGAGTCCAGTAATGTTGAAATAGTGCTGCTGTTCAAATGAAGTGAAATCAAGCCCAAATCTGCTCAAAAGCTTTTCTCTCTATCAGAGTAAGCTGTTTCATTCAGTATTAAGTGCAAATCTTGCCAAACTGATAGATGCTTATGCCTTATGAAATACAATGTTTTCTGCAATGCTGTAAGACAGTTTTTAATGTGTTAGAAGTTATATGCACAAATACTAATGTTTGGACTTCAATGATCAAGATTGTCAGTTTACAGCTTTCTGAGTCCAGTAATGTTGAAATAGTGATTCTGTTCAAATGAAGTGAAACCAAGCCCAAATCTGCTCAAAAGCTTTTCTCTCTATCAGAGTAAGCTGTTTCATTCAGTATTAAGTGCAAATCTTGCCAAACTGATAGATGCTTATGCCTTATGAAATACAATGTTTTCTGCAATGCTGTAAGACAGTTTTTAATGTGTTAGAAGTTATATGCACAAAAACTAATGTTAGGACTTCAATGATCAAGATTGTCAGTTTTCAGCTTTCTGAGTCCAGTAATGTTGAAATAGTGCTGCTGTTCAAATGAAGTGAAATCAAGCCCAAATCTGCTCAAAAGCTTTTCTCTCTATCAGAGTAAGCTGTTTCATTCAGTATTCAGTGCAAATCTTGCCAAACTGAAAGATGTTTAAGCCTTATGAAATTCAATGTTTTCTGCAATGCTGTAAGACAGTTTGTAATGTGTTAGAAGTTATATGCACAAAAACTTATGTTAGGACTTCAATGATCAAGATTGTCAGTTTACAGCTTTCTGAGTCCAGTAATGTTGAAATAGTGCTGCTGTTCAAATGAAGTGAAATCAAGCCCAAATCTGCTCAAAAGCTTTTCTCTCTATCAGAGTAAGCTGTTTCATTCAGTATTAAGTGCAAATCTTGCCAAACTGATAGATGCTTATGCCTTATGAAATACAATGTTTTCTGCAATGCTGTAAGACAGTTTTTAATGTGTTAGAAGTTATATGCACAAAAACTAATGTTAGGACTTCAATGATCAAGATTGTCAGTTTTCAGCTTTCTGAGTCCAGTAATGTTGAAATAGTGATTCTGTTCAAATGAAGTGAAACCAAGCCCAAATCTGCTCAAAAGCTTTTCTCTCTATCAGAGTAAGCTGTTTCATTCAGTATTAAGTGCAAATCTTGCCAAACTGAAAGATGCTTATGCCTTATGAAATACAATGTTTTCTGCAATGCTGTAAGACAGTTTTTAATGTGTTAGAAGTTATATGCACAAAAACTTATGTTAGGACTTCAATGATCAAGATTGTCAGTTTACAGCTTTCTGAGTCCAGTAATGTTGAAATAGTGCTGCTGTTCAAATGAAGTGAAATCAAGCCCAAATCTGCTCAAAAGCTTTTCTCTCTATCAGAGTAAGCTGTTTCATTCAGTATTAAGTGCAAATCTTGGCAAACTGATAGATGCTTATGCCTTATGAAATACAATGTTTTCTGCAATGCTGTAAGACAGTTTTTAATGTGTTAGAAGTTATATGCACAAAAACTAATGTTAGGACTTCAATGATCAAGATTGTCAGTTTTCAGCTTTCTGAGTCCAGTAATGTTGAAATAGTGATTCTGTTCAAATGAAGTGAAACCAAGCCCAAATCTGCTCAAAAGCTTTTCTCTCTATCAGAGTAAGCTGTTTCATTCAGTATTAAGTGCAAATCTTGCCAAACTGATAGATGCTTATGCCTTATGAAATACAATGTTTTCTGCAATGCTGAAAGACAGTTTTTAATGTGTTAGAAGTTATATGCACAAAAACTAATGTTAGGACTTCAATGATCAAGATTGTCAGTTTTCAGCTTTCTGAGTCCAGTAATGTTGAAATAGTGATTCTGTTCAAATGAAGTGAAATCAAGCCCAAATCTGCTCAAAAGCTTTTCTCTCTATTAGAGAAAGCTGTTTCATTCAGTATTAAGTGCAAATCTTGCCAAACTGATAGATGCTTATGCCTTATGAAATACAATGTTTTCTGCAATGCTGAAAGACAGTTTTTAATGTGTTAGAAGTTATATGCACAAAAACTAATGTTAGGACTTCAATGATCAAGATTGTCAGTTTACAGCTTTCTGAGTCCAGTAATGTTGAAATAGTGATTATGTTCAAATGAAGTGAAACCAAGCCCAAATCTGCTCAAAAGCTTTTCTCTCTATCAGAGTAAGCTGTTTCATTCAGTATTAAGTGCAAATCTTGCCAAACTGAAAGATGCTTATGCCTTATGAAATACAATGTTTTCTGCAATGCTGTAAGACAGTTTTTAATGTGTTAGAAGTTATATGCACAAAAACTAATGTTAGGACTTCAAAGATCAAGATTGTCAGTTTACAGCTTTCTGAGTCCAGTAATGTTGAAATAGTGCTGCTGTTCAAATGAAGTGAAATCAAGCCCAAATCTGCTCAAAAGCTTTTCTCTCTATCAGAGTAAGCTGTTTCATTCAGTATTAAGTGCAAATCTTGCCAAACTGATAGATGCTTATGCCTTATGAAATACAATGTTTTCTGCAATGCTGTAAGACAGTTTTTAATGTGTTAGAAGTTATATGCACAAAAACTAATGTTAGGACTTCAATGATCAAGATTGTCAGTTTACAGCTTTCTGAGTCCAGTAATGTTGAAATAGTGATTCTGTTCAAATGAAGTGAAACCAAGCCCAAATCTGCTCAAAAGCTTTTCTCTCTATCAGAGTAAGCTGTTTCATTCAGTATTAAGTGCAAATCTTGCCAAACTGATAGATGCTTATGCCTTATGAAATACAATGTTTTCTGCAATGCTGTAAGACAGTTTTTAATGTGTTAGAAGTTATATGCACAAAAACTTATGTTAGGACTTCAATGATCAAGATTGTCAGTTTACAGCTTTCTGAGTCCAGTAATGTTGAAATAGTGCTGCTGTTCAAATGAAGTGAAATCAAGCCCAAATCTGCTCAAAAGCTTTTCTCTCTATCAGAGTAAGCTGTTTCATTCAGTATTCAGTGCAAATCTTGCCAAACTGAAAGATGTTTAAGCCTTATGAAATACAATGTTTTCTGCAATGCTGTAAGACAGTTTTTAATGTGTTAGAAGTTATATGCACAAAAACTTATGTTAGGACTTCAATGATCAAGATTGTCAGTTTACAGCTTTCTGAGTCCAGTAATGTTGAAATAGTGCTGCTGTTCAAATGAAGTGAAATCAAGCCCAAATCTGCTCAAAAGCTTTTCTCTCTATCAGAGTAAGCTGTTTCATTCAGTATTAAGTGCAAATCTTGGCAAACTGATAGATGCTTATGCCTTATGAAATACAATGTTTTCTGCAATGCTGTAAGACAGTTTTTAATGTGTTAGAAGTTATATGCACAAAAACTTATGTTAGGACTTCAATGATCAAGATTGTCAGTTTACAGCTTTCTGAGTCCAGTAATGTTGAAATAGTGCTGCTGTTCAAATGAAGTGAAATCAAGCCCAAATCTGCTCAAAAGCTTTTCTCTCTATCAGAGTAAGCTGTTTCATTCAGTATTAAGTGCAAATCTTGCCAAACTGATAGATGCTTATGCCTTATGAAATACAATGTTTTCTGCAATGCTGTAAGACAGTTTTTAATGTGTTAGAAGTTATATGCACAAAAACTAATGTTAGGACTTCAATGATCAAGATTGTCAGTTTTCAGCTTTCTGAGTCCAGTAATGTTGAAATAGTGATTCTGTTCAAATGAAGTGAAACCAAGCCCAAATCTGCTCAAAAGCTTTTCTCTCTATCAGAGTAAGCTGTTTCATTCAGTATTAAGTGCAAATCTTGCCAAACTGAAAGATGCTTATGCCTTATGAAATACAATGTTTTCTGCAATGCTGTAAGACAGTTTTTAATGTGTTAGAAGTTATATGCACAAAAACTTATGTTAGGACTTCAATGATCAAGATTGTCAGTTTACAGCTTTCTGAGTCCAGTAATGTTGAAATAGTGCTGCTGTTCAAATGAAGTGAAATCAAGCCCAAATCTGCTCAAAAGCTTTTCTCTCTATCAGAGTAAGCTGTTTCATTCAGTATTAAGTGCAAATCTTGCCAAACTGATAGATGCTTATGCCTTATGAAATACAATGTTTTCTGCAATGCTGTAAGACAGTTTTTAATGTGTTAGAAGTTATATGCACAAAAACTAATGTTAGGACTTCAATGATCAAGATTGTCAGTTTTCAGCTTTCTGAGTCCAGTAATGTTGAAATAGTGATTCTGTTCAAATGAAGTGAAACCAAGCCCAAATCTGCTCAAAAGCTTTTCTCTCTATCAGAGTAAGCTGTTTCATTCAGTATTAAGTGCAAATCTTGCCAAACTGATAGATGCTTATGCCTTATGAAATACAATGTTTTCTGCAATGCTGTAAGACAGTTTTTAATGTGTTAGAAGTTATATGCACAAAAACTTATGTTAGGACTTCAATGAATCAAGTTTGTCAGTTTACAGCTTTCTGAGTCCAGTAATGTTGAAATAGTGATTCTGTTCAAATGAAGTGAAACCAAGCCCAAATCTGCTCAAAAGCTTTTCTCTCTATCAGAGTAAGCTGTTTCATTCAGTATTAAGTGCAAATCTTGCCAAACTGAAAGATGTTTAAGCCTTATGAAACAATGTTTTCTGCAATGCTGTAAGACAGTTTTTAATGTGTTAGAAGTTATATGCACAAAAACTTATGTTAGGACTTCAATGATCAAGATTGTCAGTTTACAGCTTTCTGAGTCCAGTAATGTTGAAATAGTGCTGCTGTTCAAATGAAGTGAAATCAATCCCAAATCTGCTCAAAAGCTTTTCTCTCTATCAGAGTAAGCTGTTTCATTCAGTATTAAGTGCAAATCTTGCCAAACTGATAGATGCTTATGCCTTATGAAATACAATGTTTTCTGCAATGCTGAAAGACAGTTTTTAATGTGTTAGAAGTTATATGCACAAAAGCTAATGTTAGGACTTCAATGATCAAGATTGTCAGTTTACAGCTTTCTGAGTCCAGTAATGTTGAAATAGTGCTGCTGTTCAAATGAAGTGAAATCAAGCCCAAATCTGCTCAAAAGCTTTTCTCTCTATCAGAGTAAGCTGTTTCATTCAGTATTAAGTGCAAATCTTGCCAAACTGATAGATGCTTATGCCTTATGAAATACAATGTTTTCTGCAATGCTGAAAGACAGTTTTTAATGTGTTAGAAGTTATATGCACAAAAACTAATGTTAGGACTTCAATGATCAAGATTGTCAGTTTTCAGCTTTCTGAGTCCAGTAATGTTGAAATAGTGATTCTGTTCAAATGAAGTGAAATCAAGCCCAAATCTGCTCAAAAGCTTTTCTCTCTATTAGAGAAAGCTGTTTCATTCAGTATTAAGTGCAAATCTTGCCAAACTGATAGATGCTTATGCCTTATGAAATACAATGTTTTCTGCAATGCTGAAAGACAGTTTTTAATGTGTTAGAAGTTATATGCACAAAAACTAATGTTAGGACTTCAATGATCAAGATTGTCAGTTTACAGCTTTCTGAGTCCAGTAATGTTGAAATAGTGCTGCTGTTCAAATGAAGTGAAATCAAGCCCAAATCTGCTCAAAAGCTTTTCTCTCTATCAGAGTAAGCTGTTTCATTCAGTATTAAGTGCAAATCTTGCCAAACTGATAGATGCTTATGCCTTATGAAATACAATGTTTTCTGCAATGCTGTAAGACAGTTTTTAATGTGTTAGAAGTTATATGCACAAATACTAATGTTTGGACTTCAATGATCAAGATTGTCAGTTTACAGCTTTCTGAGTCCAGTAATGTTGAAATAGTGATTCTGTTCAAATGAAGTGAAACCAAGCCCAAATCTGCTCAAAAGCTTTTCTCTCTATCAGAGTAAGCTGTTTCATTCAGTATTAAGTGCAAATCTTGCCAAACTGATAGATGCTTATGCCTTATGAAATACAATGTTTTCTGCAATGCTGTAAGACAGTTTTTAATGTGTTAGAAGTTATATGCACAAAAACTAATGTTAGGACTTCAATGATCAAGATTGTCAGTTTTCAGCTTTCTGAGTCCAGTAATGTTGAAATAGTGCTGCTGTTCAAATGAAGTGAAATCAAGCCCAAATCTGCTCAAAAGCTTTTCTCTCTATCAGAGTAAGCTGTTTCATTCAGTATTCAGTGCAAATCTTGCCAAACTGAAAGATGTTTAAGCCTTATGAAATACAATGTTTTCTGCAATGCTGTAAGACAGTTTTTAATGTGTTAGAAGTTATATGCACAAAAACTTATGTTAGGACTTCAATGATCAAGATTGTCAGTTTACAGCTTTCTGAGTCCAGTAATGTTGAAATAGTGCTGCTGTTCAAATGAAGTGAAATCAAGCCCAAATCTGCTCAAAAGCTTTTCTCTCTATCAGAGTAAGCTGTTTCATTCAGTATTAAGTGCAAATCTTGCCAAACTGATAGATGCTTATGCCTTATGAAATACAATGTTTTCTGCAATGCTGTAAGACAGTTTTTAATGTGTTAGAAGTTATATGCACAAAAACTAATGTTAGGACTTCAATGATCAAGATTGTCAGTTTTCAGCTTTCTGAGTCCAGTAATGTTGAAATAGTGATTCTGTTCAAATGAAGTGAAACCAAGCCCAAATCTGCTCAAAAGCTTTTCTCTCTATCAGAGTAAGCTGTTTCATTCAGTATTAAGTGCAAATCTTGCCAAACTGAAAGATGCTTATGCCTTATGAAATACAATGTTTTCTGCAATGCTGTAAGACAGTTTTTAATGTGTTAGAAGTTATATGCACAAAAACTTATGTTAGGACTTCAATGATCAAGATTGTCAGTTTACAGCTTTCTGAGTCCAGTAATGTTGAAATAGTGCTGCTGTTCAAATGAAGTGAAATCAAGCCCAAATCTGCTCAAAAGCTTTTCTCTCTATCAGAGTAAGCTGTTTCATTCAGTATCAAGTGCAAATCTTGGCAAACTGATAGATGCTTATGCCTTATGAAATACAATGTTTTCTGCAATGCTGTAAGACAGTTTTTAATGTGTTAGAAGTTATATGCACAAAAACTAATGTTAGGACTTCAATGATCAAGATTGTCAGTTTTCAGCTTTCTGAGTCCAGTAATGTTGAAATAGTGATTCTGTTCAAATGAAGTGAAACCAAGCCCAAATCTGCTCAAAAGCTTTTCTCTCTATCAGAGTAAGCTGTTTCATTCAGTATTAAGTGCAAATCTTGCCAAACTGATAGATGCTTATGCCTTATGAAATACAATGTTTTCTGCAATGCTGAAAGACAGTTTTTAATGTGTTAGAAGTTATATGCACAAAAACTAATGTTAGGACTTCAATGATCAAGATTGTCAGTTTTCAGCTTTCTGAGTCCAGTAATGTTGAAATAGTGATTCTGTTCAAATGAAGTGAAATCAAGCCCAAATCTGCTCAAAAGCTTTTCTCTCTATTAGAGAAAGCTGTTTCATTCAGTATTAAGTGCAAATCTTGCCAAACTGATAGATGCTTATGCCTTATGAAATACAATGTTTTCTGCAATGCTGAAAGACAGTTTTTAATGTGTTAGAAGTTATATGCACAAAAACTAATGTTAGGACTTCAATGATCAAGATTGTCAGTTTACAGCTTTCTGAGTCCAGTAATGTTGAAATAGTGATTATGTTCAAATGAAGTGAAACCAAGCCCAAATCTGCTCAAAAGCTTTTCTCTCTATCAGAGTAAGCTGTTTCATTCAGTATTAAGTGCAAATCTTGCCAAACTGAAAGATGCTTATGCCTTATGAAATACAATGTTTTCTGCAATGCTGTAAGACAGTTTTTAATGTGTTAGAAGTTATATGCACAAAAACTAATGTTAGGACTTCAAAGATCAAGATTGTCAGTTTACAGCTTTCTGAGTCCAGTAATGTTGAAATAGTGCTGCTGTTCAAATGAAGTGAAATCAAGCCCAAATCTGCTCAAAAGCTTTTCTCTCTATCAGAGTAAGCTGTTTCATTCAGTATTAAGTGCAAATCTTGCCAAACTGATAGATGCTTATGCCTTATGAAATACAATGTTTTCTGCAATGCTGTAAGACAGTTTTTAATGTGTTAGAAGTTATATGCACAAAAACTAATGTTAGGACTTCAATGATCAAGATTGTCAGTTTACAGCTTTCTGAGTCCAGTAATGTTGAAATAGTGATTCTGTTCAAATGAAGTGAAACCAAGCCCAAATCTGCTCAAAAGCTTTTCTCTCTATCAGAGTAAGCTGTTTCATTCAGTATTAAGTGCAAATCTTGCCAAACTGATAGATGCTTATGCCTTATGAAATACAATGTTTTCTGCAATGCTGTAAGACAGTTTTTAATGTGTTAGAAGTTATATGCACAAAAACTTATGTTAGGACTTCAATGATCAAGATTGTCAGTTTACAGCTTTCTGAGTCCAGTAATGTTGAAATAGTGCTGCTGTTCAAATGAAGTGAAATCAAGCCCAAATCTGCTCAAAAGCTTTTCTCTCTATCAGAGTAAGCTGTTTCATTCAGTATTCAGTGCAAATCTTGCCAAACTGAAAGATGTTTAAGCCTTATGAAATACAATGTTTTCTGCAATGCTGTAAGACAGTTTTTAATGTGTTAGAAGTTATATGCACAAAAACTTATGTTAGGACTTCAATGATCAAGATTGTCAGTTTACAGCTTTCTGAGTCCAGTAATGTTGAAATAGTGCTGCTGTTCAAATGAAGTGAAATCAAGCCCAAATCTGCTCAAAAGCTTTTCTCTCTATCAGAGTAAGCTGTTTCATTCAGTATTAAGTGCAAATCTTGGCAAACTGATAGATGCTTATGCCTTATGAAATACAATGTTTTCTGCAATGCTGTAAGACAGTTTTTAATGTGTTAGAAGTTATATGCACAAAAACTAATGTTAGGACTTCAATGATCAAGATTGTCAGTTTTCAGCTTTCTGAGTCCAGTAATGTTGAAATAGTGATTCTGTTCAAATGAAGTGAAACCAAGCCCAAATCTGCTCAAAAGCTTTTCTCTCTATCAGAGTAAGCTGTTTCATTCAGTATTAAGTGCAAATCTTGCCAAACTGAAAGATGCTTATGCCTTATGAAATACAATGTTTTCTGCAATGCTGTAAGACAGTTTTTAATGTGTTAGAAGTTATATGCACAAAAACTTATGTTAGGACTTCAATGATCAAGATTGTCAGTTTACAGCTTTCTGAGTCCAGTAATGTTGAAATAGTGCTGCTGTTCAAATGAAGTGAAATCAAGCCCAAATCTGCTCAAAAGCTTTTCTCTCTATCAGAGTAAGCTGTTTCATTCAGTATTAAGTGCAAATCTTGCCAAACTGATAGATGCTTATGCCTTATGAAATACAATGTTTTCTGCAATGCTGTAAGACAGTTTTTAATGTGTTAGAAGTTATATGCACAAAAACTAATGTTAGGACTTCAATGATCAAGATTGTCAGTTTTCAGCTTTCTGAGTCCAGTAATGTTGAAATAGTGATTCTGTTCAAATGAAGTGAAACCAAGCCCAAATCTGCTCAAAAGCTTTTCTCTCTATCAGAGTAAGCTGTTTCATTCAGTATTAAGTGCAAATCTTGCCAAACTGATAGATGCTTATGCCTTATGAAATACAATGTTTTCTGCAATGCTGTAAGACAGTTTTTAATGTGTTAGAAGTTATATGCACAAAAACTTATGTTAGGACTTCAATGAATCAAGTTTGTCAGTTTACAGCTTTCTGAGTCCAGTAATGTTGAAATAGTGATTCTGTTCAAATGAAGTGAAACCAAGCCCAAATCTGCTCAAAAGCTTTTCTCTCTATCAGAGTAAGCTGTTTCATTCAGTATTAAGTGCAAATCTTGCCAAACTGAAAGATGTTTAAGCCTTATGAAACAATGTTTTCTGCAATGCTGTAAGACAGTTTTTAATGTGTTAGAAGTTATATGCACAAAAACTTATGTTAGGACTTCAATGATCAAGATTGTCAGTTTACAGCTTTCTGAGTCCAGTAATGTTGAAATAGTGCTGCTGTTCAAATGAAGTGAAATCAATCCCAAATCTGCTCAAAAGCTTTTCTCTCTATCAGAGTAAGCTGTTTCATTCAGTATTAAGTGCAAATCTTGCCAAACTGATAGATGCTTATGCCTTATGAAATACAATGTTTTCTGCAATGCTGAAAGACAGTTTTTAATGTGTTAGAAGTTATATGCACAAAAACTAATGTTAGGACTTCAATGATCAAGATTGTCAGTTTACAGCTTTCTGAGTCCAGTAATGTTGAAATAGTGCTGCTGTTCAAATGAAGTGAAATCAAGCCCAAATCTGCTCAAAAGCTTTTCTCTCTATCAGAGTAAGCTGTTTCATTCAGTATTAAGTGCAAATCTTGCCAAACTGATAGATGCTTATGCCTTATGAAATACAATGTTTTCTGCAATGCTGTAAGACAGTTTTTAATGTGTTAGAAGTTATATGCACAAAAACTAATGTTAGGACTTCAATGATCAAGATTGTCAGTTTTCAGCTTTCTGAGTCCAGTAATGTTGAAATAGTGATTCTGTTCAAATGAAGTGAAACCAAGCCCAAATCTGCTCAAAAGCTTTTCTCTCTATCAGAGTAAGCTGTTTCATTCAGTATTAAGTGCAAATCTTGCCAAACTGATAGATGCTTATGCCTTATGAAATACAATGTTTTCTGCAATGCTGTAAGACAGTTTTTAATGTGTTAGAAGTTATATGCACAAAAACTTATGTTAGGACTTCAATGAATCAAGTTTGTCAGTTTACAGCTTTCTGAGTCCAGTAATGTTGAAATAGTGATTCTGTTCAAATGAAGTGAAACCAAGCCCAAATCTGCTCAAAAGCTTTTCTCTCTATCAGAGTAAGCTGTTTCATTCAGTATTAAGTGCAAATCTTGCCAAACTGAAAGATGTTTAAGCCTTATGAAACAATGTTTTCTGCAATGCTGTAAGACAGTTTTTAATGTGTTAGAAGTTATATGCACAAAAACTTATGTTAGGACTTCAATGATCAAGATTGTCAGTTTACAGCTTTCTGAGTCCAGTAATGTTGAAATAGTGCTGCTGTTCAAATGAAGTGAAATCAATCCCAAATCTGCTCAAAAGCTTTTCTCTCTATCAGAGTAAGCTGTTTCATTCAGTATTAAGTGCAAATCTTGCCAAACTGATAGATGCTTATGCCTTATGAAATACAATGTTTTCTGCAATGCTGAAAGACAGTTTTTAATGTGTTAGAAGTTATATGCACAAAAACTAATGTTAGGACTTCAATGATCAAGATTGTCAGTTTACAGCTTTCTGAGTCCAGTAATGTTGAAATAGTGCTGCTGTTCAAATGAAGTGAAATCAAGCCCAAATCTGCTCAAAAGCTTTTCTCTCTATCAGAGTAAGCTGTTTCATTCAGTATTAAGTGCAAATCTTGCCAAACTGATAGATGCTTATGCCTTATGAAATACAATGTTTTCTGCAATGCTGAAAGACAGTTTTTAATGTGTTAGAAGTTATATGCACAAAAACTAATGTTAGGACTTCAATGATCAAGATTGTCAGTTTTCAGCTTTCTGAGTCCAGTAATGTTGAAATAGTGATTCTGTTCAAATGAAGTGAAATCAAGCCCAAATCTGCTCAAAAGCTTTTCTCTCTATTAGAGAAAGCTGTTTCATTCAGTATTCAGTGCAAATCTTGCCAAACTGAAAGATGTTTATGCCTTATGAAATACAATGTTTTCTGCAATGCTGTAAGACAGTTTTTAATGTGTTAGAAGTTATATGCACAAAAACTTATGTTAGGACTTCAATGATCAAGATTGTCAGTTTACAGCTTTCTGAGTCCAGTAATGTTGAAATAGTGCTGCTGTTCAAATGAAGTGAAATCAAGCCCAAATCTGCTCAAAAGCTTTTCTCTCTATCAGAGTAAGCTGTTTCATTCAGTATTAAGTGCAAATCTTGCCAAACTGATAGATGCTTATGCCTTATGAAATACAATGTTTTCTGCAATGCTGTAAGACAGTTTTTAATGTGTTAGAAGTTATATGCACAAAAACTAATGTTAGGACTTCAATGATCAAGATTGTCAGTTTACAGCTTTCTGAGTCCAGTAATGTTGAAATAGTGATTCTGTTCAAATGAAGTGAAACCAAGCCCAAATCTGCTCAAAAGCTTTTCTCTCTATCAGAGTAAGCTGTTTCATTCAGTATTAAGTGCAAATCTTGCCAAACTGATAGATGCTTATGCCTTATGAAATACAATGTTTTCTGCAATGCTGTAAGACAGTTTTTAATGTGTTAGAAGTTATATGCACAAAAACTTATGTTAGGACTTCAATGATCAAGATTGTCAGTTTACAGCTTTCTGAGTCCAGTAATGTTGAAATAGTGCTGCTGTTCAAATGAAGTGAAATCAAGCCCAAATCTGCTCAAAAGCTTTTCTCTCTATCAGAGTAAGCTGTTTCATTCAGTATTCAGTGCAAATCTTGCCAAACTGAAAGATGTTTAAGCCTTATGAAATACAATGTTTTCTGCAATGCTGTAAGACAGTTTTTAATGTGTTAGAAGTTATATGCACAAAAACTTATGTTAGGACTTCAATGATCAAGATTGTCAGTTTACAGCTTTCTGAGTCCAGTAATGTTGAAATAGTGCTGCTGTTCAAATGAAGTGAAATCAAGCCCAAATCTGCTCAAAAGCTTTTCTCTCTATCAGAGTAAGCTGTTTCATTCAGTATTAAGTGCAAATCTTGGCAAACTGATAGATGCTTATGCCTTATGAAATACAATGTTTTCTGCAATGCTGTAAGACAGTTTTTAATGTGTTAGAAGTTATATGCACAAAAACTAATGTTAGGACTTCAATGATCAAGATTGTCAGTTTTCAGCTTTCTGAGTCCAGTAATGTTGAAATAGTGATTCTGTTCAAATGAAGTGAAACCAAGCCCAAATCTGCTCAAAAGCTTTTCTCTCTATCAGAGTAAGCTGTTTCATTCAGTATTAAGTGCAAATCTTGCCAAACTGATAGATGCTTATGCCTTATGAAATACAATGTTTTCTGCAATGCTGTAAGACAGTTTTTAATGTGTTAGAAGTTATATGCACAAAAACTTATGTTAGGACTTCAATGAATCAAGTTTGTCAGTTTACAGCTTTCTGAGTCCAGTAATGTTGAAATAGTGATTCTGTTCAAATGAAGTGAAACCAAGCCCAAATCTGCTCAAAAGCTTTTCTCTCTATCAGAGTAAGCTGTTTCATTCAGTATTAAGTGCAAATCTTGCCAAACTGAAAGATGTTTAAGCCTTATGAAACAATGTTTTCTGCAATGCTGTAAGACAGTTTTTAATGTGTTAGAAGTTATATGCACAAAAACTTATGTTAGGACTTCAATGATCAAGATTGTCAGTTTACAGCTTTCTGAGTCCAGTAATGTTGAAATAGTGCTGCTGTTCAAATGAAGTGAAATCAATCCCAAATCTGCTCAAAAGCTTTTCTCTCTATCAGAGTAAGCTGTTTCATTCAGTATTAAGTGCAAATCTTGCCAAACTGATAGATGCTTATGCCTTATGAAATACAATGTTTTCTGCAATGCTGAAAGACAGTTTTTAATGTGTTAGAAGTTATATGCACAAAAACTAATGTTAGGACTTCAATGATCAAGATTGTCAGTTTACAGCTTTCTGAGTCCAGTAATGTTGAAATAGTGCTGCTGTTCAAATGAAGTGAAATCAAGCCCAAATCTGCTCAAAAGCTTTTCTCTCTATCAGAGTAAGCTGTTTCATTCAGTATTAAGTGCAAATCTTGCCAAACTGATAGATGCTTATGCCTTATGAAATACAATGTTTTCTGCAATGCTGTAAGACAGTTTTTAATGTGTTAGAAGTTATATGCACAAAAACTAATGTTAGGACTTCAATGATCAAGATTGTCAGTTTTCAGCTTTCTGAGTCCAGTAATGTTGAAATAGTGATTCTGTTCAAATGAAGTGAAACCAAGCCCAAATCTGCTCAAAAGCTTTTCTCTCTATCAGAGTAAGCTGTTTCATTCAGTATTAAGTGCAAATCTTGCCAAACTGATAGATGCTTATGCCTTATGAAATACAATGTTTTCTGCAATGCTGTAAGACAGTTTTTAATGTGTTAGAAGTTATATGCACAAAAACTTATGTTAGGACTTCAATGAATCAAGTTTGTCAGTTTACAGCTTTCTGAGTCCAGTAATGTTGAAATAGTGATTCTGTTCAAATGAAGTGAAACCAAGCCCAAATCTGCTCAAAAGCTTTTCTCTCTATCAGAGTAAGCTGTTTCATTCAGTATTAAGTGCAAATCTTGCCAAACTGAAAGATGTTTAAGCCTTATGAAACAATGTTTTCTGCAATGCTGTAAGACAGTTTTTAATGTGTTAGAAGTTATATGCACAAAAACTTATGTTAGGACTTCAATGATCAAGATTGTCAGTTTACAGCTTTCTGAGTCCAGTAATGTTGAAATAGTGCTGCTGTTCAAATGAAGTGAAATCAATCCCAAATCTGCTCAAAAGCTTTTCTCTCTATCAGAGTAAGCTGTTTCATTCAGTATTAAGTGCAAATCTTGCCAAACTGATAGATGCTTATGCCTTATGAAATACAATGTTTTCTGCAATGCTGAAAGACAGTTTTTAATGTGTTAGAAGTTATATGCACAAAAACTAATGTTAGGACTTCAATGATCAAGATTGTCAGTTTACAGCTTTCTGAGTCCAGTAATGTTGAAATAGTGCTGCTGTTCAAATGAAGTGAAATCAAGCCCAAATCTGCTCAAAAGCTTTTCTCTCTATCAGAGTAAGCTGTTTCATTCAGTATTAAGTGCAAATCTTGCCAAACTGATAGATGCTTATGCCTTATGAAATACAATGTTTTCTGCAATGCTGAAAGACAGTTTTTAATGTGTTAGAAGTTATATGCACAAAAACTAATGTTAGGACTTCAATGATCAAGATTGTCAGTTTTCAGCTTTCTGAGTCCAGTAATGTTGAAATAGTGATTCTGTTCAAATGAAGTGAAATCAAGCCCAAATCTGCTCAAAAGCTTTTCTCTCTATTAGAGAAAGCTGTTTCATTCAGTATTAAGTGCAAATCTTGCCAAACTGATAGATGCTTATGCCTTATGAAATACAATGTTTTCTGCAATGCTGAAAGACAGTTTTTAATGTGTTAGAAGTTATATGCACAAAAACTAATGTTAGGACTTCAATGATCAAGATTGTCAGTTTACAGCTTTCTGAGTCCAGTAATGTTGAAATAGTGCTGCTGTTCAAATGAAGTGAAATCAAGCCCAAATCTGCTCAAAAGCTTTTCTCTCTATCAGAGTAAGCTGTTTCATTCAGTATTAAGTGCAAATCTTGCCAAACTGATAGATGCTTATGCCTTATGAAATACAATGTTTTCTGCAATGCTGTAAGACAGTTTTTAATGTGTTAGAAGTTATATGCACAAATACTAATGTTTGGACTTCAATGATCAAGATTGTCAGTTTACAGCTTTCTGAGTCCAGTAATGTTGAAATAGTGATTCTGTTCAAATGAAGTGAAACCAAGCCCAAATCTGCTCAAAAGCTTTTCTCTCTATCAGAGTAAGCTGTTTCATTCAGTATTAAGTGCAAATCTTGCCAAACTGATAGATGCTTATGCCTTATGAAATACAATGTTTTCTGCAATGCTGTAAGACAGTTTTTAATGTGTTAGAAGTTATATGCACAAAAACTAATGTTAGGACTTCAATGATCAAGATTGTCAGTTTTCAGCTTTCTGAGTCCAGTAATGTTGAAATAGTGCTGCTGTTCAAATGAAGTGAAATCAAGCCCAAATCTGCTCAAAAGCTTTTCTCTCTATCAGAGTAAGCTGTTTCATTCAGTATTCAGTGCAAATCTTGCCAAACTGAAAGATGTTTAAGCCTTATGAAATACAATGTTTTCTGCAATGCTGTAAGACAGTTTTTAATGTGTTAGAAGTTATATGCACAAAAACTTATGTTAGGACTTCAATGATCAAGATTGTCAGTTTACAGCTTTCTGAGTCCAGTAATGTTGAAATAGTGCTGCTGTTCAAATGAAGTGAAATCAAGCCCAAATCTGCTCAAAAGCTTTTCTCTCTATCAGAGTAAGCTGTTTCATTCAGTATTAAGTGCAAATCTTGCCAAACTGATAGATGCTTATGCCTTATGAAATACAATGTTTTCTGCAATGCTGTAAGACAGTTTTTAATGTGTTAGAAGTTATATGCACAAAAACTAATGTTAGGACTTCAATGATCAAGATTGTCAGTTTTCAGCTTTCTGAGTCCAGTAATGTTGAAATAGTGATTCTGTTCAAATGAAGTGAAACCAAGCCCAAATCTGCTCAAAAGCTTTTCTCTCTATCAGAGTAAGCTGTTTCATTCAGTATTAAGTGCAAATCTTGCCAAACTGATAGATGCTTATGCCTTATGAAATACAATGTTTTCTGCAATGCTGTAAGACAGTTTTTAATGTGTTAGAAGTTATATGCACAAAAACTTATGTTAGGACTTCAATGATCAAGATTGTCAGTTTACAGCTTTCTGAGTCCAGTAATGTTGAAATAGTGATTCTGTTCAAATGAAGTGAAACCAAGCCCAAATCTGCTCAAAAGCTTTTCTCTCTATCAGAGTAAGCTGTTTCATTCAGTATTAAGTGCAAATCTTGCCAAACTGAAAGATGTTTAAGCCTTATGAAACACAATGTTTTCTGCAATGCTGTAAGACAGTTTTTAATGTGTTAGAAGTTATATGCACAAAAACTTATGTTAGGACTTCAATGATCAAGATTGTCAGTTTACAGCTTTCTGAGTCCAGTAATGTTGAAATAGTGCTGCTGTTCAAATGAAGTGAAATCAATCCCAAATCTGCTCAAAAGCTTTTCTCTCTATCAGAGTAAGCTGTTTCATTCAGTATTAAGTGCAAATCTTGCCAAACTGATAGATGCTTATGCCTTATGAAATACAATGTTTTCTGCAATGCTGAAAGACAGTTTTTAATGTGTTAGAAGTTATATGCACAAAAACTAATGTTAGGACTTCAATGATCAAGATTGTCAGTTTACAGCTTTCTGAGTCCAGTAATGTTGAAATAGTGCTGCTGTTCAAATGAAGTGAAATCAAGCCCAAATCTGCTCAAAAGCTTTTCTCTCTATCAGAGTAAGCTGTTTCATTCAGTATTAAGTGCAAATCTTGCCAAACTGATAGATGCTTATGGCTTATGAAATACAATGTTTTTTGCAATGCTGAAAGACAGTTTTTAATGTGTTAGAAGTTATATGCACAAAAACTAATGTTAGGACTTCAATGATCAAGATTGTCAGTTTTCAGCTTTCTGAGTCCAGTAATGTTGAAATAGTGATTCTGTTCAAATGAAGTGAAATCAAGCCCAAATCTGCTCAAAAGCTTTTCTCTCTATTAGAGAAAGCTGTTTCATTCAGTATTAAGTGCAAATCTTGCCAAACTGATAGATGCTTATGCCTTATGAAATACAATGTTTTCTGCAATGCTGAAAGACAGTTTTTAATGTGTTAGAAGTTATATGCACAAAAACTAATGTTAGGACTTCAATGATCAAGATTGTCAGTTTACAGCTTTCTGAGTCCAGTAATGTTGAAATAGTGCTGCTGTTCAAATGAAGTGAAATCAAGCCCAAATCTGCTCAAAAGCTTTTCTCTCTATCAGAGTAAGCTGTTTCATTCAGTATTAAGTGCAAATCTTGCCAAACTGATAGATGCTTATGCCTTATGAAATACAATGTTTTCTGCAATGCTGTAAGACAGTTTTTAATGTGTTAGAAGTTATATGCACAAATACTAATGTTTGGACTTCAATGATCAAGATTGTCAGTTTACAGCTTTCTGAGTCCAGTAATGTTGAAATAGTGATTCTGTTCAAATGAAGTGAAACCAAGCCCAAATCTGCTCAAAAGCTTTTCTCTCTATCAGAGTAAGCTGTTTCATTCAGTATTAAGTGCAAATCTTGCCAAACTGATAGATGCTTATGCCTTATGAAATACAATGTTTTCTGCAATGCTGTAAGACAGTTTTTAATGTGTTAGAAGTTATATGCACAAAAACTAATGTTAGGACTTCAATGATCAAGATTGTCAGTTTTCAGCTTTCTGAGTCCAGTAATGTTGAAATAGTGCTGCTGTTCAAATGAAGTGAAATCAAGCCCAAATCTGCTCAAAAGCTTTTCTCTCTATCAGAGTAAGCTGTTTCATTCAGTATTCAGTGCAAATCTTGCCAAACTGAAAGATGTTTAAGCCTTATGAAATTCAATGTTTTCTGCAATGCTGTAAGACAGTTTTTAATGTGTTAGAAGTTATATGCACAAAAACTTATGTTAGGACTTCAATGATCAAGATTGTCAGTTTTCAGCTTTCTGAGTCCAGTAATGTTGAAATAGTGATTCTGTTCAAATGAAGTGAAACCAAGCCCAAATCTGCTCAAAAGCTTTTCTCTCTATCAGAGTAAGCTGTTTCATTCAGTATTAAGTGCAAATCTTGCCAAACTGAAAGATGCTTATGCCTTATGAAATACAATGTTTTCTGCAATGCTGTAAGACAGTTTTTAATGTGTTAGAAGTTATATGCACAAAAACTAATGTTAGGACTTCAAAGATCAAGATTGTCAGTTTACAGCTTTCTGAGTCCAGTAATGTTGAAATAGTGCTGCTGTTCAAATGAAGTGAAATCAAGCCCAAATCTGCTCAAAAGCTTTTCTCTCTATCAGAGTAAGCTGTTTCATTCAGTATTAAGTGCAAATCTTGCCAAACTGATAGATGCTTATGCCTTATGAAATACAATGTTTTCTGCAATGCTGTAAGACAGTTTTTAATGTGTTAGAAGTTATATGCACAAAAACTAATGTTAGGACTTCAATGATCAAGATTGTCAGTTTACAGCTTTCTGAGTCCAGTAATGTTGAAATAGTGATTCTGTTCAAATGAAGTGAAACCAAGCCCAAATCTGCTCAAAAGCTTTTCTCTCTATCAGAGTAAGCTGTTTCATTCAGTATTAAGTGCAAATCTTGCCAAACTGATAGATGCTTATGCCTTATGAAATACAATGTTTTCTGCAATGCTGTAAGACAGTTTTTAATGTGTTAGAAGTTATATGCACAAAAACTTATGTTAGGACTTCAATGATCAAGATTGTCAGTTTACAGCTTTCTGAGTCCAGTAATGTTGAAATAGTGATTCTGTTCAAATGAAGTGAAACCAAGCCCAAATCTGCTCAAAAGCTTTTCTCTCTATCAGAGTAAGCTGTTTCATTCAGTATTAAGTGCAAATCTTGCCAAACTGAAAGATGCTTATGCCTTATGAAATACAATGTTTTCTGCAATGCTGTAAGACAGTTTTTAATGTGTTAGAAGTTATATGCACAAAAACTAATGTTAGGACTTCAAAGATCAAGATTGTCAGTTTACAGCTTTCTGAGTCCAGTAATGTTGAAATAGTGCTGCTGTTCAAAATGAAGTGAAATCAAGCCCAAATCTGCTCAAAAGCTTTTCTCTCTATCAGAGTAAGCTGTTTCATACAGTATTAAGTGCAAATCTTGCCAAACTGATAGATGCTTATGCCTTATGAAATACAATGTTTTTTCTGCAATGCTGAAGGACAGTTTTTAATGTGTTAGAAGTTATATGCACAAAAACTTATGTTAGGACTTCAATAATCAAGATTGTCAGTTTTCAGCTTTCTGAGTCCAGTAATGTTGAAATAGTGATTCTGTTCAAATGAAGTGAAATCAAGCCCAAATCTGCTCAAAAGCTTTTCTCTCTATTAGAGAAAGCTGTTTCATTCAGTATTCAGTGCAAATCTTGCCAAACTGAAAGATGTTTATGCCTTATGAAATACAATGTTTTCTGCAATGCTGTAAGACAGTTTTTAATGTGTTAGAAGTTATATGCACAAAAACTTATGTTAGGACTTCAATGATCAAGATTGTCAGTTTACAGCTTTCTGAGTCCAGTAATGTTGAAATAGTGCTGCTGTTCAAATGAAGTGAAATCAAGCCCAAATCTGCTCAAAAGCTTTTCTCTCTATCAGAGTAAGCTGTTTCATTCAGTATTAAGTGCAAATCTTGCCAAACTGATAGATGCTTATGCCTTATGAAATACAATGTTTTCTGCAATGCTGTAAGACAGTTTTTAATGTGTTAGAAGTTATATGCACAAAAACTAATGTTAGGACTTCAATGATCAAGATTGTCAGTTTTCAGCTTTCTGAGTCCAGTAATGTTGAAATAGTGATTCTGTTCAAATGAAGTGAAACCAAGCCCAAATCTGCTCAAAAGCTTTTCTCTCTATCAGAGTAAGCTGTTTCATTCAGTATTAAGTGCAAATCTTGCCAAACTGATAGATGCTTATGCCTTATGAAATACAATGTTTTCTGCAATGCTGTAAGACAGTTTTTAATGTGTTAGAAGTTATATGCACAAAAACTTATGTTAGGACTTCAATGATCAAGATTGTCAGTTTACAGCTTTCTGAGTCCAGTAATGTTGAAATAGTGATTCTGTTCAAATGAAGTGAAACCAAGCCCAAATCTGCTCAAAAGCTTTTCTCTCTATCAGAGTAAGCTGTTTCATTCAGTATTAAGTGCAAATCTTGCCAAACTGAAAGATGTTTAAGCCTTATGAAACACAATGTTTTCTGCAATGCTGTAAGACAGTTTTTAATGTGTTAGAAGTTATATGCACAAAAACTTATGTTAGGACTTCAATGATCAAGATTGTCAGTTTACAGCTTTCTGAGTCCAGTAATGTTGAAATAGTGCTGCTGTTCAAATGAAGTGAAATCAATCCCAAATCTGCTCAAAAGCTTTTCTCTCTATCAGAGTAAGCTGTTTCATTCAGTATTAAGTGCAAATCTTGCCAAACTGATAGATGCTTATGCCTTATGAAATACAATGTTTTCTGCAATGCTGAAAGACAGTTTTTAATGTGTTAGAAGTTATATGCACAAAAACTAATGTTAGGACTTCAATGATCAAGATTGTCAGTTTACAGCTTTCTGAGTCCAGTAATGTTGAAATAGTGCTGCTGTTCAAATGAAGTGAAATCAAGCCCAAATCTGCTCAAAAGCTTTTCTCTCTATCAGAGTAAGCTGTTTCATTCAGTATTAAGTGCAAATCTTGCCAAACTGAAAGATGCTTATGCCTTATGAAATACAATGTTTTCTGCAATGCTGTAAGACAGTTTTTAATGTGTTAGAAGTTATATGCACAAAAACTAATGTTAGGACTTCAATGATCAAGATTGTCAGTTTTCAGCTTTCTGAGTCCAGTAATGTTGAAATAGTGCTGCTGTTCAAATGAAGTGAAATCAAGCCCAAATCTGCTCAAAAGCTTTTCTCTCTATCAGAGTAAGCTGTTTCATTCAGTATTCAGTGCAAATCTTGCCAAACTGAAAGATGTTTAAGCCTTATGAAATTCAATGTTTTCTGCAATGCTGTAAGACAGTTTTTAATGTGTTAGAAGTTATATGCACAAAAACTTATGTTAGGACTTCAATGATCAAGATTGTCAGTTTTCAGCTTTCTGAGTCCAGTAATGTTGAAATAGTGATTCTGTTCAAATGAAGTGAAACCAAGCCCAAATCTGCTCAAAAGCTTTTCTCTCTATCAGAGTAAGCTGTTTCATTCAGTATTAAGTGCAAATCTTGCCAAACTGAAAGATGCTTATGCCTTATGAAATACAATGTTTTCTGCAATGCTGTAAGACAGTTTTTAATGTGTTAGAAGTTATATGCACAAAAACTTATGTTAAGACTTCAATGATCAAGATTGTCAGTTTACAGCTTTCTGAGTCCAGTAATGTTGAAATAGTGCTGCTGTTCAAATGAAGTGAAATCAAGCCCAAATCTGCTCAAAAGCTTTTCTCTCTATCAGAGTAAGGCTGTTTCATTCAGTATTAAGTGCAAATCTTGGCAAACTGATAGATGCTTATGCCTTATGAAATACAATGTTTTCTGCAATGCTGTAAGACAGTTTTTAATGTGTTAGAAGTTATATGCACAAAAACTAATGTTAGGACTTCAATGATCAAGATTGTCAGTTTTCAGCTTTCTGAGTCCAGTAATGTTGAAATAGTGATTCTGTTCAAATGAAGTGAAACCAAGCCCAAATCTGCTCAAAAGCTTTTCTCTCTATCAGAGTAAGCTGTTTCATTCAGTATTAAGTGCAAATCTTGCCAAACTGATAGATGCTTATGCCTTATGAAATACAATGTTTTCTGCAATGCTGAAAGACAGTTTTTAATGTGTTAGAAGTTATATGCACAAAAACTAATGTTAGGACTTCAATGATCAAGATTGTCAGTTTTCAGCTTTCTGAGTCCAGTAATGTTGAAATAGTGATTCTGTTCAAATGAAGTGAAATCAAGCCCAAATCTGCTCAAAAGCTTTTCTCTCTATTAGAGAAAGCTGTTTCATTCAGTATTAAGTGCAAATCTTGCCAAACTGATAGATGCTTATGCCTTATGAAATACAATGTTTTCTGCAATGCTGAAAGACAGTTTTTAATGTGTTAGAAGTTATATGCACAAAAACTAATGTTAGGACTTCAATGATCAAGATTGTCAGTTTACAGCTTTCTGAGTCCAGTAATGTTGAAATAGTGATTCTGTTCAAATGAAGTGAAACCAAGCCCAAATCTGCTCAAAAGCTTTTCTCTCTATCAGAGTAAGCTGTTTCATTCAGTATTAAGTGCAAATCTTGCCAAACTGAAAGATGCTTATGCCTTATGAAATACAATGTTTTCTGCAATGCTGTAAGACAGTTTTTAATGTGTTAGAAGTTATATGCACAAAAACTAATGTTAGGACTTCAAAGATCAAGATTGTCAGTTTACAGCTTTCTGAGTCCAGTAATGTTGAAATAGTGCTGCTGTTCAAATGAAGTGAAATCAAGCCCAAATCTGCTCAAAAGCTTTTCTCTCTATCAGAGTAAGCTGTTTCATTCAGTATTAAGTGCAAATCTTGCCAAACTGATAGATGCTTATGCCTTATGAAATACAATGTTTTCTGCAATGCTGTAAGACAGTTTTTAATGTGTTAGAAGTTATATGCACAAAAACTAATGTTAGGACTTCAATGATCAAGATTGTCAGTTTACAGCTTTCTGAGTCCAGTAATGTTGAAATAGTGATTCTGTTCAAATGAAGTGAAACCAAGCCCAAATCTGCTCAAAAGCTTTTCTCTCTATCAGAGTAAGCTGTTTCATTCAGTATTAAGTGCAAATCTTGCCAAACTGATAGATGCTTATGCCTTATGAAATACAATGTTTTCTGCAATGCTGTAAGACAGTTTTTAATGTGTTAGAAGTTATATGCACAAAAACTTATGTTAGGACTTCAATGATCAAGATTGTCAGTTTACAGCTTTCTGAGTCCAGTAATGTTGAAATAGTGCTGCTGTTCAAATGAAGTGAAATCAAGCCCAAATCTGCTCAAAAGCTTTTCTCTCTATCAGAGTAAGCTGTTTCATTCAGTATTCAGTGCAAATCTTGCCAAACTGAAAGATGTTTAAGCCTTATGAAATACAATGTTTTCTGCAATGCTGTAAGACAGTTTTTAATGTGTTAGAAGTTATATGCACAAAAACTTATGTTAGGACTTCAATGATCAAGATTGTCAGTTTACAGCTTTCTGAGTCCAGTAATGTTGAAATAGTGCTGCTGTTCAAATGAAGTGAAATCAAGCCCAAATCTGCTCAAAAGCTTTTCTCTCTATCAGAGTAAGCTGTTTCATTCAGTATTAAGTGCAAATCTTGGCAAACTGATAGATGCTTATGCCTTATGAAATACAATGTTTTCTGCAATGCTGTAAGACAGTTTTTAATGTGTTAGAAGTTATATGCACAAAAACTTATGTTAGGACTTCAATGATCAAGATTGTCAGTTTACAGCTTTCTGAGTCCAGTAATGTTGAAATAGTGCTGCTGTTCAAATGAAGTGAAATCAAGCCCAAATCTGCTCAAAAGCTTTTCTCTCTATCAGAGTAAGCTGTTTCATTCAGTATTAAGTGCAAATCTTGGCAAACTGATAGATGCTTATGCCTTATGAAATACAATGTTTTCTGCAATGCTGTAAGACAGTTTTTAATGTGTTAGAAGTTATATGCACAAAAACTAATGTTAGGACTTCAATGATCAAGATTGTCAGTTTTCAGCTTTCTGAGTCCAGTAATGTTGAAATAGTGATTCTGTTCAAATGAAGTGAAACCAAGCCCAAATCTGCTCAAAAGCTTTTCTCTCTATCAGAGTAAGCTGTTTCATTCAGTATTAAGTGCAAATCTTGCCAAACTGATAGATGCTTATGCCTTATGAAATACAATGTTTTCTGCAATGCTGTAAGACAGTTTTTAATGTGTTAGAAGTTATATGCACAAAAACTAATGTTAGGACTTCAATGATCAAGATTGTCAGTTTTCAGCTTTCTGAGTCCAGTAATGTTGAAATAGTGATTCTGTTCAAATGAAGTGAAACCAAGCCCAAATCTGCTCAAAAGCTTTTCTCTCTATCAGAGTAAGCTGTTTCATTCAGTATTAAGTGCAAATCTTGCCAAACTGATAGATGCTTATGCCTTATGAAATACAATGTTTTCTGCAATGCTGAAAGACAGTTTTTAATGTGTTAGAAGTTATATGCACAAAAACTAATGTTAGGACTTCAATGATCAAGATTGTCAGTTTTCAGCTTTCTGAGTCCAGTAATGTTGAAATAGTGATTCTGTTCAAATGAAGTGAAATCAAGCCCAAATCTGCTCAAAAGCTTTTCTCTCTATTAGAGAAAGCTGTTTCATTCAGTATTAAGTGCAAATCTTGCCAAACTGATAGATGCTTAAGCCTTATGAAATACAATGTTTTCTGCAATGCTGAAAGACAGTTTTTAATGTGTTAGAAGTTATATGCACAAAAACTAATGTTAGGACTTCAATGATCAAGATTGTCAGTTTACAGCTTTCTGAGTCCAGTAATGTTGAAATAGTGATTCTGTTCAAATGAAGTGAAACCAAGCCCAAATCTGCTCAAAAGCTTTTCTCTCTATCAGAGTAAGCTGTTTCATTCAGTATTAAGTGCAAATCTTGCCAAACTGATAGATGCTTATGCCTTATGAAATACAATGTTTTCTGCAATGCTGTAAGACAGTTTTTAATGTGTTAGAAGTTATATGCACAAAAACTTATGTTAGGACTTCAATGATCAAGATTGTCAGTTTACAGCTTTCTGAGTCCAGTAATGTTGAAATAGTGATTCTGTTCAAATGAAGTGAAACCAAGCCCAAATCTGCTCAAAAGCTTTTCTCTCTATCAGAGTAAGCTGTTTCATTCAGTATTAAGTGCAAATCTTGCCAAACTGAAAGATGCTTATGCCTTATGAAATACAATGTTTTCTGCAATGCTGTAAGACAGTTTTTAATGTGTTAGAAGTTATATGCACAAAAACTAATGTTAGGACTTCAAAGATCAAGATTGTCAGTTTACAGCTTTCTGAGTCCAGTAATGTTGAAATAGTGCTGCTGTTCAAAATGAAGTGAAATCAAGCCCAAATCTGCTCAAAAGCTTTTCTCTCTATCAGAGTAAGCTGTTTCATACAGTATTAAGTGCAAATCTTGCCAAACTGATAGATGCTTATGCCTTATGAAATACAATGTTTTTTCTGCAATGCTGAAGGACAGTTTTTAATGTGTTAGAAGTTATATGCACAAAAACTTATGTTAGGACTTCAATAATCAAGATTGTCAGTTTTCAGCTTTCTGAGTCCAGTAATGTTGAAATAGTGATTCTGTTCAAATGAAGTGAAATCAAGCCCAAATCTGCTCAAAAGCTTTTCTCTCTATTAGAGAAAGCTGTTTCATTCAGTATTCAGTGCAAATCTTGCCAAACTGAAAGATGTTTATGCCTTATGAAATACAATGTTTTCTGCAATGCTGTAAGACAGTTTTTAATGTGTTAGAAGTTATATGCACAAAAACTTATGTTAGGACTTCAATGATCAAGATTGTCAGTTTACAGCTTTCTGAGTCCAGTAATGTTGAAATAGTGCTGCTGTTCAAATGAAGTGAAATCAAGCCCAAATCTGCTCAAAAGCTTTTCTCTCTATCAGAGTAAGCTGTTTCATTCAGTATTAAGTGCAAATCTTGCCAAACTGATAGATGCTTATGCCTTATGAAATACAATGTTTTCTGCAATGCTGTAAGACAGTTTTTAATGTGTTAGAAGTTATATGCACAAAAACTAATGTTAGGACTTCAATGATCAAGATTGTCAGTTTTCAGCTTTCTGAGTCCAGTAATGTTGAAATAGTGATTCTGTTCAAATGAAGTGAAACCAAGCCCAAATCTGCTCAAAAGCTTTTCTCTCTATCAGAGTAAGCTGTTTCATTCAGTATTAAGTGCAAATCTTGCCAAACTGATAGATGCTTATGCCTTATGAAATACAATGTTTTCTGCAATGCTGAAAGACAGTTTTTAATGTGTTAGAAGTTATATGCACAAAAACTAATGTTAGGACTTCAATGATCAAGATTGTCAGTTTACAGCTTTCTGAGTCCAGTAATGTTGAAATAGTGCTGCTGTTCAAATGAAGTGAAATCAAGCCCAAATCTGCTCAAAAGCTTTTCTCTCTATCAGAGTAAGCTGTTTCATTCAGTATTAAGTGCAAATCTTGCCAAACTGATAGATGCTTATGCCTTATGAAATACAATGTTTTCTGCAATGCTGAAAGACAGTTTTTAATGTGTTAGAAGTTATATGCACAAAAACTAATGTTAGGACTTCAATGATCAAGATTGTCAGTTTTCAGCTTTCTGAGTCCAGTAATGTTGAAATAGTGATTCTGTTCAAATGAAGTGAAATCAAGCCCAAATCTGCTCAAAAGCTTTTCTCTCTATTAGAGAAAGCTGTTTCATTCAGTATTAAGTGCAAATCTTGCCAAACTGATAGATGCTTATGCCTTATGAAATACAATGTTTTCTGCAATGCTGAAAGACAGTTTTTAATGTGTTAGAAGTTATATGCACAAAAACTAATGTTAGGACTTCAATGATCAAGATTGTCAGTTTACAGCTTTCTGAGTCCAGTAATGTTGAAATAGTGCTGCTGTTCAAATGAAGTGAAATCAAGCCCAAATCTGCTCAAAAGCTTTTCTCTCTATCAGAGTAAGCTGTTTCATTCAGTATTAAGTGCAAATCTTGCCAAACTGATAGATGCTTATGCCTTATGAAATACAATGTTTTCTGCAATGCTGTAAGACAGTTTTTAATGTGTTAGAAGTTATATGCACAAATACTAATGTTTGGACTTCAATGATCAAGATTGTCAGTTTACAGCTTTCTGAGTCCAGTAATGTTGAAATAGTGATTCTGTTCAAATGAAGTGAAACCAAGCCCAAATCTGCTCAAAAGCTTTTCTCTCTATCAGAGTAAGCTGTTTCATTCAGTATTAAGTGCAAATCTTGCCAAACTGATAGATGCTTATGCCTTATGAAATACAATGTTTTCTGCAATGCTGTAAGACAGTTTTTAATGTGTTAGAAGTTATATGCACAAAAACTAATGTTAGGACTTCAATGATCAAGATTGTCAGTTTTCAGCTTTCTGAGTCCAGTAATGTTGAAATAGTGCTGCTGTTCAAATGAAGTGAAATCAAGCCCAAATCTGCTCAAAAGCTTTTCTCTCTATCAGAGTAAGCTGTTTCATTCAGTATTCAGTGCAAATCTTGCCAAACTGAAAGATGTTTAAGCCTTATGAAATACAATGTTTTCTGCAATGCTGTAAGACAGTTTTTAATGTGTTAGAAGTTATATGCACAAAAACTTATGTTAGGACTTCAATGATCAAGATTGTCAGTTTACAGCTTTCTGAGTCCAGTAATGTTGAAATAGTGCTGCTGTTCAAATGAAGTGAAATCAAGCCCAAATCTGCTCAAAAGCTTTTCTCTCTATCAGAGTAAGCTGTTTCATTCAGTATTAAGTGCAAATCTTGCCAAACTGATAGATGCTTATGCCTTATGAAATACAATGTTTTCTGCAATGCTGTAAGACAGTTTTTAATGTGTTAGAAGTTATATGCACAAAAACTAATGTTAGGACTTCAATGATCAAGATTGTCAGTTTTCAGCTTTCTGAGTCCAGTAATGTTGAAATAGTGATTCTGTTCAAATGAAGTGAAACCAAGCCCAAATCTGCTCAAAAGCTTTTCTCTCTATCAGAGTAAGCTGTTTCATTCAGTATTAAGTGCAAATCTTGCCAAACTGATAGATGCTTATGCCTTATGAAATACAATGTTTTCTGCAATGCTGTAAGACAGTTTTTAATGTGTTAGAAGTTATATGCACAAAAACTTATGTTAGGACTTCAATGATCAAGATTGTCAGTTTACAGCTTTCTGAGTCCAGTAATGTTGAAATAGTGATTCTGTTCAAATGAAGTGAAACCAAGCCCAAATCTGCTCAAAAGCTTTTCTCTCTATCAGAGTAAGCTGTTTCATTCAGTATTAAGTGCAAATCTTGCCAAACTGAAAGATGTTTAAGCCTTATGAAACACAATGTTTTCTGCAATGCTGTAAGACAGTTTTTAATGTGTTAGAAGTTATATGCACAAAAACTTATGTTAGGACTTCAATGATCAAGATTGTCAGTTTACAGCTTTCTGAGTCCAGTAATGTTGAAATAGTGCTGCTGTTCAAATGAAGTGAAATCAATCCCAAATCTGCTCAAAAGCTTTTCTCTCTATCAGAGTAAGCTGTTTCATTCAGTATTAAGTGCAAATCTTGCCAAACTGATAGATGCTTATGCCTTATGAAATACAATGTTTTCTGCAATGCTGAAAGACAGTTTTTAATGTGTTAGAAGTTATATGCACAAAAACTAATGTTAGGACTTCAATGATCAAGATTGTCAGTTTACAGCTTTCTGAGTCCAGTAATGTTGAAATAGTGCTGCTGTTCAAATGAAGTGAAATCAAGCCCAAATCTGCTCAAAAGCTTTTCTCTCTATCAGAGTAAGCTGTTTCATTCAGTATTAAGTGCAAATCTTGCCAAACTGATAGATGCTTATGGCTTATGAAATACAATGTTTTTTGCAATGCTGAAAGACAGTTTTTAATGTGTTAGAAGTTATATGCACAAAAACTAATGTTAGGACTTCAATGATCAAGATTGTCAGTTTTCAGCTTTCTGAGTCCAGTAATGTTGAAATAGTGATTCTGTTCAAATGAAGTGAAATCAAGCCCAAATCTGCTCAAAAGCTTTTCTCTCTATTAGAGAAAGCTGTTTCATTCAGTATTAAGTGCAAATCTTGCCAAACTGATAGATGCTTATGCCTTATGAAATACAATGTTTTCTGCAATGCTGAAAGACAGTTTTTAATGTGTTAGAAGTTATATGCACAAAAACTAATGTTAGGACTTCAATGATCAAGATTGTCAGTTTACAGCTTTCTGAGTCCAGTAATGTTGAAATAGTGCTGCTGTTCAAATGAAGTGAAATCAAGCCCAAATCTGCTCAAAAGCTTTTCTCTCTATCAGAGTAAGCTGTTTCATTCAGTATTAAGTGCAAATCTTGCCAAACTGATAGATGCTTATGCCTTATGAAATACAATGTTTTCTGCAATGCTGTAAGACAGTTTTTAATGTGTTAGAAGTTATATGCACAAATACTAATGTTTGGACTTCAATGATCAAGATTGTCAGTTTACAGCTTTCTGAGTCCAGTAATGTTGAAATAGTGATTCTGTTCAAATGAAGTGAAACCAAGCCCAAATCTGCTCAAAAGCTTTTCTCTCTATCAGAGTAAGCTGTTTCATTCAGTATTAAGTGCAAATCTTGCCAAACTGATAGATGCTTATGCCTTATGAAATACAATGTTTTCTGCAATGCTGTAAGACAGTTTTTAATGTGTTAGAAGTTATATGCACAAAAACTAATGTTAGGACTTCAATGATCAAGATTGTCAGTTTTCAGCTTTCTGAGTCCAGTAATGTTGAAATAGTGCTGCTGTTCAAATGAAGTGAAATCAAGCCCAAATCTGCTCAAAAGCTTTTCTCTCTATCAGAGTAAGCTGTTTCATTCAGTATTCAGTGCAAATCTTGCCAAACTGAAAGATGTTTAAGCCTTATGAAATTCAATGTTTTCTGCAATGCTGTAAGACAGTTTTTAATGTGTTAGAAGTTATATGCACAAAAACTTATGTTAGGACTTCAATGATCAAGATTGTCAGTTTTCAGCTTTCTGAGTCCAGTAATGTTGAAATAGTGATTCTGTTCAAATGAAGTGAAACCAAGCCCAAATCTGCTCAAAAGCTTTTCTCTCTATCAGAGTAAGCTGTTTCATTCAGTATTAAGTGCAAATCTTGCCAAACTGAAAGATGCTTATGCCTTATGAAATACAATGTTTTCTGCAATGCTGTAAGACAGTTTTTAATGTGTTAGAAGTTATATGCACAAAAACTAATGTTAGGACTTCAAAGATCAAGATTGTCAGTTTACAGCTTTCTGAGTCCAGTAATGTTGAAATAGTGCTGCTGTTCAAATGAAGTGAAATCAAGCCCAAATCTGCTCAAAAGCTTTTCTCTCTATCAGAGTAAGCTGTTTCATTCAGTATTAAGTGCAAATCTTGCCAAACTGATAGATGCTTATGCCTTATGAAATACAATGTTTTCTGCAATGCTGTAAGACAGTTTTTAATGTGTTAGAAGTTATATGCACAAAAACTAATGTTAGGACTTCAATGATCAAGATTGTCAGTTTACAGCTTTCTGAGTCCAGTAATGTTGAAATAGTGATTCTGTTCAAATGAAGTGAAACCAAGCCCAAATCTGCTCAAAAGCTTTTCTCTCTATCAGAGTAAGCTGTTTCATTCAGTATTAAGTGCAAATCTTGCCAAACTGATAGATGCTTATGCCTTATGAAATACAATGTTTTCTGCAATGCTGTAAGACAGTTTTTAATGTGTTAGAAGTTATATGCACAAAAACTTATGTTAGGACTTCAATGATCAAGATTGTCAGTTTACAGCTTTCTGAGTCCAGTAATGTTGAAATAGTGATTCTGTTCAAATGAAGTGAAACCAAGCCCAAATCTGCTCAAAAGCTTTTCTCTCTATCAGAGTAAGCTGTTTCATTCAGTATTAAGTGCAAATCTTGCCAAACTGAAAGATGCTTATGCCTTATGAAATACAATGTTTTCTGCAATGCTGTAAGACAGTTTTTAATGTGTTAGAAGTTATATGCACAAAAACTAATGTTAGGACTTCAAAGATCAAGATTGTCAGTTTACAGCTTTCTGAGTCCAGTAATGTTGAAATAGTGCTGCTGTTCAAAATGAAGTGAAATCAAGCCCAAATCTGCTCAAAAGCTTTTCTCTCTATCAGAGTAAGCTGTTTCATACAGTATTAAGTGCAAATCTTGCCAAACTGATAGATGCTTATGCCTTATGAAATACAATGTTTTTTCTGCAATGCTGAAGGACAGTTTTTAATGTGTTAGAAGTTATATGCACAAAAACTTATGTTAGGACTTCAATAATCAAGATTGTCAGTTTTCAGCTTTCTGAGTCCAGTAATGTTGAAATAGTGATTCTGTTCAAATGAAGTGAAATCAAGCCCAAATCTGCTCAAAAGCTTTTCTCTCTATTAGAGAAAGCTGTTTCATTCAGTATTCAGTGCAAATCTTGCCAAACTGAAAGATGTTTATGCCTTATGAAATACAATGTTTTCTGCAATGCTGTAAGACAGTTTTTAATGTGTTAGAAGTTATATGCACAAAAACTTATGTTAGGACTTCAATGATCAAGATTGTCAGTTTACAGCTTTCTGAGTCCAGTAATGTTGAAATAGTGCTGCTGTTCAAATGAAGTGAAATCAAGCCCAAATCTGCTCAAAAGCTTTTCTCTCTATCAGAGTAAGCTGTTTCATTCAGTATTAAGTGCAAATCTTGCCAAACTGATAGATGCTTATGCCTTATGAAATACAATGTTTTCTGCAATGCTGTAAGACAGTTTTTAATGTGTTAGAAGTTATATGCACAAAAACTAATGTTAGGACTTCAATGATCAAGATTGTCAGTTTTCAGCTTTCTGAGTCCAGTAATGTTGAAATAGTGATTCTGTTCAAATGAAGTGAAACCAAGCCCAAATCTGCTCAAAAGCTTTTCTCTCTATCAGAGTAAGCTGTTTCATTCAGTATTAAGTGCAAATCTTGCCAAACTGATAGATGCTTATGCCTTATGAAATACAATGTTTTCTGCAATGCTGTAAGACAGTTTTTAATGTGTTAGAAGTTATATGCACAAAAACTTATGTTAGGACTTCAATGATCAAGATTGTCAGTTTACAGCTTTCTGAGTCCAGTAATGTTGAAATAGTGATTCTGTTCAAATGAAGTGAAACCAAGCCCAAATCTGCTCAAAAGCTTTTCTCTCTATCAGAGTAAGCTGTTTCATTCAGTATTAAGTGCAAATCTTGCCAAACTGAAAGATGTTTAAGCCTTATGAAACACAATGTTTTCTGCAATGCTGTAAGACAGTTTTTAATGTGTTAGAAGTTATATGCACAAAAACTTATGTTAGGACTTCAATGATCAAGATTGTCAGTTTACAGCTTTCTGAGTCCAGTAATGTTGAAATAGTGCTGCTGTTCAAATGAAGTGAAATCAATCCCAAATCTGCTCAAAAGCTTTTCTCTCTATCAGAGTAAGCTGTTTCATTCAGTATTAAGTGCAAATCTTGCCAAACTGATAGATGCTTATGCCTTATGAAATACAATGTTTTCTGCAATGCTGAAAGACAGTTTTTAATGTGTTAGAAGTTATATGCACAAAAACTAATGTTAGGACTTCAATGATCAAGATTGTCAGTTTACAGCTTTCTGAGTCCAGTAATGTTGAAATAGTGCTGCTGTTCAAATGAAGTGAAATCAAGCCCAAATCTGCTCAAAAGCTTTTCTCTCTATCAGAGTAAGCTGTTTCATTCAGTATTAAGTGCAAATCTTGCCAAACTGAAAGATGCTCATGCCTTATGAAATACAATGTTTTCTGCAATGCTGTAAGACAGTTTTTAATGTGTTAGAAGTTATATGCACAAAAACTAATGTTAGGACTTCAATGATCAAGATTGTCAGTTTTCAGCTTTCTGAGTCCAGTAATGTTGAAATAGTGCTGCTGTTCAAATGAAGTGAAATCAAGCCCAAATCTGCTCAAAAGCTTTTCTCTCTATCAGAGTAAGCTGTTTCATTCAGTATTCAGTGCAAATCTTGCCAAACTGAAAGATGTTTAAGCCTTATGAAATTCAATGTTTTCTGCAATGCTGTAAGACAGTTTTTAATGTGTTAGAAGTTATATGCACAAAAACTTATGTTAGGACTTCAATGATCAAGATTGTCAGTTTTCAGCTTTCTGAGTCCAGTAATGTTGAAATAGTGATTCTGTTCAAATGAAGTGAAACCAAGCCCAAATCTGCTCAAAAGCTTTTCTCTCTATCAGAGTAAGCTGTTTCATTCAGTATTAAGTGCAAATCTTGCCAAACTGAAAGATGCTTATGCCTTATGAAATACAATGTTTTCTGCAATGCTGTAAGACAGTTTTTAATGTGTTAGAAGTTATATGCACAAAAACTTATGTTAAGACTTCAATGATCAAGATTGTCAGTTTACAGCTTTCTGAGTCCAGTAATGTTGAAATAGTGCTGCTGTTCAAATGAAGTGAAATCAAGCCCAAATCTGCTCAAAAGCTTTTCTCTCTATCAGAGTAAGGCTGTTTCATTCAGTATTAAGTGCAAATCTTGGCAAACTGATAGATGCTTATGCCTTATGAAATACAATGTTTTCTGCAATGCTGTAAGACAGTTTTTAATGTGTTAGAAGTTATATGCACAAAAACTAATGTTAGGACTTCAATGATCAAGATTGTCAGTTTTCAGCTTTCTGAGTCCAGTAATGTTGAAATAGTGATTCTGTTCAAATGAAGTGAAACCAAGCCCAAATCTGCTCAAAAGCTTTTCTCTCTATCAGAGTAAGCTGTTTCATTCAGTATTAAGTGCAAATCTTGCCAAACTGATAGATGCTTATGCCTTATGAAATACAATGTTTTCTGCAATGCTGAAAGACAGTTTTTAATGTGTTAGAAGTTATATGCACAAAAACTAATGTTAGGACTTCAATGATCAAGATTGTCAGTTTTCAGCTTTCTGAGTCCAGTAATGTTGAAATAGTGATTCTGTTCAAATGAAGTGAAATCAAGCCCAAATCTGCTCAAAAGCTTTTCTCTCTATTAGAGAAAGCTGTTTCATTCAGTATTAAGTGCAAATCTTGCCAAACTGATAGATGCTTATGCCTTATGAAATACAATGTTTTCTGCAATGCTGAAAGACAGTTTTTAATGTGTTAGAAGTTATATGCACAAAAACTAATGTTAGGACTTCAATGATCAAGATTGTCAGTTTACAGCTTTCTGAGTCCAGTAATGTTGAAATAGTGATTCTGTTCAAATGAAGTGAAACCAAGCCCAAATCTGCTCAAAAGCTTTTCTCTCTATCAGAGTAAGCTGTTTCATTCAGTATTAAGTGCAAATCTTGCCAAACTGAAAGATGCTTATGCCTTATGAAATACAATGTTTTCTGCAATGCTGTAAGACAGTTTTTAATGTGTTAGAAGTTATATGCACAAAAACTAATGTTAGGACTTCAAAGATCAAGATTGTCAGTTTACAGCTTTCTGAGTCCAGTAATGTTGAAATAGTGCTGCTGTTCAAATGAAGTGAAATCAAGCCCAAATCTGCTCAAAAGCTTTTCTCTCTATCAGAGTAAGCTGTTTCATTCAGTATTAAGTGCAAATCTTGCCAAACTGATAGATGCTTATGCCTTATGAAATACAATGTTTTCTGCAATGCTGTAAGACAGTTTTTAATGTGTTAGAAGTTATATGCACAAAAACTAATGTTAGGACTTCAATGATCAAGATTGTCAGTTTACAGCTTTCTGAGTCCAGTAATGTTGAAATAGTGATTCTGTTCAAATGAAGTGAAACCAAGCCCAAATCTGCTCAAAAGCTTTTCTCTCTATCAGAGTAAGCTGTTTCATTCAGTATTAAGTGCAAATCTTGCCAAACTGATAGATGCTTATGCCTTATGAAATACAATGTTTTCTGCAATGCTGTAAGACAGTTTTTAATGTGTTAGAAGTTATATGCACAAAAACTTATGTTAGGACTTCAATGATCAAGATTGTCAGTTTACAGCTTTCTGAGTCCAGTAATGTTGAAATAGTGCTGCTGTTCAAATGAAGTGAAATCAAGCCCAAATCTGCTCAAAAGCTTTTCTCTCTATCAGAGTAAGCTGTTTCATTCAGTATTCAGTGCAAATCTTGCCAAACTGAAAGATGTTTAAGCCTTATGAAATACAATGTTTTCTGCAATGCTGTAAGACAGTTTTTAATGTGTTAGAAGTTATATGCACAAAAACTTATGTTAGGACTTCAATGATCAAGATTGTCAGTTTACAGCTTTCTGAGTCCAGTAATGTTGAAATAGTGCTGCTGTTCAAATGAAGTGAAATCAAGCCCAAATCTGCTCAAAAGCTTTTCTCTCTATCAGAGTAAGCTGTTTCATTCAGTATTAAGTGCAAATCTTGGCAAACTGATAGATGCTTATGCCTTATGAAATACAATGTTTTCTGCAATGCTGTAAGACAGTTTTTAATGTGTTAGAAGTTATATGCACAAAAACTTATGTTAGGACTTCAATGATCAAGATTGTCAGTTTACAGCTTTCTGAGTCCAGTAATGTTGAAATAGTGCTGCTGTTCAAATGAAGTGAAATCAAGCCCAAATCTGCTCAAAAGCTTTTCTCTCTATCAGAGTAAGCTGTTTCATTCAGTATTAAGTGCAAATCTTGGCAAACTGATAGATGCTTATGCCTTATGAAATACAATGTTTTCTGCAATGCTGTAAGACAGTTTTTAATGTGTTAGAAGTTATATGCACAAAAACTAATGTTAGGACTTCAATGATCAAGATTGTCAGTTTTCAGCTTTCTGAGTCCAGTAATGTTGAAATAGTGATTCTGTTCAAATGAAGTGAAACCAAGCCCAAATCTGCTCAAAAGCTTTTCTCTCTATCAGAGTAAGCTGTTTCATTCAGTATTAAGTGCAAATCTTGCCAAACTGATAGATGCTTATGCCTTATGAAATACAATGTTTTCTGCAATGCTGTAAGACAGTTTTTAATGTGTTAGAAGTTATATGCACAAAAACTAATGTTAGGACTTCAATGATCAAGATTGTCAGTTTTCAGCTTTCTGAGTCCAGTAATGTTGAAATAGTGATTCTGTTCAAATGAAGTGAAACCAAGCCCAAATCTGCTCAAAAGCTTTTCTCTCTATCAGAGTAAGCTGTTTCATTCAGTATTAAGTGCAAATCTTGCCAAACTGATAGATGCTTATGCCTTATGAAATACAATGTTTTCTGCAATGCTGAAAGACAGTTTTTAATGTGTTAGAAGTTATATGCACAAAAACTAATGTTAGGACTTCAATGATCAAGATTGTCAGTTTTCAGCTTTCTGAGTCCAGTAATGTTGAAATAGTGATTCTGTTCAAATGAAGTGAAATCAAGCCCAAATCTGCTCAAAAGCTTTTCTCTCTATTAGAGAAAGCTGTTTCATTCAGTATTAAGTGCAAATCTTGCCAAACTGATAGATGCTTAAGCCTTATGAAATACAATGTTTTCTGCAATGCTGAAAGACAGTTTTTAATGTGTTAGAAGTTATATGCACAAAAACTAATGTTAGGACTTCAATGATCAAGATTGTCAGTTTACAGCTTTCTGAGTCCAGTAATGTTGAAATAGTGATTCTGTTCAAATGAAGTGAAACCAAGCCCAAATCTGCTCAAAAGCTTTTCTCTCTATCAGAGTAAGCTGTTTCATTCAGTATTAAGTGCAAATCTTGCCAAACTGATAGATGCTTATGCCTTATGAAATACAATGTTTTCTGCAATGCTGTAAGACAGTTTTTAATGTGTTAGAAGTTATATGCACAAAAACTTATGTTAGGACTTCAATGATCAAGATTGTCAGTTTACAGCTTTCTGAGTCCAGTAATGTTGAAATAGTGATTCTGTTCAAATGAAGTGAAACCAAGCCCAAATCTGCTCAAAAGCTTTTCTCTCTATCAGAGTAAGCTGTTTCATTCAGTATTAAGTGCAAATCTTGCCAAACTGAAAGATGCTTATGCCTTATGAAATACAATGTTTTCTGCAATGCTGTAAGACAGTTTTTAATGTGTTAGAAGTTATATGCACAAAAACTAATGTTAGGACTTCAAAGATCAAGATTGTCAGTTTACAGCTTTCTGAGTCCAGTAATGTTGAAATAGTGCTGCTGTTCAAAATGAAGTGAAATCAAGCCCAAATCTGCTCAAAAGCTTTTCTCTCTATCAGAGTAAGCTGTTTCATACAGTATTAAGTGCAAATCTTGCCAAACTGATAGATGCTTATGCCTTATGAAATACAATGTTTTTTCTGCAATGCTGAAGGACAGTTTTTAATGTGTTAGAAGTTATATGCACAAAAACTTATGTTAGGACTTCAATAATCAAGATTGTCAGTTTTCAGCTTTCTGAGTCCAGTAATGTTGAAATAGTGATTCTGTTCAAATGAAGTGAAATCAAGCCCAAATCTGCTCAAAAGCTTTTCTCTCTATTAGAGAAAGCTGTTTCATTCAGTATTCAGTGCAAATCTTGCCAAACTGAAAGATGTTTATGCCTTATGAAATACAATGTTTTCTGCAATGCTGTAAGACAGTTTTTAATGTGTTAGAAGTTATATGCACAAAAACTTATGTTAGGACTTCAATGATCAAGATTGTCAGTTTACAGCTTTCTGAGTCCAGTAATGTTGAAATAGTGCTGCTGTTCAAATGAAGTGAAATCAAGCCCAAATCTGCTCAAAAGCTTTTCTCTCTATCAGAGTAAGCTGTTTCATTCAGTATTAAGTGCAAATCTTGCCAAACTGATAGATGCTTATGCCTTATGAAATACAATGTTTTCTGCAATGCTGTAAGACAGTTTTTAATGTGTTAGAAGTTATATGCACAAAAACTAATGTTAGGACTTCAATGATCAAGATTGTCAGTTTTCAGCTTTCTGAGTCCAGTAATGTTGAAATAGTGATTCTGTTCAAATGAAGTGAAACCAAGCCCAAATCTGCTCAAAAGCTTTTCTCTCTATCAGAGTAAGCTGTTTCATTCAGTATTAAGTGCAAATCTTGCCAAACTGATAGATGCTTATGCCTTATGAAATACAATGTTTTCTGCAATGCTGTAAGACAGTTTTTAATGTGTTAGAAGTTATATGCACAAAAACTTATGTTAGGACTTCAATGATCAAGATTGTCAGTTCACAGCTTTCTGAGTCCAGTAATGTTGAAATAGTGATTCTGTTCAAATGAAGTGAAACCAAGCCCAAATCTGCTCAAAAGCTTTTCTCTCTATCAGAGTAAGCTGTTTCATTCAGTATTAAGTGCAAATCTTGCCAAACTGAAAGATGTTTAAGCCTTATGAAACACAATGTTTTCTGCAATGCTGTAAGACAGTTTTTAATGTGTTAGAAGTTATATGCACAAAAACTTATGTTAGGACTTCAATGATCAAGATTGTCAGTTTACAGCTTTCTGAGTCCAGTAATGTTGAAATAGTGCTGCTGTTCAAATGAAGTGAAATCAATCCCAAATCTGCTCAAAAGCTTTTCTCTCTATCAGAGTAAGCTGTTTCATTCAGTATTAAGTGCAAATCTTGCCAAACTGATAGATGCTTATGCCTTATGAAATACAATGTTTTCTGCAATGCTGAAAGACAGTTTTTAATGTGTTAGAAGTTATATGCACAAAAACTAATGTTAGGACTTCAATGATCAAGATTGTCAGTTTACAGCTTTCTGAGTCCAGTAATGTTGAAATAGTGCTGCTGTTCAAATGAAGTGAAATCAAGCCCAAATCTGCTCAAAAGCTTTTCTCTCTATCAGAGTAAGCTGTTTCATTCAGTATTAAGTGCAAATCTTGCCAAACTGATAGATGCTTATGGCTTATGAAATACAATGTTTTTTGCAATGCTGAAAGACAGTTTTTAATGTGTTAGAAGTTATATGCACAAAAACTAATGTTAGGACTTCAATGATCAAGATTGTCAGTTTTCAGCTTTCTGAGTCCAGTAATGTTGAAATAGTGATTCTGTTCAAATGAAGTGAAATCAAGCCCAAATCTGCTCAAAAGCTTTTCTCTCTATTAGAGAAAGCTGTTTCATTCAGTATTAAGTGCAAATCTTGCCAAACTGATAGATGCTTATGCCTTATGAAATACAATGTTTTCTGCAATGCTGAAAGACAGTTTTTAATGTGTTAGAAGTTATATGCACAAAAACTAATGTTAGGACTTCAATGATCAAGATTGTCAGTTTACAGCTTTCTGAGTCCAGTAATGTTGAAATAGTGCTGCTGTTCAAATGAAGTGAAATCAAGCCCAAATCTGCTCAAAAGCTTTTCTCTCTATCAGAGTAAGCTGTTTCATTCAGTATTAAGTGCAAATCTTGCCAAACTGATAGATGCTTATGCCTTATGAAATACAATGTTTTCTGCAATGCTGTAAGACAGTTTTTAATGTGTTAGAAGTTATATGCACAAATACTAATGTTTGGACTTCAATGATCAATATTGTCAGTTTACAGCTTTCTGAGTCCAGTAATGTTGAAATAGTGATTCTGTTCAAATGAAGTGAAACCAAGCCCAAATCTGCTCAAAAGCTTTTCTCTCTATCAGAGTAAGCTGTTTCATTCAGTATTAAGTGCAAATCTTGCCAAACTGATAGATGCTTATGCCTTATGAAATACAATGTTTTCTGCAATGCTGTAAGACAGTTTTTAATGTGTTAGAAGTTATATGCACAAAAACTAATGTTAGGACTTCAATGATCAAGATTGTCAGTTTTCAGCTTTCTGAGTCCAGTAATGTTGAAATAGTGCTGCTGTTCAAATGAAGTGAAATCAAGCCCAAATCTGCTCAAAAGCTTTTCTCTCTATCAGAGTAAGCTGTTTCATTCAGTATTCAGTGCAAATCTTGCCAAACTGAAAGATGTTTAAGCCTTATGAAATTCAATGTTTTCTGCAATGCTGTAAGACAGTTTTTAATGTGTTAGAAGTTATATGCACAAAAACTTATGTTAGGACTTCAATGATCAAGATTGTCAGTTTACAGCTTTCTGAGTCCAGTAATGTTGAAATAGTGCTGCTGTTCAAATGAAGTGAAATCAAGCCCAAATCTGCTCAAAAGCTTTTCTCTCTATCAGAGTAAGCTGTTTCATTCAGTATTAAGTGCAAATCTTGCCAAACTGATAGATGCTTATGCCTTATGAAATACAATGTTTTCTGCAATGCTGTAAGACAGTTTTTAATGTGTTAGAAGTTATATGCACAAAAACTAATGTTAGGACTTCAATGATCAAGATTGTCAGTTTTCAGCTTTCTGAGTCCAGTAATGTTGAAATAGTGATTCTGTTCAAATGAAGTGAAACCAAGCCCAAATCTGCTCAAAAGCTTTTCTCTCTATCAGAGTAAGCTGTTTCATTCAGTATTAAGTGCAAATCTTGCCAAACTGAAAGATGCTTATGCCTTATGAAATACAATGTTTTCTGCAATGCTGTAAGACAGTTTTTAATGTGTTAGAAGTTATATGCACAAAAACTTATGTTAAGACTTCAATGATCAAGATTGTCAGTTTACAGCTTTCTGAGTCCAGTAATGTTGAAATAGTGCTGCTGTTCAAATGAAGTGAAATCAAGCCCAAATCTGCTCAAAAGCTTTTCTCTCTATCAGAGTAAGCTGTTTCATTCAGTATTAAGTGCAAATCTTGGCAAACTGATAGATGCTTATGCCTTATGAAATACAATGTTTTCTGCAATGCTGTAAGACAGTTTTTAATGTGTTAGAAGTTATATGCACAAAAACTAATGTTAGGACTTCAATGATCAAGATTGTCAGTTTTCAGCTTTCTGAGTCCAGTAATGTTGAAATAGTGATTCTGTTCAAATGAAGTGAAACCAAGCCCAAATCTGCTCAAAAGCTTTTCTCTCTATCAGAGTAAGCTGTTTCATTCAGTATTAAGTGCAAATCTTGCCAAACTGATAGATGCTTATGCCTTATGAAATACAATGTTTTCTGCAATGCTGAAAGACAGTTTTTAATGTGTTAGAAGTTATATGCACAAAAACTAATGTTAGGACTTCAATGATCAAGATTGTCAGTTTTCAGCTTTCTGAGTCCAGTAATGTTGAAATAGTGATTCTGTTCAAATGAAGTGAAATCAAGCCCAAATCTGCTCAAAAGCTTTTCTCTCTATTAGAGAAAGCTGTTTCATTCAGTATTAAGTGCAAATCTTGCCAAACTGATAGATGCTTATGCCTTATGAAATACAATGTTTTCTGCAATGCTGAAAGACAGTTTTTAATGTGTTAGAAGTTATATGCACAAAAACTAATGTTAGGACTTCAATGATCAAGATTGTCAGTTTACAGCTTTCTGAGTCCAGTAATGTTGAAATAGTGATTCTGTTCAAATGAAGTGAAACCAAGCCCAAATCTGCTCAAAAGCTTTTCTCTCTATCAGAGTAAGCTGTTTCATTCAGTATTAAGTGCAAATCTTGCCAAACTGAAAGATGCTTATGCCTTATGAAATACAATGTTTTCTGCAATGCTGTAAGACAGTTTTTAATGTGTTAGAAGTTATATGCACAAAAACTAATGTTAGGACTTCAAAGATCAAGATTGTCAGTTTACAGCTTTCTGAGTCCAGTAATGTTGAAATAGTGCTGCTGTTCAAATGAAGTGAAATCAAGCCCAAATCTGCTCAAAAGCTTTTCTCTCTATCAGAGTAAGCTGTTTCATTCAGTATTAAGTGCAAATCTTGCCAAACTGATAGATGCTTATGCCTTATGAAATACAATGTTTTCTGCAATGCTGTAAGACAGTTTTTAATGTGTTAGAAGTTATATGCACAAAAACTAATGTTAGGACTTCAATGATCAAGATTGTCAGTTTACAGCTTTCTGAGTCCAGTAATGTTGAAATAGTGATTCTGTTCAAATTAAGTGAAACCAAGCCCAAATCTGCTCAAAAGCTTTTCTCTCTATCAGAGTAAGCTGTTTCATTCAGTATTAAGTGCAAATCTTGCCAAACTGATAGATGCTTATGCCTTATGAAATACAATGTTTTCTGCAATGCTGTAAGACAGTTTTTAATGTGTTAGAAGTTATATGCACAAAAACTTATGTTAGGACTTCAATGATCAAGATTGTCAGTTTACAGCTTTCTGAGTCCAGTAATGTTGAAATAGTGCTGCTGTTCAAATGAAGTGAAATCAAGCCCAAATCTGCTCAAAAGCTTTTCTCTCTATCAGAGTAAGCTGTTTCATTCAGTATTCAGTGCAAATCTTGCCAAACTGAAAGATGTTTAAGCCTTATGAAATACAATGTTTTCTGCAATGCTGTAAGACAGTTTTTAATGTGTTAGAAGTTATATGCACAAAAACTTATGTTAGGACTTCAATGATCAAGATTGTCAGTTTACAGCTTTCTGAGTCCAGTAATGTTGAAATAGTGCTGCTGTTCAAATGAAGTGAAATCAAGCCCAAATCTGCTCAAAAGCTTTTCTCTCTATCAGAGTAAGCTGTTTCATTCAGTATTAAGTGCAAATCTTGGCAAACTGATAGATGCTTATGCCTTATGAAATACAATGTTTTCTGCAATGCTGTAAGACAGTTTTTAATGTGTTAGAAGTTATATGCACAAAAACTTATGTTAGGACTTCAATGATCAAGATTGTCAGTTTACAGCTTTCTGAGTCCAGTAATGTTGAAATAGTGCTGCTGTTCAAATGAAGTGAAATCAAGCCCAAATCTGCTCAAAAGCTTTTCTCTCTATCAGAGTAAGCTGTTTCATTCAGTATTAAGTGCAAATCTTGCCAAACTGATAGATGCTTATGCCTTATGAAATACAATGTTTTCTGCAATGCTGTAAGACAGTTTTTAATGTGTTAGAAGTTATATGCACAAAAACTAATGTTAGGACTTCAATGATCAAGATTGTCAGTTTTCAGCTTTCTGAGTCCAGTAATGTTGAAATAGTGATTCTGTTCAAATGAAGTGAAACCAAGCCCAAATCTGCTCAAAAGCTTTTCTCTCTATCAGAGTAAGCTGTTTCATTCAGTATTAAGTGCAAATCTTGCCAAACTGAAAGATGCTTATGCCTTATGAAATACAATGTTTTCTGCAATGCTGTAAGACAGTTTTTAATCTGTTAGAAGTTATATGCACAAAAACTTATGTTAGGACTTCAATGATCAAGATTGTCAGTTTACAGCTTTCTGAGTCCAGTAATGTTGAAATAGTGCTGCTGTTCAAATGAAGTGAAATCAAGCCCAAATCTGCTCAAAAGCTTTTCTCTCTATCAGAGTAAGCTGTTTCATTCAGTATTAAGTGCAAATCTTGGCAAACTGATAGATGCTTATGCCTTATGAAATACAATGTTTTCTGCAATGCTGTAAGACAGTTTTTAATGTGTTAGAAGTTATATGCACAAAAACTAATGTTAGGACTTCAATGATCAAGATTGTCAGTTTTCAGCTTTCTGAGTCCAGTAATGTTGAAATAGTGATTCTGTTCAAATGAAGTGAAACCAAGCCCAAATCTGCTCAAAAGCTTTTCTCTCTATCAGAGTAAGCTGTTTCATTCAGTATTAAGTGCAAATCTTGCCAAACTGATAGATGCTTATGCCTTATGAAATACAATGTTTTCTGCAATGCTGAAAGACAGTTTTTAATGTGTTAGAAGTTATATGCACAAAAACTAATGTTAGGACTTCAATGATCAAGATTGTCAGTTTTCAGCTTTCTGAGTCCAGTAATGTTGAAATAGTGATTCTGTTCAAATGAAGTGAAATCAAGCCCAAATCTGCTCAAAAGCTTTTCTCTCTATTAGAGAAAGCTGTTTCATTCAGTATTAAGTGCAAATCTTGCCAAACTGATAGATGCTTATGCCTTATGAAATACAATGTTTTCTGCAATGCTGAAAGACAGTTTTTAATGTGTTAGAAGTTATATGCACAAAAACTAATGTTAGGACTTCAATGATCAAGATTGTCAGTTTACAGCTTTCTGAGTCCAGTAATGTTGAAATAGTGATTCTGTTCAAATGAAGTGAAACCAAGCCCAAATCTGCTCAAAAGCTTTTCTCTCTATCAGAGTAAGCTGTTTCATTCAGTATTAAGTGCAAATCTTGCCAAACTGAAAGATGCTTATGCCTTATGAAATACAATGTTTTCTGCAATGCTGTAAGACAGTTTTTAATGTGTTAGAAGTTATATGCACAAAAACTAATGTTAGGACTTCAAAGATCAAGATTGTCAGTTTACAGCTTTCTGAGTCCAGTAATGTTGAAATAGTGCTGCTGTTCAAATGAAGTGAAATCAAGCCCAAATCTGCTCAAAAGCTTTTCTCTCTATCAGAGTAAGCTGTTTCATTCAGTATTAAGTGCAAATCTTGCCAAACTGATAGATGCTTATGCCTTATGAAATACAATGTTTTCTGCAATGCTGTAAGACAGTTTTTAATGTGTTAGAAGTTATATGCACAAAAACTAATGTTAGGACTTCAATGATCAAGATTGTCAGTTTACAGCTTTCTGAGTCCAGTAATGTTGAAATAGTGATTCTGTTCAAATGAAGTGAAACCAAGCCCAAATCTGCTCAAAAGCTTTTCTCTCTATCAGAGTAAGCTGTTTCATTCAGTATTAAGTGCAAATCTTGCCAAACTGATAGATGCTTATGCCTTATGAAATACAATGTTTTCTGCAATGCTGTAAGACAGTTTTTAATGTGTTAGAAGTTATATGCACAAAAACTTATGTTAGGACTTCAATGATCAAGATTGTCAGTTTACAGCTTTCTGAGTCCAGTAATGTTGAAATAGTGCTGCTGTTCAAATGAAGTGAAATCAAGCCCAAATCTGCTCAAAAGCTTTTCTCTCTATCAGAGTAAGCTGTTTCATTCAGTATTCAGTGCAAATCTTGCCAAACTGAAAGATGTTCAAGCCTTATGAAATACAATGTTTTCTGCAATGCTGTAAGACAGTTTTTAATGTGTTAGAAGTTATATGCACAAAAACTTATGTTAGGACTTCAATGATCAAGATTGTCAGTTTACAGCTTTCTGAGTCCAGTAATGTTGAAATAGTGCTGCTGTTCAAATGAAGTGAAATCAAGCCCAAATCTGCTCAAAAGCTTTTCTCTCTATCAGAGTAAGCTGTTTCATTCAGTATTAAGTGCAAATCTTGGCAAACTGATAGATGCTTATGCCTTATGAAATACAATGTTTTCTGCAATGCTGAAAGACAGTTTTTAATGTGTTAGAAGTTATATGCACAAAAACTAATGTTAGGACTTCAATGATCAAGATTGTCAGTTTACAGCTTTCTGAGTCCAGTAAAGTTGAAATAGTGCTGCTGTTCAAATGAAGTGAAATCAAGCCCAAATCTGCTCAAAAGCTTTTCTCTCTATCAGAGTAAGCTGTTTCATTCAGTATTAAGTGCAAATCTTGCCAAACTGATAGATGCTTATGCCTTATGAAATACAATGTTTTCTGCAATGCTGTAAGACAGTTTTTAATGTGTTAGAAGTTATATGCACAAATACTAATGTTTGGACTTCAATGATCAAGATTGTCAGTTTACAGCTTTCTGAGTCCAGTAATGTTGAAATAGTGATTCTGTTCAAATGAAGTGAAACCAAGCCCAAATCTGCTCAAAAGCTTTTCTCTCTATCAGAGTAAGCTGTTTCATTCAGTATTAAGTGCAAATCTTGCCAAACTGATAGATGCTTATGCCTTATGAAATACAATGTTTTCTGCAATGCTGTAAGACAGTTTTTAATGTGTTAGAAGTTATATGCACAAATACTAATGTTTGGACTTCAATGATCAAGATTGTCAGTTTACAGCTTTCTGAGTCCAGTAATGTTGAAATAGTGATTCTGTTCAAATGAAGTGAAACCAAGCCCAAATCTGCTCAAAAGCTTTTCTCTCTATCAGAGTAAGCTGTTTCATTCAGTATTAAGTGCAAATCTTGCCAAATTGATAGATGCTTATGCCTTGTGAAATACAATGTTTTCTGCAATGCTGTAAGACAGTTTTTAATGTGTTAGAAGTTATATGCACAAAAACTTATGTTAGGACTTCAATGATCAAGATTGTCAGTTTTCAGCTTTCTGAGTCCAGTAATGTTGAAATAGTGATTCTGTTCAAATGAAGTGAAACCAAGCCCAAATCTGCTCAAAAGCTTTTCTCTCTATCAGAGTAAGCTGTTTCATTCAGTATTAAGTGCAAATCTTGCCAAACTGATAGATGCTTATGCCTTATGAAATACAATGTTTTCTGCAATGCTGTAAGACAGTTTTTAATGTGTTAGAAGTTATATGCACAAATACTAATGTTTGGACTTCAATGATCAAGATTGTCAGTTTACAGCTTTCTGAGTCCAGTAATGTTGAAATAGTGATTCTGTTCAAATGAAGTGAAACCAAGCCCAAATCTGCTCAAAAGCTTTTCTCTCTATCAGAGTAAGCTGTTTCATTCAGTATTAAGTGCAAATCTTGCCAAACTGAAAGATGTTTAAGCCTTATGAAATACAATGTTTTCTGCAATGCTGTAAGACAGTTTTTAATGTGTTAGAAGTTATATGCACAAAAACTTATGTTAGGACTTCAATGATCAAGATTGTCAGTTTACAGCTTTCTGAGTCCAGTAATGTTGAAATAGTGCTGCTGTTCAAATGAAGTGAAATCAAGCCCAAATCTGCTCAAAAGCTTTTCTCTCTATCAGAGTAAGCTGTTTCATTCAGTATTAAGTGCAAATCTTGGCAAACTGATAGATGCTTATGCCTTATGAAATACAATGTTTTCTGCAATGCTGAAAGACAGTTTTTAATGTGTTAGAAGTTATATGCACAAAAACTAATGTCAGGACTTCAATGATCAAGATTGTCAGTTTACAGCTTTCTGAGTCCAGTAATGTTGAAATAGTGCTGCTGTTCAAATGAAGTGAAATCAAGCCCAAATCTGCTCAAAAGCTTTTCTCTCTATCAGAGTAAGCTGTTTCATTCAGTATTAAGTGCAAATCTTGCCAAACTGATAGATGCTTATGCCTTATGAAATACAATGTGTTCTGCAATGCTGTAAGACAGTTTTTAATGTGTTAGAAGTTATATGCACAAATACTAATGTTTGGACTTCAATGATCAAGATTGTCAGTTTACAGCTTTCTGAGTCCAGTAATGTTGAAATAGTGATTCTGTTCAAATGAAGTGAAACCAAGCCCAAATCTGCTCAAAAGCTTTTCTCTCTATCAGAGTAAGCTGTTTCATTCAGTATTAAGTGCAAATCTTGCCAAACTGATAGATGCTTATGCCTTATGAAATACAATGTTTTCTGCAATGCTGAAAGACAGTTTTTAATGTGTTAGAAGTTATATGCACAAAAACTAATGTTAGGACTTCAATGATCAAGATTGTCAGTTTTCAGCTTTCTGAGTCCAGTAATGTTGAAATAGTGCTGCTGTTCAAATGAAGTGAAATCAAGCCCAAATCTGCTCAAAAGCTTTTCTCTCTATTAGAGAAAGCTGTTTCATTCAGTATTAAGTGCAAATCTTGCCAAACTGATAGATGCTTATGCCTTATGAAATACAATGTTTTCTGCAATGCTGAAAGACAGTTTTTAATGTGTTAGAAGTTATATGCACAAAAACTAATGTTAGGACTTCAATGATCAAGATTGTCAGTTTACAGCTTTCTGAGTCCAGTAATGTTGAAATAGTGCTGCTGTTCAAATGAAGTGAAATCAAGCCCAAATCTGCTCAAAAGCTTTTCTCTCTATCAGAGTAAGCTGTTTCATTCAGTATTAAGTGCAAATCTTGCCAAACTGATAGATGCTTATGCCTTATGAAATACAATGTTTTCTGCAATGCTGTAAGACAGTTTTTAATGTGTTAGAAGTTATATGCACAAATACTAATGTTTGGACTTCAATGATCAAGATTGTCAGTTTACAGCTTTCTGAGTCCAGTAATGTTGAAATAGTGATTCTGTTCAAATGAAGTGAAATCAAGCCCAAATCTGCTCAAAAGCTTTTCTCTCTATTAGAGAAAGCTGTTTCATTCAGTATTAAGTGCAAATCTTGCCAAACTGATAGATGCTTATGCCTTATGAAATACAATGTTTTCTGCAATGCTGAAAGACAGTTTTTAATGTGTTAGAAGTTATATGCACAAAAACTAATGTTAGGACTTCAATGATCAAGATTGTCAGTTTACAGCTTTCTGAGTCCAGTAATGTTGAAATAGTGCTGCTGTTCAAATGAAGTGAAATCAAGCCCAAATCTGCTCAAAAGCTTTTCTCTCTATCAGAGTAAGCTGTTTCATTCAGTATTAAGTGCAAATCTTGCCAAACTGATAGATGCTTATGCCTTATGAAATACAATGTTTTCTGCAATGCTGTAAGACAGTTTTTAATGTGTTAGAAGTTATATGCACAAATACTAATGTTTGGACTTCAATGATCAAGATTGTCAGTTTACAGCTTTCTGAGTCCAGTAATGTTGAAATAGTGATTCTGTTCAAATGAAGTGAAACCAAGCCCAAATCTGCTCAAAAGCTTTTCTCTCTATCAGAGTAAGCTGTTTCATTCAGTATTAAGTGCAAATCTTGCCAAACTGATAGATGCTTATGCCTTATGAAATACAATGTTTTCTGCAATGCTGTAAGACAGTTTTTAATGTGTTAGAAGTTATATGCACAAAAACTAATGTTAGGACTTCAATGATCAAGATTGTCAGTTTTCAGCTTTCTGAGTCCAGTAATGTTGAAATAGTGCTGCTGTTCAAATGAAGTGAAATCAAGCCCAAATCTGCTCAAAAGCTTTTCTCTCTATCAGAGTAAGCTGTTTCATTCAGTATTCAGTGCAAATCTTGCCAAACTGAAAGATGTTTAAGCCTTATGAAATACAATGTTTTCTGCAATGCTGTAAGACAGTTTTTAATGTGTTAGAAGTTATATGCACAAAAACTTATGTTAGGACTTCAATGATCAAGATTGTCAGTTTACAGCTTTCTGAGTCCAGTAATGTTGAAATAGTGCTGCTGTTCAAATGAAGTGAAATCAAGCCCAAATCTGCTCAAAAGCTTTTCTCTCTATCAGAGTAAGCTGTTTCATTCAGTATTAAGTGCAAATCTTGCCAAACTGATAGATGCTTATGCCTTATGAAATACAATGTTTTCTGCAATGCTGTAAGACAGTTTTTAATGTGTTAGAAGTTATATGCACAAAAACTAATGTTAGGACTTCAATGATCAAGATTGTCAGTTTTCAGCTTTCTGAGTCCAGTAATGTTGAAATAGTGATTCTGTTCAAATGAAGTGAAACCAAGCCCAAATCTGCTCAAAAGCTTTTCTCTCTATCAGAGTAAGCTGTTTCATTCAGTATTAAGTGCAAATCTTGCCAAACTGAAAGATGCTTATGCCTTATGAAATACAATGTTTTCTGCAATGCTGTAAGACAGTTTTTAATGTGTTAGAAGTTATATGCACAAAAACTTATGTTAGGACTTCAATGATCAAGATTGTCAGTTTACAGCTTTCTGAGTCCAGTAATGTTGAAATAGTGCTGCTGTTCAAATGAAGTGAAATCAAGCCCAAATCTGCTCAAAAGCTTTTCTCTCTATCAGAGTAAGCTGTTTCATTCAGTATTAAGTGCAAATCTTGGCAAACTGATAGATGCTTATGCCTTATGAAATACAATGTTTTCTGCAATGCTGTAAGACAGTTTTTAATGTGTTAGAAGTTATATGCACAAAAACTAATGTTAGGACTTCAATGATCAAGATTGTCAGTTTTCAGCTTTCTGAGTCCAGTAATGTTGAAATAGTGATTCTGTTCAAATGAAGTGAAACCAAGCCCAAATCTGCTCAAAAGCTTTTCTCTCTATCAGAGTAAGCTGTTTCATTCAGTATTAAGTGCAAATCTTGCCAAACTGATAGATGCTTATGCCTTATGAAATACAATGTTTTCTGCAATGCTAAAAGACAGTTTTTAATGTGTTAGAAGTTATATGCACAAAAACTAATGTTAGGACTTCAATGATCAAGATTGTCAGTTTTCAGCTTTCTGAGTCCAGTAATGTTGAAATAGTGATTCTGTTCAAATGAAGTGAAATCAAGCCCAAATCTGCTCAAAAGCTTTTCTCTCTATTAGAGAAAGCTGTTTCATTCAGTATTAAGTGCAAATCTTGCCAAACTGATAGATGCTTATGCCTTATGAAATACAATGTTTTCTGCAATGCTGAAAGACAGTTTTTAATGTGTTAGAAGTTATATGCACAAAAACTAATGTTAGGACTTCAATGATCAAGATTGTCAGTTTACAGCTTTCTGAGTCCAGTAATGTTGAAATAGTGATTCTGTTCAAATGAAGTGAAACCAAGCCCAAATCTGCTCAAAAGCTTTTCTCTCTATCAGAGTAAGCTGTTTCATTCAGTATTAAGTGCAAATCTTGCCAAACTGAAAGATGCTTATGCCTTATGAAATACAATGTTTTCTGCAATGCTGTAAGACAGTTTTTAATGTGTTAGAAGTTATATGCACAAAAACTAATGTTAGGACTTCAAAGATCAAGATTGTCAGTTTACAGCTTTCTGAGTCCAGTAATGTTGAAATAGTGCTGCTGTTCAAATGAAGTGAAATCAAGCCCAAATCTGCTCAAAAGCTTTTCTCTCTATCAGAGTAAGCTGTTTCATTCAGTATTAAGTGCAAATCTTGCCAAACTGATAGATGCTTATGCCTTATGAAATACAATGTTTTCTGCAATGCTGTAAGACAGTTTTTAATGTGTTAGAAGTTATATGCACAAAAACTAATGTTAGGACTTCAATGATCAAGATTGTCAGTTTACAGCTTTCTGAGTCCAGTAATGTTGAAATAGTGATTCTGTTCAAATGAAGTGAAACCAAGCCCAAATCTGCTCAAAAGCTTTTCTCTCTATCAGAGTAAGCTGTTTCATTCAGTATTAAGTGCAAATCTTGCCAAACTGATAGATGCTTATGCCTTATGAAATACAATGTTTTCTGCAATGCTGTAAGACAGTTTTTAATGTGTTAGAAGTTATATGCACAAAAACTTATGTTAGGACTTCAATGATCAAGATTGTCAGTTTACAGCTTTCTGAGTCCAGTAATGTTGAAATAGTGATTCTGTTCAAATGAAGTGAAACCAAGCCCAAATCTGCTCAAAAGCTTTTCTCTCTATCAGAGTAAGCTGTTTCATTCAGTATTAAGTGCAAATCTTGCCAAACTGAAAGATGCTTATGCCTTATGAAATACAATGTTTTCTGCAATGCTGTAAGACAGTTTTTAATGTGTTAGAAGTTATATGCACAAAAACTAATGTTAGGACTTCAAAGATCAAGATTGTCAGTTTACAGCTTTCTGAGTCCAGTAATGTTGAAATAGTGCTGCTGTTCAAAATGAAGTGAAATCAAGCCCAAATCTGCTCAAAAGCTTTTCTCTCTATCAGAGTAAGCTGTTTCATACAGTATTAAGTGCAAATCTTGCCAAACTGATAGATGCTTATGCCTTATGAAATACAATGTTTTTTCTGCAATGCTGAAGGACAGTTTTTAATGTGTTAGAAGTTATATGCACAAAAACTTATGTTAGGACTTCAATAATCAAGATTGTCAGTTTTCAGCTTTCTGAGTCCAGTAATGTTGAAATAGTGATTCTGTTCAAATGATGTGAAATCAAGCCCAAATCTGCTCAAAAGCTTTTCTCTCTATTAGAGAAAGCTGTTTCATTCAGTATTCAGTGCAAATCTTGCCAAACTGAAAGATGTTTATGCCTTATGAAATACAATGTTTTCTGCAATGCTGTAAGACAGTTTTTAATGTGTTAGAAGTTATATGCACAAAAACTTATGTTAGGACTTCAATGATCAAGATTGTCAGTTTACAGCTTTCTGAGTCCAGTAATGTTGAAATAGTGCTGCTGTTCAAATGAAGTGAAATCAAGCCCAAATCTGCTCAAAAGCTTTTCTCTCTATCAGAGTAAGCTGTTTCATTCAGTATTAAGTGCAAATCTTGCCAAACTGATAGATGCTTATGCCTTATGAAATACAATGTTTTCTGCAATGCTGTAAGACAGTTTTTAATGTGTTAGAAGTTATATGCACAAAAACTAATGTTAGGACTTCAATGATCAAGATTGTCAGTTTTCAGCTTTCTGAGTCCAGTAATGTTGAAATAGTGATTCTGTTCAAATGAAGTGAAACCAAGCCCAAATCTGCTCAAAAGCTTTTCTCTCTATCAGAGTAAGCTGTTTCATTCAGTATTAAGTGCAAATCTTGCCAAACTGATAGATGCTTATGCCTTATGAAATACAATGTTTTCTGCAATGCTAAAAGACAGTTTTTAATGTGTTAGAAGTTATATGCACAAAAACTAATGTTAGGACTTCAATGATCAAGATTGTCAGTTTTCAGCTTTCTGAGTCCAGTAATGTTGAAATAGTGATTCTGTTCAAATGAAGTGAAATCAAGCCCAAATCTGCTCAAAAGCTTTTCTCTCTATTAGAGAAAGCTGTTTCATTCAGTATTAAGTGCAAATCTTGCCAAACTGATAGATGCTTATGCCTTATGAAATACAATGTTTTCTGCAATGCTGAAAGACAGTTTTTAATGTGTTAGAAGTTATATGCACAAAAACTAATGTTAGGACTTCAATGATCAAGATTGTCAGTTTACAGCTTTCTGAGTCCAGTAATGTTGAAATAGTGATTCTGTTCAAATGAAGTGAAACCAAGCCCAAATCTGCTCAAAAGCTTTTCTCTCTATCAGAGTAAGCTGTTTCATTCAGTATTAAGTGCAAATCTTGCCAAACTGAAAGATGCTTATGCCTTATGAAATACAATGTTTTCTGCAATGCTGTAAGACAGTTTTTAATGTGTTAGAAGTTATATGCACAAAAACTAATGTTAGGACTTCAAAGATCAAGATTGTCAGTTTACAGCTTTCTGAGTCCAGTAATGTTGAAATAGTGCTGCTGTTCAAATGAAGTGAAATCAAGCCCAAATCTGCTCAAAAGCTTTTCTCTCTATCAGAGTAAGCTGTTTCATTCAGTATTAAGTGCAAATCTTGCCAAACTGATAGATGCTTATGCCTTATGAAATACAATGTTTTCTGCAATGCTGTAAGACAGTTTTTAATGTGTTAGAAGTTATATGCACAAAAACTAATGTTAGGACTTCAATGATCAAGATTGTCAGTTTACAGCTTTCTGAGTCCAGTAATGTTGAAATAGTGATTCTGTTCAAATGAAGTGAAACCAAGCCCAAATCTGCTCAAAAGCTTTTCTCTCTATCAGAGTAAGCTGTTTCATTCAGTATTAAGTGCAAATCTTGCCAAACTGATAGATGCTTATGCCTTATGAAATACAATGTTTTCTGCAATGCTGTAAGACAGTTTTTAATGTGTTAGAAGTTATATGCACAAAAACTTATGTTAGGACTTCAATGATCAAGATTGTCAGTTTACAGCTTTCTGAGTCCAGTAATGTTGAAATAGTGATTCTGTTCAAATGAAGTGAAACCAAGCCCAAATCTGCTCAAAAGCTTTTCTCTCTATCAGAGTAAGCTGTTTCATTCAGTATTAAGTGCAAATCTTGCCAAACTGAAAGATGCTTATGCCTTATGAAATACAATGTTTTCTGCAATGCTGTAAGACAGTTTTTAATGTGTTAGAAGTTATATGCACAAAAACTAATGTTAGGACTTCAAAGATCAAGATTGTCAGTTTACAGCTTTCTGAGTCCAGTAATGTTGAAATAGTGCTGCTGTTCAAAATGAAGTGAAATCAAGCCCAAATCTGCTCAAAAGCTTTTCTCTCTATCAGAGTAAGCTGTTTCATACAGTATTAAGTGCAAATCTTGCCAAACTGATAGATGCTTATGCCTTATGAAATACAATGTTTTTTCTGCAATGCTGAAGGACAGTTTTTAATGTGTTAGAAGTTATATGCACAAAAACTTATGTTAGGACTTCAATAATCAAGATTGTCAGTTTTCAGCTTTCTGAGTCCAGTAATGTTGAAATAGTGATTCTGTTCAAATGATGTGAAATCAAGCCCAAATCTGCTCAAAAGCTTTTCTCTCTATTAGAGAAAGCTGTTTCATTCAGTATTCAGTGCAAATCTTGCCAAACTGAAAGATGTTTATGCCTTATGAAATACAATGTTTTCTGCAATGCTGTAAGACAGTTTTTAATGTGTTAGAAGTTATATGCACAAAAACTTATGTTAGGACTTCAATGATCAAGATTGTCAGTTTACAGCTTTCTGAGTCCAGTAATGTTGAAATAGTGCTGCTGTTCAAATGAAGTGAAATCAAGCCCAAATCTGCTCAAAAGCTTTTCTCTCTATCAGAGTAAGCTGTTTCATTCAGTATTAAGTGCAAATCTTGCCAAACTGATAGATGCTTATGCCTTATGAAATACAATGTTTTCTGCAATGCTGTAAGACAGTTTTTAATGTGTTAGAAGTTATATGCACAAAAACTAATGTTAGGACTTCAATGATCAAGATTGTCAGTTTTCAGCTTTCTGAGTCCAGTAATGTTGAAATAGTGATTCTGTTCAAATGAAGTGAAATCAAGCCCAAATCTGCTCAAAAGCTTTTCTCTCTATCAGAGTAAGCTGTTTCATTCAGTATTAAGTGCAAATCTTGCCAAACTGATAGATGCTTATGCCTTATGAAATACAATGTTTTCTGCAATGCTGAAAGACAGTTTTTAATGTGTTAGAAGTTATATGCACAAAAACTAATGTTAGGACTTCAATGATCAAGATTGTCAGTTTTCAGCTTTCTGAGTCCAGTAATGTTGAAATAGTGATTCTGTTCAAATGAAGTGAAATCAAGCCCAAATCTGCTCAAAAGCTTTTCTCTCTATTAGAGAAAGCTGTTTCATTCAGTATTAAGTGCAAATCTTGCCAAACTGATAGATGCTTATGCCTTATGAAATACAATGTTTTCTGCAATGCTGAAAGACAGTTTTTAATGTGTTAGAAGTTATATGCACAAAAACTAATGTTAGGACTTCAATGATCAAGATTGTCAGTTTACAGCTTTCTGAGTCCAGTAATGTTGAAATAGTGCTGCTGTTCAAATGAAGTGAAATCAAGCCCAAATCTGCTCAAAAGCTTTTCTCTCTATCAGAGTAAGCTGTTTCATTCAGTATTAAGTGCAAATCTTGCCAAACTGATAGATGCTTATGCCTTATGAAATACAATGTTTTCTGCAATGCTGTAAGACAGTTTTTAATGTGTTAGAAGTTATATGCACAAATACTAATGTTTGGACTTCAATGATCAAGATTGTCAGTTTACAGCTTTCTGAGTCCAGTAATGTTGAAATAGTGATTCTGTTCAAATGAAGTGAAACCAAGCCCAAATCTGCTCAAAAGCTTTTCTCTCTATCAGAGTAAGCTGTTTCATTCAGTATTAAGTGCAAATCTTGCCAAACTGATAGATGCTTATGCCTTATGAAATACAATGTTTTCTGCAATGCTGTAAGACAGTTTTTAATGTGTTAGAAGTTATATGCACAAAAACTAATGTTAGGACTTCAATGATCAAGATTGTCAGTTTTCAGCTTTCTGAGTCCAGTAATGTTGAAATAGTGCTGCTGTTCAAATGAAGTGAAATCAAGCCCAAATCTGCTCAAAAGCTTTTCTCTCTATCAGAGTAAGCTGTTTCATTCAGTATTCAGTGCAAATCTTGCCAAACTGAAAGATGTTTAAGCCTTATGAAATTCAATGTTTTCTGCAATGCTGTAAGACAGTTTTTAATGTGTTAGAAGTTATATGCACAAAAACTTATGTTAGGACTTCAATGATCAAGATTGTCAGTTTACAGCTTTCTGAGTCCAGTAATGTTGAAATAGTGCTGCTGTTCAAATGAAGTGAAATCAAGCCCAAATCTGCTCAAAAGCTTTTCTCTCTATCAGAGTAAGCTGTTTCATTCAGTATTAAGTGCAAATCTTGCCAAACTGATAGATGCTTATGCCTTATGAAATACAATGTTTTCTGCAATGCTGTAAGACAGTTTTTAATGTGTTAGAAGTTATATGCACAAAAACTAATGTTAGGACTTCAATGATCAAGATTGTCAGTTTTCAGCTTTCTGAGTCCAGTAATGTTGAAATAGTGATTCTGTTCAAATGAAGTGAAACCAAGCCCAAATCTGCTCAAAAGCTTTTCTCTCTATCAGAGTAAGCTGTTTCATTCAGTATTAAGTGCAAATCTTGCCAAACTGAAAGATGCTTATGCCTTATGAAATACAATGTTTTCTGCAATGCTGTAAGACAGTTTTTAATGTGTTAGAAGTTATATGCACAAAAACTTATGTTAAGACTTCAATGATCAAGATTGTCAGTTTACAGCTTTCTGAGTCCAGTAATGTTGAAATAGTGCTGCTGTTCAAATGAAGTGAAATCAAGCCCAAATCTGCTCAAAAGCTTTTCTCTCTATCAGAGTAAGCTGTTTCATTCAGTATTAAGTGCAAATCTTGGCAAACTGATAGATGCTTATGCCTTATGAAATACAATGTTTTCTGCAATGCTGTAAGACAGTTTTTAATGTGTTAGAAGTTATATGCACAAAAACTAATGTTAGGACTTCAATGATCAAGATTGTCAGTTTTCAGCTTTCTGAGTCCAGTAATGTTGAAATAGTGATTCTGTTCAAATGAAGTGAAACCAAGCCCAAATCTGCTCAAAAGCTTTTCTCTCTATCAGAGTAAGCTGTTTCATTCAGTATTAAGTGCAAATCTTGCCAAACTGATAGATGCTTATGCCTTATGAAATACAATGTTTTCTGCAATGCTGAAAGACAGTTTTTAATGTGTTAGAAGTTATATGCACAAAAACTAATGTTAGGACTTCAATGATCAAGATTGTCAGTTTTCAGCTTTCTGAGTCCAGTAATGTTGAAATAGTGATTCTGTTCAAATGAAGTGAAATCAAGCCCAAATCTGCTCAAAAGCTTTTCTCTCTATTAGAGAAAGCTGTTTCATTCAGTATTAAGTGCAAATCTTGCCAAACTGATAGATGCTTATGCCTTATGAAATACAATGTTTTCTGCAATGCTGTAAGACAGTTTTAATGTGTTAGAAGTTATATGCACAAATACTAATGTTTGGACTTCAATGATCAAGATTGTCAGTTTACAGCTTTCTGAGTCCAGTAATGTTGAAATAGTGATTCTGTTCAAATGAAGTGAAACCAAGCCCAAATCTGCTCAAAAGCTTTTCTCTCTATCAGAGTAAGCTGTTTCATTCAGTATTAAGTGCAAATCTTGCCAAACTGAAAGATGTTTAAGCCTTATGAAACACAATGTTTTCTGCAATGCTGTAAGACAGTTTTTAATGTGTTAGAAGTTATATGCACAAAAACTAATGTTAGGACTTCAAAGATCAAGATTGTCAGTTTACAGCTTTCTGAGTCCAGTAATGTTGAAATAGTGCTGCTGTTCAAATGAAGTGAAATCAAGCCCAAATCTGCTCAAAAGCTTTTCTCTCTATCAGAGTAAGCTGTTTCATTCAGTATTAAGTGCAAATCTTGCCAAACTGATAGATGCTTATGCCTTATGAAATACAATGTTTTCTGCAATGCTGTAAGACAGTTTTTAATGTGTTAGAAGTTATATGCACAAAAACTAATGTTAGGACTTCAATGATCAAGATTGTCAGTTTACAGCTTTCTGAGTCCAGTAATGTTGAAATAGTGATTCTGTTCAAATGAAGTGAAACCAAGCCCAAATCTGCTCAAAAGCTTTTCTCTCTATCAGAGTAAGCTGTTTCATTCAGTATTAAGTGCAAATCTTGCCAAACTGATAGATGCTTATGCCTTATGAAATACAATGTTTTCTGCAATGCTGTAAGACAGTTTTTAATGTGTTAGAAGTTATATGCACAAAAACTTATGTTAGGACTTCAATGATCAAGATTGTCAGTTTACAGCTTTCTGAGTCCAGTAATGTTGAAATAGTGCTGCTGTTCAAATGAAGTGAAATCAAGCCCAAATCTGCTCAAAAGCTTTTCTCTCTATCAGAGTAAGCTGTTTCATTCAGTATTCAGTGCAAATCTTGCCAAACTGAAAGATGTTTAAGCCTTATGAAATACAATGTTTTCTGCAATGCTGTAAGACAGTTTTTAATGTGTTAGAAGTTATATGCACAAAAACTTATGTTAGGACTTCAATGATCAAGATTGTCAGTTTACAGCTTTCTGAGTCCAGTAATGTTGAAATAGTGCTGCTGTTCAAATGAAGTGAAATCAAGCCCAAATCTGCTCAAAAGCTTTTCTCTCTATCAGAGTAAGCTGTTTCATTCAGTATTAAGTGCAAATCTTGCCAAACTGATAGATGCTTATGCCTTATGAAATACAATGTTTTCTGCAATGCTGTAAGACAGTTTTTAATGTGTTAGAAGTTATATGCACAAAAACTAATGTTAGGACTTCAATGATCAAGATTGTCAGTTTACAGCTTTCTGAGTCCAGTAATGTTGAAATAGTGATTCTGTTCAAATGAAGTGAAACCAAGCCCAAATCTGCTCAAAAGCTTTTCTCTCTATCAGAGTAAGCTGTTTCATTCAGTATTAAGTGCAAATCTTGCCAAACTGATAGATGCTTATGCCTTATGAAATACAATGTTTTCTGCAATGCTGTAAGACAGTTTTTAATGTGTTAGAAGTTATATGCACAAAAACTTATGTTAGGACTTCAATGATCAAGATTGTCAGTTTACAGCTTTCTGAGTCCAGTAATGTTGAAATAGTGCTGCTGTTCAAATGAAGTGAAATCAAGCCCAAATCTGCTCAAAAGCTTTTCTCTCTATCAGAGTAAGCTGTTTCATTCAGTATTCAGTGCAAATCTTGCCAAACTGAAAGATGTTTAAGCCTTATGAAATACAATGTTTTCTGCAATGCTGTAAGACAGTTTTTAATGTGTTAGAAGTTATATGCACAAAAACTTATGTTAGGACTTCAATGATCAAGATTGTCAGTTTACAGCTTTCTGAGTCCAGTAATGTTGAAATAGTGCTGCTGTTCAAATGAAGTGAAATCAAGCCCAAATCTGCTCAAAAGCTTTTCTCTCTATCAGAGTAAGCTGTTTCATTCAGTATTAAGTGCAAATCTTGGCAAACTGATAGATGCTTATGCCTTATGAAATACAATGTTTTCTGCAATGCTGAAAGACAGTTTTTAATGTGTTAGAAGTTATATGCACAAAAACTAATGTTAGGACTTCAATGATCAAGATTGTCAGTTTACAGCTTTCTGAGTCCAGTAAAGTTGAAATAGTGCTGCTGTTCAAATGAAGTGAAATCAAGCCCAAATCTGCTCAAAAGCTTTTCTCTCTATCAGAGTAAGCTGTTTCATTCAGTATTAAGTGCAAATCTTGCCAAACTGATAGATGCTTATGCCTTATGAAATACAATGTTTTCTGCAATGCTGTAAGACAGTTTTTAATGTGTTAGAAGTTATATGCACAAATACTAATGTTTGGACTTCAATGATCAAGATTGTCAGTTTACAGCTTTCTGAGTCCAGTAATGTTGAAATAGTGATTCTGTTCAAATGAAGTGAAACCAAGCCCAAATCTGCTCAAAAGCTTTTCTCTCTATCAGAGTAAGCTGTTTCATTCAGTATTAAGTGCAAATCTTGCCAAACTGATAGATGCTTATGCCTTATGAAATACAATGTTTTCTGCAATGCTGTAAGACAGTTTTTAATGTGTTAGAAGTTATATGCACAAATACTAATGTTTGGACTTCAATGATCAAGATTGTCAGTTTACAGCTTTCTGAGTCCAGTAATGTTGAAATAGTGATTCTGTTCAAATGAAGTGAAACCAAGCCCAAATCTGCTCAAAAGCTTTTCTCTCTATCAGAGTAAGCTGTTTCATTCAGTATTAAGTGCAAATCTTGCCAAATTGATAGATGCTTATGCCTTGTGAAATACAATGTTTTCTGCAATGCTGTAAGACAGTTTTTAATGTGTTAGAAGTTATATGCACAAAAACTTATGTTAGGACTTCAATGATCAAGATTGTCAGTTTTCAGCTTTCTGAGTCCAGTAATGTTGAAATAGTGATTCTGTTCAAATGAAGTGAAACCAAGCCCAAATCTGCTCAAAAGCTTTTCTCTCTATCAGAGTAAGCTGTTTCATTCAGTATTAAGTGCAAATCTTGCCAAACTGATAGATGCTTATGCCTTATGAAATACAATGTTTTCTGCAATGCTGTAAGACAGTTTTTAATGTGTTAGAAGTTATATGCACAAATACTAATGTTTGGACTTCAATGATCAAGATTGTCAGTTTACAGCTTTCTGAGTCCAGTAATGTTGAAATAGTGATTCTGTTCAAATGAAGTGAAACCAAGCCCAAATCTGCTCAAAAGCTTTTCTCTCTATCAGAGTAAGCTGTTTCATTCAGTATTAAGTGCAAATCTTGCCAAACTGAAAGATGTTTAAGCCTTATGAAATACAATGTTTTCTGCAATGCTGTAAGACAGTTTTTAATGTGTTAGAAGTTATATGCACAAAAACTTATGTTAGGACTTCAATGATCAAGATTGTCAGTTTACAGCTTTCTGAGTCCAGTAATGTTGAAATAGTGCTGCTGTTCAAATGAAGTGAAATCAAGCCCAAATCTGCTCAAAAGCTTTTCTCTCTATCAGAGTAAGCTGTTTCATTCAGTATTAAGTGCAAATCTTGGCAAACTGATAGATGCTTATGCCTTATGAAATACAATGTTTTCTGCAATGCTGAAAGACAGTTTTCAATGTGTTAGAAGTTATATGCACAAAAACTAATGTCAGGACTTCAATGATCAAGATTGTCAGTTTACAGCTTTCTGAGTCCAGTAATGTTGAAATAGTGCTGCTGTTCAAATGAAGTGAAATCAAGCCCAAATCTGCTCAAAAGCTTTTCTCTCTATCAGAGTAAGCTGTTTCATTCAGTATTAAGTGCAAATCTTGCCAAACTGATAGATGCTTATGCCTTATGAAATACAATGTTTTCTGCAATGCTGTAAGACAGTTTTTAATGTGTTAGAAGTTATATGCACAAATACTAATGTTTGGACTTCAATGATCAAGATTGTCAGTTTACAGCTTTCTGAGTCCAGTAATGTTGAAATAGTGATTCTGTTCAAATGAAGTGAAACCAAGCCCAAATCTGCTCAAAAGCTTTTCTCTCTATTAGAGAAAGCTGTTTCATTCAGTATTCAGTGCAAATCTTGCCAAACTGAAAGATGTTTATGCCTTATGAAATACAATGTTTTCTGCAATGCTGTAAGACAGTTTTTAATGTGTTAGAAGTTATATGCACAAAAACTTATGTTAGGACTTCAATGATCAAGATTGTCAGTTTACAGCTTTCTGAGTCCAGTAATGTTGAAATAGTGCTGCTGTTCAAATGAAGTGAAATCAAGCCCAAATCTGCTCAAAAGCTTTTCTCTCTATCAGAGTAAGCTGTTTCATTCAGTATTAAGTGCAAATCTTGCCAAACTGATAGATGCTTATGCCTTATGAAATACAATGTTTTCTGCAATGCTGTAAGACAGTTTTTAATGTGTTAGAAGTTATATGCACAAAAACTAATGTTAGGACTTCAATGATCAAGATTGTCAGTTTTCAGCTTTCTGAGTCCAGTAATGTTGAAATAGTGATTCTGTTCAAATGAAGTGAAATCAAGCCCAAATCTGCTCAAAAGCTTTTCTCTCTATCAGAGTAAGCTGTTTCATTCAGTATTAAGTGCAAATCTTGCCAAACTGATAGATGCTTATGCCTTATGAAATACAATGTTTTCTGCAATGCTGAAAGACAGTTTTTAATGTGTTAGAAGTTATATGCACAAAAACTAATGTTAGGACTTCAATGATCAAGATTGTCAGTTTTCAGCTTTCTGAGTCCAGTAATGTTGAAATAGTGATTCTGTTCAAATGAAGTGAAATCAAGCCCAAATCTGCTCAAAAGCTTTTCTCTCTATTAGAGAAAGCTGTTTCATTCAGTATTAAGTGCAAATCTTGCCAAACTGATAGATGCTTATGCCTTATGAAATACAATGTTTTCTGCAATGCTGAAAGACAGTTTTTAATGTGTTAGAAGTTATATGCACAAAAACTAATGTTAGGACTTCAATGATCAAGATTGTCAGTTTACAGCTTTCTGAGTCCAGTAATGTTGAAATAGTGCTGCTGTTCAAATGAAGTGAAATCAAGCCCAAATCTGCTCAAAAGCTTTTCTCTCTATCAGAGTAAGCTGTTTCATTCAGTATTAAGTGCAAATCTTGCCAAACTGATAGATGCTTATGCCTTATGAAATACAATGTTTTCTGCAATGCTGTAAGACAGTTTTTAATGTGTTAGAAGTTATATGCACAAATACTAATGTTTGGACTTCAATGATCAAGATTGTCAGTTTACAGCTTTCTGAGTCCAGTAATGTTGAAATAGTGATTCTGTTCAAATGAAGTGAAACCAAGCCCAAATCTGCTCAAAAGCTTTTCTCTCTATCAGAGTAAGCTGTTTCATTCAGTATTAAGTGCAAATCTTGCCAAACTGATAGATGCTTATGCCTTATGAAATACAATGTTTTCTGCAATGCTGTAAGACAGTTTTTAATGTGTTAGAAGTTATATGCACAAAAACTAATGTTAGGACTTCAATGATCAAGATTGTCAGTTTTCAGCTTTCTGAGTCCAGTAATGTTGAAATAGTGCTGCTGTTCAAATGAAGTGAAATCAAGCCCAAATCTGCTCAAAAGCTTTTCTCTCTATCAGAGTAAGCTGTTTCATTCAGTATTCAGTGCAAATCTTGCCAAACTGAAAGATGTTTAAGCCTTATGAAATTCAATGTTTTCTGCAATGCTGTAAGACAGTTTTTAATGTGTTAGAAGTTATATGCACAAAAACTTATGTTAGGACTTCAATGATCAAGATTGTCAGTTTACAGCTTTCTGAGTCCAGTAATGTTGAAATAGTGCTGCTGTTCAAATGAAGTGAAATCAAGCCCAAATCTGCTCAAAAGCTTTTCTCTCTATCAGAGTAAGCTGTTTCATTCAGTATTAAGTGCAAATCTTGCCAAACTGATAGATGCTTATGCCTTATGAAATACAATGTTTTCTGCAATGCTGTAAGACAGTTTTTAATGTGTTAGAAGTTATATGCACAAAAACTAATGTTAGGACTTCAATGATCAAGATTGTCAGTTTTCAGCTTTCTGAGTCCAGTAATGTTGAAATAGTGATTCTGTTCAAATGAAGTGAAACCAAGCCCAAATCTGCTCAAAAGCTTTTCTCTCTATCAGAGTAAGCTGTTTCATTCAGTATTAAGTGCAAATCTTGCCAAACTGAAAGATGCTTATGCCTTATGAAATACAATGTTTTCTGCAATGCTGTAAGACAGTTTTTAATGTGTTAGAAGTTATATGCACAAAAACTTATGTTAAGACTTCAATGATCAAGATTGTCAGTTTACAGCTTTCTGAGTCCAGTAATGTTGAAATAGTGCTGCTGTTCAAATGAAGTGAAATCAAGCCCAAATCTGCTCAAAAGCTTTTCTCTCTATCAGAGTAAGCTGTTTCATTCAGTATTAAGTGCAAATCTTGGCAAACTGATAGATGCTTATGCCTTATGAAATACAATGTTTTCTGCAATGCTGTAAGACAGTTTTTAATGTGTTAGAAGTTATATGCACAAAAACTAATGTTAGGACTTCAATGATCAAGATTGTCAGTTTTCAGCTTTCTGAGTCCAGTAATGTTGAAATAGTGATTCTGTTCAAATGAAGTGAAACCAAGCCCAAATCTGCTCAAAAGCTTTTCTCTCTATCAGAGTAAGCTGTTTCATTCAGTATTAAGTGCAAATCTTGCCAAACTGATAGATGCTTATGCCTTATGAAATACAATGTTTTCTGCAATGCTGAAAGACAGTTTTTAATGTGTTAGAAGTTATATGCACAAAAACTAATGTTTGGACTTCAATGATCAAGATTGTCAGTTTACAGCTTTCTGAGTCCAGTAATGTTGAAATAGTGATTCTGTTCAAATGAAGTGAAACCAAGCCCAAATCTGCTCAAAAGCTTTTCTCTCTATCAGAGTAAGCTGTTTCATTCAGTATTAAGTGCAAATCTTGCCAAACTGAAAGATGTTTAAGCCTTATGAAACACAATGTTTTCTGCAATGCTGTAAGACAGTTTTTAATGTGTTAGAAGTTATATGCACAAAAACTAATGTTAGGACTTCAAAGATCAAGATTGTCAGTTTACAGCTTTCTGAGTCCAGTAATGTTGAAATAGTGCTGCTGTTCAAATGAAGTGAAATCAAGCCCAAATCTGCTCAAAAGCTTTTCTCTCTATCAGAGTAAGCTGTTTCATTCAGTATTAAGTGCAAATCTTGCCAAACTGATAGATGCTTATGCCTTATGAAATACAATGTTTTCTGCAATGCTGTAAGACAGTTTTTAATGTGTTAGAAGTTATATGCACAAAAACTAATGTTAGGACTTCAATGATCAAGATTGTCAGTTTACAGCTTTCTGAGTCCAGTAATGTTGAAATAGTGATTCTGTTCAAATGAAGTGAAACCAAGCCCAAATCTGCTCAAAAGCTTTTCTCTCTATCAGAGTAAGCTGTTTCATTCAGTATTAAGTGCAAATCTTGCCAAACTGATAGATGCTTATGCCTTATGAAATACAATGTTTTCTGCAATGCTGTAAGACAGTTTTTAATGTGTTAGAAGTTATATGCACAAAAACTTATGTTAGGACTTCAATGATCAAGATTGTCAGTTTACAGCTTTCTGAGTCCAGTAATGTTGAAATAGTGCTGCTGTTCAAATGAAGTGAAATCAAGCCCAAATCTGCTCAAAAGCTTTTCTCTCTATCAGAGTAAGCTGTTTCATTCAGTATTCAGTGCAAATCTTGCCAAACTGAAAGATGTTTAAGCCTTATGAAATACAATGTTTTCTGCAATGCTGTAAGACAGTTTTTAATGTGTTAGAAGTTATATGCACAAAAACTTATGTTAGGACTTCAATGATCAAGATTGTCAGTTTACAGCTTTCTGAGTCCAGTAATGTTGAAATAGTGCTGCTGTTCAAATGAAGTGAAATCAAGCCCAAATCTGCTCAAAAGCTTTTCTCTCTATCAGAGTAAGCTGTTTCATTCAGTATTAAGTGCAAATCTTGCCAAACTGATAGATGCTTATGCCTTATGAAATACAATGTTTTCTGCAATGCTGTAAGACAGTTTTTAATGTGTTAGAAGTTATATGCACAAAAACTAATGTTAGGACTTCAATGATCAAGATTGTCAGTTTACAGCTTTCTGAGTCCAGTAATGTTGAAATAGTGATTCTGTTCAAATGAAGTGAAACCAAGCCCAAATCTGCTCAAAAGCTTTTCTCTCTATCAGAGTAAGCTGTTTCATTCAGTATTAAGTGCAAATCTTGCCAAACTGATAGATGCTTATGCCTTATGAAATACAATGTTTTCTGCAATGCTGTAAGACAGTTTTTAATGTGTTAGAAGTTATATGCACAAAAACTTATGTTAGGACTTCAATGATCAAGATTGTCAGTTTACAGCTTTCTGAGTCCAGTAATGTTGAAATAGTGCTGCTGTTCAAATGAAGTGAAATCAAGCCCAAATCTGCTCAAAAGCTTTTCTCTCTATCAGAGTAAGCTGTTTCATTCAGTATTCAGTGCAAATCTTGCCAAACTGAAAGATGTTTAAGCCTTATGAAATACAATGTTTTCTGCAATGCTGTAAGACAGTTTTTAATGTGTTAGAAGTTATATGCACAAAAACTTATGTTAGGACTTCAATGATCAAGATTGTCAGTTTACAGCTTTCTGAGTCCAGTAATGTTGAAATAGTGCTGCTGTTCAAATGAAGTGAAATCAAGCCCAAATCTGCTCAAAAGCTTTTCTCTCTATCAGAGTAAGCTGTTTCATTCAGTATTAAGTGCAAATCTTGGCAAACTGATAGATGCTTATGCCTTATGAAATACAATGTTTTCTGCAATGCTGAAAGACAGTTTTTAATGTGTTAGAAGTTATATGCACAAAAACTAATGTTAGGACTTCAATGATCAAGATTGTCAGTTTACAGCTTTCTGAGTCCAGTAAAGTTGAAATAGTGCTGCTGTTCAAATGAAGTGAAATCAAGCCCAAATCTGCTCAAAAGCTTTTCTCTCTATCAGAGTAAGCTGTTTCATTCAGTATTAAGTGCAAATCTTGCCAAACTGATAGATGCTTATGCCTTATGAAATACAATGTTTTCTGCAATGCTGTAAGACAGTTTTTAATGTGTTAGAAGTTATATGCACAAATACTAATGTTTGGACTTCAATGATCAAGATTGTCAGTTTACAGCTTTCTGAGTCCAGTAATGTTGAAATAGTGATTCTGTTCAAATGAAGTGAAACCAAGCCCAAATCTGCTCAAAAGCTTTTCTCTCTATCAGAGTAAGCTGTTTCATTCAGTATTAAGTGCAAATCTTGCCAAACTGATAGATGCTTATGCCTTATGAAATACAATGTTTTCTGCAATGCTGTAAGACAGTTTTTAATGTGTTAGAAGTTATATGCACAAATACTAATGTTTGGACTTCAATGATCAAGATTGTCAGTTTACAGCTTTCTGAGTCCAGTAATGTTGAAATAGTGATTCTGTTCAAATGAAGTGAAACCAAGCCCAAATCTGCTCAAAAGCTTTTCTCTCTATCAGAGTAAGCTGTTTCATTCAGTATTAAGTGCAAATCTTGCCAAATTGATAGATGCTTATGCCTTGTGAAATACAATGTTTTCTGCAATGCTGTAAGACAGTTTTTAATGTGTTAGAAGTTATATGCACAAAAACTTATGTTAGGACTTCAATGATCAAGATTGTCAGTTTTCAGCTTTCTGAGTCCAGTAATGTTGAAATAGTGATTCTGTTCAAATGAAGTGAAACCAAGCCCAAATCTGCTCAAAAGCTTTTCTCTCTATCAGAGTAAGCTGTTTCATTCAGTATTAAGTGCAAATCTTGCCAAACTGATAGATGCTTATGCCTTATGAAATACAATGTTTTCTGCAATGCTGTAAGACAGTTTTTAATGTGTTAGAAGTTATATGCACAAATACTAATGTTTGGACTTCAATGATCAAGATTGTCAGTTTACAGCTTTCTGAGTCCAGTAATGTTGAAATAGTGATTCTGTTCAAATGAAGTGAAACCAAGCCCAAATCTGCTCAAAAGCTTTTCTCTCTATCAGAGTAAGCTGTTTCATTCAGTATTAAGTGCAAATCTTGCCAAACTGAAAGATGTTTAAGCCTTATGAAATACAATGTTTTCTGCAATGCTGTAAGACAGTTTTTAATGTGTTAGAAGTTATATGCACAAAAACTTATGTTAGGACTTCAATGATCAAGATTGTCAGTTTACAGCTTTCTGAGTCCAGTAATGTTGAAATAGTGCTGCTGTTCAAATGAAGTGAAATCAAGCCCAAATCTGCTCAAAAGCTTTTCTCTCTATCAGAGTAAGCTGTTTCATTCAGTATTAAGTGCAAATCTTGGCAAACTGATAGATGCTTATGCCTTATGAAATACAATGTTTTCTGCAATGCTGAAAGACAGTTTTCAATGTGTTAGAAGTTATATGCACAAAAACTAATGTCAGGACTTCAATGATCAAGATTGTCAGTTTACAGCTTTCTGAGTCCAGTAATGTTGAAATAGTGCTGCTGTTCAAATGAAGTGAAATCAAGCCCAAATCTGCTCAAAAGCTTTTCTCTCTATCAGAGTAAGCTGTTTCATTCAGTATTAAGTGCAAATCTTGCCAAACTGATAGATGCTTATGCCTTATGAAATACAATGTTTTCTGCAATGCTGTAAGACAGTTTTTAATGTGTTAGAAGTTATATGCACAAATACTAATGTTTGGACTTCAATGATCAAGATTGTCAGTTTACAGCTTTCTGAGTCCAGTAATGTTGAAATAGTGATTCTGTTCAAATGAAGTGAAACCAAGCCCAAATCTGCTCAAAAGCTTTTCTCTCTATCAGAGTAAGCTGTTTCATTCAGTATTAAGTGCAAATCTTGCCAAACTGATAGATGCTTATGCCTTATGAAATACAATGTTTTCTGCAATGCTGTAAGACAGTTTTTAATGTGTTAGAAGTTATATGCACAAAAACTTATGTTAGGACTTCAATGATCAAGATTGTCAGTTTTCAGCTTTCTGAGTCCAGTAATGTTGAAATAGTGATTCTGTTCAAATGAAGTGAACCCAAGCCCAAATCTGCTCAAAAGCTTTTCTCTCTATCAGAGTAAGCTGTTTCATTCAGTATTAAGTGCAAATCTTGCCAAACTGATAGATGCTTATGCCTTATGAAATACAATGTTTTCTGCAATGCTGTAAGACAGTTTTTAATGTGTTAGAAGTTATATGCACAAATACTAATGTTTGGACTTCAATGATCAAGATTGTCAGTTTACAGCTTTCTGAGTCCAGTAATGTTGAAATAGTGATTCTGTTCAAATGAAGTGAAACCAAGCCCAAATCTGCTCAAAAGCTTTTCTCTCTATCAGAGTAAGCTGTTTCATTCAGTATTAAGTGCAAATCTTGCCAAACTGATAGATGCTTATGCCTTATGAAATACAATGTTTTCTGCAATGCTGTAAGACAGTTTTTAATGTGTTAGAAGTTATATGCACAAAAACTAATGTTAGGACTTCAATGATCAAGATTGTCAGTTTTCAGCTTTCTGAGTCCAGTAATGTTGAAATAGTGATTCTGTTCAAATGAAGTGAAACCAAGCCCAAATCTGCTCAAAAGCTTTTCTCTCTATCAGAGTAAGCTGTTTCATTCAGTATTAAGTGCAAATCCTGGCAAACTGATAGATGCTTATGCCTTATGAAATACAATGTTTTCTGCAATGCTGAAAGACAGTTTTTAATGTGTTAGAAGTTATATGCACAAAAACTAATGTTAGGACTTCAATGATCAAGATTGTCAGTTTACAGCTTTCTGAGTCCAGTAATGTTGAAATAGTGCTGCTGTTCAAATGAAGTGAAATCAAGCCCAAATCTGCTCAAAAGCTTTTCTCTCTATCAGAGTAAGCTGTTTCATTCAGTATTAAGTGCAAATCTTGCCAAACTGATAGATGCTTATGCCTTATGAAATACAATGTTTTCTGCAATGCTGTAAGACAGTTTTAATGTGTTAGAAGTTATATGCACAAATACTAATGTTTGGACTTCAATGATCAAGATTGTCAGTTTACAGCTTTCTGAGTCCAGTAATGTTGAAATAGTGATTCTGTTCAAATGAAGTGAAACCAAGCCCAAATCTGCTCAAAAGCTTTTCTCTCTATCAGAGTAAGCTGTTTCATTCAGTATTAAGTGCAAATCTTGCCAAACTGAAAGATGTTTAAGCCTTATGAAACACAATGTTTTCTGCAATGCTGTAAGACAGTTTTTAATGTGTTAGAAGTTATATGCACAAAAACTAATGTTAGGACTTCAAAGATCAAGATTGTCAGTTTACAGCTTTCTGAGTCCAGTAATGTTGAAATAGTGCTGCTGTTCAAATGAAGTGAAATCAAGCCCAAATCTGCTCAAAAGCTTTTCTCTCTATCAGAGTAAGCTGTTTCATTCAGTATTAAGTGCAAATCTTGGCAAACTGATAGATGCTTATGCCTTATGAAATACAATGTTTTCTGCAATGCTGAAAGACAGTTTTTAATGTGTTAGAAGTTATATGCACAAAAACTAATGTCAGGACTTCAATGATCAAGATTGTCAGTTTACAGCTTTCTGAGTCCAGTAATGTTGAAATAGTGCTGCTGTTCAAATGAAGTGAAATCAAGCCCAAATCTGCTCAAAAGCTTTTCTCTCTATCAGAGTAAGCTGTTTCATTCAGTATTAAGTGCAAATCTTGCCAAACTGATAGATGCTTATGCCTTATGAAATACAATGTTTTCTGCAATGCTGTAAGACAGTTTTTAATGTGTTAGAAGTTATATGCACAAATACTAATGTTTGGACTTCAATGATCAAGATTGTCAGTTTACAGCTTTCTGAGTCCAGTAATGTTGAAATAGTGATTCTGTTCAAATGAAGTGAAACCAAGCCCAAATCTGCTCAAAAGCTTTTCTCTCTATCAGAGTAAGCTGTTTCATTCAGTATTAAGTGCAAATCTTGCCAAACTGATAGATGCTTATGCCTTATGAAATACAATGTTTTCTGCAATGCTGTAAGACAGTTTTTAATGTGTTAGAAGTTATATGCACAAAAACTTATGTTAGGACTTCAATGATCAAGATTGTCAGTTTTCAGCTTTCTGAGTCCAGTAATGTTGAAATAGTGATTCTGTTCAAATGAAGTGAACCCAAGCCCAAATCTGCTCAAAAGCTTTTCTCTCTATCAGAGTAAGCTGTTTCATTCAGTATTAAGAGCAAATCTTGCCAAACTGATAGATGCTTATGCCTTATGAAATACAATGTTTTCTGCAATGCTGTAAGACAGTTTTTAATGTGTTAGAAGTTATATGCACAAATACTAATGTTTGGACTTCAATGATCAAGATTGTCAGTTTACAGCTTTCTGAGTCCAGTAATGTTGAAATAGTGATTCTGTTCAAATGAAGTGAAACCAAGCCCAAATCTGCTCAAAAGCTTTTCTCTCTATCAGAGTAAGCTGTTTCATTCAGTATTAAGTGCAAATCTTGCCAAACTGATAGATGCTTATGCCTTATGAAATACAATGTTTTCTGCAATGCTGAAAGACAGTTTTCAATGTGTTAGAAGTTATATGCACAAAAACTAATGTCAGGACTTCAATGATCAAGATTGTCAGTTTACAGCTTTCTGAGTCCAGTAATGTTGAAATAGTGCTGCTGTTCAAATGAAGTGAAATCAAGCCCAAATCTGCTCAAAAGCTTTTCTCTCTATCAGAGTAAGCTGTTTCATTCAGTATTAAGTGCAAATCTTGGCAAACTGATAGATGCTTATGCCTTATGAAATACAATGTTTTCTGCAATGCTGAAAGACAGTTTTCAATGTGTTAGAAGTTATATGCACAAAAACTAATGTCAGGACTTCAATGATCAAGATTGTCAGTTTACAGCTTTCTGAGTCCAGTAATGTTGAAATAGTGCTGCTGTTCAAATGAAGTGAAATCAAGCCCAAATCTGCTCAAAAGCTTTTCTCTCTATCAGAGTAAGCTGTTTCATTCAGTATTAAGTGCAAATCTTGCCAAACTGATAGATGCTTATGCCTTATGAAATACAATGTTTTCTGCAATGCTGTAAGACAGTTTTTAATGTGTTAGAAGTTATATGCACAAATACTAATGTTTGGACTTCAATGATCAAGATTGTCAGTTTACAGCTTTCTGAGTCCAGTAATGTTGAAATAGTGATTCTGTTCAAATGAAGTGAAACCAAGCCCAAATCTGCTCAAAAGCTTTTCTCTCTATCAGAGTAAGCTGTTTCATTCAGTATTAAGTGCAAATCTTGCCAAACTGATAGATGCTTATGCCTTATGAAATACAATGTTTTCTGCAATGCTGTAAGACAGTTTTTAATGTGTTAGAAGTTATATGCACAAAAACTTATGTTAGGACTTCAATGATCAAGATTGTCAGTTTTCAGCTTTCTGAGTCCAGTAATGTTGAAATAGTGATTCTGTTCAAATGAAGTGAACCCAAGCCCAAATCTGCTCAAAAGCTTTTCTCTCTATCAGAGTAAGCTGTTTCATTCAGTATTAAGTGCAAATCTTGCCAAACTGATAGATGCTTATGCCTTATGAAATACAATGTTTTCTGCAATGCTGTAAGACAGTTTTTAATGTGTTAGAAGTTATATGCACAAATACTAATGTTTGGACTTCAATGATCAAGATTGTCAGTTTACAGCTTTCTGAGTCCAGTAATGTTGAAATAGTGATTCTGTTCAAATGAAGTGAAACCAAGCCCAAATCTGCTCAAAAGCTTTTCTCTCTATCAGAGTAAGCTGTTTCATTCAGTATTAAGTGCAAATCTTGCCAAACTGATAGATGCTTATGCCTTATGAAATACAATGTTTTCTGCAATGCTGTAAGACAGTTTTTAATGTGTTAGAAGTTATATGCACAAAAACTAATGTTAGGACTTCAATGATCAAGATTGTCAGTTTTCAGCTTTCTGAGTCCAGTAATGTTGAAATAGTGATTCTGTTCAAATGAAGTGAAACCAAGCCCAAATCTGCTCAAAAGCTTTTCTCTCTATCAGAGTAAGCTGTTTCATTCAGTATTAAGTGCAAATCCTGGCAAACTGATAGATGCTTATGCCTTATGAAATACAATGTTTTCTGCAATGCTGAAAGACAGTTTTTAATGTGTTAGAAGTTATATGCACAAAAACTAATGTTAGGACTTCAATGATCAAGATTGTCAGTTTACAGCTTTCTGAGTCCAGTAATGTTGAAATAGTGCTGCTGTTCAAATGAAGTGAAATCAAGCCCAAATCTGCTCAAAAGCTTTTCTCTCTATCAGAGTAAGCTGTTTCATTCAGTATTAAGTGCAAATCTTGCCAAACTGATAGATGCTTATGCCTTATGAAATACAATGTTTTCTGCAATGCTGTAAGACAGTTTTAATGTGTTAGAAGTTATATGCACAAATACTAATGTTTGGACTTCAATGATCAAGATTGTCAGTTTACAGCTTTCTGAGTCCAGTAATGTTGAAATAGTGATTCTGTTCAAATGAAGTGAAACCAAGCCCAAATCTGCTCAAAAGCTTTTCTCTCTATCAGAGTAAGCTGTTTCATTCAGTATTAAGTGCAAATCTTGCCAAACTGAAAGATGTTTAAGCCTTATGAAACACAATGTTTTCTGCAATGCTGTAAGACAGTTTTTAATGTGTTAGAAGTTATATGCACAAAAACTAATGTTAGGACTTCAAAGATCAAGATTGTCAGTTTACAGCTTTCTGAGTCCAGTAATGTTGAAATAGTGCTGCTGTTCAAATGAAGTGAAATCAAGCCCAAATCTGCTCAAAAGCTTTTCTCTCTATCAGAGTAAGCTGTTTCATTCAGTATTAAGTGCAAATCTTGGCAAACTGATAGATGCTTATGCCTTATGAAATACAATGTTTTCTGCAATGCTGAAAGACAGTTTTTAATGTGTTAGAAGTTATATGCACAAAAACTAATGTCAGGACTTCAATGATCAAGATTGTCAGTTTACAGCTTTCTGAGTCCAGTAATGTTGAAATAGTGCTGCTGTTCAAATGAAGTGAAATCAAGCCCAAATCTGCTCAAAAGCTTTTCTCTCTATCAGAGTAAGCTGTTTCATTCAGTATTAAGTGCAAATCTTGCCAAACTGATAGATGCTTATGCCTTATGAAATACAATGTTTTCTGCAATGCTGTAAGACAGTTTTTAATGTGTTAGAAGTTATATGCACAAATACTAATGTTTGGACTTCAATGATCAAGATTGTCAGTTTACAGCTTTCTGAGTCCAGTAATGTTGAAATAGTGATTCTGTTCAAATGAAGTGAAACCAAGCCCAAATCTGCTCAAAAGCTTTTCTCTCTATCAGAGTAAGCTGTTTCATTCAGTATTAAGTGCAAATCTTGCCAAACTGATAGATGCTTATGCCTTATGAAATACAATGTTTTCTGCAATGCTGTAAGACAGTTTTTAATGTGTTAGAAGTTATATGCACAAAAACTTATGTTAGGACTTCAATGATCAAGATTGTCAGTTTTCAGCTTTCTGAGTCCAGTAATGTTGAAATAGTGATTCTGTTCAAATGAAGTGAACCCAAGCCCAAATCTGCTCAAAAGCTTTTCTCTCTATCAGAGTAAGCTGTTTCATTCAGTATTAAGAGCAAATCTTGCCAAACTGATAGATGCTTATGCCTTATGAAATACAATGTTTTCTGCAATGCTGTAAGACAGTTTTTAATGTGTTAGAAGTTATATGCACAAATACTAATGTTTGGACTTCAATGATCAAGATTGTCAGTTTACAGCTTTCTGAGTCCAGTAATGTTGAAATAGTGATTCTGTTCAAATGAAGTGAAACCAAGCCCAAATCTGCTCAAAAGCTTTTCTCTCTATCAGAGTAAGCTGTTTCATTCAGTATTAAGTGCAAATCTTGCCAAACTGATAGATGCTTATGCCTTATGAAATACAATGTTTTCTGCAATGCTGTAAGACAGTTTTTAATGTGTTAGAAGTTATATGCACAAAAACTAATGTTAGGACTTCAATGATCAAGATTGTCAGTTTTCAGCTTTCTGAGTCCAGTAATGTTGAAATAGTGATTCTGTTCAAATGAAGTGAAACCAAGCCCAAATCTGCTCAAAAGCTTTTCTCTCTATCAGAGTAAGCTGTTTCATTCAGTATTAAGTGCAAATCTTGCCAAACTGATAGATGCTTACGCCTTATGAAATACAATGTTTTCTGCAATGCTGTAAGACAGTTTTTAATGTGTTAGAAGTTATATGCACAAAAACTTATGTTAGGACTTCAATGATCAAGATTGTCAGTTTACAGCTTTTTGAGTCCAGTAATGTTGAAATAGTGATTCTGTTCAAATGAAGTGAAACCAAGCCCAAATCTGCTCAAAAGCTTTTCTCTCTATCAGAGTAAGCTGTTTCATTCAGTATTAAGTGCAAATCTTGCCAAACTGAAAGATGCTTATGCCTTATGAAATACAATGTTTTCTGCAATGCTGTAAGACAGTTTTTAATGTGTTAGAAGTTATATGCACAAAAACTAATGTTAGGACTTCAAAGATCAAGATTGTCAGTTTACAGCTTTCTGAGTCCAGTAATGTTGAAATAGTGCTGCTGTTCAAATGAAGTGAAATCAAGCCCAAATCTGCTCAAAAGCTTTTCTCTCTATCAGAGTAAGCTGTTTCATTCAGTATTAAGTGCAAATCTTGCCAAACTGATAGATGCTTATGCCTTTATGAAATACAATGTTTTCTGCAATGCTGTAAGACAGTTTTTAATGTGTTAGAAGTTATATGCACAAAAACTAATGTTAGGACTTCAATGATCAAGATTGTCAGTTTACAGCTTTCTGATTCCAGTAATGTTGAAATAGTGATTCTGTTCAAATGAAGTGAAACCAAGCCCAAATCTGCTCAAAAGCTTTTCTCTCTATCAGAGTAAGCTGTTTCATTCAGTATTAAGTGCAAATCTTGCCAAACTGATAGATGCTTATGCCTTATGAAATATAATGTTTTCTGCAATGCTGTAAGACAGTTTTTAATGTGTTAGAAGTTATATGCACAAAAATTATGTTAGGACTTCAATGATCAAGATTGTCAGTTTACAGCTTTCTGAGTCCAGTAATGTTGAAATAGTGCTGCTGTTCAAATGAAGTGAAATCAAGCCCAAATCTGCTCAAAAGCTTTTCTCTCTATCAGAGTAAGCTGTTTCATTCAGTATTCAGTGCAAATCTTGCCAAACTGAAAGATGTTTAAGCCTTATGAAATACAATGTTTTCTGCAATGCTGTAAGACAGTTTTTAATGTGTTAGAAGTTATATGCACAAAAACTTATGTTAGGACTTCAATGATCAAGATTGTCAGTTTACAGCTTTCTGAGTCCAGTAATGTTGAAATAGTGCTGCTGTTCAAATGAAGTGAAATCAAGCCCAAATCTGCTCAAAAGCTTTTCTCTCTATCAGAGTAAGCTGTTTCATTCAGTATTAAGTGCAAATCCTGGCAAACTGATAGATGCTTATGCCTTATGAAATACAATGTTTTCTGCAATGCTGAAAGACAGTTTTTAATGTGTTAGAAGTTATATGCACAAAAACTAATGTTAGGACTTCAATGATCAAGATTGTCAGTTTACAGCTTTCTGAGTCCAGTAATGTTGAAATAGTGCTGCTGTTCAAATGAAGTGAAATCAAGCCCAAATCTGCTCAAAAGCTTTTCTCTCTATCAGAGTAAGCTGTTTCATTCAGTATTAAGTGCAAATCTTGCCAAACTGATAGATGCTTATGCCTTATGAAATACAATGTTTTCTGCAATGCTGTAAGACAGTTTTAATGTGTTAGAAGTTATATGCACAAATACTAATGTTTGGACTTCAATGATCAAGATTGTCAGTTTACAGCTTTCTGAGTCCAGTAATGTTGAAATAGTGATTCTGTTCAAATGAAGTGAAACCAAGCCCAAATCTGCTCAAAAGCTTTTCTCTCTATCAGAGTAAGCTGTTTCATTCAGTATTCAGTGCAAATCTTGCCAAACTGAAAGATGTTTAAGCCTTATGAAATACAATGTTTTCTGCAATGCTGTAAGACAGTTTTTAATGTGTTAGAAGTTATATGCACAAAAACTTATGTTAGGACTTCAATGATCAAGATTGTCAGTTTACAGCTTTCTGAGTCCAGTAATGTTGAAATAGTGCTGCTGTTCAAATGAAGTGAAATCAAGCCCAAATCTGCTCAAAAGCTTTTCTCTCTATCAGAGTAAGCTGTTTCATTCAGTATTAAGTGCAAATCTTGGCAAACTGATAGATGCTTATGCCTTATGAAATACAATGTTTTCTGCAATGCTGAAAGACAGTTTTTAATGTGTTAGAAGTTATATGCACAAAAACTAATGTTAGGACTTCAATGATCAAGATTGTCAGTTTACAGCTTTCTGAGTCCAGTAAAGTTGAAATAGTGCTGCTGTTCAAATGAAGTGAAATCAAGCCCAAATCTGCTCAAAAGCTTTTCTCTCTATCAGAGTAAGCTGTTTCATTCAGTATTAAGTGCAAATCTTGCCAAACTGATAGATGCTTATGCCTTATGAAATACAATGTTTTCTGCAATGCTGTAAGACAGTTTTTAATGTGTTAGAAGTTATATGCACAAATACTAATGTTTGGACTTCAATGATCAAGATTGTCAGTTTACAGCTTTCTGAGTCCAGTAATGTTGAAATAGTGATTCTGTTCAAATGAAGTGAAACCAAGCCCAAATCTGCTCAAAAGCTTTTCTCTCTATCAGAGTAAGCTGTTTCATTCAGTATTAAGTGCAAATCTTGCCAAACTGATAGATGCTTATGCCTTATGAAATACAATGTTTTCTGCAATGCTGTAAGACAGTTTTTAATGTGTTAGAAGTTATATGCACAAATACTAATGTTTGGACTTCAATGATCAAGATTGTCAGTTTACAGCTTTCTGAGTCCAGTAATGTTGAAATAGTGATTCTGTTCAAATGAAGTGAAACCAAGCCCAAATCTGCTCAAAAGCTTTTCTCTCTATCAGAGTAAGCTGTTTCATTCAGTATTAAGTGCAAATCTTGCCAAATTGATAGATGCTTATGCCTTGTGAAATACAATGTTTTCTGCAATGCTGTAAGACAGTTTTTAATGTGTTAGAAGTTATATGCACAAAAACTTATGTTAGGACTTCAATGATCAAGATTGTCAGTTTTCAGCTTTCTGAGTCCAGTAATGTTGAAATAGTGATTCTGTTCAAATGAAGTGAAACCAAGCCCAAATCTGCTCAAAAGCTTTTCTCTCTATCAGAGTAAGCTGTTTCATTCAGTATTAAGTGCAAATCTTGCCAAACTGATAGATGCTTATGCCTTATGAAATACAATGTTTTCTGCAATGCTGTAAGACAGTTTTTAATGTGTTAGAAGTTATATGCACAAATACTAATGTTTGGACTTCAATGATCAAGATTGTCAGTTTACAGCTTTCTGAGTCCAGTAATGTTGAAATAGTGATTCTGTTCAAATGAAGTGAAACCAAGCCCAAATCTGCTCAAAAGCTTTTCTCTCTATCAGAGTAAGCTGTTTCATTCAGTATTAAGTGCAAATCTTGCCAAACTGAAAGATGTTTAAGCCTTATGAAATACAATGTTTTCTGCAATGCTGTAAGACAGTTTTTAATGTGTTAGAAGTTATATGCACAAAAACTTATGTTAGGACTTCAATGATCAAGATTGTCAGTTTACAGCTTTCTGAGTCCAGTAATGTTGAAATAGTGCTGCTGTTCAAATGAAGTGAAATCAAGCCCAAATCTGCTCAAAAGCTTTTCTCTCTATCAGAGTAAGCTGTTTCATTCAGTATTAAGTGCAAATCTTGGCAAACTGATAGATGCTTATGCCTTATGAAATACAATGTTTTCTGCAATGCTGAAAGACAGTTTTCAATGTGTTAGAAGTTATATGCACAAAAACTAATGTCAGGACTTCAATGATCAAGATTGTCAGTTTACAGCTTTCTGAGTCCAGTAATGTTGAAATAGTGCTGCTGTTCAAATGAAGTGAAATCAAGCCCAAATCTGCTCAAAAGCTTTTCTCTCTATCAGAGTAAGCTGTTTCATTCAGTATTAAGTGCAAATCTTGCCAAACTGATAGATGCTTATGCCTTATGAAATACAATGTTTTCTGCAATGCTGTAAGACAGTTTTTAATGTGTTAGAAGTTATATGCACAAATACTAATGTTTGGACTTCAATGATCAAGATTGTCAGTTTACAGCTTTCTGAGTCCAGTAATGTTGAAATAGTGATTCTGTTCAAATGAAGTGAAACCAAGCCCAAATCTGCTCAAAAGCTTTTCTCTCTATCAGAGTAAGCTGTTTCATTCAGTATTAAGTGCAAATCTTGCCAAACTGATAGATGCTTATGCCTTATGAAATACAATGTTTTCTGCAATGCTGTAAGACAGTTTTTAATGTGTTAGAAGTTATATGCACAAAAACTTATGTTAGGACTTCAATGATCAAGATTGTCAGTTTTCAGCTTTCTGAGTCCAGTAATGTTGAAATAGTGATTCTGTTCAAATGAAGTGAACCCAAGCCCAAATCTGCTCAAAAGCTTTTCTCTCTATCAGAGTAAGCTGTTTCATTCAGTATTAAGTGCAAATCTTGCCAAACTGATAGATGCTTATGCCTTATGAAATACAATGTTTTCTGCAATGCTGTAAGACAGTTTTTAATGTGTTAGAAGTTATATGCACAAATACTAATGTTTGGACTTCAATGATCAAGATTGTCAGTTTACAGCTTTCTGAGTCCAGTAATGTTGAAATAGTGATTCTGTTCAAATGAAGTGAAACCAAGCCCAAATCTGCTCAAAAGCTTTTCTCTCTATCAGAGTAAGCTGTTTCATTCAGTATTAAGTGCAAATCTTGCCAAACTGATAGATGCTTATGCCTTATGAAATACAATGTTTTCTGCAATGCTGTAAGACAGTTTTTAATGTGTTAGAAGTTATATGCACAAAAATTAATGTTAGGACTTCAATGATCAAGATTGTCAGTTTTCAGCTTTCTGAGTCCAGTAATGTTGAAATAGTGATTCTGTTCAAATGAAGTGAAACCAAGCCCAAATCTGCTCAAAAGCTTTTCTCTCTATCAGAGTAAGCTGTTTCATTCAGTATTAAGTGCAAATCTTGGCAAACTGATAGATGCTTATGCCTTATGAAATACAATGTTTTCTGCAATGCTGAAAGACAGTTTTCAATGTGTTAGAAGTTATATGCACAAAAACTAATGTCAGGACTTCAATGATCAAGATTGTCAGTTTACAGCTTTCTGAGTCCAGTAATGTTGAAATAGTGATTCTGTTCAAATGAAGTGAAACCAAGCCCAAATCTGCTCAAAAGCTTTTCTCTCTATCAGAGTAAGCTGTTTCATTCAGTATTAAGTGCAAATCTTGCCAAACTGAAAGATGTTTAAGCCTTATGAAACACAATGTTTTCTGCAATGCTGTAAGACAGTTTTTAATGTGTTAGAAGTTATATGCACAAAAACTAATGTTAGGACTTCAAAGATCAAGATTGTCAGTTTACAGCTTTCTGAGTCCAGTAATGTTGAAATAGTGCTGCTGTTCAAATGAAGTGAAATCAAGCCCAAATCTGCTCAAAAGCTTTTCTCTCTATCAGAGTAAGCTGTTTCATTCAGTATTAAGTGCAAATCTTGGCAAACTGATAGATGCTTATGCCTTATGAAATACAATGTTTTCTGCAATGCTGAAAGACAGTTTTTAATGTGTTAGAAGTTATATGCACAAAAACTAATGTCAGGACTTCAATGATCAAGATTGTCAGTTTACAGCTTTCTGAGTCCAGTAATGTTGAAATAGTGCTGCTGTTCAAATGAAGTGAAATCAAGCCCAAATCTGCTCAAAAGCTTTTCTCTCTATCAGAGTAAGCTGTTTCATTCAGTATTAAGTGCAAATCTTGCCAAACTGATAGATGCTTATGCCTTATGAAATACAATGTTTTCTGCAATGCTGTAAGACAGTTTTTAATGTGTTAGAAGTTATATGCACAAATACTAATGTTTGGACTTCAATGATCAAGATTGTCAGTTTACAGCTTTCTGAGTCCAGTAATGTTGAAATAGTGATTCTGTTCAAATGAAGTGAAACCAAGCCCAAATCTGCTCAAAAGCTTTTCTCTCTATCAGAGTAAGCTGTTTCATTCAGTATTAAGTGCAAATCTTGCCAAACTGATAGATGCTTATGCCTTATGAAATACAATGTTTTCTGCAATGCTGTAAGACAGTTTTTAATGTGTTAGAAGTTATATGCACAAAAACTTATGTTAGGACTTCAATGATCAAGATTGTCAGTTTTCAGCTTTCTGAGTCCAGTAATGTTGAAATAGTGATTCTGTTCAAATGAAGTGAACCCAAGCCCAAATCTGCTCAAAAGCTTTTCTCTCTATCAGAGTAAGCTGTTTCATTCAGTATTAAGTGCAAATCTTGCCAAACTGATAGATGCTTATGCCTTATGAAATACAATGTTTTCTGCAATGCTGTAAGACAGTTTTTAATGTGTTAGAAGTTATATGCACAAATACTAATGTTTGGACTTCAATGATCAAGATTGTCAGTTTACAGCTTTCTGAGTCCAGTAATGTTGAAATAGTGATTCTGTTCAAATGAAGTGAAACCAAGCCCAAATCTGCTCAAAAGCTTTTCTCTCTATCAGAGTAAGCTGTTTCATTCAGTATTAAGTGCAAATCTTGCCAAACTGATAGATGCTTATGCCTTATGAAATACAATGTTTTCTGCAATGCTGTAAGACAGTTTTTAATGTGTTAGAAGTTATATGCACAAAAACTAATGTTAGGACTTCAATGATCAAGATTGTCAGTTTTCAGCTTTCTGAGTCCAGTAATGTTGAAATAGTGATTCTGTTCAAATGAAGTGAAACCAAGCCCAAATCTGCTCAAAAGCTTTTCTCTCTATCAGAGTAAGCTGTTTCATTCAGTATTAAGTGCAAATCTTGCCAAACTGATAGATGCTTACGCCTTATGAAATACAATGTTTTCTGCAATGCTGTAAGACAGTTTTTAATGTGTTAGAAGTTATATGCACAAAAACTTATGTTAGGACTTCAATGATCAAGATTGTCAGTTTACAGCTTTTTGAGTCCAGTAATGTTGAAATAGTGATTCTGTTCAAATGAAGTGAAACCAAGCCCAAATCTGCTCAAAAGCTTTTCTCTCTATCAGAGTAAGCTGTTTCATTCAGTATTAAGTGCAAATCTTGCCAAACTGAAAGATGCTTATGCCTTATGAAATACAATGTTTTCTGCAATGCTGTAAGACAGTTTTTAATGTGTTAGAAGTTATATGCACAAAAACTAATGTTAGGACTTCAAAGATCAAGATTGTCAGTTTACAGCTTTCTGAGTCCAGTAATGTTGAAATAGTGCTGCTGTTCAAATGAAGTGAAATCAAGCCCAAATCTGCTCAAAAGCTTTTCTCTCTATCAGAGTAAGCTGTTTCATTCAGTATTAAGTGCAAATCTTGCCAAACTGATAGATGCTTATGCCTTATGAAATACAATGTTTTCTGCAATGCTGTAAGACAGTTTTTAATGTGTTAGAAGTTATATGCACAAAAACTAATGTCAGGACTTCAAAGATCAAGATTGTCAGTTTACAGCTTTCTGAGTCCAGTAATGTTGAAATAGTGCTGCTGTTCAAATGAAGTGAAATCAAGCCCAAATCTGCTCAAAAGCTTTTCTCTCTATCAGAGTAAGCTGTTTCATTCAGTATTAAGTGCAAATCTTGCCAAACTGATAGATGCTTATGCCTTATGAAATACAATGTTTTCTGCAATGCTGTAAGACAGTTTTTAATGTGTTAGAAGTTATATGCACAAAAACTAATGTTAGGACTTCAATGATCAAGATTGTCAGTTTACAGCTTTCTGAGTCCAGTAATGTTGAAATAGTGATTCTGTTCAAATGAAGTGAAACCAAGCCCAAATCTGCTCAAAAGCTTTTCTCTCTATCAGAGTAAGCTGTTTCATTCAGTATTAAGTGCAAATCTTGCCAAACTGATAGATGCTTATGCCTTATGAAATACAATGTTTTCTGCAATGCTGTAAGACAGTTTTTAATGTGTTAGAAGTTATATGCACAAAAACTTATGTTAGGACTTCAATGATCAAGATTGTCAGTTTACAGCTTTCTGAGTCCAGTAATGTTGAAATAGTGCTGCTGTTCAAATGAAGTGAAATCAAGCCCAAATCTGCTCAAAAGCTTTTCTCTCTATCAGAGTAAGCTGTTTCATTCAGTATTCAGTGCAAATCTTGCCAAACTGAAAGATGTTTAAGCCTTATGAAATACAATGTTTTCTGCAATGCTGTAAGACAGTTTTTAATGTGTTAGAAGTTATATGCACAAAAACTTATGTTAGGACTTCAATGATCAAGATTGTCAGTTTACAGCTTTCTGAGTCCAGTAATGTTGAAATAGTGCTGCTGTTCAAATGAAGTGAAATCAAGCCCAAATCTGCTCAAAAGCTTTTCTCTCTATCAGAGTAAGCTGTTTCATTCAGTATTAAGTGCAAATCTTGGCAAACTGATAGATGCTTATGCCTTATGAAATACAATGTTTTCTGCAATGCTGAAAGACAGTTTTTAATGTGTTAGAAGTTATATGCACAAAAACTAATGTTAGGACTTCAATGATCAAGATTGTCAGTTTACAGCTTTCTGAGTCCAGTAAAGTTGAAATAGTGCTGCTGTTCAAATGAAGTGAAATCAAGCCCAAATCTGCTCAAAAGCTTTTCTCTCTATCAGAGTAAGCTGTTTCATTCAGTATTAAGTGCAAATCTTGCCAAACTGATAGATGCTTATGCCTTATGAAATACAATGTTTTCTGCAATGCTGTAAGACAGTTTTTAATGTGTTAGAAGTTATATGCACAAATACTAATGTTTGGACTTCAATGATCAAGATTGTCAGTTTACAGCTTTCTGAGTCCAGTAATGTTGAAATAGTGATTCTGTTCAAATGAAGTGAAACCAAGCCCAAATCTGCTCAAAAGCTTTTCTCTCTATCAGAGTAAGCTGTTTCATTCAGTATTAAGTGCAAATCTTGCCAAACTGATAGATGCTTATGCCTTATGAAATACAATGTTTTCTGCAATGCTGTAAGACAGTTTTTAATGTGTTAGAAGTTATATGCACAAATACTAATGTTTGGACTTCAATGATCAAGATTGTCAGTTTACAGCTTTCTGAGTCCAGTAATGTTGAAATAGTGATTCTGTTCAAATGAAGTGAAACCAAGCCCAAATCTGCTCAAAAGCTTTTCTCTCTATCAGAGTAAGCTGTTTCATTCAGTATTAAGTGCAAATCTTGCCAAATTGATAGATGCTTATGCCTTGTGAAATACAATGTTTTCTGCAATGCTGTAAGACAGTTTTTAATGTGTTAGAAGTTATATGCACAAAAACTTATGTTAGGACTTCAATGATCAAGATTGTCAGTTTTCAGCTTTCTGAGTCCAGTAATGTTGAAATAGTGATTCTGTTCAAATGAAGTGAAACCAAGCCCAAATCTGCTCAAAAGCTTTTCTCTCTATCAGAGTAAGCTGTTTCATTCAGTATTAAGTGCAAATCTTGCCAAACTGATAGATGCTTATGCCTTATGAAATACAATGTTTTCTGCAATGCTGTAAGACAGTTTTTAATGTGTTAGAAGTTATATGCACAAATACTAATGTTTGGACTTCAATGATCAAGATTGTCAGTTTACAGCTTTCTGAGTCCAGTAATGTTGAAATAGTGATTCTGTTCAAATGAAGTGAAACCAAGCCCAAATCTGCTCAAAAGCTTTTCTCTCTATCAGAGTAAGCTGTTTCATTCAGTATTAAGTGCAAATCTTGCCAAACTGAAAGATGTTTAAGCCTTATGAAATACAATGTTTTCTGCAATGCTGTAAGACAGTTTTTAATGTGTTAGAAGTTATATGCACAAAAACTTATGTTAGGACTTCAATGATCAAGATTGTCAGTTTTCAGCTTTCTGAGTCCAGTAATGTTGAAATAGTGATTCTGTTCAAATGAAGTGAAACCAAGCCCAAATCTGCTCAAAAGCTTTTCTCTCTATCAGAGTAAGCTGTTTCATTCAGTATTAAGTGCAAATCTTGCCAAACTGATAGATGCTTATGCCTTATGAAATACAATGTTTTCTGCAATGCTGTAAGACAGTTTTTAATGTGTTAGAAGTTATATGCACAAATACTAATGTTTGGACTTAAATGATCAAGATTGTCAGTTTACAGCTTTCTGAGTCCAGTAATGTTGAAATAGTGATTCTGTTCAAATGAAGTGAAACCAAGCCCAAATCTGCTCAAAAGCTTTTCTCTCTATCAGAGTAAGCTGTTTCATTCAGTATTAAGTGCAAATCTTGCCAAACTGATAGATGCTTATGCCTTATGAAATACAATGTTTTCTGCAATGCTGTAAGACAGTTTTTAATGTGTTAGAAGTTATATGCACAAAAAATTATGTTAGGACTTCAATGATCAAGATTGTCAGTTTACAGCTTTCTGAGTCCAGTAATGTTGAAATAGTGCTGCTGTTCAAATGAAGTGAAATCAAGCCCAAATCTGCTCAAAAGCTTTTCTCTCTATCAGAGTAAGCTGTTTCATTCAGTATTAAGTGCAAATCTTGCCAAACTGATAGATGCTTATGCCTTATGAAATACAATGTTTTCTGCAATGCTGTAAGACAGTTTTTAATGTGTTAGAAGTTATATGCACAAATACTAATGTTTGGACTTCAATGATCAAGATTGTCAGTTTACAGCTTTCTGAGTCCAGTAATGTTGAAATAGTGATTCTGTTCAAATGAAGTGAAACCAAGCCCAAATCTGCTCAAAAGCTTTTCTCTCTATCAGAGTAAGCTGTTTCATTCAGTATTAAGTGCAAATCTTGCCAAACTGATAGATGCTTATGCCTTATGAAATACAATGTTTTCTGCAATGCTGTAAGACAGTTTTTAATGTGTTAGAAGTTATATGCACAAAAACTTATGTTAGGACTTCAATGATCAAGATTGTCAGTTTTCAGCTTTCTGAGTCCAGTAATGTTGAAATAGTGATTCTGTTCAAATGAAGTGAACCCAAGCCCAAATCTGCTCAAAAGCTTTTCTCTCTATCAGAGTAAGCTGTTTCATTCAGTATTAAGTGCAAATCTTGCCAAACTGATAGATGCTTATGCCTTATGAAATACAATGTTTTCTGCAATGCTGTAAGACAGTTTTTAATGTGTTAGAAGTTATATGCACAAATACTAATGTTTGGACTTCAATGATCAAGATTGTCAGTTTACAGCTTTCTGAGTCCAGTAATGTTGAAATAGTGATTCTGTTCAAATGAAGTGAAACCAAGCCCAAATCTGCTCAAAAGCTTTTCTCTCTATCAGAGTAAGCTGTTTCATTCAGTATATTAAGTGCAAATCTTGCCAAACTGATAGATGCTTATGCCTTATGAAATACAATGTTTTCTGCAATGCTGTAAGACAGTTTTTAATGTGTTAGAAGTTATATGCACAAAAACTAATGTTAGGACTTCAATGATCAAGATTGTCAGTTTTCAGCTTTCTGAGTCCAGTAATGTTGAAATAGTGATTCTGTTCAAATGAAGTGAAACCAAGCCCAAATCTGCTCAAAAGCTTTTCTCTCTATCAGAGTAAGCTGTTTCATTCAGTATTAAGTGCAAATCTTGCCAAACTGATAGATGCTTACGCCTTATGAAATACAATGTTTTCTGCAATGCTGTAAGACAGTTTTTAATGTGTTAGAAGTTATATGCACAAAAACTTATGTTAGGACTTCAATGATCAAGATTGTCAGTTTACAGCTTTTTGAGTCCAGTAATGTTGAAATAGTGATTCTGTTCAAATGAAGTGAAACCAAGCCCAAATCTGCTCAAAAGCTTTTCTCTCTATCAGAGTAAGCTGTTTCATTCAGTATTAAGTGCAAATCTTGCCAAACTGAAAGATGCTTATGCCTTATGAAATACAATGTTTTCTGCAATGCTGTAAGACAGTTTTTAATGTGTTAGAAGTTATATGCACAAAAACTAATGTTAGGACTTCAAAGATCAAGATTGTCAGTTTACAGCTTTCTGAGTCCAGTAATGTTGAAATAGTGCTGCTGTTCAAATGAAGTGAAATCAAGCCCAAATCTGCTCAAAAGCTTTTCTCTCTATCAGAGTAAGCTGTTTCATTCAGTATTAAGTGCAAATCTTGCCAAACTGATAGATGCTTATGCCTTATGAAATACAATGTTTTCTGCAATGCTGTAAGACAGTTTTTAATGTGTTAGAAGTTATATGCACAAAAACTAATGTTAGGACTTCAATGATCAAGATTGTCAGTTTACAGCTTTCTGATTCCAGTAATGTTGAAATAGTGATTCTGTTCAAATGAAGTGAAACCAAGCCCAAATCTGCTCAAAAGCTTTTCTCTCTATCAGAGTAAGCTGTTTCATTCAGTATTAAGTGCAAATCTTGCCAAACTGATAGATGCTTATGCCTTATGAAATATAATGTTTTCTGCAATGCTGTAAGACAGTTTTTAATGTGTTAGAAGTTATATGCACAAATACTAATGTTTGGACTTCAATGATCAAGATTGTCAGTTTACAGCTTTCTGAGTCCAGTAATGTTGAAATAGTGATTCTGTTCAAATGAAGTGAAACCAAGCCCAAATCTGCTCAAAAGCTTTTCTCTCTATCAGAGTAAGCTGTTTCATTCAGTATTAAGTGCAAATCTTGCCAAACTGAAAGATGTTTAAGCCTTATGAAATACAATGTTTTCTGCAATGCTGTAAGACAGTTTTTAATGTGTTAGAAGTTATATGCACAAAAACTTATGTTAGGACTTCAATGATCAAGATTGTCAGTTTTCAGCTTTCTGAGTCCAGTAATGTTGAAATAGTGATTCTGTTCAAATGAAGTGAAACCAAGCCCAAATCTGCTCAAAAGCTTTTCTCTCTATCAGAGTAAGCTGTTTCATTCAGTATTAAGTGCAAATCTTGCCAAACTGATAGATGCTTATGCCTTATGAAATACAATGTTTTCTGCAATGCTGTAAGACAGTTTTTAATGTGTTAGAAGTTATATGCACAAATACTAATGTTTGGACTTCAATGATCAAGATTGTCAGTTTACAGCTTTCTGAGTCCAGTAATGTTGAAATAGTGATTCTGTTCAAATGAAGTGAAACCAAGCCCAAATCTGCTCAAAAGCTTTTCTCTCTATCAGAGTAAGCTGTTTCATTCAGTATTAAGTGCAAATCTTGCCAAACTGATAGATGCTTATGCCTTATGAAATACAATGTTTTCTGCAATGCTGTAAGACAGTTTTTAATGTGTTAGAAGTTATATGCACAAAAAATTATGTTAGGACTTCAATGATCAAGATTGTCAGTTTACAGCTTTCTGAGTCCAGTAATGTTGAAATAGTGCTGCTGTTCAAATGAAGTGAAATCAAGCCCAAATCTGCTCAAAAGCTTTTCTCTCTATCAGAGTAAGCTGTTTCATTCAGTATTAAGTGCAAATCTTGCCAAACTGATAGATGCTTATGCCTTATGAAATACAATGTTTTCTGCAATGCTGTAAGACAGTTTTTAATGTGTTAGAAGTTATATGCACAAATACTAATGTTTGGACTTCAATGATCACGATTGTCAGTTTACAGCTTTCTGAGTCCAGTAATGTTGAAATAGTGATTCTATTCAAATTAAGTGAAACCAAGCCCAAATCTGCTCAAAAGCTTTTCTCTCTATCAGAGTAAGCTGTTTCATTCAGTATTAAGTGCAAATCTTGCCAAACTGATAGATGCTTATGCCTTATGAAATACAATGTTTTCTGCAATGCTGTAAGACAGTTTTTAATGTGTTAGAAGTTATATGCACAAAAACTTATGTTAGGACTTCAATGATCAAGATTGTCAGTTTTCAGCTTTCTGAGTCCAGTAATGTTGAAATAGTGATTCTGTTCAAATGAAGTGAACCCAAGCCCAAATCTGCTCAAAAGCTTTTCTCTCTATCAGAGTAAGCTGTTTCATTCAGTATTAAGTGCAAATCTTGCCAAACTGATAGATGCTTATGCCTTATGAAATACAATGTTTTCTGCAATGCTGTAAGACAGTTTTTAATGTGTTAGAAGTTATATGCACAAATACTAATGTTTGGACTTCAATGATCAAGATTGTCAGTTTACAGCTTTCTGAGTCCAGTAATGTTGAAATAGTGATTCTGTTCAAATGAAGTGAAACCAAGCCCAAATCTGCTCAAAAGCTTTTCTCTCTATCAGAGTAAGCTGTTTCATTCAGTATTAAGTGCAAATCTTGCCAAACTGATAGATGCTTATGCCTTATGAAATACAATGTTTTCTGCAATGCTGTAAGACAGTTTTTAATGTGTTAGAAGTTATATGCACAAAAACTAATGTTAGGACTTCAATGATCAAGATTGTCAGTTTTCAGCTTTCTGAGTCCAGTAATGTTGAAATAGTGATTCTGTTCAAATGAAGTGAAACCAAGCCCAAATCTGCTCAAAAGCTTTTCTCTCTATCAGAGTAAGCTGTTTCATTCAGTATTAAGTGCAAATCTTGCCAAACTGATAGATGCTTACGCCTTATGAAATACAATGTTTTCTGCAATGCTGTAAGACAGTTTTTAATGTGTTAGAAGTTATATGCACAAAAACTTATGTTAGGACTTCAATGATCAAGATTGTCAGTTTACAGCTTTTTGAGTCCAGTAATGTTGAAATAGTGATTCTGTTCAAATGAAGTGAAACCAAGCCCAAATCTGCTCAAAAGCTTTTCTCTCTATCAGAGTAAGCTGTTTCATTCAGTATTAAGTGCAAATCTTGCCAAACTGAAAGATGCTTATGCCTTATGAAATACAATGTTTTCTGCAATGCTGTAAGACAGTTTTTAATGTGTTAGAAGTTATATGCACAAAAACTAATGTTAGGACTTCAAAGATCAAGATTGTCAGTTTACAGCTTTCTGAGTCCAGTAATGTTGAAATAGTGCTGCTGTTCAAATGAAGTGAAATCAAGCCCAAATCTGCTCAAAAGCTTTTCTCTCTATCAGAGTAAGCTGTTTCATTCAGTATTAAGTGCAAATCTTGCCAAACTGATAGATGCTTATGCCTTATGAAATACAATGTTTTCTGCAATGCTGTAAGACAGTTTTTAATGTGTTAGAAGTTATATGCACAAAAACTAATGTTAGGACTTCAATGATCAAAGATTGTCAGTTTACAGCTTTCTGATTCCAGTAATGTTGAAATAGTGATTCTGTTCAAATGAAGTGAAACCAAGCCCAAATCTGCTCAAAAGCTTTTCTCTCTATCAGAGTAAGCTGTTTCATTCAGTATTAAGTGCAAATCTTGCCAAACTGATAGATGCTTATGCCTTATGAAATATAATGTTTTCTGCAATGCTGTAAGACAGTTTTTAATGTGTTAGAAGTTATATGCACAAAAATTATGTTAGGACTTCAATGATCAAGATTGTCAGTTTACAGCTTTCTGAGTCCAGTAATGTTGAAATAGTGCTGCTGTTCAAATGAAGTGAAATCAAGCCCAAATCTGCTCAAAAGCTTTTCTCTCTATCAGAGTAAGCTGTTTCATTCAGTATTCAGTGCAAATCTTGCCAAACTGAAAGATATTTAAGCCTTATGAAATACAATGTTTTCTGCAATGCTGTAAGACAGTTTTTAATGTGTTAGAAGTTATATGCACAAAAACTTATGTTAGGACTTCAATGATCAAGATTGTCAGTTTACAGCTTTCTGAGTCCAGTAATGTTGAAATAGTGCTGCTGTTCAAATGAAGTGAAATCAAGCCCAAATCTGCTCAAAAGCTTTTCTCTCTATCAGAGTAAGCTGTTTCATTCAGTATTAAGTGCAAATCCTGGCAAACTGATAGATGCTTATGCCTTATGAAATACAATGTTTTCTGCAATGCTGAAAGACAGTTTTTAATGTGTTAGAAGTTATATGCACAAAAACTAATGTTAGGACTTCAATGATCAAGATTGTCAGTTTACAGCTTTCTGAGTCCAGTAATGTTGAAATAGTGCTGCTGTTCAAATGAAGTGAAATCAAGCCCAAATCTGCTCAAAAGCTTTTCTCTCTATCAGAGTAAGCTGTTTCATTCAGTATTAAGTGCAAATCTTGCCAAACTGATAGATGCTTATGCCTTATGAAATACAATGTTTTCTGCAATGCTGTAAGACAGTTTTAATGTGTTAGAAGTTATATGCACAAATACTAATGTTTGGACTTCAATGATCAAGATTGTCAGTTTACAGCTTTCTGAGTCCAGTAATGTTGAAATAGTGCTGCTGTTCAAATGAAGTGAAATCAAGCCCAAATCTGCTCAAAAGCTTTTCTCTCTATCAGAGTAAGCTGTTTCATTCAGTATTAAGTGCAAATCTTGCCAAACTGATAGATGCTTATGCCTTATGAAATACAATGTTTTCTGCAATGCTGAAAGACAGTTTTTAATGTGTTAGAAGTTATATGCACAAAAACTAATGTTAGGACTTCAATGATCAAGATTGTCAGTTTACAGCTTTCTGAGTCCAGTAATGTTGAAATAGTGCTGCTGTTCAAATGAAGTGAAATCAAGCCCAAATCTGCTCAAAAGCTTTTCTCTCTATCAGAGTAAGCTGTTTCATTCAGTATTAAGTGCAAATCTTGCCAAACTGATAGATGCTTATGCCTTATGAAATACAATGTTTTCTGCAATGCTGAAAGACAGTTTTTAATGTGTTAGAAGTTATATGCACAAAAACTAATGTTAGGACTTCAATGATCAAGATTGTCAGTTTACAGCTTTCTGAGTCCAGTAATGTTGAAATAGTGCTGCTGTTCAAATGAAGTGAAATCAAGCCCAAATCTGCTCAAAAGCTTTTCTCTCTATCAGAGTAAGCTGTTTCATTCAGTATTAAGTGCAAATCTTGCCAAACTGATAGATGCTTATGCCTTATGAAATACAATGTTTTCTGCAATGCTGAAAGACAGTTTTTAATGTGTTAGAAGTTATATGCACAAAAACTAATGTTAGGACTTCAATGATCAAGATTGTCAGTTTTCAGCTTTCTGAGTCCAGTAATGTTGAAATAGTGATTCTGTTCAAATGAAGTGAAACCAAGCCCAAATCTGCTCAAAAGCTTTTCTCTCTATCAGAGTAAGCTGTTTCATTCAGTATTAAGTGCAAATCTTGCCAAACTGATAGATGCTTATGCCTTAGGAAATACAATGTTTTCTGCAATGCTGTAAGACAGTTTTTAATGTGTTAGAAGTTATATGCACAAAAACTTAATCAATCTTGACTTCAATGATCAAGATTGTCAGTTTACAGCAGTTTACAGCTTTCTGAGTCCAGTAATGTTGAAATAGTGCTGCTGTTCAAATGAAGTGAAATCAAGCCCAAATCTGCTCAAAAGCTTTTCTCTCTATCAGAGTAAGCTGTTTCATTCAGTATTCAGTGCAAATCTTGCCAAACTGAAAGATGCTTATGCCTTATGAAATACAATGTTTTCTGCAATGCTGTAAGACAGTTTTTAATGTGTTAGAAGTTATATGCACAAAAACTAATGTTAGGACTTCAAAGATCAAGATTGTCAGTTTACAGCTTTCTGAGTCCAGTAATGTTGAAATAGTGCTGCTGTTCAAATGAAGTGAAATCAAGCCCAAATCTGCTCAAAAGCTTTTCTCTCTATCAGAGTAAGCTGTTTCATTCAGTATTAAGTGCAAATCTTGCCAAACTGATAGATGCTTATGCCTTATGAAATACAATGTTTTCTGCAATGCTGTAAGACAGTTTTTAATGTGTTAGAAGTTATATGCACAAAAACTAATGTTAGGACTTCAATGATCAAGATTGTCAGTTTACAGCTTTCTGATTCCAGTAATGTTGAAATAGTGATTCTGTTCAAATGAAGTGAAACCAAGCCCAAATCTGCTCAAAAGCTTTTCTCTCTATCAGAGTAAGCTGTTTCATTCAGTATTAAGTGCAAATCTTGCCAAACTGATAGATGCTTATGCCTTATGAAATATAATGTTTTCTGCAATGCTGTAAGACAGTTTTTAATGTGTTAGAAGTTATATGCACAAAAATTATGTTAGGACTTCAATGATCAAGATTGTCAGTTTACAGCTTTCTGAGTCCAGTAATGTTGAAATAGTGCTGCTGTTCAAATGAAGTGAAATCAAGCCCAAATCTGCTCAAAAGCTTTTCTCTCTATCAGAGTAAGCTGTTTCATTCAGTATTAAGTGCAAATCTTGCCAAACTGATAGATGCTTATGCCTTATGAAATACAATGTTTTCTGCAATGCTGTAAGACAGTTTTAATGTGTTAGAAGTTATATGCACAAATACTAATGTTTGGACTTCAATGATCAAGATTGTCAGTTTACAGCTTTCTGAGTCCAGTAATGTTGAAATAGTGATTCTGTTCAAATGAAGTGAAACCAAGCCCAAATCTGCTCAAAAGCTTTTCTCTCTATCAGAGTAAGCTGTTTCATTCAGTATTAAGTGCAAATCTTGCCAAACTGAAAGATGTTTAAGCCTTATGAAACACAATGTTTTCTGCAATGCTGTAAGACAGTTTTTAATGTGTTAGAAGTTATATGCACAAAAACTTATGTTAGGACTTCAAAGATCAAGATTGTCAGTTTACAGCTTTCTGAGTCCAGTAATGTTGAAATAGTGCTGCTGTTCAAATGAAGTGAAATCAAGCCCAAATCTGCTCAAAAGCTTTTCTCTCTATCAGAGTAAGCTGTTTCATTCAGTATTAAGTGCAAATCTTGCCAAACTGATAGATGCTTATGCCTTATGAAATACAATGTTTTCTGCAATGCTGAAAGACAGTTTTTAATGTGTTAGAAGTTATATGCACAAAAACTAATGTTAGGACTTCAATGATCAAGATTGTCAGTTTACAGCTTTCTGAGTCCAGTAATGTTGAAATAGTGATTCTGTTCAAATGAAGTGAAACCAAGCCCAAATCTGCTCAAAAGCTTTTCTCTCTATCAGAGTAAGCTGTTTCATTCAGTATTAAGTGCAAATCTTGCCAAACTGATAGATGCTTATGCCTTATGAAATATAATGTTTTCTGCAATGCTGTAAGACAGTTTTTAATGTGTTAGAAGTTATATGCACAAAAAATTATGTTAGGACTTCAATGATCAAGATTGTCAGTTTACAGCTTTCTGAGTCCAGTAATGTTGAAATAGTGCTGCTGTTCAAATGAAGTGAAATCAAGCCCAAATCTGCTCAAAAGCTTTTCTCTCTATCAGAGTAAGCTGTTTCATTCAGTATTCAGTGCAAATCTTGCCAAACTGAAAGATGTTTAAGCCTTATGAAATACAATGTTTTCTGCAATGCTGTAAGACAGTTTTTAATGTGTTAGAAGTTATATGCACAAAAATTTATGTTAGGACTTCAATGATCAAGATTGTCAGTTTACAGCTTTCTGAGTCCAGTAATGTTGAAATTGTGCTGCTGTTCAAATGAAGTGAAATCAAGCCCAAATCTGCTCAAAAGCTTTTCTCTCTATCAGAGTAAGCTGTTTCATTCAGTATTCAGTGCAAATCTTGCCAAACTGAAAGTTGTTTAAGCCTTATGAAATACAATGTTTTCTGCAATGCTGTAAGACAGTTTTTAATGTGTTAGAAGTTATATGCACAAAAACTTATGTTAGGACTTCAATGATCAAGATTGTCAGTTTACAGCTTTCTGAGTCCAGTAATGTTGAAATAGTGCTGCTGTTCAAATGAAGTGAAATCAAGCCCAAATCTGCTCAAAAGCTTTTCTCTATATCAGAGTAAGCTGTTTCATTCAGTATTAAGTGCAAATCTTGCCAAACTGATAGATGCTTATGCCTTATGAAATACAATGTTTTCTGCAATGCTGTAAGACAGTTTTTAATGTGTTAGAAGTTATATGCACAAAAACTAATGTTAGGACTTCAATGATCAAGATTGTCAGTTTTCAGCTTTCTGAGTCCAGTAATGTTGAAATAGTGATTCTGTTCAAATGAAGTGAAACCAAGCCCAAATCTGCTCAAAAGCTTTTCTCTCTATCAGAGTAAGCTGTTTCATTCAGTATTAAGTGCAAATCTTCCCAAACTGATAGATGCTTATGCCTTATGAAATACAATGTTTTTCTGCAATGCTGTAAGACAGTTTTTAATGTGTTAGAAGTTATATGCACAAAAACTTATGTTAGGACTTCAATGATCAAGATTGTCAGTTTACAGCTTTCTGAGTCCAGTAATGTTGAAATAGTGATTCTGTTCAAATGAAGTGAAACCAAGCCCAAATCTGCTCAAAAGCTTTTCTCTCTATCAGAGTAAGCTGTTTCATTCAGTATTAAGTGCAAATCTTGCCAAACTGAAAGATGCTTATGCCTTATGAAATACAATGTTTTCTGCAATGCTGTAAGACAGTTTTTAATGTGTTAGAAGTTATATGCACAAAAACTAATGTTAGGACTTCAAAGATCAAGATTGTCAGTTTACAGCTTTCTGAGTCCAGTAATGTTGAAATAGTGCTGCTGTTCAAATGAAGTGAAATCAAGCCCAAATCTGCTCAAAAGCTTTTCTCTCTATCAGAGTAAGCTGTTTCATTCAGTATTAAGTGCAAATCTTGCCAAACTGATAGATGCTTATGCCTTATGAAATACAATGTTTTTTCTGCAATGCTGAAGGACAGTTTTTAATGTGTTAGAAGTTATATGCACAAAAACTTATGTTAGGACTTCAATGATCAAGATTGTCAGTTTTCAGCTTTCTGAGTCCAGTAATGTTGAAATAGTGATTCTGTTCAAATGAAGTGAAACCAAGCCCAAATCTGCTCAAAAGCTTTTCTCTCTATCAGAGTAAGCTGTTTCATTCAGTATTAAGTGCAAATCTTGCCAAACTGATAGATGCTTATGCCTTATGAAATACAATGTTTTCTGCAATGCTGTAAGACAGTTTTTAATGTGTTAGAAGTTATATGCACAAAAACTTATGTTAGGACTTCAATGATCAAGATTGTCAGTTTACAGCTTTCTGAGTCCAGTAATGTTGAAATAGTGCTGCTGTTCAAATGAAGTGAAATCAAGCCCAAATCTGCTCAAAAGCTTTTCTCTCTATCAGAGTAAGCTGTTTCATTCAGTATTAAGTGCAAATCTTGCCAAACTGATAGATGCTTATGCCTTATGAAATACAATGTTTTCTGCAATGCTGTAAGACAGTTTTTAATGTGTTAGAAGTTATATGCACAAAAACTAATGTTAGGACTTCAATGATCAAGATTGTCAGTTTACAGCTTTCTGAGTCCAGTAATGTTGAAATAGTGCTGCTGTTCAAATGAAGTGAAATCAAGCCCAAATCTGCTCAAAAGCTTTTCTCTCTATCAGAGTAAGCTGTTTCATTCAGTATTAAGTGCAAATCTTGCCAAACTGATAGATGCTTATGCCTTATGAAATACAATGTTTTCTGCAATGCTGTAAGACAGTTTTTAATGTGTTAGAAGTTATATGCACAAAAACTTATGTTAGGACTTCAATGATCAAGATTGTCAGTTTACAGCTTTCTGAGTCCAGTAATGTTGAAATAGTGATTCTGTTCAAATGAAGTGAAACCAAGCCCAAATCTGCTCAAAAGCTTTTCTCTCTATCAGAGTAAGCTGTTTCATTCAGTATTAAGTGCAAATCTTGCCAAACTGAAAGATGCTTATGCCTTATGAAATACAATGTTTTCTGCAATGCTGTAAGACAGTTTTTAATGTGTTAGAAGTTATATGCACAAAAACTAATGTTAGGACTTCAAAGATCAAGATTGTCAGTTTACAGCTTTCTGAGTCCAGTAATGTTGAAATAGTGCTGCTGTTCAAATGAAGTGAAATCAAGCCCAAATCTGCTCAAAAGCTTTTCTCTCTATCAGAGTAAGCTGTTTCATTCAGTATTAAGTGCAAATCTTGCCAAACTGATAGATGCTTATGCCTTATGAAATACAATGTTTTCTGCAATGCTGTAAGACAGTTTTTAATGTGTTAGAAGTTATATGCACAAAAACTAATGTTAGGACTTCAATGATCAAGATTGTCAGTTTACAGCTTTCTGAGTCCAGTAATGTTGAAATAGTGATTCTGTTCAAATGAAGTGAAACCAAGCCCAAATCTGCTCAAAAGCTTTTCTCTCTATCAGAGTAAGCTGTTTCATTCAGTATTAAGTGCAAATCTTGCCAAACTGATAGATGCTTATGCCTTATGAAATATAATGTTTTCTGCAATGCTGTAAGACAGTTTTTAATGTGTTAGAAGTTATATGCACAAAAAATTATGTTAGGACTTCAATGATCAAGATTGTCAGTTTACAGCTTTCTGAGTCCAGTAATGTTGAAATAGTGCTGCTGTTCAAATGAAGTGAAATCAAGCCCAAATCTGCTCAAAAGCTTTTCTCTCTATCAGAGTAAACTGTTTCATTCAGTATTAAGTGCAAATCTTGCCAAACTGATAGATGCTTATGCCTTATGAAATACAATGTTTTCTGCAATGCTGAAAGACAGTTTTTAATGTGTTAGAAGTTATATGCACAAAAACTAATGTTAGGACTTCAATGATCAAGATTGTCAGTTTACAGCTTTCTGAGTCCAGTAATTTTGAAATAGTGCTGCTGTTCAAATGAAGTGAAATCAAGCCCAAATCTGCTCAAAAGCTTTTCTCTCTATCAGAGTAAGCTGTTTCATTCAGTATTAAGTGCAAATCTTGCCAAACTGATAGATGCTTATGCCTTATGAAATACAATGTTTTCTGCAATGCTGTAAGACAGTTTTTAATGTGTTAGAAGTTATATGCACAAAAACTTATGTTAGGACTTCAATGATCAAGATTGTCAGTTTACAGCTTTCTGAGTCCAGTAATGTTGAAATAGTGATTCTGTTCAAATGAAGTGAAACCAAGCCCAAATCTGCTCAAAAGCTTTTCTCTCTATCAGAGTAAGCTGTTTCATTCAGTATTAAGTGCAAATCTTGCCAAACTGAAAGATGCTTATGCCTTATGAAATACAATGTTTTCTGCAATGCTGTAAGACAGTTTTTAATGTGTTAGAAGTTATATGCACAAAAACTAATGTTAGGACTTCAAAGATCAAGATTGTCAGTTTACAGCTTTCTGAGTCCAGTAATGTTGAAATAGTGCTGCTGTTCAAATGAAGTGAAATCAAGCCCAAATCTGCTCAAAAGCTTTTCTCTCTATCAGAGTAAGCTGTTTCATTCAGTATTAAGTGCAAATCTTGCCAAACTGATAGATGCTTATGCCTTATGAAATACAATGTTTTCTGCAATGCTGTAAGACAGTTTTTAATGTGTTAGAAGTTATATGCACAAAAACTAATGTTAGGACTTCAATGATCAAGATTGTCAGTTTACAGCTTTCTGAGTCCAGTAATGTTGAAATAGTGATTCTGTTCAAATGAAGTGAAACCAAGCCCAAATCTGCTCAAAAGCTTTTCTCTCTATCAGAGTAAGCTGTTTCATTCAGTATTAAGTGCAAATCTTGCCAAACTGATAGATGCTTATGCCTTATGAAATATAATGTTTTCTGCAATGCTGTAAGACAGTTTTTAATGTGTTAGAAGTTATATGCACAAAAAATTATGTTAGGACTTCAATGATCAAGATTGTCAGTTTACAGCTTTCTGAGTCCAGTAATGTTGAAATAGTGCTGCTGTTCAAATGAAGTGAAATCAAGCCCAAATCTGCTCAAAAGCTTTTCTCTCTATCAGAGTAAACTGTTTCATTCAGTATTAAGTGCAAATCTTGCCAAACTGATAGATGCTTATGCCTTATGAAATACAATGTTTTCTGCAATGCTGTAAGACAGTTTTTAATGTGTTAGAAGTTATATGCACAAAAACTTATGTTAGGACTTCAATGATCAAGATTGTCAGTTTACAGCTTTCTGAGTCCAGTAATGTTGAAATTGTGCTGCTGTTCAAATGAAGTGAAATCAAGCCCAAATCTGCTCAAAAGCTTTTCTCTCTATCAGAGTAAGCTGTTTCATTCAGTATTCAGTGCAAATCTTGCCAAACTGAAAGTTGTTTAAGCCTTATGAAATACAATGTTTTCTGCAATGCTGTAAGACAGTTTTTAATGTGTTAGAAGTTATATGCACAAAAACTTATGTTAGGACTTCAATGATCAAGATTGTCAGTTTACAGCTTTCTGAGTCCAGTAATGTTGAAATAGTGCTGCTGTTCAAATGAAGTGAAATCAAGCCCAAATCTGCTCAAAAGCTTTTCTCTATATCAGAGTAAGCTGTTTCATTCAGTATTAAGTGCAAATCTTGCCAAACTGATAGATGCTTATGCCTTATGAAATACAATGTTTTCTGCAATGCTGTAAGACAGTTTTTAATGTGTTAGAAGTTATATGCACAAAAACTAATGTTAGGACTTCAATGATCAAGATTGTCAGTTTTCAGCTTTCTGAGTCCAGTAATGTTGAAATAGTGATTCTGTTCAAATGAAGTGAAACCAAGCCCAAATCTGCTCAAAAGCTTTTCTCTCTATCAGAGTAAGCTGTTTCATTCAGTATTAAGTGCAAATCTTCCCAAACTGATAGATGCTTATGCCTTATGAAATACAATGTTTTCTGCAATGCTGTAAGACAGTTTTTAATGTGTTAGAAGTTATATGCACAAAAACTTATGTTAGGACTTCGATGATCAAGATTGTCAGTTTACAGCTTTCTGAGTCCAGTAATGTTGAAATAGTGATTCTGTTCAAATGAAGTGAAACCAAGCCCAAATCTGCTCAAAAGCTTTTCTCTCTATCAGAGTAAGCTGTTTCATTCAGTATTAAGTGCAAATCTTGCCAAACTGAAAGATGCTTATGCCTTATGAAATACAATGTTTTCTGCAATGCTGTAAGACAGTTTTTAATGTGTTAGAAGTTATATGCACAAAAACTAATGTTAGGACTTCAAAGATCAAGATTGTCAGTTTACAGCTTTCTGAGTCCAGTAATGTTGAAATAGTGCTGCTGTTCAAATGAAGTGAAATCAAGCCCAAATCTGCTCAAAAGCTTTTCTCTCTATCAGAGTAAGCTGTTTCATTCAGTATTAAGTGCAAATCTTGCCAAACTGATAGATGCTTATGCCTTATGAAATACAATGTTTTTTCTGCAATGCTGAAGGACAGTTTTTAATGTGTTAGAAGTTATATGCACAAAAACTTATGTTAGGACTTCAATGATCAAGATTGTCAGTTTTCAGCTTTCTGAGTCCAGTAATGTTGAAATAGTGATTCTGTTCAAATGAAGTGAAACCAAGCCCAAATCTGCTCAAAAGCTTTTCTCTCTATCAGAGTAAGCTGTTTCATTCAGTATTAAGTGCAAATCTTGCCAAACTGATAGATGCTTATGCCTTATGAAATACAATGTTTTCTGCAATGCTGTAAGACAGTTTTTAATGTGTTAGAAGTTATATGCACAAATACTAATGTTTGGACTTCAATGATCAAGATTGTTAGTTTACAGCTTTCTGAGTCCAGTAATGTTGAAATAGTGATTCTGTTCAAATGAAGTGAAACCAAGCCCAAATCTGCTCAAAAGCTTTTCTCTCTATCAGAGTAAGCTGTTTCATTCAGTATTAAGTGCAAATCTTGCCAAACTGATAGATGCTTATGCCTTATGAAATACAATGTTTTCTGCAATGCTGTAAGACAGTTTTTAATGTGTTAGAAGTTATATGCACAAAAACTAATGTTAGGACTTCAATGATCAAGATTGTCAGTTTTCAGCTTTCTGAGTCCAGTAATGTTGAAATAGTGATTCTGTTCAAATGAAGTGAAACCAAGCCCAAATCTGCTCAAAAGCTTTTCTCTCTATCAGAGTAAGCTGTTTCATTCAGTATTAAGTGCAAATCTTGCCAAACTGATAGATGCTTATGCCTTATGAAATACAATGTTTTCTGCAATGCTGTAAGACAGTTTTTAATGTGTTAGAAGTTATATGCACAAAAACTTATGTTAGGACTTCAATGATCAAGATTGTCAGTTTACAGCTTTCTGAGTCCAGTAATGTTGAAATAGTAATTCTGTTCAAATGAAGTGAAACCAAGCCCAAATCTGCTCAAAAGCTTTTCTCTCTATCAGAGTAAGCTGTTTCATTCAGTATTAAGTGCAAATCTTGCCAAACTGAAAGATGCTTATGCCTTATGAAATACAATGTTTTCTGCAATGCTGTAAGACAGTTTTTAATGTGTTAGAAGTTATATGCACAAAAACTAATGTTAGGACTTCAAAGATCAAGATTGTCAGTTTACAGCTTTCTGAGTCCAGTAATGTTGAAATAGTGCTGCTGTTCAAATGAAGTGAAATCAAGCCCAAATCTGCTCAAAAGCTTTTCTCTCTATCAGAGTAAGCTGTTTCATTCAGTATTAAGTGCAAATCTTGCCAAACTGATAGATGCTTATGCCTTATGAAATACAATGTTTTCTGCAATGCTGTAAGACAGTTTTTAATGTGTTAGAAGTTATATGCACAAATACTAATGTTTGGACTTCAATGATCAAGATTGTCAGTTTACAGCTTTCTGAGTCCAGTAATGTTGAAATAGTGATTCTGTTCAAATGAAGTGAAACCAAGCCCAAATCTGCTCAAAAGCTTTTCTCTCTATCAGAGTAAGCTGTTTCATTCAGTATTAAGTGCAAATCTTGCCAAACTGATAGATGCTTATGCCTTATGAAATACAATGTTTTCTGCAATGCTGTAAGACAGTTTTTAATGTGTTAGAAGTTATATGCACAAAAACTAATGTTAGGACTTCAATGATCAAGATTGTCAGTTTTCAGCTTTCTGAGTCCAGTAATGTTGAAATAGTGCTGCTGTTCAAATGAAGTGAAATCAAGCCCAAATCTGCTCAAAAGCTTTTCTCTCTATCAGAGTAAGCTGTTTCATTCAGTATTCAGTGCAAATCTTGCCAAACTGAAAGATGTTTAAGCCTTATGAAATACAATGTTTTCTGCAATGCTGTAAGACAGTTTTTAATGTGTTAGAAGTTATATGCACAAAAACTTATGTTAGGACTTCAATGATCAAGATTGTCAGTTTACAGCTTTCTGAGTCCAGTAATGTTGAAATAGTGCTGCTGTTCAAATGAAGTGAAATCAAGCCCAAATCTGCTCAAAAGCTTTTCTCTCTATCAGAGTAAGCTGTTTCATTCAGTATTAAGTGCAAATCTTGCCAAACTGATAGATGCTTATGCCTTATGAAATACAATGTTTTCTGCAATGCTGTAAGACAGTTTTTAATGTGTTAGAAGTTATATGCACAAAAACTAATGTTAGGACTTCAATGATCAAGATTGTCAGTTTTCAGCTTTCTGAGTCCAGTAATGTTGAAATAGTGATTCTGTTCAAATGAAGTGAAACCAAGCCCAAATCTGCTCAAAAGCTTTTCTCTCTATCAGAGTAAGCTGTTTCATTCAGTATTAAGTGCAAATCTTGCCAAACTGATAGATGCTTATGCCTTATGAAATACAATGTTTTCTGCAATGCTGTAAGACAGTTTTTAATGTGTTAGAAGTTATATGCACAAATACTAATGTTTGGACTTCAATGATCAAGATTGTCAGTTTACAGCTTTCTGAGTCCAGTAATGTTGAAATAGTGATTCTGTTCAAATGAAGTGAAACCAAGCCCAAATCTGCTCAAAAGCTTTTCTCTCTATCAGAGTAAGCTGTTTCATTCAGTATTAAGTGCAAATCTTGCCAAACTGAAAGATGCTTATGCCTTATGAAATACAATGTTTTCTGCAATGCTGTAAGACAGTTTTTAATGTGTTAGAAGTTATATGCACAAAAACTAATGTTAGGACTTCAATGATCAAGATTGTCAGTTTTCAGCTTTCTGAGTCCAGTAATGTTGAAATAGTGATTCTGTTCAAATGAAGTGAAACCAAGCCCAAATCTGCTCAAAAGCTTTTCTCTCTATCAGAGTAAGCTGTTTCATTCAGTATTAAGTGCAAATCTTGCCAAACTGATAGATGCTTATGCCTTATGAAATACAATGTTTTCTGCAATGCTGTAAGACAGTTTTTAATGTGTTAGAAGTTATATGCACAAAAACTTATGTTAGGACTTCAATGATCAAGATTGTCAGTTTACAGCTTTCTGAGTCCAGTAATGTTGAAATAGTAATTCTGTTCAAATGAAGTGAAACCAAGCCCAAATCTGCTCAAAAGCTTTTCTCTCTATCAGAGTAAGCTGTTTCATTCAGTATTAAGTGCAAATCTTGCCAAACTGAAAGATGCTTATGCCTTATGAAATACAATGTTTTCTGCAATGCTGTAAGACAGTTTTTAATGTGTTAGAAGTTATATGCACAAAAACTAATGTTAGGACTTCAAAGATCAAGATTGTCAGTTTACAGCTTTCTGAGTCCAGTAATGTTGAAATAGTGCTGCTGTTCAAATGAAGTGAAATCAAGCCCAAATCTGCTCAAAAGCTTTTCTCTCTATCAGAGTAAGCTGTTTCATTCAGTATTAAGTGCAAATCTTGCCAAACTGATAGATGCTTATGCCTTATGAAATACAATGTTTTCTGCAATGCTGTAAGACAGTTTTTAATGTGTTAGAAGTTATATGCACAAATACTAATGTTTGGACTTCAATGATCAAGATTGTCAGTTTACAGCTTTCTGAGTCCAGTAATGTTGAAATAGTGATTCTGTTCAAATGAAGTGAAACCAAGCCCAAATCTGCTCAAAAGCTTTTCTCTCTATCAGAGTAAGCTGTTTCATTCAGTATTAAGTGCAAATCTTGCCAAACTGATAGATGCTTATGCCTTATGAAATACAATGTTTTCTGCAATGCTGTAAGACAGTTTTTAATGTGTTAGAAGTTATATGCACAAAAACTAATGTTAGGACTTCAATGATCAAGATTGTCAGTTTTCAGCTTTCTGAGTCCAGTAATGTTGAAATAGTGCTGCTGTTCAAATGAAGTGAAATCAAGCCCAAATCTGCTCAAAAGCTTTTCTCTCTATCAGAGTAAGCTGTTTCATTCAGTATTCAGTGCAAATCTTGCCAAACTGAAAGATGTTTAAGCCTTATGAAATACAATGTTTTCTGCAATGCTGTAAGACAGTTTTTAATGTGTTAGAAGTTATATGCACAAAAACTTATGTTAGGACTTCAATGATCAAGATTGTCAGTTTACAGCTTTCTGAGTCCAGTAATGTTGAAATAGTGCTGCTGTTCAAATGAAGTGAAATCAAGCCCAAATCTGCTCAAAAGCTTTTCTCTCTATCAGAGTAAGCTGTTTCATTCAGTATTAAGTGCAAATCTTGCCAAACTGATAGATGCTTATGCCTTATGAAATACAATGTTTTCTGCAATGCTGTAAGACAGTTTTTAATGTGTTAGAAGTTATATGCACAAAAACTAATGTTAGGACTTCAATGATCAAGATTGTCAGTTTTCAGCTTTCTGAGTCCAGTAATGTTGAAATAGTGATTCTGTTCAAATGAAGTGAAACCAAGCCCAAATCTGCTCAAAAGCTTTTCTCTCTATCAGAGTAAGCTGTTTCATTCAGTATTAAGTGCAAATCTTGCCAAACTGATAGATGCTTATGCCTTATGAAATACAATGTTTTCTGCAATGCTGTAAGACAGTTTTTAATGTGTTAGAAGTTATATGCACAAATACTAATGTTTGGACTTCAATGATCAAGATTGTCAGTTTACAGCTTTCTGAGTCCAGTAATGTTGAAATAGTGATTCTGTTCAAATGAAGTGAAACCAAGCCCAAATCTGCTCAAAAGCTTTTCTCTCTATCAGAGTAAGCTGTTTCATTCAGTATTAAGTGCAAATCTTGCCAAACTGAAAGATGCTTATGCCTTATGAAATACAATGTTTTCTGCAATGCTGTAAGACAGTTTTTAATGTGTTAGAAGTTATATGCACAAAAACTAATGTTAGGACTTCAATGATCAAGATTGTCAGTTTTCAGCTTTCTGAGTCCAGTAATGTTGAAATAGTGATTCTGTTCAAATGAAGTGAAACCAAGCCCAAATCTGCTCAAAAGCTTTTCTCTCTATCAGAGTAAGCTGTTTCATTCAGTATTAAGTGCAAATCTTGCCAAACTGATAGATGCTTATGCCTTATGAAATACAATGTTTTCTGCAATGCTGTAAGACAGTTTTTAATGTGTTAGAAGTTATATGCACAAATACTAATGTTTGGACTTCAATGATCAAGATTGTCAGTTTACAGCTTTCTGAGTCCAGTAATGTTGAAATAGTGATTCTGTTCAAATAAAGTGAAACCAAGCCCAAATCTGCTCAAAAGCTTTTCTCTCTATCAGAGTAAGCTGTTTCATTCAGTATTAAGTGCAAATCTTGCCAAACTGATAGATGCTTATGCCTTATGAAATACAATGTTTTCTGCAATGCTGTAAGACAGTTTTTAATGTGTTAGAAGTTATATGCACAAAAAATTATGTTAGGACTTCAAAGATCAAGATTGTCAGTTTACAGCTTTCTGAGTCCAGTAATGTTGAAATAGTGCTGCTGTTCAAATGAAGTGAAATCAAGCCCAAATCTGCTCAAAAGCTTTTCTCTCTATCAGAGTAAGCTGTTTCATTCAGTATTCAGTGCAAATCTTGCCAAACTGATAGATGCTTATGCCTTATGAAATACAATGTTTTCTGCAATGCTGTAAGACAGTTTTTAATGTGTTAGAAGTTATATGCACAAATACTAATGTTTGGACTTCAATGATCAAGATTGTCAGTTTACAGCTTTCTGAGTCCAGTAATGTTGAAATAGTGATTCTGTTCAAATGAAGTGAAACCAAGCCCAAATCTGCTCAAAAGCTTTTCTCTCTATCAGAGTAAGCTGTTTCATTCAGTATTAAGTGCAAATCTTGCCAAACTGATAGATGCTTATGCCTTATGAAATACAATGTTTTCTGCAATGCTGTAAGACAGTTTTTAATGTGTTAGAAGTTATATGCACAAAAACTTATGTTAGGACTTCAATGATCAAGATTGTCAGTTTTCAGCTTTCTGAGTCCAGTAATGTTGAAATAGTGATTTTGTTCAAATGAAGTGAAACCAAGCCCAAATCTGCTCAAAAGCTTATCTCTCTATCAGAGTAAGCTGTTTCATTCAGTATTAAGTGCAAATCTTGCCAAACTGATAGATGCTTATGCCTTATGAAATACAATGTTTTCTGCAATGCTGTAAGACAGTTTTTAATGTGTTAGAAGTTATATGCACAAATACTAATGTTTGGACTTCAATGATCAAGATTGTCAGTTTACAGCTTTCTGAGTCCAGTAATGTTGAAATAGTGCTGCTGTTCAAATGAAGTGAAATCAAGCCCAAATCTGCTCAAAAGCTTTTCTCTCTATCAGAGTAAGCTGTTTCATTCAGTATTAAGTGCAAATCTTGCCAAACTGATAGATGCTTATGCCTTATGAAATACAATGTTTTCTGCAATGCTGTAAGACAGTTTTTAATGTGTTAGAAGTTATATGCACAAAAACTTATGTTAGGACTTCAATGATCAAGATTGTCAGTTTACAGCTTTCTGAGTCCAGTAATGTTGAAATAGTGATTCTGTTCAAATGAAGTGAAACCAAGCCCAAATCTGCTCAAAAGCTTTTCTCTCTATCAGAGTAAGCTGTTTCATTCAGTATTAAGTGCAAATCTTGCCAAACTGAAAGATGCTTATGCCTTATGAAATACAATGTTTTCTGCAATGCTGTAAGACAGTTTTTAATGTTTTAGAAGTTATATGCACAAAAACTAATGTTAGGACTTCAAAGATCAAGATTGTCAGTTTACAGCTTTCTGAGTCCAGTAATGTTGAAATAGTGCTGCTGTTCAAATGAAGTGAAATCAAGCCCAAATCTGCTCAAAAGCTTTTCTCTCTATCAGAGTAAGCTGTTTCATTCAGTATTAAGTGCAAATCTTGCCAAACTGATAGATGCTTATGCCTTATGAAATACAATGTTTTCTGCAATGCTGTAAGACAGTTTTTAATGTGTTAGAAGTTATATGCACAAAAACTTATGTTAGGACTTCAATGATCAAGATTGTCAGTTTACAGCTTTCTGAGTCCAGTAATGTTGAAATAGTAATTCTGTTCAAATGAAGTGAAACCAAGCCCAAATCTGCTCAAAAGCTTTTCTCTCTATCAGAGTAAGCTGTTTCATTCAGTATTAAGTGCAAATCTTGCCAAACTGAAAGATGCTTATGCCTTATGAAATACAATGTTTTCTGCAATGCTGTAAGACAGTTTTTAATGTGTTAGAAGTTATATGCACAAAAACTAATGTTAGGACTTCAAAGATCAAGATTGTCAGTTTACAGCTTTCTGAGTCCAGTAATGTTGAAATAGTGCTGCTGTTCAAATGAAGTGAAATCAAGCCCAAATCTGCTCAAAAGCTTTTCTCTCTATCAGAGTAAGCTGTTTCATTCAGTATTAAGTGCAAATCTTGCCAAACTGATAGATGCTTATGCCTTATGAAATACAATGTTTTCTGCAATGCTGTAAGACAGTTTTTAATGTGTTAGAAGTTATATGCACAAAAACTAATGTTAGGACTTCAATGATCAAGATTGTCAGTTTACAGCTTTCTGAGTCCAGTAATGTTGAAATAGTGATTCTGTTCAAATGAAGTGAAACCAAGCCCAAATCTGCTCAAAAGCTTTTCTCTCTATCAGAGTAAGCTGTTTCATTCAGTATTAAGTGCAAATCTTGCCAAACTGATAGATGCTTATGCCTTATGAAATATAATGTTTTCTGCAATGCTGTAAGACAGTTTTTAATGTGTTAGAAGTTATATGCACAAAAAATTATGTTAGGACTTCAATGATCAAGATTGTCAGTTTACAGCTTTCTGAGTCCAGTAATGTTGAAATAGTGCTGCTGTTCAAATGAAGTGAAATCAAGCCCAAATCTGCTCAAAAGCTTTTCTCTCTATCAGAGTAAGCTGTTTCATTCAGTATTCAGTGCAAATCTTGCCAAACTGAAAGATGTTTAAGCCTTATGAAATACAATGTTTTCTGCAATGCTGTAAGACAGTTTTTAATGTGTTAGAAGTTATATGCACAAATACTAATGTTTGGACTTCAATGATCAAGATTGTCAGTTTACAGCTTTCTGAGTCCAGTAATGTTGAAATAGTGATTCTGTTCAAATGAAGTGAAACCAAGCCCAAATCTGCTCAAAAGCTTTTCTCTCTATCAGAGTAAGCTGTTTCATTCAGTATTAAGTGCAAATCTTGCCAAACTGATAGATGCTTATGCCTTATGAAACACAATGTTTTCTGCAATGCTGTAAGACAGTTTTTAATGTGTTAGAAGTTATATGCACAAAAACTTATGTTAGGACTTCAATGATCAAGATTGTCAGTTTACAGCTTTCTGAGTCCAGTAATGTTGAAATAGTGCTGCTGTTCAAATGAAGTGAAATCAAGCCCAAATCTGCTCAAAAGCTTTTCTCTCTATCAGAGTAAGCTGTTTCATTCAGTATTCAGTGCAAATCTTGCCAAACTGAAAGATGTTTAAGCCTTATGAAATACAATGTTTTCTGCAATGCTGTAAGACAGTTTTTAATGTGTTAGAAGTTATATGCACAAAAACTTATGTTAGAACTTCAATGATCAAGATTGTCAGTTTACAGCTTTCTGAGTCCAGTAATGTTGAAATAGTGCTGCTGTTCAAATGAAGTGAAATCAAGCCCAAATCTGCTCAAAAGCTTTTCTCTCTATCAGAGTAAGCTGTTTCATTCAGTATTAAGTGCAAATCTTGGCAAACTGATAGATGCTTATGCCTTATGAAATACAATGTTTTCTGCAATGCTGAAAGACAGTTTTTAATGTGTTAGAAGTTATATGCACAAAAACTAATGTTAGGACTTCAATGATCAAGATTGTCAGTTTACAGCTTTCTGAGTCCAGTAATGTTGAAATAGTGATTCTGTTCAAATGAAGTGAAACCAAGCCCAAATCTGCTCAAAAGCTTTTCTCTCTATCAGAGTAAGCTGTTTCATTCAGTATTAAGTGCAAATCTTGCCAAACTGAAAGATGCTTATGCCTTATGAAATACAATGTTTTCTGCAATGCTGTAAGACAGTTTTTAATGTGTTAGAAGTTATATGCACAAAAACTAATGTTAGGACTTCAAAGATCAAGATTGTCAGTTTACAGCTTTCTGAGTCCAGTAATGTTGAAATAGTGCTGCTGTTCAAATGAAGTGAAATCAAGCCCAAATCTGCTCAAAAGCTTTTCTCTCTATCAGAGTAAGCTGTTTCATTCAGTATTAAGTGCAAATCTTGCCAAACTGATAGATGCTTATGCCTTATGAAATACAATGTTTTTTCTGCAATGCTGAAGGACAGTTTTTAATGTGTTAGAAGTTATATGCACAAAAACTTATGTTAGGACTTCAATGATCAAGATTGTCAGTTTTCAGCTTTCTGAGTCCAGTAATGTTGAAATAGTGATTCTGTTCAAATGAAGTGAAACCAAGCCCAAATCTGCTCAAAAGCTTTTCTCTCTATCAGAGTAAGCTGTTTCATTCAGTATTAAGTGCAAATCTTGCCAAACTGATAGATGCTTATGCCTTATGAAATACAATGTTTTCTGCAATGCTGTAAGACAGTTTTTAATGTGTTAGAAGTTATATGCACAAATACTAATGTTTGGACTTCAATGATCAAGATTGTCAGTTTACAGCTTTCTGAGTCCAGTAATGTTGAAATAGTGATTCTGTTCAAATGAAGTGAAACCAAGCCCAAATCTGCTCAAAAGCTTTTCTCTCTATCAGAGTAAGCTGTTTCATTCAGTATTCAGTGCAAATCTTGCCAAACTGAAAGATGTTTAAGCCTTATGAAATACAATGTTTTCTGCAATGCTGTAAGACAGTTTTTAATGTGTTAGAAGTTATATGCACAAAAACTTATGTTAGAACTTCAATGATCAAGATTGTCAGTTTACAGCTTTCTGAGTCCAGTAATGTTGAAATAGTGCTGCTGTTCAAATGAAGTGAAATCAAGCCCAAATCTGCTCAAAAGCTTTTCTCTCTATCAGAGTAAGCTGTTTCATTCAGTATTAAGTGCAAATCTTGGCAAACTGATAGATGCTTATGCCTTATGAAATACAATGTTTTCTGCAATGCTGAAAGACAGTTTTTAATGTGTTAGAAGTTATATGCACAAAAACTAATGTTAGGACTTCAATGATCAAGATTGTCAGTTTACAGCTTTCTGAGTCCAGTAATGTTGAAATAGTGATTCTGTTCAAATGAAGTGAAACCAAGCCCAAATCTGCTCGAAAGCTTTTCTCTCTATCAGAGTAAGCTGTTTCATTCAGTATTAAGTGCAAATCTTGCCAAACTGAAAGATGCTTATGCCTTATGAAATACAATGTTTTCTGCAATGCTGTAAGACAGTTTTTAATGTGTTAGAAGTTATATGCACAAAAACTAATGTTAGGACTTCAAAGATCAAGATTGTCAGTTTACAGCTTTCTGAGTCCAGTAATGTTGAAATAGTGCTGCTGTTCAAATGAAGTGAAATCAAGCCCAAATCTGCTCAAAAGCTTTTCTCTCTATCAGAGTAAGCTGTTTCATTCAGTATTAAGTGCAAATCTTGCCAAACTGATAGATGCTTATGCCTTATGAAATACAATGTTTTTTCTGCAATGCTGAAGGACAGTTTTTAATGTGTTAGAAGTTATATGCACAAAAACTTATGTTAGGACTTCAATGATCAAGATTGTCAGTTTTCAGCTTTCTGAGTCCAGTAATGTTGAAATAGTGATTCTGTTCAAATGAAGTGAAACCAAGCCCAAATCTGCTCAAAAGCTTTTCTCTCTATCAGAGTAAGCTGTTTCATTCAGTATTAAGTGCAAATCTTGCCAAACTGATAGATGCTTATGCCTTATGAAATACAATGTTTTCTGCAATGCTGTAAGACAGTTTTTAATGTGTTAGAAGTTATATGCACAAATACTAATGTTTGGACTTCAATGATCAAGATTGTCAGTTTACAGCTTTCTGAGTCCAGTAATGTTGAAATAGTGATTCTGTTCAAATGAAGTGAAACCAAGCCCAAATCTGCTCAAAAGCTTTTCTCTCTATCAGAGTAAGCTGTTTCATTCAGTATTAAGTGCAAATCTTGCCAAACTGATAGATGCTTATGCCTTATGAAATACAATGTTTTCTGCAATGCTGTAAGACAGTTTTTAATGTGTTAGAAGTTATATGCACAAAAACTAATGTTAGGACTTCAATGATCAAGATTGTCAGTTTTCAGCTTTCTGAGTCCAGTAATGTTGAAATAGTGATTCTGTTCAAATGAAGTGAAACCAAGCCCAAATCTGCTCAAAAGCTTTTCTCTCTATCAGAGTAAGCTGTTTCATTCAGTATTAAGTGCAAATCTTGCCAAACTGATAGATGCTTATGCCTTATGAAATACAATGTTTTCTGCAATGCTGTAAGACAGTTTTTAATGTGTTAGAAGTTATATGCACAAAAACTTATGTTAGGACTTCAATGATCAAGATTGTCAGTTTACAGCTTTCTGAGTCCAGTAATGTTGAAATAGTGATTCTGTTCAAATGAAGTGAAACCAAGCCCAAATCTGCTCAAAAGCTTTTCTCTCTATCAGAGTAAGCTGTTTCATTCAGTATTAAGTGCAAATCTTGCCAAACTGAAAGATGCTTATGCCTTATGAAATACAATGTTTTCTGCAATGCTGTAAGACAGTTTTTAATGTGTTAGAAGTTATATGCACAAAAACTAATGTTAGGACTTCAAAGATCAAGATTGTCAGTTTACAGCTTTCTGAGTCCAGTAATGTTGAAATAGTGCTGCTGTTCAAATGAAGTGAAATCAAGCCCAAATCTGCTCAAAAGCTTTTCTCTCTATCAGAGTAAGCTGTTTCATTCAGTATTAAGTGCAAATCTTGCCAAACTGATAGATGCTTATGCCTTATGAAATACAATGTTTTCTGCAATGCTGTAAGACAGTTTTTAATGTGTTAGAAGTTATATGCACAAAAACTAATGTTAGGACTTCAATGATCAAGATTGTCAGTTTACAGCTTTCTGAGTCCAGTAATGTTGAAATAGTGATTCTGTTCAAATGAAGTGAAACCAAGCCCAAATCTGCTCAAAAGCTTTTCTCTCTATCAGAGTAAGCTGTTTCATTCAGTATTAAGTGCAAATCTTGCCAAACTGATAGATGCTTATGCCTTATGAAATATAATGTTTTCTGCAATGCTGTAAGACAGTTTTTAATGTGTTAGAAGTTATATGCACAAAAAATTATGTTAGGACTTCAATGATCAAGATTGTCAGTTTACAGCTTTCTGAGTCCAGTAATGTTGAAATAGTGCTGCTGTTCAAATGAAGTGAAATCAAGCCCAAATCTGCTCAAAAGCTTTTCTCTCTATCAGAGTAAGCTGTTTCATTCAGTATTCAGTGCAAATCTTGCCAAACTGAAAGATGTTTAAGCCTTATGAAATACAATGTTTTCTGCAATGCTGTAAGACAGTTTTTAATGTGTTAGAAGTTATATGCACAAAAACTTATGTTATGACTTCAATGATCAAGATTGTCAGTTTACAGCTTTCTGAGTCCAGTAATGTTGAAATAGTGCTGCTGTTCAAATGAAGTGAAATCAAGCCCAAATCTGCTCAAAAGCTTTTCTCTCTATCAGAGTAAGCTGTTTCATTCAGTATTAAGTGCAAATCTTGGCAAACTGATAGATGCTTATGCCTTATGAAATACAATGTTTTCTGCAATGCTGAAAGACAGTTTTTAATGTGTTAGAAGTTATATGCACAAAAACTAATGTTAGGACTTCAATGATCAAGATTGTCAGTTTACAGCTTTCTGAGTCCAGTAATGTTGAAATAGTGCTGCTGTTCAAATGAAGTGAAATCAAGCCCAAATCTGCTCAAAAGCTTTTCTCTCTATCAGAGTAAGCTGTTTCATTCAGTATTAAGTGCAAATCTTGCCAAACTGATAGATGCTTATGCCTTATGAAATACAATGTTTTCTGCAATGCTGTAAGACAGTTTTTAATGTGTTAGAAGTTATATGCACAAATACTAATGTTTGGACTTCAATGATCAAGATTGTCAGTTTACAGCTTTCTGAGTCCAGTAATGTTGAAATAGTGATTCTGTTCAAATGAAGTGAAACCAAGCCCAAATCTGCTCAAAAGCTTTTCTCTCTATCAGAGTAAGCTGTTTCATTCAGTATTAAGTGCAAATCTTGCCAAACTGATAGATGCTTATGCCTTATGAAACACAATGTTTTCTGCAATGCTGTAAGACAGTTTTTAATGTGTTAGAAGTTATATGCACAAAAACTTATGTTAGGACTTCAATGATCAAGATTGTCAGTTACAGCTTTCTGAGTCCAGTAATGTTGAAATAGTGCTGCTGTTCAAATGAAGTGAAATCAAGCCCAAATCTGCTCAAAAGCTTTTCTCTCTATCAGAGTAAGCTGTTTCATTCAGTATTCAGTGCAAATCTTGCCAAACTGAAAGATGTTTAAGCCTTATGAAATACAATGTTTTCTGCAATGCTGTAAGACAGTTTTTAATGTGTTAGAAGTTATATGCACAAAAACTTATGTTAGGACTTCAATGATCAAGATTGTCAGTTTACAGCTTTCTGAGTCCAGTAATGTTGAAATAGTGCTGCTGTTCAAATGAAGTGAAATCAAGCCCAAATCTGCTCAAAAGCTTTTCTCTCTATCAGAGTAAGCTGTTTCATTCAGTATTAAGTGCAAATCTTGGCAAACTGATAGATGCTTATGCCTTATGAAATACAATGTTTTCTGCAATGCTGAAAGACAGTTTTTAATGTGTTAGAAGTTATATGCACAAAAACTAATGTTAGGACTTCAATGATCAAGATTGTCAGTTTACAGCTTTCTGAGTCCAGTAATGTTGAAATAGTGCTGCTGTTCAAATGAAGTGAAATCAAGCCCAAATCTGCTCAAAAGCTTTTCTCTCTATCAGAGTAAGCTGTTTCATTCAGTATTAAGTGCAAATCTTGCCAAACTGATAGATGCTTATGCCTTATGAAATACAATGTTTTCTGCAATGCTGTAAGACAGTTTTTAATGTGTTAGAAGTTATATGTACAAAAACTTATGTTAGGACTTCAATTATCAAGATTGTCAGTTTTCAGCTTTCTGAGTCCAGTAATGTTGAAATAGTGATTCTGTTCAAATGAAGTGAAACCAAGCCCAAATCTGCTCAAAAGCTTTTCTCTCTATCAGAGTAAGCTGTTTCATTCAGTATTAAGTGCAAATCTTGCCAAACTGAAAGATGCTTATGCCTTATGAAATACAATGTTTTCTGCAATGCTGAAAGACAGTTTTTAATGTGTTAGAAGTTATATGCACAAAAACTAATGTTAGGACTTCAATGATCAAGATTGTCAGTTTTCAGCTTTCTGAGTCCAGTAATGTTGAAATAGTGATTCTGTTCAAATGAAGTGAAATCAAGCCCAAATCTGCTCAAAAGCTTTTCTCTCTATTAGAGAAAGCTGTTTCATTCAGTATTAAGTGCAAATCTTGCCAAACTGATAGATGCTTATGCCTTATGAAATACAATGTTTTCTGCAATGCTGAAAGACAGTTTTTAATGTGTTAGAAGTTATATGCACAAAAACTAATGTTAGGACTTCAATGATCAAGATTGTCAGTTTACAGCTTTCTGAGTCCAGTAATGTTGAAATAGTGCTGCTGTTCAAATGAAGTGAAATCAAGCCCAAATCTGCTCAAAAGCTTTTCTCTCTATCAGAGTAAGCTGTTTCATTCAGTATTAAGTGCAAATCTTGCCAAACTGATAGATGCTTATGCCTTATGAAATACAATGTTTTCTGCAATGCTGTAAGACAGTTTTTAATGTGTTAGAAGTTATATGTACAAAAACTTATGTTAGGACTTCAATTATCAAGATTGTCAGTTTTCAGCTTTCTGAGTCCAGTAATGTTGAAATAGTGATTCTGTTCAAATGAAGTGAAACCAAGCCCAAATCTGCTCAAAAGCTTTTCTCTCTATCAGAGTAAGCTGTTTCATTCAGTATTAAGTGCAAATCTTGCCAAACTGAAAGATGCTTATGCCTTATGAAATACAATGTTTTCTGCAATGCTGAAAGACAGTTTTTAATGTGTTAGAAGTTATATGCACAAAAACTAATGTTAGGACTTCAATGATCAAGATTGTCAGTTTTCAGCTTTCTGAGTCCAGTAATGTTGAAATAGTGATTCTGTTCAAATGAAGTGAAATCAAGCCCAAATCTGCTCAAAAGCTTTTCTCTCTATTAGAGAAAGCTGTTTCATTCAGTATTAAGTGCAAATCTTGCCAAACTGATAGATGCTTATGCCTTATGAAATACAATGTTTTCTGCAATGCTGAAAGACAGTTTTTAATGTGTTAGAAGTTATATGCACAAAAACTAATGTTAGGACTTCAATGATCAAGATTGTCAGTTTACAGCTTTCTGAGTCCAGTAATGTTGAAATAGTGCTGCTGTTCAAATGAAGTGAAATCAAGCCCAAATCTGCTCAAAAGCTTTTCTCTCTATCAGAGTAAGCTGTTTCATTCAGTATTAAGTGCAAATCTTGCCAAACTGATAGATGCTTATGCCTTATGAAATACAATGTTTTCTGCAATGCTGTAAGACAGTTTTTAATGTGTTAGAAGTTATATGCACAAATACTAATGTTTGGACTTCAATGATCAAGATTGTCAGTTTACAGCTTTCTGAGTCCAGTAATGTTGAAATAGTGATTCTGTTCAAATGAAGTGAAACCAAGCCCAAATCTGCTCAAAAGCTTTTCTCTCTATCAGAGTAAGCTGTTTCATTCAGTATTAAGTGCAAATCTTGCCAAACTGATAGATGCTTATGCCTTATGAAATACAATGTTTTCTGCAATGCTGTAAGACAGTTTTTAATGTGTTAGAAGTTATATGCACAAAAACTAATGTTAGGACTTCAATGATCAAGATTGTCAGTTTTCAGCTTTCTGAGTCCAGTAATGTTGAAATAGTGCTGCTGTTCAAATGAAGTGAAATCAAGCCCAAATCTGCTCAAAAGCTTTTCTCTCTATCAGAGTAAGCTGTTTCATTCAGTATTCAGTGCAAATCTTGCCAAACTGAAAGATGTTTAAGCCTTATGAAATACAATGTTTTCTGCAATGCTGTAAGACAGTTTTTAATGTGTTAGAAGTTATATGCACAAAAACTTATGTTAGGACTTCAATGATCAAGATTGTCAGTTTACAGCTTTCTGAGTCCAGTAATGTTGAAATAGTGCTGCTGTTCAAATGAAGTGAAATCAAGCCCAAATCTGCTCAAAAGCTTTTCTCTCTATCAGAGTAAGCTGTTTCATTCAGTATTAAGTGCAAATCTTGCCAAACTGATAGATGCTTATGCCTTATGAAATACAATGTTTTCTGCAATGCTGTAAGACAGTTTTTAATGTGTTAGAAGTTATATGCACAAAAACTAATGTTAGGACTTCAATGATCAAGATTGTCAGTTTTCAGCTTTCTGAGTCCAGTAATGTTGAAATAGTGCTGCTGTTCAAATGAAGTGAAATCAAGCCCAAATCTGCTCAAAAGCTTTTCTCTCTATCAGAGTAAGCTGTTTCATTCAGTATTCAGTGCAAATCTTGCCAAACTGAAAGATGTTTAAGCCTTATGAAATACAATGTTTTCTGCAATGCTGTAAGACAGTTTTTAATGTGTTAGAAGTTATATGCACAAAAACTTATGTTAGGACTTCAATGATCAAGATTGTCAGTTTACAGCTTTCTGAGTCCAGTAATGTTGAAATAGTGCTGCTGTTCAAATGAAGTGAAATCAAGCCCAAATCTGCTCAAAAGCTTTTCTCTCTATCAGAGTAAGCTGTTTCATTCAGTATTAAGTGCAAATCTTGCCAAACTGATAGATGCTTATGCCTTATGAAATACAATGTTTTCTGCAATGCTGTAAGACAGTTTTTAATGTGTTAGAAGTTATATGCACAAAAACTAATGTTAGGACTTCAATGATCAAGATTGTCAGTTTTCAGCTTTCTGAGTCCAGTAATGTTGAAATAGTGATTCTGTTCAAATGAAGTGAAACCAAGCCCAAATCTGCTCAAAAGCTTTTCTCTCTATCAGAGTAAGCTGTTTCATTCAGTATTAAGTGCAAATCTTGCCAAACTGAAAGATGCTTATGCCTTATGAAATACAATGTTTTCTGCAATGCTGTAAGACAGTTTTTAATGTGTTAGAAGTTATATGCACAAAAACTTATGTTAGGACTTCAATGATCAAGATTGTCAGTTTACAGCTTTCTGAGTCCAGTAATGTTGAAATAGTGCTGCTGTTCAAATGAAGTGAAATCAAGCCCAAATCTGCTCAAAAGCTTTTCTCTCTATCAGAGTAAGCTGTTTCATTCAGTATTAAGTGCAAATCTTGGCAAACTGATAGATGCTTATGCCTTATGAAATACAATGTTTTCTGCAATGCTGTAAGACAGTTTTTAATGTGTTAGAAGTTATATGCACAAAAACTAATGTTAGGACTTCAATGATCAAGATTGTCAGTTTTCAGCTTTCTGAGTCCAGTAATGTTGAAATAGTGATTCTGTTCAAATGAAGTGAAACCAAGCCCAAATCTGCTCAAAAGCTTTTCTCTCTATCAGAATAAGCTGTTTCATTCAGTATTAAGTGCAAATCTTGCCAAACTGATAGATGCTTATGCCTTATGAAATACAATGTTTTCTGCAATGCTGAAAGACAGTTTTTAATGTGTTAGAAGTTATATGCACAAAAACTAATGTTAGGACTTCAATGATCAAGATTGTCAGTTTTCAGCTTTCTGAGTCCAGTAATGTTGAAATAGTGATTCTGTTCAAATGAAGTGAAATCAAGCCCAAATCTGCTCAAAAGCTTTTCTCTCTATTAGAGAAAGCTGTTTCATTCAGTATTAAGTGCAAATCTTGCCAAACTGATAGATGCTTATGCCTTATGAAATACAATGTTTTCTGAAATGCTGAAAGACAGTTTTTAATGTGTTAGAAGTTATATGCACAAAAACTAATGTTAGGACTTCAATGATCAAGATTGTCAGTTTACAGCTTTCTGAGTCCAGTAATGTTGAAATAGTGATTCTGTTCAAATGAAGTGAAACCAAGCCCAAATCTGCTCAAAAGCTTTTCTCTCTATCAGAGTAAGCTGTTTCATTCAGTATTAAGTGCAAATCTTGCCAAACTGAAAGATGCTTATGCCTTATGAAATACAATGTTTTCTGCAATGCTGTAAGACAGTTTTTAATGTGTTAGAAGTTATATGCACAAAAACTAATGTTAGGACTTCAAAGATCAAGATTGTCAGTTTACAGCTTTCTGAGTCCAGTAATGTTGAAATAGTGCTGCTGTTCAAATGAAGTGAAATCAAGCCCAAATCTGCTCAAAAGCTTTTCTCTCTATCAGAGTAAGCTGTTTCATTCAGTATTAAGTGCAAATCTTGCCAAACTGATAGATGCTTATGCCTTATGAAATACAATGTTTTCTGCAATGCTGTAAGACAGTTTTTAATGTGTTAGAAGTTATATGCACAAAAACTAATGTTAGGACTTCAATGATCAAGATTGTCAGTTTACAGCTTTCTGAGTCCAGTAATGTTGAAATAGTGATTCTGTTCAAATGAAGTGAAACCAAGCCCAAATCTGCTCAAAAGCTTTTCTCTCTATCAGAGTAAGCTGTTTCATTCAGTATTAAGTGCAAATCTTGCCAAACTGAAAGATGCTTATGCCTTATGAAATACAATGTTTTCTGCAATGCTGTAAGACAGTTTTTAATGTGTTAGAAGTTATATGCACAAAAACTTATGTTAGGACTTCAATGATCAAGATTGTCAGTTTACAGCTTTCTGAGTCCAGTAATGTTGAAATAGTGCTGCTGTTCAAATGAAGTGAAATCAAGCCCAAATCTGCTCAAAAGCTTTTCTCTCTATCAGAGTAAGCTGTTTCATTCAGTATTAAGTGCAAATCTTGGCAAACTGATAGATGCTTATGCCTTATGAAATACAATGTTTTCTGCAATGCTGTAAGACAGTTTTTAATGTGTTAGAAGTTATATGCACAAAAACTAATGTTAGGACTTCAATGATCAAGATTGTCAGTTTTCAGCTTTCTGAGTCCAGTAATGTTGAAATAGTGATTCTGTTCAAATGAAGTGAAACCAAGCCCAAATCTGCTCAAAAGCTTTTCTCTCTATCAGAATAAGCTGTTTCATTCAGTATTAAGTGCAAATCTTGCCAAACTGATAGATGCTTATGCCTTATGAAATACAATGTTTTCTGCAATGCTGAAAGACAGTTTTTAATGTGTTAGAAGTTATATGCACAAAAACTAATGTTAGGACTTCAATGATCAAGATTGTCAGTTTTCAGCTTTCTGAGTCCAGTAATGTTGAAATAGTGATTCTGTTCAAATGAAGTGAAATCAAGCCCAAATCTGCTCAAAAGCTTTTCTCTCTATTAGAGAAAGCTGTTTCATTCAGTATTAAGTGCAAATCTTGCCAAACTGATAGATGCTTATGCCTTATGAAATACAATGTTTTCTGCAATGCTGAAAGACAGTTTTTAATGTGTTAGAAGTTATATGCACAAAAACTAATGTTAGGACTTCAATGATCAAGATTGTCAGTTTACAGCTTTCTGAGTCCAGTAATGTTGAAATAGTGATTCTGTTCAAATGAAGTGAAACCAAGCCCAAATCTGCTCAAAAGCTTTTCTCTCTATCAGAGTAAGCTGTTTCATTCAGTATTAAGTGCAAATCTTGCCAAACTGAAAGATGCTTATGCCTTATGAAATACAATGTTTTCTGCAATGCTGTAAGACAGTTTTTAATGTGTTAGAAGTTATATGCACAAAAACTAATGTTAGGACTTCAAAGATCAAGATTGTCAGTTTACAGCTTTCTGAGTCCAGTAATGTTGAAATAGTGCTGCTGTTCAAATGAAGTGAAATCAAGCCCAAATCTGCTCAAAAGCTTTTCTCTCTATCAGAGTAAGCTGTTTCATTCAGTATTAAGTGCAAATCTTGCCAAACTGATAGATGCTTATGCCTTATGAAATACAATGTTTTCTGCAATGCTGTAAGACAGTTTTTAATGTGTTAGAAGTTATATGCACAAAAACTAATGTTAGGACTTCAATGATCAAGATTGTCAGTTTACAGCTTTCTGAGTCCAGTAATGTTGAAATAGTGATTCTGTTCAAATGAAGTGAAACCAAGCCCAAATCTGCTCAAAAGCTTTTCTCTCTATCAGAGTAAGCTGTTTCATTCAGTATTAAGTGCAAATCTTGCCAAACTGATAGATGCTTATGCCTTATGAAATACAATGTTTTCTGCAATGCTGTAAGACAGTTTTTAATGTGTTAGAAGTTATATGCACAAAAACTTATGTTAGGACTTCAATGATCAAGATTGTCAGTTTACAGCTTTCTGAGTCCAGTAATGTTGAAATAGTGCTGCTGTTCAAATGAAGTGAAATCAAGCCCAAATCTGCTCAAAAGCTTTTCTCTCTATCAGAGTAAGCTGTTTCATTCAGTATTCAGTGCAAATCTTGCCAAACTGAAAGATGTTTAAGCCTTATGAAATACAATGTTTTCTGCAATGCTGTAAGACAGTTTTTAATGTGTTAGAAGTTATATGCACAAAAACTTATGTTAGGACTTCAATGATCAAGATTGTCAGTTTACAGCTTTCTGAGTCCAGTAATGTTGAAATAGTGCTGCTGTTCAAATGAAGTGAAATCAAGCCCAAATCTGCTCAAAAGCTTTTCTCTCTATCAGAGTAAGCTGTTTCATTCAGTATTAAGTGCAAATCTTGGCAAACTGATAGATGCTTATGCCTTATGAAATACAATGTTTTCTGCAATGCTGAAAGACAGTTTTTAATGTGTTAGAAGTTATATGCACAAAAACTAATGTTAGGACTTCAATGATCAAGATTGTCAGTTTACAGCTTTCTGAGTCCAGTAATGTTGAAATAGTGCTGCTGTTCAAATGAAGTGAAATCAAGCCCAAATCTGCTCAAAAGCTTTTCTCTCTATCAGAGTAAGCTGTTTCATTCAGTATTAAGTGCAAATCTTGCCAAACTGATAGATGCTTATGCCTTATGAAATACAATGTTTTCTGCAATGCTGTAAGACAGTTTTTAATGTGTTAGAAGTTATATGCACAAATACTAATGTTTGGACTTCAATGATCAAGATTGTCAGTTTACAGCTTTCTGAGTCCAGTAATGTTGAAATAGTGCTGCTGTTCAAATGAAGTGAAATCAAGCCCAAATCTGCTCAAAAGCTTTTCTCTCTATCAGAGTAAGCTGTTTCATTCAGTATTAAGTGCAAATCTTGGCAAACTGATAGATGCTTATGCCTTATGAAATACAATGTTTTCTGCAATGCTGAAAGACAGTTTTTAATGTGTTAGAAGTTATATGCACAAAAACTAATGTTAGGACTTCAATGATCAAGATTGTCAGTTTACAGCTTTCTGAGTCCAGTAATGTTGAAATAGTGCTGCTGTTCAAATGAAGTGAAATCAAGCCCAAATCTGCTCAAAAGCTTTTCTCTCTATCAGAGTAAGCTGTTTCATTCAGTATTAAGTGCAAATCTTGGCAAACTGATAGATGCTTATGCCTTATGAAATACAATGTTTTCTGCAATGCTGAAAGACAGTTTTTAATGTGTTAGAAGTTATATGCACAAAAACTAATGTTAGGACTTCAATGATCAAGATTGTCAGTTTACAGCTTTCTGAGTCCAGTAATGTTGAAATAGTGCTGCTGTTCAAATGAAGTGAAATCAAGCCCAAATCTGCTCAAAAGCTTTTCTCTCTATCAGAGTAAGCTGTTTCATTCAGTATTAAGTGCAAATCTTGCCAAACTGATAGATGCTTATGCCTTATGAAATACAATGTTTTCTGCAATGCTGTAAGACAGTTTTTAATGTGTTAGAAGTTATATGCACAAATACTAATGTTTGGACTTCAATGATCAAGATTGTCAGTTTACAGCTTTCTGAGTCCAGTAATGTTGAAATAGTGATTCTGTTCAAATGAAGTGAAACCAAGCCCAAATCTGCTCAAAAGCTTTTCTCTCTATCAGAGTAAGCTGTTTCATTCAGTATTAAGTGCAAATCTTGCCAAACTGATAGATGCTTATGCCTTATGAAACACAATGTTTTCTGCAATGCTGTAAGACAGTTTTTAATGTGTTAGAAGTTATATGCACAAAAACTTATGTTAGGACTTCAATGATCAAGATTGTCAGTTTACAGCTTTCTGAGTCCAGTAATGTTGAAATAGTGCTGCTGTTCAAATGAAGTGAAATCAAGCCCAAATCTGCTCAAAAGCTTTTCTCTCTATCAGAGTAAGCTGTTTCATTCAGTATTCAGTGCAAATCTTGCCAAACTGAAAGATGTTTAAGCCTTATGAAATACAATGTTTTCTGCAATGCTGTAAGACAGTTTTTAATGTGTTAGAAGTTATATGCACAAAAACTTATGTTAGAACTTCAATGATCAAGATTGTCAGTTTACAGCTTTCTGAGTCCAGTAATGTTGAAATAGTGCTGCTGTTCAAATGAAGTGAAATCAAGCCCAAATCTGCTCAAAAGCTTTTCTCTCTATCAGAGTAAGCTGTTTCATTCAGTATTAAGTGCAAATCTTGGCAAACTGATAGATGCTTATGCCTTATGAAATACAATGTTTTCTGCAATGCTGAAAGACAGTTTTTAATGTGTTAGAAGTTATATGCACAAAAACTAATGTTAGGACTTCAATGATCAAGATTGTCAGTTTACAGCTTTCTGAGTCCAGTAATGTTGAAATAGTGATTCTGTTCAAATGAAGTGAAACCAAGCCCAAATCTGCTCAAAAGCTTTTCTCTCTATCAGAGTAAGCTGTTTCATTCAGTATTAAGTGCAAATCTTGCCAAACTGAAAGATGCTTATGCCTTATGAAATACAATGTTTTCTGCAATGCTGTAAGACAGTTTTTAATGTGTTAGAAGTTATATGCACAAAAACTAATGTTAGGACTTCAAAGATCAAGATTGTCAGTTTACAGCTTTCTGAGTCCAGTAATGTTGAAATAGTGCTGCTGTTCAAATGAAGTGAAATCAAGCCCAAATCTGCTCAAAAGCTTTTCTCTCTATCAGAGTAAGCTGTTTCATTCAGTATTAAGTGCAAATCTTGCCAAACTGATAGATGCTTATGCCTTATGAAATACAATGTTTTTTCTGCAATGCTGAAGGACAGTTTTTAATGTGTTAGAAGTTATATGCACAAAAACTTATGTTAGGACTTCAATGATCAAGATTGTCAGTTTTCAGCTTTCTGAGTCCAGTAATGTTGAAATAGTGATTCTGTTCAAATGAAGTGAAACCAAGCCCAAATCTGCTCAAAAGCTTTTCTCTCTATCAGAGTAAGCTGTTTCATTCAGTATTAAGTGCAAATCTTGCCAAACTGATAGATGCTTATGCCTTATGAAATACAATGTTTTCTGCAATGCTGTAAGACAGTTTTTAATGTGTTAGAAGTTATATGCACAAATACTAATGTTTGGACTTCAATGATCAAGATTGTCAGTTTACAGCTTTCTGAGTCCAGTAATGTTGAAATAGTGATTCTGTTCAAATGAAGTGAAACCAAGCCCAAATCTGCTCAAAAGCTTTTCTCTCTATCAGAGTAAGCTGTTTCATTCAGTATTAAGTGCAAATCTTGCCAAACTGATAGATGCTTATGCCTTATGAAATACAATGTTTTCTGCAATGCTGTAAGACAGTTTTTAATGTGTTAGAAGTTATATGCACAAAAACTAATGTTAGGACTTCAATGATCAAGATTGTCAGTTTTCAGCTTTCTGAGTCCAGTAATGTTGAAATAGTGATTCTGTTCAAATGAAGTGAAACCAAGCCCAAATCTGCTCAAAAGATTTTCTCTCTATCAGAGTAAGCTGTTTCATTCAGTATTAAGTGCAAATCTTGCCAAACTGATAGATGCTTATGCCTTATGAAATACAATGTTTTCTGCAATGCTGTAAGACAGTTTTTAATGTGTTAGAAGTTATATGCACAAAAACTTATGTTAGGACTTCAATGATCAAGATTGTCAGTTTACAGCTTTCTGAGTCCAGTAATGTTGAAATAGTGATTCTGTTCAAATGAAGTGAAACCAAGCCCAAATCTGCTCAAAAGCTTTTCTCTCTATCAGAGTAAGCTGTTTCATTCAGTATTAAGTGCAAATCTTGCCAAACTGAAAGATGCTTATGCCTTATGAAATACAATGTTTTCTGCAATGCTGTAAGACAGTTTTTAATGTGTTAGAAGTTATATGCACAAAAACTAATGTTAGGACTTCAAAGATCAAGATTGTCAGTTTACAGCTTTCTGAGTCCAGTAATGTTGAAATAGTGCTGCTGTTCAAATGAAGTGAAATCAAGCCCAAATCTGCTCAAAAGCTTTTCTCTCTATCAGAGTAAGCTGTTTCATTCAGTATTAAGTGCAAATCTTGCCAAACTGATAGATGCTTATGCCTTATGAAATACAATGTTTTCTGCAATGCTGAAAGACAGTTTTTAATGTGTTAGAAGTTATATGCACAAAAACTTATGTTAGGACTTCAATGATCAAGATTGTCAGTTTACAGCTTTCTGAGTCCAGTAATGTTGAAATAGTGATTCTGTTCAAATGAAGTGAAACCAAGCCCAAATCTGCTCAAAAGCTTTTCTCTCTATCAGAGTAAGCTGTTTCATTCAGTATTAAGTGCAAATCTTGCCAAACTGAAAGATGCTTATGCCTTATGAAATACAATGTTTTCTGCAATGCTGTAAGACAGTTTTTAATGTGTTAGAAGTTATATGCACAAAAACTAATGTTAGGACTTCAAAGATCAAGATTGTCAGTTTACAGCTTTCTGAGTCCAGTAATGTTGAAATAGTGCTGCTGTTCAAATGAAGTGAAATCAAGCCCAAATCTGCTCAAAAGCTTTTCTCTCTATCAGAGTAAGCTGTTTCATTCAGTATTAAGTGCAAATCTTGCCAAACTGAAAGATGTTTATGCCTTATGAAATACAATGTTTTCTGCAATGCTGTAAGACAGTTTTTAATGTGTTAGAAGTTATATGCACAAAAACTTATGTTAGGACTTCAATGATCAAGATTGTCAGTTTACAGCTTTCTGAGTCCAGTAATGTTGAAATAGTGATTCTGTTCAAATGAAGTGAAACCAAGCCCAAATCTGCTCAAAAGCTTTTCTCTCTATCAGAGTAAGCTGTTTCATTCAGTATTAAGTGCAAATCTTGCCAAACTGAAAGATGCTTATGCCTTATGAAATACAATGTTTTCTGCAATGCTGAAAGACAGTTGTTAATGTGTTAGAAGTTATATGCACAAAAACTTATGTTAGGACTTCAATGATCAAGATTGTCAGTTTTCAGCTTTCTGAGTCCAGTAATGTTGAAATAGTGATTCTGTTCAAATGAAGTGAAATCAAGCCCAAATCTGCTCAAAAGCTTTTCTCTCTATTAGAGAAAGCTGTTTCATTCAGTATTCAGTGCAAATCTTGCCAAACTGAAAGATGTTTATGCCTTATGAAAAACAATGTTTTCTGCAATGCTGTAAGACAGTTTTTAATGTGTTAGAAGTTATATGCACAAAAACTTATGTTAGGACTTCAATGATCAAGATTGTCAGTTTACAGCTTTCTGAGTCCAGTAATGTTGAAATAGTGCTGCTGTTCAAATGAAGTGAAATCAAGCCCAAATCTGCTCAAAAGCTTTTCTCTCTATCAGAGTAAGCTGTTTCATTCAGTATTAAGTGCAAATCTTGCCAAACTGATAGATGCTTATGCCTTATGAAATACAATGTTTTCTGCAATGCTGTAAGACAGTTTTTAATGTGTTAGAAGTTATATGCACAAAAACTAATGTTAGGACTTCAATGATCAAGATTGTCAGTTTACAGCTTTCTGAGTCCAGTAATGTTGAAATAGTGATTCTGTTCAAATGAAGTGAAACCAAGCCCAAATCTGCTCAAAAGCTTTTCTCTCTATCAGAGTAAGCTGTTTCATTCAGTATTAAGTGCAAATCTTGCCAAACTGATAGATGCTTATACCTTATGAAACACAATGTTTTCTGCAATGCTGTAAGACAGTTTTTAATGTGTTAGAAGTTATATGCACAAAAACTAATGTTAGGACTTCAATGATCAAGATTGTCAGTTTACAGCTTTCTGAGTCCAGTAATGTTGAAATAGTGATTCTGTTCAAATGAAGTGAAACCAAGCCCAAATCTGCTCAAAAGCTTTTCTCTCTATCAGAGTAAGCTGTTTCATTCAGTATTAAGTGCAAATCTTGCCAAACTGATAGATGCTTATACCTTATGAAACACAATGTTTTCTGCAATGCTGTAAGACAGTTTTTAATGTGTTAGAAGTTATATGCACAAAAACTTATGTTAGGACTTCAATGATCAAGATTGTCAGTTTACAGCTTTCTGAGTCCAGTAATGTTGAAATAGTGCTGCTGTTCAAATGAAGTGAAATCAAGCCCAAATCTGCTCAAAAGCTTTTCTCTCTATCAGAGTAAGCTGTTTCATTCAGTATTAAGTGCAAATCTTGCCAAACTGATAGATGCTTATGCCTTATGAAATACAATGTTTTTTCTGCAATGCTGAAGGACAGTTTTTAATGTGTTAGAAGTTATATGCACAAAAACTAATGTTAGGACTTCAATGATCAAGATTGTCAGTTTACAGCTTTCTGAGTCCAGTAATGTTGAAATAGTGATTCTGTTCAAATGAAGTGAAATCAAGCCCAAATCTGCTCAAAAGCTTTTCTCTCTATTAGAGAAAGCTGTTTCATTCAGTATTCAGTGCAAATCTTGCCAAACTGAAAGATGTTTATGCCTTATGAAATACAATGTTTTCTGCAATGCTGTAAGACAGTTTTTAATGTGTTAGAAGTTATATGCACAAAAACTTATGTTAGGACTTCAATGATCAAGATTGTCAGTTTACAGCTTTCTGAGTCCAGTAATGTTGAAATAGTGCTGCTGTTCAAATGAAGTGAAATCAAGCCCAAATCTGCTCAAAAGCTTTTCTCTCTATCAGAGTAAGCTGTTTCATTCAGTATTAAGTGCAAATCTTGGCAAACTGATAGATGCTTATGCCTTATGAAATACAATGTTTTCTGCAATGCTGAAAGACAGTTTTTAATGTGTTAGAAGTTATATGCACAAAAACTAATGTTAGGACTTCAATGATCAAGATTGTCAGTTTACAGCTTTCTGGGTCCAGTAATGTTGAAATAGTGCTGCTGTTCAAATGAAGTGAAATCAAGCCCAAATCTGCTCAAAAGCTTTTCTCTCTATCAGAGTAAGCTGTTTCATTCAGTATTAAGTGCAAATCTTGCCAAACTGATAGATGCTTATGCCTTATGAAATACAATGTTTTCTGCAATGCTGAAAGACAGTTTTTAATGTGTTAGAAGTTATATGCACAAAAACTTATGTTAGGACTTCAATGATCAAGATTGTCAGTTTACAGCTTTCTGAGTCCAGTAATGTTGAAATAGTGATTCTGTTCAAATGAAGTGAAACCAAGCCCAAATCTGCTCAAAAGCTTTTCTCTCTATCAGAGTAAGCTGTTTCATTCAGTATTAAGTGCAAATCTTGCCAAACTGAAAGATGCTTATGCCTTATGAAATACAATGTTTTCTGCAATGCTGTAAGACAGTTTTTAATGTGTTAGAAGTTATATGCACAAAAACTAATGTTAGGACTTCAAAGATCAAGATTGTCAGTTTACAGCTTTCTGAGTCCAGTAATGTTGAAATAGTGCTGCTGTTCAAATGAAGTGAAATCAAGCCCAAATCTGCTCAAAAGCTTTTCTCTCTATCAGAGTAAGCTGTTTCATTCAGTATTCAGTGCAAATCTTGCCAAACTGAAAGATGTTTAAGCCTTATGAAATACAATGTTTTCTGCAATGCTGTAAGACAGTTTTTAATGTGTTAGAAGTTATATGCACAAAAACTTATGTTAGGACTTCAATGATCAAGATTGTCAGTTTACAGCTTTCTGAGTCCAGTAATGTTGAAATAGTGCTGCTGTTCAAATGAAGTGAAATCAAGCCCAAATCTGCTCAAAAGCTTTTCTCTCTATCAGAGTAAGCTGTTTCATTCAGTATTAAGTGCAAATCTTGGCAAACTGATAGATGCTTATGCCTTATGAAATACAATGTTTTCTGCAATGCTGAAAGACAGTTTTTAATGTGTTAGAAGTTATATGCACAAAAACTAATGTTAGGACTTCAATGATCAAGATTGTCAGTTTACAGCTTTCTGAGTCCAGTAATGTTGAAATAGTGCTGCTGTTCAAATGAAGTGAAATCAAGCCCAAATCTGCTCAAAAGCTTTTCTCTCTATCAGAGTAAGCTGTTTCATTCAGTATTAAGTGCAAATCTTGGCAAACTGATAGATGCTTATGCCTTATGAAATACAATGTTTTCTGCAATGCTGTAAGACAGTTTTTAATGTGTTAGAAGTTATATGCACAAAAACTAATGTTAGGACTTCAATGATCAAGATTGTCAGTTTTCAGCTTTCTGAGTCCAGTAATGTTGAAATAGTGATTCTGTTCAAATGAAGTGAAACCAAGCCCAAATCTGCTCAAAAGCTTTTCTCTCTATCAGAATAAGCTGTTTCATTCAGTATTAAGTGCAAATCTTGCCAAACTGATAGATGCTTATGCCTTATGAAATACAATGTTTTCTGCAATGCTGAAAGACAGTTTTTAATGTGTTAGAAGTTATATGCACAAAAACTAATGTTAGGACTTCAATGATCAAGATTGTCAGTTTTCAGCTTTCTGAGTCCAGTAATGTTGAAATAGTGATTCTGTTCAAATGAAGTGAAATCAAGCCCAAATCTGCTCAAAAGCTTTTCTCTCTATTAGAGAAAGCTGTTTCATTCAGTATTAAGTGCAAATCTTGCCAAACTGATAGATGCTTATGCCTTATGAAATACAATGTTTTCTGCAATGCTGAAAGACAGTTTTTAATGTGTTAGAAGTTATATGCACAAAAACTAATGTTAGGACTTCAATGATCAAGATTGTCAGTTTACAGCTTTCTGAGTCCAGTAATGTTGAAATAGTGATTCTGTTCAAATGAAGTGAAACCAAGCCCAAATCTGCTCAAAAGCTTTTCTCTCTATCAGAGTAAGCTGTTTCATTCAGTATTAAGTGCAAATCTTGCCAAACTGAAAGATGCTTATGCCTTATGAAATACAATGTTTTCTGCAATGCTGTAAGACAGTTTTTAATGTGTTAGAAGTTATATGCACAAAAACTAATGATAGGACTTCAAAGATCAAGATTGTCAGTTTACAGCTTTCTGAGTCCAGTAATGTTGAAATAGTGCTGCTGTTCAAATGAAGTGAAATCAAGCCCAAATCTGCTCAAAAGCTTTTCTCTCTATCAGAGTAAGCTGTTTCATTCAGTATTAAGTGCAAATCTTGCCAAACTGATAGATGCTTATGCCTTATGAAATACAATGTTTTCTGCAATGCTGTAAGACAGTTTTTAATGTGTTAGAAGTTATATGCACAAAAACTAATGTTAGGACTTCAATGATCAAGATTGTCAGTTTACAGCTTTCTGAGTCCAGTAATGTTGAAATAGTGATTCTGTTCAAATGAAGTGAAACCAAGCCCAAATCTGCTCAAAAGCTTTTCTCTCTATCAGAGTAAGCTGTTTCATTCAGTATTAAGTGCAAATCTTGCCAAACTGAAAGATGCTTATGCCTTATGAAATACAATGTTTTCTGCAATGCTGTAAGACAGTTTTTAATGTGTTAGAAGTTATATGCACAAAAACTTATGTTAGGACTTCAATGATCAAGATTGTCAGTTTACAGCTTTCTGAGTCCAGTAATGTTGAAATAGTGCTGCTGTTCAAATGAAGTGAAATCAAGCCCAAATCTGCTCAAAAGCTTTTCTCTCTATCAGAGTAAGCTGTTTCATTCAGTATTAAGTGCAAATCTTGGCAAACTGATAGATGCTTATGCCTTATGAAATACAATGTTTTCTGCAATGCTGTAAGACAGTTTTTAATGTGTTAGAAGTTATATGCACAAAAACTAATGTTAGGACTTCAATGATCAAGATTGTCAGTTTTCAGCTTTCTGAGTCCAGTAATGTTGAAATAGTGATTCTGTTCAAATGAAGTGAAACCAAGCCCAAATCTGCTCAAAAGCTTTTCTCTCTATCAGAATAAGCTGTTTCATTCAGTATTAAGTGCAAATCTTGCCAAACTGATAGATGCTTATGCCTTATGAAATACAATGTTTTCTGCAATGCTGAAAGACAGTTTTTAATGTGTTAGAAGTTATATGCACAAAAACTAATGTTAGGACTTCAATGATCAAGATTGTCAGTTTTCAGCTTTCTGAGTCCAGTAATGTTGAAATAGTGATTCTGTTCAAATGAAGTGAAATCAAGCCCAAATCTGCTCAAAAGCTTTTCTCTCTATTAGAGAAAGCTGTTTCATTCAGTATTAAGTGCAAATCTTGCCAAACTGATAGATGCTTATGCCTTATGAAATACAATGTTTTCTGCAATGCTGAAAGACAGTTTTTAATGTGTTAGAAGTTATATGCACAAAAACTAATGTTAGGACTTCAATGATCAAGATTGTCAGTTTACAGCTTTCTGAGTCCAGTAATGTTGAAATAGTGATTCTGTTCAAATGAAGTGAAACCAAGCCCAAATCTGCTCAAAAGCTTTTCTCTCTATCAGAGTAAGCTGTTTCATTCAGTATTAAGTGCAAATCTTGCCAAACTGAAAGATGCTTATGCCTTATGAAATACAATGTTTTCTGCAATGCTGTAAGACAGTTTTTAATGTGTTAGAAGTTATATGCACAAAAACTAATGTTAGGACTTCAAAGATCAAGATTGTCAGTTTACAGCTTTCTGAGTCCAGTAATGTTGAAATAGTGCTGCTGTTCAAATGAAGTGAAATCAAGCCCAAATCTGCTCAAAAGCTTTTCTCTCTATCAGAGTAAGCTGTTTCATTCAGTATTAAGTGCAAATCTTGCCAAACTGATAGATGCTTATGCCTTATGAAATACAATGTTTTCTGCAATGCTGTAAGACAGTTTTTAATGTGTTAGAAGTTATATGCACAAAAACTAATGTTAGGACTTCAATGATCAAGATTGTCAGTTTACAGCTTTCTGAGTCCAGTAATGTTGAAATAGTGATTCTGTTCAAATGAAGTGAAACCAAGCCCAAATCTGCTCAAAAGCTTTTCTCTCTATCAGAGTAAGCTGTTTCATTCAGTATTAAGTGCAAATCTTGCCAAACTGATAGATGCTTATGCCTTATGAAATACAATGTTTTCTGCAATGCTGTAAGACAGTTTTTAATGTGTTAGAAGTTATATGCACAAAAACTTATGTTAGGACTTCAATGATCAAGATTGTCAGTTTACAGCTTTCTGAGTCCAGTAATGTTGAAATAGTGCTGCTGTCCAAATGAAGTGAAATCAAGCCCAAATCTGCTCAAAAGCTTTTCTCTCTATCAGAGTAAGCTGTTTCATTCAGTATTCAGTGCAAATCTTGCCAAACTGAAAGATGTTTAAGCCTTATGAAATACAATGTTTTCTGCAATGCTGTAAGACAGTTTTTAATGTGTTAGAAGTTATATGCACAAAAACTTATGTTAGGACTTCAATGATCAAGATTGTCAGTTTACAGCTTTCTGAGTCCAGTAATGTTGAAATAGTGCTGCTGTTCAAATGAAGTGAAATCAAGCCCAAATCTGCTCAAAAGCTTTTCTCTCTATCAGAGTAAGCTGTTTCATTCAGTATTAAGTGCAAATCTTGGCAAACTGATAGATGCTTATGCCTTATGAAATACAATGTTTTCTGCAATGCTGAAAGACAGTTTTTAATGTGTTAGAAGTTATATGCACAAAAACTAATGTTAGGACTTCAATGATCAAGATTGTCAGTTTACAGCTTTCTGAGTCCAGTAATGTTGAAATAGTGCTGCTGTTCAAATGAAGTGAAATCAAGCCCAAATCTGCTCAAAAGCTTTTCTCTCTATCAGAGTAAGCTGTTTCATTCAGTATTAAGTGCAAATCTTGCCAAACTGATAGATGCTTATGCCTTATGAAATACAATGTTTTCTGCAATGCTGTAAGACAGTTTTTAATGTGTTAGAAGTTATATGCACAAATACTAATGTTTGGACTTCAATGATCAAGATTGTCAGTTTACAGCTTTCTGAGTCCAGTAATGTTGAAATAGTGCTGCTGTTCAAATGAAGTGAAATCAAGCCCAAATCTGCTCAAAAGCTTTTCTCTCTATCAGAGTAAGCTGTTTCATTCAGTATTAAGTGCAAATCTTGGCAAACTGATAGATGCTTATGCCTTATGAAATACAATGTTTTCTGCAATGCTGAAAGACAGTTTTTAATGTGTTAGAAGTTATATGCACAAAAACTAATGTTAGGACTTCAATGATCAAGATTGTCAGTTTACAGCTTTCTGAGTCCAGTAATGTTGAAATAGTGCTGCTGTTCAAATGAAGTGAAATCAAGCCCAAATCTGCTCAAAAGCTTTTCTCTCTATCAGAGTAAGCTGTTTCATTCAGTATTAAGTGCAAATCTTGGCAAACTGATAGATGCTTATGCCTTATGAAATACAATGTTTTCTGCAATGCTGAAAGACAGTTTTTAATGTGTTAGAAGTTATATGCACAAAAACTAATGTTAGGACTTCAATGATCAAGATTGTCAGTTTACAGCTTTCTGAGTCCAGTAATGTTGAAATAGTGCTGCTGTTCAAATGAAGTGAAATCAAGCCCAAATCTGCTCAAAAGCTTTTCTCTCTATCAGAGTAAGCTGTTTCATTCAGTATTAAGTGCAAATCTTGCCAAACTGATAGATGCTTATGCCTTATGAAATACAATGTTTTCTGCAATGCTGTAAGACAGTTTTTAATGTGTTAGAAGTTATATGCACAAATACTAATGTTTGGACTTCAATGATCAAGATTGTCAGTTTACAGCTTTCTGAGTCCAGTAATGTTGAAATAGTGATTCTGTTCAAATGAAGTGAAACCAAGCCCAAATCTGCTCAAAAGCTTTTCTCTCTATCAGAGTAAGCTGTTTCATTCAGTATTAAGTGCAAATCTTGCCAAACTGATAGATGCTTATGCCTTATGAAACACAATGTTTTCTGCAATGCTGTAAGACAGTTTTTAATGTGTTAGAAGTTATATGCACAAAAACTTATGTTAGGACTTCAATGATCAAGATTGTCAGTTTACAGCTTTCTGAGTCCAGTAATGTTGAAATAGTGCTGCTGTTCAAATGAAGTGAAATCAAGCCCAAATCTGCTCAAAAGCTTTTCTCTCTATCAGAGTAAGCTGTTTCATTCAGTATTCAGTGCAAATCTTGCCAAACTGAAAGATGTTTAAGCCTTATGAAATACAATGTTTTCTGCAATGCTGTAAGACAGTTTTTAATGTGTTAGAAGTTATATGCACAAAAACTTATGTTAGAACTTCAATGATCAAGATTGTCAGTTTACAGCTTTCTGAGTCCAGTAATGTTGAAATAGTGCTGCTGTTCAAATGAAGTGAAATCAAGCCCAAATCTGCTCAAAAGCTTTTCTCTCTATCAGAGTAAGCTGTTTCATTCAGTATTAAGTGCAAATCTTGGCAAACTGATAGATGCTTATGCCTTATGAAATACAATGTTTTCTGCAATGCTGAAAGACAGTTTTTAATGTGTTAGAAGTTATATGCACAAAAACTAATGTTAGGACTTCAATGATCAAGATTGTCAGTTTACAGCTTTCTGAGTCCAGTAATGTTGAAATAGTGATTCTGTTCAAATGAAGTGAAACCAAGCCCAAATCTGCTCAAAAGCTTTTCTCTCTATCAGAGTAAGCTGTTTCATTCAGTATTAAGTGCAAATCTTGCCAAACTGAAAGATGCTTATGCCTTATGAAATACAATGTTTTCTGCAATGCTGTAAGACAGTTTTTAATGTGTTAGAAGTTATATGCACAAAAACTAATGTTAGGACTTCAAAGATCAAGATTGTCAGTTTACAGCTTTCTGAGTCCAGTAATGTTGAAATAGTGCTGCTGTTCAAATGAAGTGAAATCAAGCCCAAATCTGCTCAAAAGCTTTTCTCTCTATCAGAGTAAGCTGTTTCATTCAGTATTAAGTGCAAATCTTGCCAAACTGATAGATGCTTATGCCTTATGAAATACAATGTTTTTTCTGCAATGCTGAAGGACAGTTTTTAATGTGTTAGAAGTTATATGCACAAAAACTTATGTTAGGACTTCAATGATCAAGATTGTCAGTTTTCAGCTTTCTGAGTCCAGTAATGTTGAAATAGTGATTCTGTTCAAATGAAGTGAAACCAAGCCCAAATCTGCTCAAAAGCTTTTCTCTCTATCAGAGTAAGCTGTTTCATTCAGTATTAAGTGCAAATCTTGCCAAACTGATAGATGCTTATGCCTTATGAAATACAATGTTTTCTGCAATGCTGTAAGACAGTTTTTAATGTGTTAGAAGTTATATGCACAAATACTAATGTTTGGACTTCAATGATCAAGATTGTCAGTTTACAGCTTTCTGAGTCCAGTAATGTTGAAATAGTGATTCTGTTCAAATGAAGTGAAACCAAGCCCAAATCTGCTCAAAAGCTTTTCTCTCTATCAGAGTAAGCTGTTTCATTCAGTATTAAGTGCAAATCTTGCCAAACTGATAGATGCTTATGCCTTATGAAATACAATGTTTTCTGCAATGCTGTAAGACAGTTTTTAATGTGTTAGAAGTTATATGCACAAAAACTAATGTTAGGACTTCAATGATCAAGATTGTCAGTTTTCAGCTTTCTGAGTCCAGTAATGTTGAAATAGTGATTCTGTTCAAATGAAGTGAAACCAAGCCCAAATCTGCTCAAAAGATTTTCTCTCTATCAGAGTAAGCTGTTTCATTCAGTATTAAGTGCAAATCTTGCCAAACTGATAGATGCTTATGCCTTATGAAATACAATGTTTTCTGCAATGCTGTAAGACAGTTTTTAATGTGTTAGAAGTTATATGCACAAAAACTTATGTTAGGACTTCAATGATCAAGATTGTCAGTTTACAGCTTTCTGAGTCCAGTAATGTTGAAATAGTGATTCTGTTCAAATGAAGTGAAACCAAGCCCAAATCTGCTCAAAAGCTTTTCTCTCTATCAGAGTAAGCTGTTTCATTCAGTATTAAGTGCAAATCTTGCCAAACTGAAAGATGCTTATGCCTTATGAAATACAATGTTTTCTGCAATGCTGTAAGACAGTTTTTAATGTGTTAGAAGTTATATGCACAAAAACTAATGTTAGGACTTCAAAGATCAAGATTGTCAGTTTACAGCTTTCTGAGTCCAGTAATGTTGAAATAGTGCTGCTGTTCAAATGAAGTGAAATCAAGCCCAAATCTGCTCAAAAGCTTTTCTCTCTATCAGAGTAAGCTGTTTCATTCAGTATTAAGTGCAAATCTTGCCAAACTGATAGATGCTTATGCCTTATGAAATACAATGTTTTCTGCAATGCTGTAAGACAGTTTTTAATGTGTTAGAAGTTATATGCACAAAAACTAATGTTAGGACTTCAATGATCAAGATTGTCAGTTTACAGCTTTCTGAGTCCAGTAATGTTGAAATAGTGATTCTGTTCAAATGAAGTGAAACCAAGCCCAAATCTGCTCAAAAGCTTTTCTCTCTATCAGAGTAAGCTGTTTCATTCAGTATTAAGTGCAAATCTTGCCAAACTGATAGATGCTTATGCCTTATGAAATATAATGTTTTCTGCAATGCTGTAAGACAGTTTTTAATGTGTTAGAAGTTATATGCATAAAAAATTATGTTAGGACTTCAATGATCAAGATTGTCAGTTTACAGCTTTCTGAGTCCAGTAATGTTGAAATAGTGCTGCTGTTCAAATGAAGTGAAATCAAGCCCAAATCTGCTCAAAAGCTTTTCTCTCTATCAGAGTAAGCTGTTTCATTCAGTATTCAGTGCAAATCTTGCCAAACTGAAAGATGTTTAAGCCTTATGAAATACAATGTTTTCTGCAATGCTGTAAGACAGTTTTTAATGTGTTAGAAGTTATATGCACAAAAACTTATGTTAGGACTTCAATGATCAAGATTGTCAGTTTACAGCTTTCTGAGTCCAGTAATGTTGAAATAGTGCTGCTGTTCAAATGAAGTGAAATCAAGCCCAAATCTGCTCAAAAGCTTTTCTCTCTATCAGAGTAAGCTGTTTCATTCAGTATTAAGTGCAAATCTTGGCAAACTGATAGATGCTTATGCCTTATGAAATACAATGTTTTCTGCAATGCTGAAAGACAGTTTTTAATGTGTTAGAAGTTATATGCACAAAAACTAATGTTAGGACTTCAATGATCAAGATTGTCAGTTTACAGCTTTCTGAGTCCAGTAATGTTGAAATAGTGCTGCTGTTCAAATGAAGTGAAATCAAGCCCAAATCTGCTCAAAAGCTTTTCTCTCTATCAGAGTAAGCTGTTTCATTCAGTATTAAGTGCAAATCTTGCCAAACTGATAGATGCTTATGCCTTATGAAATACAATGTTTTCTGCAATGCTGTAAGACAGTTTTTAATGTGTTAGAAGTTATATGCACAAATACTAATGTTTGGACTTCAATGATCAAGATTGTCAGTTTACAGCTTTCTGAGTCCAGTAATGTTGAAATAGTGATTCTGTTCAAATGAAGTGAAACCAAGCCCAAATCTGCTCAAAAGCTTTTCTCTCTATCAGAGTAAGCTGTTTCATTCAGTATTAAGTGCAAATCTTGCCAAACTGATAGATGCTTATGCCTTATGAAACACAATGTTTTCTGCAATGCTGTAAGACAGTTTTTAATGTGTTAGAAGTTATATGCACAAAAACTTATGTTAGGACTTCAATGATCAAGATTGTCAGTTACAGCTTTCTGAGTCCAGTAATGTTGAAATAGTGCTGCTGTTCAAATGAAGTGAAATCAAGCCCAAATCTGCTCAAAAGCTTTTCTCTCTATCAGAGTAAGCTGTTTCATTCAGTATTCAGTGCAAATCTTGCCAAACTGAAAGATGTTTAAGCCTTATGAAATACAATGTTTTCTGCAATGCTGTAAGACAGTTTTTAATGTGTTAGAAGTTATATGCACAAAAACTTATGTTAGGACTTCAATGATCAAGATTGTCAGTTTACAGCTTTCTGAGTCCAGTAATGTTGAAATAGTGCTGCTGTTCAAATGAAGTGAAATCAAGCCCAAATCTGCTCAAAAGCTTTTCTCTCTATCAGAGTAAGCTGTTTCATTCAGTATTAAGTGCAAATCTTGGCAAACTGATAGATGCTTATGCCTTATGAAATACAATGTTTTCTGCAATGCTGAAAGACAGTTTTTAATGTGTTAGAAGTTATATGCACAAAAACTAATGTTAGGACTTCAATGATCAAGATTGTCAGTTTACAGCTTTCTGAGTCCAGTAATGTTGAAATAGTGCTGCTGTTCAAATGAAGTGAAATCAAGCCCAAATCTGCTCAAAAGCTTTTCTCTCTATCAGAGTAAGCTGTTTCATTCAGTATTAAGTGCAAATCTTGCCAAACTGATAGGTGCTTATGCCTTATGAAATACAATGTTTTCTGCAATGCTGTAAGACAGTTTTTAATGTGTTAGAAGTTATATGTACAAAAACTTATGTTAGGACTTCAATTATCAAGATTGTCAGTTTTCAGCTTTCTGAGTCCAGTAATGTTGAAATAGTGATTCTGTTCAAATGAAGTGAAACCAAGCCCAAATCTGCTCAAAAGCTTTTCTCTCTATCAGAGTAAGCTGTTTCATTCAGTATTAAGTGCAAATCTTGCCAAACTGAAAGATGCTTATGCCTTATGAAATACAATGTTTTCTGCAATGCTGTAAGACAGTTTTTAATGTGTTAGAAGTTATATGCACAAAAACTAATGTTAGGACTTCAAAGATCAAGATTGTCAGTTTACAGCTTTCTGAGTCCAGTAATGTTGAAATAGTGCTGCTGTTCAAATGAAGTGAAATCAAGCCCAAATCTGCTCAAAAGCTTTTCTCTCTATCAGAGTAAGCTGTTTCATACAGTATTAAGTGCAAATCTTGCCAAACTGATAGATGCTTATGCCTTATGAAATACAATGTGTTTTCTGCAATGCTGAAGGACAGTTTTTAATGTGTTAGAAGTTATATGCACAAAAACTTATGTTAGGACTTCAATAATCAAGATTGTCAGTTTTCAGCTTTCTGAGTCCAGTAATGTTGAAATAGTGATTCTGTTCAAAATGAAGTGAAATCAAGCCCAAATCTGCTCAAAAGCTTTTCTCTCTATTAGAGAAAGCTGTTTCATTCAGTATTCAGTGCAAATCTTGCCAAACTGAAAGATGTTTATGCCTTATGAAATACAATGTTTTCTGCAATGCTGTAAGACAGTTTTTAATGTGTTAGAAGTTATATGCACAAAAACTTATGTTAGGACTTCAATGATCAAGATTGTCAGTTTACAGCTTTCTGAGTCCAGTAATGTTGAAATAGTGCTGCTGTTCAAATGAAGTGAAATCAAGCACAAATCTGCTCAAAAGCTTTTCTCTCTATCAGAGTAAGCTGTTTCATTCAGTATTAAGTGCAAATCTTGCCAAACTGATAGATGCTTATGCCTTATGAAATACAATGTTTTCTGCAATGCTGTAAGACAGTTTTTAATGTGTTAGAAGTTATATGCACAAAAACTAATGTTAGGACTTCAATGATCAAGATTGTCAGTTTTCAGCTTTCTGAGTCCAGTAATGTTGAAATAGTGATTCTGTTCAAATGAAGTGAAACCAAGCCCAAATCTGCTCAAAAGCTTTTCTCTCTATCAGAGTAAGCTGTTTCATTCAGTATTAAGTGCAAATCTTGCCAAACTGATAGATGCTTATGCCTTATGAAATACAATGTTTTCTGCAATGCTGTAAGACAGTTTTTAATGTGTTAGAAGTTATATGCACAAAAACTTATGTTAGGACTTCAATGATCAAGATTGTCAGTTTACAGCTTTCTGAGTCCAGTAATGTTGAAATAGTGATTCTGTTCAAATGAAGTGAAACCAAGCCCAAATCTGCTCAAAAGCTTTTCTCTCTATCAGAGTAAGCTGTTTCATTCAGTATTAAGTGCAAATCTTGCCAAACTGAAAGATGTTTAAGCCTTATGAAACACAATGTTTTCTGCAATGCTGTAAGACAGTTTTTAATGTGTTAGAAGTTATATGCACAAAAACTTATGTTAGGACTTCAATGATCAAGATTGTCAGTTTACAGCTTTCTGAGTCCAGTAATGTTGAAATAGTGCTGCTGTTCAAATGAAGTGAAATCAATCCCAAATCTGCTCAAAAGCTTTTCTCTCTATCAGAGTAAGCTGTTTCATTCAGTATTAAGTGCAAATCTTGCCAAACTGATAGATGCTTATGCCTTATGAAATACAATGTTTTCTGCAATGCTGAAAGACAGTTTTTAATGTGTTAGAAGTTATATGCACAAAAACTAATGTTAGGACTTCAATGATCAAGATTGTCAGTTTACAGCTTTCTGAGTCCAGTAATGTTGAAATAGTGCTGCTGTTCAAATGAAGTGAAATCAAGCCCAAATCTGCTCAAAAGCTTTTCTCTCTATCAGAGTAAGCTGTTTCATTCAGTATTAAGTGCAAATCTTGCCAAACTGATAGATGCTTATGCCTTATGAAATACAATGTTTTCTGCAATGCTGAAAGACAGTTTTTAATGTGTTAGAAGTTATATGCACAAAAACTAATGTTAGGACTTCAATGATCAAGATTGTCAGTTTTCAGCTTTCTGAGTCCAGTAATGTTGAAATAGTGATTCTGTTCAAATGAAGTGAAATCAAGCCCAAATCTGCTCAAAAGCTTTTCTCTCTATTAGAGAAAGCTGTTTCATTCAGTATTAAGTGCAAATCTTGCCAAACTGATAGATGCTTATGCCTTATGAAATACAATGTTTTCTGCAATGCTGAAAGACAGTTTTTAATGTGTTAGAAGTTATATGCACAAAAACTAATGTTAGGACTTCAATGATCAAGATTGTCAGTTTACAGCTTTCTGAGTCCAGTAATGTTGAAATAGTGCTGCTGTTCAAATGAAGTGAAATCAAGCCCAAATCTGCTCAAAAGCTTTTCTCTCTATCAGAGTAAGCTGTTTCATTCAGTATTAAGTGCAAATCTTGCCAAACTGATAGATGCTTATGCCTTATGAAATACAATGTTTTCTGCAATGCTGTAAGACAGTTTTTAATGTGTTAGAAGTTATATGCACAAATACTAATGTTTGGACTTCAATGATCAAGATTGTCAGTTTACAGCTTTCTGAGTCCAGTAATGTTGAAATAGTGATTCTGTTCAAATGAAGTGAAACCAAGCCCAAATCTGCTCAAAAGCTTTTCTCTCTATCAGAGTAAGCTGTTTCATTCAGTATTAAGTGCAAATCTTGCCAAACTGATAGATGCTTATGCCTTATGAAATACAATGTTTTCTGCAATGCTGTAAGACAGTTTTTAATGTGTTAGAAGTTATATGCACAAAAACTAATGTTAGGATTTCAATGATCAAGATTGTCAGTTTTCAGCTTTCTGAGTCCAGTAATGTTGAAATAGTGCTGCTGTTCAAATGAAGTGAAATCAAGCCCAAATCTGCTCAAAAGCTTTTCTCTCTATCAGAGTAAGCTGTTTCATTCAGTATTCAGTGCAAATCTTGCCAAACTGAAAGATGTTTAAGCCTTATGAAATACAATGTTTTCTGCAATGCTGTAAGACAGTTTTTAATGTGTTAGAAGTTATATGCACAAAAACTTATGTTAGGACTTCAATGATCAAGATTGTCAGTTTACAGCTTTCTGAGTCCAGTAATGTTGAAATAGTGCTGCTGTTCAAATGAAGTGAAATCAAGCCCAAATCTGCTCAAAAGCTTTTCTCTCTATCAGAGTAAGCTGTTTCATTCAGTATTAAGTGCAAATCTTGCCAAACTGATAGATGCTTATGCCTTATGAAATACAATGTTTTCTGCAATGCTGTAAGACAGTTTTTAATGTGTTAGAAGTTATATGCACAAAAACTAATGTTAGGACTTTAATGATCAAGATTGTCAGTTTTCAGCTTTCTGAGTCCAGTAATGTTGAAATAGTGATTCTGTTCAAATGAAGTGAAACCAAGCCCAAATCTGCTCAAAAGCTTTTCTCTCTATCAGAGTAAGCTGTTTCATTCAGTATTAAGTGCAAATCTTGCCAAACTGAAAGATGCTTATGCCTTATGAAATACAATGTTTTCTGCAATGCTGTAAGACAGTTTTTAATGTGTTAGAAGTTATATGCACAAAAACTTATGTTAGGACTTCAATGATCAAGATTGTCAGTTTACAGCTTTCTGAGTCCAGTAATGTTGAAATAGTGCTGCTGTTCAAATGAAGTGAAATCAAGCCCAAATCTGCTCAAAAGCTTTTCTCTCTATCAGAGTAAGCTGTTTCATTCAGTATTAAGTGCAAATCTTGGCAAACTGATAGATGCTTATGCCTTATGAAATACAATGTTTTCTGCAATGCTGTAAGACAGTTTTTAATGTGTTAGAAGTTATATGCACAAAAACTAATGTTAGGACTTCAATGATCAAGATTGTCAGTTTTCAGCTTTCTGAGTCCAGTAATGTTGAAATAGTGATTCTGTTCAAATGAAGTGAAACCAAGCCCAAATCTGCTCAAAAGCTTTTCTCTCTATCAGAATAAGCTGTTTCATTCAGTATTAAGTGCAAATCTTGCCAAACTGATAGATGCTTATGCCTTATGAAATACAATGTTTTCTGCAATGCTGAAAGACAGTTTTTAATGTGTTAGAAGTTATATGCACAAAAACTAATGTTAGGACTTCAATGATCAAGATTGTCAGTTTTCAGCTTTCTGAGTCCAGTAATGTTGAAATAGTGATTCTGTTCAAATGAAGTGAAATCAAGCCCAAATCTGCTCAAAAGCTTTTCTCTCTATTAGAGAAAGCTGTTTCATTCAGTATTAAGTGCAAATCTTGCCAAACTGATAGATGCTTATGCCTTATGAAATACAATGTTTTCTGCAATGCTGAAAGACAGTTTTTAATGTGTTAGAAGTTATATGCACAAAAACTAATGTTAGGACTTCAATGATCAAGATTGTCAGTTTACAGCTTTCTGAGTCCAGTAATGTTGAAATAGTGATTCTGTTCAAATGAAGTGAAACCAAGCCCAAATCTGCTCAAAAGCTTTTCTCTCTATCAGAGTAAGCTGTTTCATTCAGTATTAAGTGCAAATCTTGCCAAACTGAAAGATGCTTATGCCTTATGAAATACAATGTTTTCTGCAATGCTGTAAGACAGTTTTTAATGTGTTAGAAGTTATATGCACAAAAACTAATGTTAGGACTTCAAAGATCAAGATTGTCAGTTTACAGCTTTCTGAGTCCAGTAATGTTGAAATAGTGCTGCTGTTCAAATGAAGTGAAATCAAGCCCAAATCTGCTCAAAAGCTTTTCTCTCTATCAGAGTAAGCTGTTTCATTCAGTATTAAGTGCAAATCTTGCCAAACTGATAGATGCTTATGCCTTATGAAATACAATGTTTTCTGCAATGCTGTAAGACAGTTTTTAATGTGTTAGAAGTTATATGCACAAAAACTAATGTTAGGACTTCAATGATCAAGATTGTCAGTTTACAGCTTTCTGAGTCCAGTAATGTTGAAATAGTGATTCTGTTCAAATGAAGTGAAACCAAGCCCAAATCTGCTCAAAAGCTTTTCTCTCTATCAGAGTAAGCTGTTTCATTCAGTATTAAGTGCAAATCTTGCCAAACTGAAAGATGCTTATGCCTTATGAAATACAATGTTTTCTGCAATGCTGTAAGACAGTTTTTAATGTGTTAGAAGTTATATGCACAAAAACTTATGTTAGGACTTCAATGATCAAGATTGTCAGTTTACAGCTTTCTGAGTCCAGTAATGTTGAAATAGTGCTGCTGTTCAAATGAAGTGAAATCAAGCCCAAATCTGCTCAAAAGCTTTTCTCTCTATCAGAGTAAGCTGTTTCATTCAGTATTAAGTGCAAATCTTGGCAAACTGATAGATGCTTATGCCTTATGAAATACAATGTTTTCTGCAATGCTGTAAGACAGTTTTTAATGTGTTAGAAGTTATATGCACAAAAACTAATGTTAGGACTTCAATGATCAAGATTGTCAGTTTTCAGCTTTCTGAGTCCAGTAATGTTGAAATAGTGATTCTGTTCAAATGAAGTGAAACCAAGCCCAAATCTGCTCAAAAGCTTTTCTCTCTATCAGAATAAGCTGTTTCATTCAGTATTAAGTGCAAATCTTGCCAAACTGATAGATGCTTATGCCTTATGAAATACAATGTTTTCTGCAATGCTGAAAGACAGTTTTTAATGTGTTAGAAGTTATATGCACAAAAACTAATGTTAGGACTTCAATGATCAAGATTGTCAGTTTTCAGCTTTCTGAGTCCAGTAATGTTGAAATAGTGATTCTGTTCAAATGAAGTGAAATCAAGCCCAAATCTGCTCAAAAGCTTTTCTCTCTATTAGAGAAAGCTGTTTCATTCAGTATTAAGTGCAAATCTTGCCAAACTGATAGATGCTTATGCCTTATGAAATACAATGTTTTCTGCAATGCTGAAAGACAGTTTTTAATGTGTTAGAAGTTATATGCACAAAAACTAATGTTAGGACTTCAATGATCAAGATTGTCAGTTTACAGCTTTCTGAGTCCAGTAATGTTGAAATAGTGATTCTGTTCAAATGAAGTGAAACCAAGCCCAAATCTGCTCAAAAGCTTTTCTCTCTATCAGAGTAAGCTGTTTCATTCAGTATTAAGTGCAAATCTTGCCAAACTGAAAGATGCTTATGCCTTATGAAATACAATGTTTTCTGCAATGCTGTAAGACAGTTTTTAATGTGTTAGAAGTTATATGCACAAAAACTAATGTTAGGACTTCAAAGATCAAGATTGTCAGTTTACAGCTTTCTGAGTCCAGTAATGTTGAAATAGTGCTGCTGTTCAAATGAAGTGAAATCAAGCCCAAATCTGCTCAAAAGCTTTTCTCTCTATCAGAGTAAGCTGTTTCATTCAGTATTAAGTGCAAATCTTGCCAAACTGATAGATGCTTATGCCTTATGAAATACAATGTTTTCTGCAATGCTGTAAGACAGTTTTTAATGTGTTAGAAGTTATATGCACAAAAACTAATGTTAGGACTTCAATGATCAAGATTGTCAGTTTACAGCTTTCTGAGTCCAGTAATGTTGAAATAGTGATTCTGTTCAAATGAAGTGAAACCAAGCCCAAATCTGCTCAAAAGCTTTTCTCTCTATCAGAGTAAGCTGTTTCATTCAGTATTAAGTGCAAATCTTGCCAAACTGATAGATGCTTATGCCTTATGAAATACAATGTTTTCTGCAATGCTGTAAGACAGTTTTTAATGTGTTAGAAGTTATATGCACAAAAACTTATGTTAGGACTTCAATGATCAAGATTGTCAGTTTACAGCTTTCTGAGTCCAGTAATGTTGAAATAGTGCTGCTGTCCAAATGAAGTGAAATCAAGCCCAAATCTGCTCAAAAGCTTTTCTCTCTATCAGAGTAAGCTGTTTCATTCAGTATTCAGTGCAAATCTTGCCAAACTGAAAGATGTTTAAGCCTTATGAAATACAATGTTTTCTGCAATGCTGTAAGACAGTTTTTAATGTGTTAGAAGTTATATGCACAAAAACTTATGTTAGGACTTCAATGATCAAGATTGTCAGTTTACAGCTTTCTGAGTCCAGTAATGTTGAAATAGTGCTGCTGTTCAAATGAAGTGAAATCAAGCCCAAATCTGCTCAAAAGCTTTTCTCTCTATCAGAGTAAGCTGTTTCATTCAGTATTAAGTGCAAATCTTGGCAAACTGATAGATGCTTATGCCTTATGAAATACAATGTTTTCTGCAATGCTGAAAGACAGTTTTTAATGTGTTAGAAGTTATATGCACAAAAACTAATGTTAGGACTTCAATGATCAAGATTGTCAGTTTACAGCTTTCTGAGTCCAGTAATGTTGAAATAGTGCTGCTGTTCAAATGAAGTGAAATCAAGCCCAAATCTGCTCAAAAGCTTTTCTCTCTATCAGAGTAAGCTGTTTCATTCAGTATTAAGTGCAAATCTTGCCAAACTGATAGATGCTTATGCCTTATGAAATACAATGTTTTCTGCAATGCTGTAAGACAGTTTTTAATGTGTTAGAAGTTATATGCACAAATACTAATGTTTGGACTTCAATGATCAAGATTGTCAGTTTACAGCTTTCTGAGTCCAGTAATGTTGAAATAGTGCTGCTGTTCAAATGAAGTGAAATCAAGCCCAAATCTGCTCAAAAGCTTTTCTCTCTATCAGAGTAAGCTGTTTCATTCAGTATTAAGTGCAAATCTTGGCAAACTGATAGATGCTTATGCCTTATGAAATACAATGTTTTCTGCAATGCTGAAAGACAGTTTTTAATGTGTTAGAAGTTATATGCACAAAAACTAATGTTAGGACTTCAATGATCAAGATTGTCAGTTTACAGCTTTCTGAGTCCAGTAATGTTGAAATAGTGCTGCTGTTCAAATGAAGTGAAATCAAGCCCAAATCTGCTCAAAAGCTTTTCTCTCTATCAGAGTAAGCTGTTTCATTCAGTATTAAGTGCAAATCTTGGCAAACTGATAGATGCTTATGCCTTATGAAATACAATGTTTTCTGCAATGCTGAAAGACAGTTTTTAATGTGTTAGAAGTTATATGCACAAAAACTAATGTTAGGACTTCAATGATCAAGATTGTCAGTTTACAGCTTTCTGAGTCCAGTAATGTTGAAATAGTGCTGCTGTTCAAATGAAGTGAAATCAAGCCCAAATCTGCTCAAAAGCTTTTCTCTCTATCAGAGTAAGCTGTTTCATTCAGTATTAAGTGCAAATCTTGCCAAACTGATAGATGCTTATGCCTTATGAAATACAATGTTTTCTGCAATGCTGTAAGACAGTTTTTAATGTGTTAGAAGTTATATGCACAAATACTAATGTTTGGACTTCAATGATCAAGATTGTCAGTTTACAGCTTTCTGAGTCCAGTAATGTTGAAATAGTGATTCTGTTCAAATGAAGTGAAACCAAGCCCAAATCTGCTCAAAAGCTTTTCTCTCTATCAGAGTAAGCTGTTTCATTCAGTATTAAGTGCAAATCTTGCCAAACTGATAGATGCTTATGCCTTATGAAACACAATGTTTTCTGCAATGCTGTAAGACAGTTTTTAATGTGTTAGAAGTTATATGCACAAAAACTTATGTTAGGACTTCAATGATCAAGATTGTCAGTTTACAGCTTTCTGAGTCCAGTAATGTTGAAATAGTGCTGCTGTTCAAATGAAGTGAAATCAAGCCCAAATCTGCTCAAAAGCTTTTCTCTCTATCAGAGTAAGCTGTTTCATTCAGTATTCAGTGCAAATCTTGCCAAACTGAAAGATGTTTAAGCCTTATGAAATACAATGTTTTCTGCAATGCTGTAAGACAGTTTTTAATGTGTTAGAAGTTATATGCACAAAAACTTATGTTAGAACTTCAATGATCAAGATTGTCAGTTTACAGCTTTCTGAGTCCAGTAATGTTGAAATAGTGCTGCTGTTCAAATGAAGTGAAATCAAGCCCAAATCTGCTCAAAAGCTTTTCTCTCTATCAGAGTAAGCTGTTTCATTCAGTATTAAGTGCAAATCTTGGCAAACTGATAGATGCTTATGCCTTATGAAATACAATGTTTTCTGCAATGCTGAAAGACAGTTTTTAATGTGTTAGAAGTTATATGCACAAAAACTAATGTTAGGACTTCAATGATCAAGATTGTCAGTTTACAGCTTTCTGAGTCCAGTAATGTTGAAATAGTGATTCTGTTCAAATGAAGTGAAACCAAGCCCAAATCTGCTCAAAAGCTTTTCTCTCTATCAGAGTAAGCTGTTTCATTCAGTATTAAGTGCAAATCTTGCCAAACTGAAAGATGCTGATGCCTTATGAAATACAATGTTTTCTGCAATGCTGTAAGACAGTTTTTAATGTGTTAGAAGTTATATGCACAAAAACTAATGTTAGGACTTCAAAGATCAAGATTGTCAGTTTACAGCTTTCTGAGTCCAGTAATGTTGAAATAGTGCTGCTGTTCAAATGAAGTGAAATCAAGCCCAAATCTGCTCAAAAGCTTTTCTCTCTATCAGAGTAAGCTGTTTCATTCAGTATTAAGTGCAAATCTTGCCAAACTGATAGATGCTTATGCCTTATGAAATACAATGTTTTTTCTGCAATGCTGAAGGACAGTTTTTAATGTGTTAGAAGTTATATGCACAAAAACTTATGTTAGGACTTCAATGATCAAGATTGTCAGTTTTCAGCTTTCTGAGTCCAGTAATGTTGAAATAGTGATTCTGTTCAAATGAAGTGAAACCAAGCCCAAATCTGCTCAAAAGCTTTTCTCTCTATCAGAGTAAGCTGTTTCATTCAGTATTAAGTGCAAATCTTGCCAAACTGATAGATGCTTATGCCTTATGAAATACAATGTTTTCTGCAATGCTGTAAGACAGTTTTTAATGTGTTAGAAGTTATATGCACAAATACTAATGTTTGGACTTCAATGATCAAGATTGTCAGTTTACAGCTTTCTGAGTCCAGTAATGTTGAAATAGTGATTCTGTTCAAATGAAGTGAAACCAAGCCCAAATCTGCTCAAAAGCTTTTCTCTCTATCAGAGTAAGCTGTTTCATTCAGTATTAAGTGCAAATCTTGCCAAACTGATAGATGCTTATGCCTTATGAAATACAATGTTTTCTGCAATGCTGTAAGACAGTTTTTAATGTGTTAGAAGTTATATGCACAAAAACTAATGTTAGGACTTCAATGATCAAGATTGTCAGTTTTCAGCTTTCTGAGTCCAGTAATGTTGAAATAGTGATTCTGTTCAAATGAAGTGAAACCAAGCCCAAATCTGCTCAAAAGATTTTCTCTCTATCAGAGTAAGCTGTTTCATTCAGTATTAAGTGCAAATCTTGCCAAACTGATAGATGCTTATGCCTTATGAAATACAATGTTTTCTGCAATGCTGTAAGACAGTTTTTAATGTGTTAGAAGTTATATGCACAAAAACTTATGTTAGGACTTCAATGATCAAGATTGTCAGTTTACAGCTTTCTGAGTCCAGTAATGTTGAAATAGTGATTCTGTTCAAATGAAGTGAAACCAAGCCCAAATCTGCTCAAAAGCTTTTCTCTCTATCAGAGTAAGCTGTTTCATTCAGTATTAAGTGCAAATCTTGCCAAACTGAAAGATGCTTATGCCTTATGAAATACAATGTTTTCTGCAATGCTGTAAGACAGTTTTTAATGTGTTAGAAGTTATATGCACAAAAACTAATGTTAGGACTTCAAAGATCAAGATTGTCAGTTTACAGCTTTCTGAGTCCAGTAATGTTGAAATAGTGCTGCTGTTCAAATGAAGTGAAATCAAGCCCAAATCTGCTCAAAAGCTTTTCTCTCTATCAGAGTAAGCTGTTTCATTCAGTATTAAGTGCAAATCTTGCCAAACTGATAGATGCTTATGCCTTATGAAATACAATGTTTTCTGCAATGCTGTAAGACAGTTTTTAATGTGTTAGAAGTTATATGCACAAAAACTAATGTTAGGACTTCAATGATCAAGATTGTCAGTTTACAGCTTTCTGAGTCCAGTAATGTTGAAATAGTGATTCTGTTCAAATGAAGTGAAACCAAGCCCAAATCTGCTCAAAAGCTTTTCTCTCTATCAGAGTAAGCTGTTTCATTCAGTATTAAGTGCAAATCTTGCCAAACTGATAGATGCTTATGCCTTATGAAATATAATGTTTTCTGCAATGCTGTAAGACAGTTTTTAATGTGTTAGAAGTTATATGCACAAAAAATTATGTTAGGACTTCAATGATCAAGATTGTCAGTTTACAGCTTTCTGAGTCCAGTAATGTTGAAATAGTGCTGCTGTTCAAATGAAGTGAAATCAAGCCCAAATCTGCTCAAAAGCTTTTCTCTCTATCAGAGTAAGCTGTTTCATTCAGTATTCAGTGCAAATCTTGCCAAACTGAAAGATGTTTAAGCCTTATGAAATACAATGTTTTCTGCAATGCTGTAAGACAGTTTTTAATGTGTTAGAAGTTATATGCACAAAAACTTATGTTAGGACTTCAATGATCAAGATTGTCAGTTTACAGCTTTCTGAGTCCAGTAATGTTGAAATAGTGCTGCTGTTCAAATGAAGTGAAATCAAGCCCAAATCTGCTCAAAAGCTTTTCTCTCTATCAGAGTAAGCTGTTTCATTCAGTATTAAGTGCAAATCTTGGCAAACTGATAGATGCTTATGCCTTATGAAATACAATGTTTTCTGCAATGCTGAAAGACAGTTTTTAATGTGTTAGAAGTTATATGCACAAAAACTAATGTTAGGACTTCAATGATCAAGATTGTCAGTTTACAGCTTTCTGAGTCCAGTAATGTTGAAATAGTGCTGCTGTTCAAATGAAGTGAAATCAAGCCCAAATCTGCTCAAAAGCTTTTCTCTCTATCAGAGTAAGCTGTTTCATTCAGTATTAAGTGCAAATCTTGCCAAACTGATAGATGCTTATGCCTTATGAAATACAATGTTTTCTGCAATGCTGTAAGACAGTTTTTAATGTGTTAGAAGTTATATGCACAAATACTAATGTTTGGACTTCAATGATCAAGATTGTCAGTTTACAGCTTTCTGAGTCCAGTAATGTTGAAATAGTGATTCTGTTCAAATGAAGTGAAACCAAGCCCAAATCTGCTCAAAAGCTTTTCTCTCTATCAGAGTAAGCTGTTTCATTCAGTATTAAGTGCAAATCTTGCCAAACTGATAGATGCTTATGCCTTATGAAACACAATGTTTTCTGCAATGCTGTAAGACAGTTTTTAATGTGTTAGAAGTTATATGCACAAAAACTTATGTTAGGACTTCAATGATCAAGATTGTCAGTTTACAGCTTTCTGAGTCCAGTAATGTTGAAATAGTGCTGCTGTTCAAATGAAGTGAAATCAAGCCCAAATCTGCTCAAAAGCTTTTCTCTCTATCAGAGTAAGCTGTTTCATTCAGTATTAAGTGCAAATCTTGGCAAACTGATAGATGCTTATGCCTTATGAAATACAATGTTTTCTGCAATGCTGAAAGACAGTTTTTAATGTGTTAGAAGTTATATGCACAAAAACTAATGTTAGGACTTCAATGATCAAGATTGTCAGTTTACAGCTTTCTGAGTCCAGTAATGTTGAAATAGTGCTGCTGTTCAAATGAAGTGAAATCAAGCCCAAATCTGCTCAAAAGCTTTTCTCTCTATCAGAGTAAGCTGTTTCATTCAGTATTAAGTGCAAATCTTGCCAAACTGATAGGTGCTTATGCCTTATGAAATACAATGTTTTCTGCAATGCTGTAAGACAGTTTTTAATGTGTTAGAAGTTATATGTACAAAAACTTATGTTAGGACTTCAATTATCAAGATTGTCAGTTTTCAGCTTTCTGAGTCCAGTAATGTTGAAATAGTGATTCTGTTCAAATGAAGTGAAACCAAGCCCAAATCTGCTCAAAAGCTTTTCTCTCTATCAGAGTAAGCTGTTTCATTCAGTATTAAGTGCAAATCTTGCCAAACTGAAAGATGCTTATGCCTTATGAAATACAATGTTTTCTGCAATGCTGTAAGACAGTTTTTAATGTGTTAGAAGTTATATGCACAAAAACTAATGTTAGGACTTCAAAGATCAAGATTGTCAGTTTACAGCTTTCTGAGTCCAGTAATGTTGAAATAGTGCTGCTGTTCAAATGAAGTGAAATCAAGCCCAAATCTGCTCAAAAGCTTTTCTCTCTATCAGAGTAAGCTGTTTCATACAGTATTAAGTGCAAATCTTGCCAAACTGATAGATGCTTATGCCTTATGAAATACAATGTGTTTTCTGCAATGCTGAAGGACAGTTTTTAATGTGTTAGAAGTTATATGCACAAAAACTTATGTTAGGACTTCAATAATCAAGATTGTCAGTTTTCAGCTTTCTGAGTCCAGTAATGTTGAAATAGTGATTCTGTTCAAAATGAAGTGAAATCAAGCCCAAATCTGCTCAAAAGCTTTTCTCTCTATTAGAGAAAGCTGTTTCATTCAGTATTCAGTGCAAATCTTGCCAAACTGAAAGATGTTTATGCCTTATGAAATACAATGTTTTCTGCAATGCTGTAAGACAGTTTTTAATGTGTTAGAAGTTATATGCACAAAAACTTATGTTAGGACTTCAATGATCAAGATTGTCAGTTTACAGCTTTCTGAGTCCAGTAATGTTGAAATAGTGCTGCTGTTCAAATGAAGTGAAATCAAGCACAAATCTGCTCAAAAGCTTTTCTCTCTATCAGAGTAAGCTGTTTCATTCAGTATTAAGTGCAAATCTTGCCAAACTGATAGATGCTTATGCCTTATGAAATACAATGTTTTCTGCAATGCTGTAAGACAGTTTTTAATGTGTTAGAAGTTATATGCACAAAAACTAATGTTAGGACTTCAATGATCAAGATTGTCAGTTTTCAGCTTTCTGAGTCCAGTAATGTTGAAATAGTGATTCTGTTCAAATGAAGTGAAACCAAGCCCAAATCTGCTCAAAAGCTTTTCTCTCTATCAGAGTAAGCTGTTTCATTCAGTATTAAGTGCAAATCTTGCCAAACTGATAGATGCTTATGCCTTATGAAATACAATGTTTTCTGCAATGCTGTAAGACAGTTTTTAATGTGTTAGAAGTTATATGCACAAAAACTTATGTTAGGACTTCAATGATCAAGATTGTCAGTTTACAGCTTTCTGAGTCCAGTAATGTTGAAATAGTGATTCTGTTCAAATGAAGTGAAACCAAGCCCAAATCTGCTCAAAAGCTTTTCTCTCTATCAGAGTAAGCTGTTTCATTCAGTATTAAGTGCAAATCTTGCCAAACTGAAAGATGTTTAAGCCTTATGAAACACAATGTTTTCTGCAATGCTGTAAGACAGTTTTTAATGTGTTAGAAGTTATATGCACAAAAACTTATGTTAGGACTTCAATGATCAAGATTGTCAGTTTACAGCTTTCTGAGTCCAGTAATGTTGAAATAGTGCTGCTGTTCAAATGAAGTGAAATCAATCCCAAATCTGCTCAAAAGCTTTTCTCTCTATCAGAGTAAGCTGTTTCATTCAGTATTAAGTGCAAATCTTGCCAAACTGATAGATGCTTATGCCTTATGAAATACAATGTTTTCTGCAATGCTGAAAGACAGTTTTTAATGTGTTAGAAGTTATATGCACAAAAACTAATGTTAGGACTTCAATGATCAAGATTGTCAGTTTACAGCTTTCTGAGTCCAGTAATGTTGAAATAGTGCTGCTGTTCAAATGAAGTGAAATCAAGCCCAAATCTGCTCAAAAGCTTTTCTCTCTATCAGAGTAAGCTGTTTCATTCAGTATTAAGTGCAAATCTTGCCAAACTGATAGATGCTTATGCCTTATGAAATACAATGTTTTCTGCAATGCTGAAAGACAGTTTTTAATGTGTTAGAAGTTATATGCACAAAAACTAATGTTAGGACTTCAATGATCAAGATTGTCAGTTTTCAGCTTTCTGAGTCCAGTAATGTTGAAATAGTGATTCTGTTCAAATGAAGTGAAATCAAGCCCAAATCTGCTCAAAAGCTTTTCTCTCTATTAGAGAAAGCTGTTTCATTCAGTATTAAGTGCAAATCTTGCCAAACTGATAGATGCTTATGCCTTATGAAATACAATGTTTTCTGCAATGCTGAAAGACAGTTTTTAATGTGTTAGAAGTTATATGCACAAAAACTAATGTTAGGACTTCAATGATCAAGATTGTCAGTTTACAGCTTTCTGAGTCCAGTAATGTTGAAATAGTGCTGCTGTTCAAATGAAGTGAAATCAAGCCCAAATCTGCTCAAAAGCTTTTCTCTCTATCAGAGTAAGCTGTTTCATTCAGTATTAAGTGCAAATCTTGCCAAACTGATAGATGCTTATGCCTTATGAAATACAATGTTTTCTGCAATGCTGTAAGACAGTTTTTAATGTGTTAGAAGTTATATGCACAAATACTAATGTTTGGACTTCAATGATCAAGATTGTCAGTTTACAGCTTTCTGAGTCCAGTAATGTTGAAATAGTGATTCTGTTCAAATGAAGTGAAACCAAGCCCAAATCTGCTCAAAAGCTTTTCTCTCTATCAGAGTAAGCTGTTTCATTCAGTATTAAGTGCAAATCTTGCCAAACTGATAGATGCTTATGCCTTATGAAATACAATGTTTTCTGCAATGCTGTAAGACAGTTTTTAATGTGTTAGAAGTTATATGCACAAAAACTAATGTTAGGATTTCAATGATCAAGATTGTCAGTTTTCAGCTTTCTGAGTCCAGTAATGTTGAAATAGTGCTGCTGTTCAAATGAAGTGAAATCAAGCCCAAATCTGCTCAAAAGCTTTTCTCTCTATCAGAGTAAGCTGTTTCATTCAGTATTCAGTGCAAATCTTGCCAAACTGAAAGATGTTTAAGCCTTATGAAATACAATGTTTTCTGCAATGCTGTAAGACAGTTTTTAATGTGTTAGAAGTTATATGCACAAAAACTTATGTTAGGACTTCAATGATCAAGATTGTCAGTTTACAGCTTTCTGAGTCCAGTAATGTTGAAATAGTGCTGCTGTTCAAATGAAGTGAAATCAAGCCCAAATCTGCTCAAAAGCTTTTCTCTCTATCAGAGTAAGCTGTTTCATTCAGTATTAAGTGCAAATCTTGCCAAACTGATAGATGCTTATGCCTTATGAAATACAATGTTTTCTGCAATGCTGTAAGACAGTTTTTAATGTGTTAGAAGTTATATGCACAAAAACTAATGTTAGGACTTTAATGATCAAGATTGTCAGTTTTCAGCTTTCTGAGTCCAGTAATGTTGAAATAGTGATTCTGTTCAAATGAAGTGAAACCAAGCCCAAATCTGCTCAAAAGCTTTTCTCTCTATCAGAGTAAGCTGTTTCATTCAGTATTAAGTGCAAATCTTGCCAAACTGAAAGATGCTTATGCCTTATGAAATACAATGTTTTCTGCAATGCTGTAAGACAGTTTTTAATGTGTTAGAAGTTATATGCACAAAAACTTATGTTAGGACTTCAATGATCAAGATTGTCAGTTTACAGCTTTCTGAGTCCAGTAATGTTGAAATAGTGCTGCTGTTCAAATGAAGTGAAATCAAGCCCAAATCTGCTCAAAAGCTTTTCTCTCTATCAGAGTAAGCTGTTTCATTCAGTATTAAGTGCAAATCTTGGCAAACTGATAGATGCTTATGCCTTATGAAATACAATGTTTTCTGCAATGCTGTAAGACAGTTTTTAATGTGTTAGAAGTTATATGCACAAAAACTAATGTTAGGACTTCAATGATCAAGATTGTCAGTTTTCAGCTTTCTGAGTCCAGTAATGTTGAAATAGTGATTCTGTTCAAATGAAGTGAAACCAAGCCCAAATCTGCTCAAAAGCTTTTCTCTCTATCAGAATAAGCTGTTTCATTCAGTATTAAGTGCAAATCTTGCCAAACTGATAGATGCTTATGCCTTATGAAATACAATGTTTTCTGCAATGCTGAAAGACAGTTTTTAATGTGTTAGAAGTTATATGCACAAAAACTAATGTTAGGACTTCAATGATCAAGATTGTCAGTTTTCAGCTTTCTGAGTCCAGTAATGTTGAAATAGTGATTCTGTTCAAATGAAGTGAAATCAAGCCCAAATCTGCTCAAAAGCTTTTCTCTCTATTAGAGAAAGCTGTTTCATTCAGTATTAAGTGCAAATCTTGCCAAACTGATAGATGCTTATGCCTTATGAAATACAATGTTTTCTGCAATGCTGAAAGACAGTTTTTAATGTGTTAGAAGTTATATGCACAAAAACTAATGTTAGGACTTCAATGATCAAGATTGTCAGTTTACAGCTTTCTGAGTCCAGTAATGTTGAAATAGTGATTCTGTTCAAATGAAGTGAAACCAAGCCCAAATCTGCTCAAAAGCTTTTCTCTCTATCAGAGTAAGCTGTTTCATTCAGTATTAAGTGCAAATCTTGCCAAACTGAAAGATGCTTATGCCTTATGAAATACAATGTTTTCTGCAATGCTGTAAGACAGTTTTTAATGTGTTAGAAGTTATATGCACAAAAACTAATGTTAGGACTTCAAAGATCAAGATTGTCAGTTTACAGCTTTCTGAGTCCAGTAATGTTGAAATAGTGCTGCTGTTCAAATGAAGTGAAATCAAGCCCAAATCTGCTCAAAAGCTTTTCTCTCTATCAGAGTAAGCTGTTTCATTCAGTATTAAGTGCAAATCTTGCCAAACTGATAGATGCTTATGCCTTATGAAATACAATGTTTTCTGCAATGCTGTAAGACAGTTTTTAATGTGTTAGAAGTTATATGCACAAAAACTAATGTTAGGACTTCAATGATCAAGATTGTCAGTTTACAGCTTTCTGAGTCCAGTAATGTTGAAATAGTGATTCTGTTCAAATGAAGTGAAACCAAGCCCAAATCTGCTCAAAAGCTTTTCTCTCTATCAGAGTAAGCTGTTTCATTCAGTATTAAGTGCAAATCTTGCCAAACTGATAGATGCTTATGCCTTATGAAATACAATGTTTTCTGCAATGCTGTAAGACAGTTTTTAATGTGTTAGAAGTTATATGCACAAAAACTTATGTTAGGACTTCAATGATCAAGATTGTCAGTTTACAGCTTTCTGAGTCCAGTAATGTTGAAATAGTGCTGCTGTTCAAATGAAGTGAAATCAAGCCCAAATCTGCTCAAAAGCTTTTCTCTCTATCAGAGTAAGCTGTTTCATTCAGTATTCAGTGCAAATCTTGCCAAACTGAAAGATGTTTAAGCCTTATGAAATACAATGTTTTCTGCAATGCTGTAAGACAGTTTTTAATGTGTTAGAAGTTATATGCACAAAAACTTATGTTAGGACTTCAATGATCAAGATTGTCAGTTTACAGCTTTCTGAGTCCAGTAATGTTGAAATAGTGCTGCTGTTCAAATGAAGTGAAATCAAGCCCAAATCTGCTCAAAAGCTTTTCTCTCTATCAGAGTAAGCTGTTTCATTCAGTATTAAGTGCAAATCTTGGCAAACTGATAGATGCTTATGCCTTATGAAATACAATGTTTTCTGCAATGCTGAAAGACAGTTTTTAATGTGTTAGAAGTTATATGCACAAAAACTAATGTTAGGACTTCAATGATCAAGATTGTCAGTTTACAGCTTTCTGAGTCCAGTAATGTTGAAATAGTGCTGCTGTTCAAATGAAGTGAAATCAAGCCCAAATCTGCTCAAAAGCTTTTCTCTCTATCAGAGTAAGCTGTTTCATTCAGTATTAAGTGCAAATCTTGCCAAACTGATAGATGCTTATGCCTTATGAAATACAATGTTTTCTGCAATGCTGTAAGACAGTTTTTAATGTGTTAGAAGTTATATGCACAAAAACTAATGTTAGGACTTCAATGATCAAGATTGTCAGTTTACAGCTTTCTGAGTCCAGTAATGTTGAAATAGTGATTCTGTTCAAATGAAGTGAAATCAAGCCCAAATCTGCTCAAAAGCTTTTCTCTCTATTAGAGAAAGCTGTTTCATTCAGTATTCAGTGCAAATCTTGCCAAACTGAAAGATGTTTATGCCTTATGAAATACAATGTTTTCTGCAATGCTGTAAGACAGTTTTTAATGTGTTAGAAGTTATATGCACAAAAACTTATGTTAGGACTTCAATGATCAAGATTGTCAGTTTACAGCTTTCTGAGTCCAGTAATGTTGAAATAGTGCTGCTGTTCAAATGAAGTGAAATCAAGCCCAAATCTGCTCAAAAGCTTTTCTCTCTATCAGAGTAAGCTGTTTCATTCAGTATTAAGTGCAAATCTTGCCAAACTGATAGATGCTTATGCCTTATGAAATACAATGTTTTCTGCAATGCTGAAAGACAGTTTTTAATGTGTTAGAAGTTATATGCACAAAAACTAATGTTAGGACTTCAATGATCAAGATTGTCAGTTTACAGCTTTCTGAGTCCAGTAATGTTGAAATAGTGCTGCTGTTCAAATGAAGTGAAATCAAGCCCAAATCTGCTCAAAAGCTTTTCTCTCTATCAGAGTAAGCTGTTTCATTCAGTATTAAGTGCAAATCTTGCCAAACTGATAGATGCTTATGCCTTATGAAATACAATGTTTTCTGCAATGCTGAAAGACAGTTTTTAATGTGTTAGAAGTTATATGCACAAAAACTAATGTTAGGACTTCAATGATCAAGATTGTCAGTTTACAGCTTTCTGAGTCCAGTAATGTTGAAATAGTGATTCTGTTCAAATGAAGTGAAACCAAGCCCAAATCTGCTCAAAAGCTTTTCTCTCTATCAGAGTAAGCTGTTTCATTCAGTATTAAGTGCAAATCTTGCCAAACTGAAAGATGCTTATGCCTTATGAAATACAATGTTTTCTGCAATGCTGTAAGACAGTTTTTAATGTGTTAGAAGTTATATGCACAAAAACTAATGTTAGGACTTCAAAGATCAAGATTGTCAGTTTACAGCTTTCTGAGTCCAGTAATGTTGAAATAGTGCTGCTGTTCAAATGAAGTGAAATCAAGCCCAAATCTGCTCAAAAGCTTTTCTCTCTATCAGAGTAAGCTGTTTCATTCAGTATTAAGTGCAAATCTTGCCAAACTGATAGATGCTTATGCCTTATGAAATACAATGTTTTCTGCAATGCTGTAAGACAGTTTTTAATGTGTTAGAAGTTATATGCACAAAAACTAATGTTAGGACTTCAATGATCAAGATTGTCAGTTTACAGCTTTCTGAGTCCAGTAATGTTGAAATAGTGATTCTGTTCAAATGAAGTGAAACCAAGCCCAAATCTGCTCAAAAGCTTTTCTCTCTATCAGAGTAAGCTGTTTCATTCAGTATTAAGTGCAAATCTTGCCAAACTGATAGATGCTTATGCCTTATGAAATACAATGTTTTCTGCAATGCTGTAAGACAGTTTTTAATGTGTTAGAAGTTATATGCACAAAAACTTATGTTAGGACTTCAATGATCAAGATTGTCAGTTTACAGCTTTCTGAGTCCAGTAATGTTGAAATAGTGCTGCTGTTCAAATGAAGTGAAATCAAGCCCAAATCTGCTCAAAAGCTTTTCTCTCTATCAGAGTAAGCTGTTTCATTCAGTATTCAGTGCAAATCTTGCCAAACTGAAAGATGTTTAAGCCTTATGAAATACAATGTTTTCTGCAATGCTGTAAGACAGTTTTTAATGTGTTAGAAGTTATATGCACAAAAACTTATGTTAGGACTTCAATGATCAAGATTGTCAGTTTACAGCTTTCTGAGTCCAGTAATGTTGAAATAGTGCTGCTGTTCAAATGAAGTGAAATCAAGCCCAAATCTGCTCAAAAGCTTTTCTCTCTATCAGAGTAAGCTGTTTCATTCAGTATTAAGTGCAAATCTTGCCAAACTGATAGATGCTTATGCCTTATGAAATACAATGTTTTCTGCAATGCTGAAAGACAGTTTTTAATGTGTTAGAAGTTATATGCACAAAAACTAATGTTAGGACTTCAATGATCAAGATTGTCAGTTTACAGCTTTCTGAGTCCAGTAATGTTGAAATAGTGCTGCTGTTCAAATGAAGTGAAATCAAGCCCAAATCTGCTCAAAAGCTTTTCTCTCTATCAGAGTAAGCTGTTTCATTCAGTATTAAGTGCAAATCTTGCCAAACTGATAGATGCTTATGCCTTATGAAATACAATGTTTTCTGCAATGCTGTAAGACAGTTTTTAATGTGTTAGAAGTTATATGCACAAAAACTAATGTTAGGACTTCAATGATCAAGATTGTCAGTTTACAGCTTTCTGAGTCCAGTAATGTTGAAATAGTGATTCTGTTCAAATGAAGTGAAATCAAGCCCAAATCTGCTCAAAAGCTTTTCTCTCTATTAGAGAAAGCTGTTTCATTCAGTATTCAGTGCAAATCTTGCCAAACTGAAAGATGTTTATGCCTTATGAAATACAATGTTTTCTGCAATGCTGTAAGACAGTTTTTAATGTGTTAGAAGTTATATGCACAAAAACTTATGTTAGGACTTCAATGATCAAGATTGTCAGTTTACAGCTTTCTGAGTCCAGTAATGTTGAAATAGTGCTGCTGTTCAAATGAAGTGAAATCAAGCCCAAATCTGCTCAAAAGCTTTTCTCTCTATCAGAGTAAGCTGTTTCATTCAGTATTAAGTGCAAATCTTGCCAAACTGATAGATGCTTATGCCTTATGAAATACAATGTTTTCTGCAATGCTGAAAGACAGTTTTTAATGTGTTAGAAGTTATATGCACAAAAACTAATGTTAGGACTTCAATGATCAAGATTGTCAGTTTACAGCTTTCTGAGTCCAGTAATGTTGAAATAGTGCTGCTGTTCAAATGAAGTGAAATCAAGCCCAAATCTGCTCAAAAGCTTTTCTCTCTATCAGAGTAAGCTGTTTCATTCAGTATTAAGTGCAAATCTTGCCAAACTGATAGATGCTTATGCCTTATGAAATACAATGTTTTCTGCAATGCTGAAAGACAGTTTTTAATGTGTTAGAAGTTATATGCACAAAAACTTATGTTAGGACTTCAATGATCAAGATTGTCAGTTTACAGCTTTCTGAGTCCAGTAATGTTGAAATAGTGATTCTGTTCAAATGAAGTGAAACCAAGCCCAAATCTGCTCAAAAGCTTTTCTCTCTATCAGAGTAAGCTGTTTCATTCAGTATTAAGTGCAAATCTTGCCAAACTGAAAGATGCTTATGCCTTATGAAATACAATGTTTTCTGCAATGCTGTAAGACAGTTTTTAATGTGTTAGAAGTTATATGCACAAAAACTAATGTTAGGACTTCAAAGATCAAGATTGTCAGTTTACAGCTTTCTGAGTCCAGTAATGTTGAAATAGTGCTGCTGTTCAAATGAAGTGAAATCAAGCCCAAATCTGCTCAAAAGCTTTTCTCTCTATCAGAGTAAGCTGTTTCATTCAGTATTAAGTGCAAATCTTGCCAAACTGAAAGATGTTTATGCCTTATGAAATACAATGTTTTCTGCAATGCTGTAAGACAGTTTTTAATGTGTTAGAAGTTATATGCACAAAAACTTATGTTAGGACTTCAATGATCAAGATTGTCAGTTTACAGCTTTCTGAGTCCAGTAATGTTGAAATAGTGATTCTGTTCAAATGAAGTGAAACCAAGCCCAAATCTGCTCAAAAGCTTTTCTCTCTATCAGAGTAAGCTGTTTCATTCAGTATTAAGTGCAAATCTTGCCAAACTGAAAGATGCTTATGCCTTATGAAATACAATGTTTTCTGCAATGCTGAAAGACAGTTGTTAATGTGTTAGAAGTTATATGCACAAAAACTTATGTTAGGACTTCAATGATCAAGATTGTCAGTTTTCAGCTTTCTGAGTCCAGTAATGTTGAAATAGTGATTCTGTTCAAATGAAGTGAAATCAAGCCCAAATCTGCTCAAAAGCTTTTCTCTCTATTAGAGAAAGCTGTTTCATTCAGTATTCAGTGCAAATCTTGCCAAACTGAAAGATGTTTATGCCTTATGAAAAACAATGTTTTCTGCAATGCTGTAAGACAGTTTTTAATGTGTTAGAAGTTATATGCACAAAAACTTATGTTAGGACTTCAATGATCAAGATTGTCAGTTTACAGCTTTCTGAGTCCAGTAATGTTGAAATAGTGCTGCTGTTCAAATGAAGTGAAATCAAGCCCAAATCTGCTCAAAAGCTTTTCTCTCTATCAGAGTAAGCTGTTTCATTCAGTATTAAGTGCAAATCTTGCCAAACTGATAGATGCTTATGCCTTATGAAATACAATGTTTTCTGCAATGCTGTAAGACAGTTTTTAATGTGTTAGAAGTTATATGCACAAAAACTAATGTTAGGACTTCAATGATCAAGATTGTCAGTTTACAGCTTTCTGAGTCCAGTAATGTTGAAATAGTGATTCTGTTCAAATGAAGTGAAACCAAGCCCAAATCTGCTCAAAAGCTTTTCTCTCTATCAGAGTAAGCTGTTTCATTCAGTATTAAGTGCAAATCTTGCCAAACTGATAGATGCTTATACCTTATGAAACACAATGTTTTCTGCAATGCTGTAAGACAGTTTTTAATGTGTTAGAAGTTATATGCACAAAAACTAATGTTAGGACTTCAATGATCAAGATTGTCAGTTTACAGCTTTCTGAGTCCAGTAATGTTGAAATAGTGATTCTGTTCAAATGAAGTGAAACCAAGCCCAAATCTGCTCAAAAGCTTTTCTCTCTATCAGAGTAAGCTGTTTCATTCAGTATTAAGTGCAAATCTTGCCAAACTGATAGATGCTTATACCTTATGAAACACAATGTTTTCTGCAATGCTGTAAGACAGTTTTTAATGTGTTAGAAGTTATATGCACAAAAACTTATGTTAGGACTTCAATGATCAAGATTGTCAGTTTACAGCTTTCTGAGTCCAGTAATGTTGAAATAGTGCTGCTGTTCAAATGAAGTGAAATCAAGCCCAAATCTGCTCAAAAGCTTTTCTCTCTATCAGAGTAAGCTGTTTCATTCAGTATTAAGTGCAAATCTTGCCAAACTGATAGATGCTTATGCCTTATGAAATACAATGTTTTTTCTGCAATGCTGAAGGACAGTTTTTAATGTGTTAGAAGTTATATGCACAAAAACTAATGTTAGGACTTCAATGATCAAGATTGTCAGTTTACAGCTTTCTGAGTCCAGTAATGTTGAAATAGTGCTGCTGTTCAAATGAAGTGAAATCAAGCCCAAATCTGCTCAAAAGCTTTTCTCTCTATCAGAGTAAGCTGTTTCATTCAGTATTAAGTGCAAATCTTGGCAAACTGATAGATGCTTATGCCTTATGAAATACAATGTTTTCTGCAATGCTGAAAGACAGTTTTTAATGTGTTAGAAGTTATATGCACAAAAACTAATGTTAGGACTTCAATGATCAAGATTGTCAGTTTACAGCTTTCTGGGTCCAGTAATGTTGAAATAGTGCTGCTGTTCAAATGAAGTGAAATCAAGCCCAAATCTGCTCAAAAGCTTTTCTCTCTATCAGAGTAAGCTGTTTCATTCAGTATTAAGTGCAAATCTTGCCAAACTGATAGATGCTTATGCCTTATGAAATACAATGTTTTCTGCAATGCTGAAAGACAGTTTTTAATGTGTTAGAAGTTATATGCACAAAAACTTATGTTAGGACTTCAATGATCAAGATTGTCAGTTTACAGCTTTCTGAGTCCAGTAATGTTGAAATAGTGATTCTGTTCAAATGAAGTGAAACCAAGCCCAAATCTGCTCAAAAGCTTTTCTCTCTATCAGAGTAAGCTGTTTCATTCAGTATTAAGTGCAAATCTTGCCAAACTGAAAGATGCTTATGCCTTATGAAATACAATGTTTTCTGCAATGCTGTAAGACAGTTTTTAATGTGTTAGAAGTTATATGCACAAAAACTAATGTTAGGACTTCAAAGATCAAGATTGTCAGTTTACAGCTTTCTGAGTCCAGTAATGTTGAAATAGTGCTGCTGTTCAAATGAAGTGAAATCAAGCCCAAATCTGCTCAAAAGCTTTTCTCTCTATCAGAGTAAGCTGTTTCATTCAGTATTCAGTGCAAATCTTGCCAAACTGAAAGATGTTTAAGCCTTATGAAATACAATGTTTTCTGCAATGCTGTAAGACAGTTTTTAATGTGTTAGAAGTTATATGCACAAAAACTTATGTTAGGACTTCAATGATCAAGATTGTCAGTTTACAGCTTTCTGAGTCCAGTAATGTTGAAATAGTGCTGCTGTTCAAATGAAGTGAAATCAAGCCCAAATCTGCTCAAAAGCTTTTCTCTCTATCAGAGTAAGCTGTTTCATTCAGTATTAAGTGCAAATCTTGGCAAACTGATAGATGCTTATGCCTTATGAAATACAATGTTTTCTGCAATGCTGAAAGACAGTTTTTAATGTGTTAGAAGTTATATGCACAAAAACTAATGTTAGGACTTCAATGATCAAGATTGTCAGTTTACAGCTTTCTGAGTCCAGTAATGTTGAAATAGTGCTGCTGTTCAAATGAAGTGAAATCAAGCCCAAATCTGCTCAAAAGCTTTTCTCTCTATCAGAGTAAGCTGTTTCATTCAGTATTAAGTGCAAATCTTGGCAAACTGATAGATGCTTATGCCTTATGAAATACAATGTTTTCTGCAATGCTGTAAGACAGTTTTTAATGTGTTAGAAGTTATATGTACAAAAACTTATGTTAGGACTTCAATTATCAAGATTGTCAGTTTTCAGCTTTCTGAGTCCAGTAATGTTGAAATAGTGATTCTTGTTCAAATGAAGTGAAACCAAGCCCAAATCTGCTCAAAAGCTTTTCTCTCTATCAGAGTAAGCTGTTTCATTCAGTATTAAGTGCAAATCTTGCCAAACTGAAAGATGCTTATGCCTTATGAAATACAATGTTTTCTGCAATGCTGTAAGACAGTTTTTAATGTGTTAGAAGTTATATGCACAAAAACTAATGTTAGGACTTCAAAGATCAAGATTGTCAGTTTACAGCTTTCTGAGTCCAGTAATGTTGAAATAGTGCTGCTGTTCAAATGAAGTGAAATCAAGCCCAAATCTGCTCAAAAGCTTTTCTCTCTATCAGAGTAAGCTGTTTCATACAGTATTAAGTGCAAATCTTGCCAAACTGATAGATGCTTATGCCTTATGAAATACAATGTTTTTTCTGCAATGCTGAAGGACAGTTTTTAATGTGTTAGAAGTTATATGCACAAAAACTTATGTTAGGACTTCAATAATCAAGATTGTCAGTTTTCAGCTTTCTGAGTCCAGTAATGTTGAAATAGTGATTCTGTTCAAATGAAGTGAAATCAAGCCCAAATCTGCTCAAAAGCTTTTCTCTCTATTAGAGAAAGCTGTTTCATTCAGTATTCAGTGCAAATCTTGCCAAACTGAAAGATGTTTATGCCTTATGAAATACAATGTTTTCTGCAATGCTGTAAGACAGTTTTTAATGTGTTAGAAGTTATATGCACAAAAACTTATGTTAGGACTTCAATGATCAAGATTGTCAGTTTACAGCTTTCTGAGTCCAGTAATGTTGAAATAGTGCTGCTGTTCAAATGAAGTGAAATCAAGCACAAATCTGCTCAAAAGCTTTTCTCTCTATCAGAGTAAGCTGTTTCATTCAGTATTAAGTGCAAATCTTGCCAAACTGATAGATGCTTATGCCTTATGAAATACAATGTTTTCTGCAATGCTTTAAGACAGTTTTTAATGTGTTAGAAGTTATATGCACAAAAACTAATGTTAGGACTTCAATGATCAAGATTGTCAGTTTTCAGCTTTCTGAGTCCAGTAATGTTGAAATAGTGATTCTGTTCAAATGAAGTGAAACCAAGCCCAAATCTGCTCAAAAGCTTTTCTCTCTATCAGAGTAAGCTGTTTCATTCAGTATTAAGTGCAAATCTTGCCAAACTGATAGATGCTTATGCCTTATGAAATACAATGTTTTCTGCAATGCTGTAAGACAGTTTTTAATGTGTTAGAAGTTATATGCACAAAAACTTATGTTAGGACTTCAATGATCAAGATTGTCAGTTTACAGCTTTCTGAGTCCAGTAATGTTGAAATAGTGATTCTGTTCAAATGAAGTGAAACCAAGCCCAAATCTGCTCAAAAGCTTTTCTCTCTATCAGAGTAAGCTGTTTCATTCAGTATTAAGTGCAAATCTTGCCAAACTGAAAGATGTTTAAGCCTTATGAAACACAATGTTTTCTGCAATGCTGTAAGACAGTTTTTAATGTGTTAGAAGTTATATGCACAAAAACTTATGTTAGGACTTCAATGATCAAGATTGTCAGTTTACAGCTTTCTGAGTCCAGTAATGTTGAAATAGTGCTGCTGTTCAAATGAAGTGAAATCAATCCCAAATCTGCTCAAAAGCTTTTCTCTCTATCAGAGTAAGCTGTTTCATTCAGTATTAAGTGCAAATCTTGCCAAACTGATAGATGCTTATGCCTTATGAAATACAATGTTTTCTGCAATGCTGAAAGACAGTTTTTAATGTGTTAGAAGTTATATGCACAAAAACTAATGTTAGGACTTCAATGATCAAGATTGTCAGTTTACAGCTTTCTGAGTCCAGTAATGTTGAAATAGTGCTGCTGTTCAAATGAAGTGAAATCAAGCCCAAATCTGCTCAAAAGCTTTTCTCTCTATCAGAGTAAGCTGTTTCATTCAGTATTAAGTGCAAATCTTGCCAAACTGATAGATGCTTATGCCTTATGAAATACAATGTTTTCTGCAATGCTGAAAGACAGTTTTTAATGTGTTAGAAGTTATATGCACAAAAACTAATGTTAGGACTTCAATGATCAAGATTGTCAGTTTTCAGCTTTCTGAGTCCAGTAATGTTGAAATAGTGATTCTGTTCAAATGAAGTGAAATCAAGCCCAAATCTGCTCAAAAGCTTTTCTCTCTATTAGAGAAAGCTGTTTCATTCAGTATTAAGTGCAAATCTTGCCAAACTGATAGATGCTTATGCCTTATGAAATACAATGTTTTCTGCAATGCTGAAAGACAGTTTTTAATGTGTTAGAAGTTATATGCACAAAAACTAATGTTAGGACTTCAATGATCAAGATTGTCAGTTTACAGCTTTCTGAGTCCAGTAATGTTGAAATAGTGCTGCTGTTCAAATGAAGTGAAATCAAGCCCAAATCTGCTCAAAAGCTTTTCTCTCTATCAGAGTAAGCTGTTTCATTCAGTATTAAGTGCAAATCTTGCCAAACTGATAGATGCTTATGCCTTATGAAATACAATGTTTTCTGCAATGCTGTAAGACAGTTTTTAATGTGTTAGAAGTTATATGCACAAATACTAATGTTTGGACTTCAATGATCAAGATTGTCAGTTTACAGCTTTCTGAGTCCAGTAATGTTGAAATAGTGATTCTGTTCAAATGAAGTGAAACCAAGCCCAAATCTGCTCAAAAGCTTTTCTCTCTATCAGAGTAAGCTGTTTCATTCAGTATTAAGTGCAAATCTTGCCAAACTGATAGATGCTTATGCCTTATGAAATACAATGTTTTCTGCAATGCTGTAAGACAGTTTTTAATGTGTTAGAAGTTATATGCACAAAAACTAATGTTAGGACTTCAATGATCAAGATTGTCAGTTTTCAGCTTTCTGAGTCCAGTAATGTTGAAATAGTGCTGCTGTTCAAATGAAGTGAAATCAAGCCCAAATCTGCTCAAAAGCTTTTCTCTCTATCAGAGTAAGCTGTTTCATTCAGTATTCAGTGCAAATCTTGCCAAACTGAAAGATGTTTAAGCCTTATGAAATACAATGTTTTCTGCAATGCTGTAAGACAGTTTTTAATGTGTTAGAAGTTATATGCACAAAAACTTATGTTAGGACTTCAATGATCAAGATTGTCAGTTTACAGCTTTCTGAGTCCAGTAATGTTGAAATAGTGCTGCTGTTCAAATGAAGTGAAATCAAGCCCAAATCTGCTCAAAAGCTTTTCTCTCTATCAGAGTAAGCTGTTTCATTCAGTATTAAGTGCAAATCTTGCCAAACTGATAGATGCTTATGCCTTATGAAATACAATGTTTTCTGCAATGCTGTAAGACAGTTTTTAATGTGTTAGAAGTTATATGCACAAAAACTAATGTTAGGACTTCAATGATCAAGATTGTCAGTTTTCAGCTTTCTGAGTCCAGTAATGTTGAAATAGTGATTCTGTTCAAATGAAGGGAAACCAAGCCCAAATCTGCTCAAAAGCTTTTCTCTCTATCAGAGTAAGCTGTTTCATTCAGTATTAAGTGCAAATCTTGCCAAACTGAAAGATGCTTATGCCTTATGAAATACAATGTTTTCTGCAATGCTGTAAGACAGTTTTTAATGTGTTAGAAGTTATATGCACAAAAACTTATGTTAGGACTTCAATGATCAAGATTGTCAGTTTACAGCTTTCTGAGTCCAGTAATGTTGAAATAGTGCTGCTGTTCAAATGAAGTGAAATCAAGCCCAAATCTGCTCAAAAGCTTTTCTCTCTATCAGAGTAAGCTGTTTCATTCAGTATTAAGTGCAAATCTTGGCAAACTGATAGATGCTTATGCCTTATGAAATACAATGTTTTCTGCAATGCTGTAAGACAGTTTTTAATGTGTTAGAAGTTATATGCACAAAAACTAATGTTAGGACTTCAATGATCAAGATTGTCAGTTTTCAGCTTTCTGAGTCCAGTAATGTTGAAATAGTGATTCTGTTCAAATGAAGTGAAACCAAGCCCAAATCTGCTCAAAAGCTTTTCTCTCTATCAGAATAAGCTGTTTCATTCAGTATTAAGTGCAAATCTTGCCAAACTGATAGATGCTTATGCCTTATGAAATACAATGTTTTCTGCAATGCTGAAAGACAGTTTTTAATGTGTTAGAAGTTATATGCACAAAAACTAATGTTAGGACTTCAATGATCAAGATTGTCAGTTTTCAGCTTTCTGAGTCCAGTAATGTTGAAATAGAGATTCTGTTCAAATGAAGTGAAATCAAGCCCAAATCTGCTCAAAAGCTTTTCTCTCTATTAGAGAAAGCTGTTTCATTCAGTATTAAGTGCAAATCTTGCCAAACTGATAGATGCTTATGCCTTATGAAATACAATGTTTTCTGCAATGCTGAAAGACAGTTTTTAATGTGTTAGAAGTTATATGCACAAAAACTAATGTTAGGACTTCAATGATCAAGATTGTCAGTTTACAGCTTTCTGAGTCCAGTAATGTTGAAATAGTGATTCTGTTCAAATGAAGTGAAACCAAGCCCAAATCTGCTCAAAAGCTTTTCTCTCTATCAGAGTAAGCTGTTTCATTCAGTATTAAGTGCAAATCTTGCCAAACTGAAAGATGCTTATGCCTTATGAAATACAATGTTTTCTGCAATGCTGTAAGACAGTTTTTAATGTGTTAGAAGTTATATGCACAAAAACTAATGTTAGGACTTCAAAGATCAAGATTGTCAGTTTACAGCTTTCTGAGTCCAGTAATGTTGAAATAGTGCTGCTGTTCAAATGAAGTGAAATCAAGCCCAAATCTGCTCAAAAGCTTTTCTCTCTATCAGAGTAAGCTGTTTCATTCAGTATTAAGTGCAAATCTTGCCAAACTGATAGATGCTTATGCCTTATGAAATACAATGTTTTCTGCAATGCTGTAAGACAGTTTTTAATGTGTTAGAAGTTATATGCACAAAAACTAATGTTAGGACTTCAATGATCAAGATTGTCAGTTTACAGCTTTCTGAGTCCAGTAATGTTGAAATAGTGATTCTGTTCAAATGAAGTGAAACCAAGCCCAAATCTGCTCAAAAGCTTTTCTCTCTATCAGAGTAAGCTGTTTCATTCAGTATTAAGTGCAAATCTTGCCAAACTGATAGATGCTTATGCCTTATGAAATACAATGTTTTCTGCAATGCTGTAAGACAGTTTTTAATGTGTTAGAAGTTATATGCACAAAAACTTATGTTAGGACTTCAATGATCAAGATTGTCAGTTTACAGCTTTCTGAGTCCAGTAATGTTGAAATAGTGCTGCTGTTCAAATGAAGTGAAATCAAGCCCAAATCTGCTCAAAAGCTTTTCTCTCTATCAGAGTAAGCTGTTTCATTCAGTATTAAGTGCAAATCTTGCCAAACTGATAGATGCTTATGCCTTATGAAATACAATGTTTTCTGCAATGCTGTAAGACAGTTTTTAATGTGTTAGAAGTTATATGCACAAATACTAATGTTTGGACTTCAATGATCAAGATTGTCAGTTTACAGCTTTCTGAGTCCAGTAATGTTGAAATAGTGCTGCTGTTCAAATGAAGTGAAATCAAGCCCAAATCTGCTCAAAAGCTTTTCTCTCTATCAGAGTAAGCTGTTTCATTCAGTATTAAGTGCAAATCTTGGCAAACTGATAGATGCTTATGCCTTATGAAATACAATGTTTTCTGCAATGCTGAAAGACAGTTTTTAATGTGTTAGAAGTTATATGCACAAAAACTAATGTTAGGACTTCAATGATCAAGATTGTCAGTTTACAGCTTTCTGAGTCCAGTAATGTTGAAATAGTGCTGCTGTTCAAATGAAGTGAAATCAAGCCCAAATCTGCTCAAAAGCTTTTCTCTCTATCAGAGTAAGCTGTTTCATTCAGTATTAAGTGCAAATCTTGCCAAACTGATAGATGCTTATGCCTTATGAAATACAATGTTTTTTCTGCAATGCTGAAGGACAGTTTTTAATGTGTTAGAAGTTATATGCACAAAAACTAATGTTAGGACTTCAATGATCAAGATTGTCAGTTTACAGCTTTCTGAGTCCAGTAATGTTGAAATAGTGATTCTGTTCAAATGAAGTGAAATCAAGCCCAAATCTGCTCAAAAGCTTTTCTCTCTATTAGAGAAAGCTGTTTCATTCAGTATTCAGTGCAAATCTTGCCAAACTGAAAGATGTTTATGCCTTATGAAATACAATGTTTTCTGCAATGCTGTAAGACAGTTTTTAATGTGTTAGAAGTTATATGCACAAAAACTTATGTTAGGACTTCAATGATCAAGATTGTCAGTTTACAGCTTTCTGAGTCCAGTAATGTTGAAATAGTGCTGCTGTTCAAATGAAGTGAAATCAAGCCCAAATCTGCTCAAAAGCTTTTCTCTCTATCAGAGTAAGCTGTTTCATTCAGTATTAAGTGCAAATCTTGCCAAACTGATAGATGCTTATGCCTTATGAAATACAATGTTTTCTGCAATGCTGTAAGACAGTTTTTAATGTGTTAGAAGTTATATGCACAAAAACTTATGTTAGGACTTCAATGATCAAGATTGTCAGTTTACAGCTTTCTGAGTCCAGTAATGTTGAAATAGTGATTCTGTTCAAATGAAGTGAAACCAAGCCCAAATCTGCTCAAAAGCTTTTCTCTCTATCAGAGTAAGCTGTTTCATTCAGTATTAAGTGCAAATCTTGCCAAACTGAAAGATGTTTAAGCCTTATGAAACACAATGTTTTCTGCAATGCTGTAAGACAGTTTTTAATGTGTTAGAAGTTATATGCACAAAAACTTATGTTAGGACTTCAATGATCAAGATTGTCAGTTTACAGCTTTCTGAGTCCAGTAATGTTGAAATAGTGCTGCTGTTCAAATGAAGTGAAATCAATCCCAAATCTGCTCAAAAGCTTTTCTCTCTATCAGAGTAAGCTGTTTCATTCAGTATTAAGTGCAAATCTTGCCAAACTGATAGATGCTTATGCCTTATGAAATACAATGTTTTCTGCAATGCTGAAAGACAGTTTTTAATGTGTTAGAAGTTATATGCACAAAAACTAATGTTAGGACTTCAATGATCAAGATTGTCAGTTTACAGCTTTCTGAGTCCAGTAATGTTGAAATAGTGCTGCTGTTCAAATGAAGTGAAATCAAGCCCAAATCTGCTCAAAAGCTTTTCTCTCTATCAGAGTAAGCTGTTTCATTCAGTATTAAGTGCAAATCTTGCCAAACTGATAGATGCTTATGCCTTATGAAATACAATGTTTTCTGCAATGCTGAAAGACAGTTTTTAATGTGTTAGAAGTTATATGCACAAAAACTAATGTTAGGACTTCAATGATCAAGATTGTCAGTTTTCAGCTTTCTGAGTCCAGTAATGTTGAAATAGTGATTCTGTTCAAATGAAGTGAAATCAAGCCCAAATCTGCTCAAAAGCTTTTCTCTCTATTAGAGAAAGCTGTTTCATTCAGTATTAAGTGCAAATCTTGCCAAACTGATAGATGCTTATGCCTTATGAAATACAATGTTTTCTGCAATGCTGAAAGACAGTTTTTAATGTGTTAGAAGTTATATGCACAAAAACTAATGTTAGGACTTCAATGATCAAGATTGTCAGTTTACAGCTTTCTGAGTCCAGTAATGTTGAAATAGTGCTGCTGTTCAAATGAAGTGAAATCAAGCCCAAATCTGCTCAAAAGCTTTTCTCTCTATCAGAGTAAGCTGTTTCATTCAGTATTAAGTGCAAATCTTGCCAAACTGATAGATGCTTATGCCTTATGAAATACAATGTTTTCTGCAATGCTGTAAGACAGTTTTTAATGTGTTAGAAGTTATATGCACAAATACTAATGTTTGGACTTCAATGATCAAGATTGTCAGTTTACAGCTTTCTGAGTCCAGTAATGTTGAAATAGTGATTCTGTTCAAATGAAGTGAAACCAAGCCCAAATCTGCTCAAAAGCTTTTCTCTCTATCAGAGTAAGCTGTTTCATTCAGTATTAAGTGCAAATCTTGCCAAACTGATAGATGCTTATGCCTTATGAAATACAATGTTTTCTGCAATGCTGTAAGACAGTTTTTAATGTGTTAGAAGTTATATGCACAAAAACTAATGTTAGGACTTCAATGATCAAGATTGTCAGTTTTCAGCTTTCTGAGTCCAGTAATGTTGAAATAGTGCTGCTGTTCAAATGAAGTGAAATCAAGCCCAAATCTGCTCAAAAGCTTTTCTCTCTATCAGAGTAAGCTGTTTCATTCAGTATTCAGTGCAAATCTTGCCAAACTGAAAGATGTTTAAGCCTTATGAAATACAATGTTTTCTGCAATGCTGTAAGACAGTTTTTAATGTGTTAGAAGTTATATGCACAAAAACTTATGTTAGGACTTCAATGATCAAGATTGTCAGTTTACAGCTTTCTGAGTCCAGTAATGTTGAAATAGTGCTGCTGTTCAAATGAAGTGAAATCAAGCCCAAATCTGCTCAAAAGCTTTTCTCTCTATCAGAGTAAGCTGTTTCATTCAGTATTAAGTGCAAATCTTGCCAAACTGATAGATGCTTATGCCTTATGAAATACAATGTTTTCTGCAATGCTGTAAGACAGTTTTTAATGTGTTAGAAGTTATATGCACAAAAACTAATGTTAGGACTTCAATGATCAAGATTGTCAGTTTTCAGCTTTCTGAGTCCAGTAATGTTGAAATAGTGATTCTGTTCAAATGAAGGGAAACCAAGCCCAAATCTGCTCAAAAGCTTTTCTCTCTATCAGAGTAAGCTGTTTCATTCAGTATTAAGTGCAAATCTTGCCAAACTGAAAGATGCTTATGCCTTATGAAATACAATGTTTTCTGCAATGCTGTAAGACAGTTTTTAATGTGTTAGAAGTTATATGCACAAAAACTTATGTTAGGACTTCAATGATCAAGATTGTCAGTTTACAGCTTTCTGAGTCCAGTAATGTTGAAATAGTGCTGCTGTTCAAATGAAGTGAAATCAAGCCCAAATCTGCTCAAAAGCTTTTCTCTCTATCAGAGTAAGCTGTTTCATTCAGTATTAAGTGCAAATCTTGGCAAACTGATAGATGCTTATGCCTTATGAAATACAATGTTTTCTGCAATGCTGTAAGACAGTTTTTAATGTGTTAGAAGTTATATGCACAAAAACTAATGTTAGGACTTCAATGATCAAGATTGTCAGTTTTCAGCTTTCTGAGTCCAGTAATGTTGAAATAGTGATTCTGTTCAAATGAAGTGAAACCAAGCCCAAATCTGCTCAAAAGCTTTTCTCTCTATCAGAATAAGCTGTTTCATTCAGTATTAAGTGCAAATCTTGCCAAACTGATAGATGCTTATGCCTTATGAAATACAATGTTTTCTGCAATGCTGAAAGACAGTTTTTAATGTGTTAGAAGTTATATGCACAAAAACTAATGTTAGGACTTCAATGATCAAGATTGTCAGTTTTCAGCTTTCTGAGTCCAGTAATGTTGAAATAGTGATTCTGTTCAAATGAAGTGAAATCAAGCCCAAATCTGCTCAAAAGCTTTTCTCTCTATTAGAGAAAGCTGTTTCATTCAGTATTAAGTGCAAATCTTGCCAAACTGATAGATGCTTATGCCTTATGAAATACAATGTTTTCTGCAATGCTGAAAGACAGTTTTTAATGTGTTAGAAGTTATATGCACAAAAACTAATGTTAGGACTTCAATGATCAAGATTGTCAGTTTACAGCTTTCTGAGTCCAGTAATGTTGAAATAGTGATTCTGTTCAAATGAAGTGAAACCAAGCCCAAATCTGCTCAAAAGCTTTTCTCTCTATCAGAGTAAGCTGTTTCATTCAGTATTAAGTGCAAATCTTGCCAAACTGAAAGATGCTTATGCCTTATGAAATACAATGTTTTCTGCAATGCTGTAAGACAGTTTTTAATGTGTTAGAAGTTATATGCACAAAAACTAATGTTAGGACTTCAAAGATCAAGATTGTCAGTTTACAGCTTTCTGAGTCCAGTAATGTTGAAATAGTGCTGCTGTTCAAATGAAGTGAAATCAAGCCCAAATCTGCTCAAAAGCTTTTCTCTCTATCAGAGTAAGCTGTTTCATTCAGTATTAAGTGCAAATCTTGCCAAACTGATAGATGCTTATGCCTTATGAAATACAATGTTTTCTGCAATGCTGTAAGACAGTTTTTAATGTGTTAGAAGTTATATGCACAAAAACTAATGTTAGGACTTCAATGATCAAGATTGTCAGTTTACAGCTTTCTGAGTCCAGTAATGTTGAAATAGTGATTCTGTTCAAATGAAGTGAAACCAAGCCCAAATCTGCTCAAAAGCTTTTCTCTCTATCAGAGTAAGCTGTTTCATTCAGTATTAAGTGCAAATCTTGCCAAACTGATAGATGCTTATGCCTTATGAAATACAATGTTTTCTGCAATGCTGTAAGACAGTTTTTAATGTGTTAGAAGTTATATGCACAAAAACTTATGTTAGGACTTCAATGATCAAGATTGTCAGTTTACAGCTTTCTGAGTCCAGTAATGTTGAAATAGTGCTGCTGTTCAAATGAAGTGAAATCAAGCCCAAATCTGCTCAAAAGCTTTTCTCTCTATCAGAGTAAGCTGTTTCATTCAGTATTAAGTGCAAATCTTGCCAAACTGATAGATGCTTATGCCTTATGAAATACAATGTTTTCTGCAATGCTGTAAGACAGTTTTTAATGTGTTAGAAGTTATATGCACAAATACTAATGTTTGGACTTCAATGATCAAGATTGTCAGTTTACAGCTTTCTGAGTCCAGTAATGTTGAAATAGTGCTGCTGTTCAAATGAAGTGAAATCAAGCCCAAATCTGCTCAAAAGCTTTTCTCTCTATCAGAGTAAGCTGTTTCATTCAGTATTAAGTGCAAATCTTGGCAAACTGATAGATGCTTATGCCTTATGAAATACAATGTTTTCTGCAATGCTGAAAGACAGTTTTTAATGTGTTAGAAGTTATATGCACAAAAACTAATGTTAGGACTTCAATGATCAAGATTGTCAGTTTACAGCTTTCTGAGTCCAGTAATGTTGAAATAGTGCTGCTGTTCAAATGAAGTGAAATCAAGCCCAAATCTGCTCAAAAGCTTTTCTCTCTATCAGAGTAAGCTGTTTCATTCAGTATTAAGTGCAAATCTTGCCAAACTGATAGATGCTTATGCCTTATGAAATACAATGTTTTTTCTGCAATGCTGAAGGACAGTTTTTAATGTGTTAGAAGTTATATGCACAAAAACTAATGTTAGGACTTCAATGATCAAGATTGTCAGTTTACAGCTTTCTGAGTCCAGTAATGTTGAAATAGTGATTCTGTTCAAATGAAGTGAAATCAAGCCCAAATCTGCTCAAAAGCTTTTCTCTCTATTAGAGAAAGCTGTTTCATTCAGTATTCAGTGCAAATCTTGCCAAACTGAAAGATGTTTATGCCTTATGAAATACAATGTTTTCTGCAATGCTGTAAGACAGTTTTTAATGTGTTAGAAGTTATATGCACAAAAACTTATGTTAGGACTTCAATGATCAAGATTGTCAGTTTACAGCTTTCTGAGTCCAGTAATGTTGAAATAGTGCTGCTGTTCAAATGAAGTGAAATCAAGCCCAAATCTGCTCAAAAGCTTTTCTCTCTATCAGAGTAAGCTGTTTCATTCAGTATTAAGTGCAAATCTTGCCAAACTGATAGATGCTTATGCCTTATGAAATACAATGTTTTCTGCAATGCTGAAAGACAGTTTTTAATGTGTTAGAAGTTATATGCACAAAAACTAATGTTAGGACTTCAATGATCAAGATTGTCAGTTTACAGCTTTCTGAGTCCAGTAATGTTGAAATAGTGCTGCTGTTCAAATGAAGTGAAATCAAGCCCAAATCTGCTCAAAAGCTTTTCTCTCTATCAGAGTAAGCTGTTTCATTCAGTATTAAGTGCAAATCTTGCCAAACTGATAGATGCTTATGCCTTATGAAATACAATGTTTTCTGCAATGCTGAAAGACAGTTTTTAATGTGTTAGAAGTTATATGCACAAAAACTTATGTTAGGACTTAAATGATCAAGATTGTCAGTTTACAGCTTTCTGAGTCCAGTAATGTTGAAATAGTGATTCTGTTCAAATGAAGTGAAACCAAGCCCAAATCTGCTCAAAAGCTTTTCTCTCTATCAGAGTAAGCTGTTTCATTCAGTATTAAGTGCAAATCTTGCCAAACTGAAAGATGCTTATGCCTTATGAAATACAATGTTTTCTGCAATGCTGTAAGACAGTTTTTAATGTGTTAGAAGTTATATGCACAAAAACTAATGTTAGGACTTCAAAGATCAAGATTGTCAGTTTACAGCTTTCTGAGTCCAGTAATGTTGAAATAGTGCTGCTGTTCAAATGAAGTGAAATCAAGCCCAAATCTGCTCAAAAGCTTTTCTCTCTATCAGAGTAAGCTGTTTCATTCAGTATTAAGTGCAAATCTTGCCAAACTGAAAGATGTTTATGCCTTATGAAATACAATGTTTTCTGCAATGCTGTAAGACAGTTTTTAATGTGTTAGAAGTTATATGCACAAAAACTTATGTTAGGACTTCAATGATCAAGATTGTCAGTTTACAGCTTTCTGAGTCCAGTAATGTTGAAATAGTGATTCTGTTCAAATGAAGTGAAACCAAGCCCAAATCTGCTCAAAAGCTTTTCTCTCTATCAGAGTAAGCTGTTTCATTCAGTATTAAGTGCAAATCTTGCCAAACTGAAAGATGCTTATGCCTTATGAAATACAATGTTTTCTGCAATGCTGAAAGACAGTTGTTAATGTGTTAGAAGTTATATGCACAAAAACTTATGTTAGGACTTCAATGATCAAGATTGTCAGTTTTCAGCTTTCTGAGTCCAGTAATGTTGAAATAGTGATTCTGTTCAAATGAAGTGAAATCAAGCCCAAATCTGCTCAAAAGCTTTTCTCTCTATTAGAGAAAGCTGTTTCATTCAGTATTCAGTGCAAATCTTGCCAAACTGAAAGATGTTTATGCCTTATGAAAAACAATGTTTTCTGCAATGCTGTAAGACAGTTTTTAATGTGTTAGAAGTTATATGCACAAAAACTTATGTTAGGACTTCAATGATCAAGATTGTCAGTTTACAGCTTTCTGAGTCCAGTAATGTTGAAATAGTGCTGCTGTTCAAATGAAGTGAAATCAAGCCCAAATCTGCTCAAAAGCTTTTCTCTCTATCAGAGTAAGCTGTTTCATTCAGTATTAAGTGCAAATCTTGCCAAACTGATAGATGCTTATGCCTTATGAAATACAATGTTTTCTGCAATGCTGTAAGACAGTTTTTAATGTGTTAGAAGTTATATGCACAAAAACTAATGTTAGGACTTCAATGATCAAGATTGTCAGTTTACAGCTTTCTGAGTCCAGTAATGTTGAAATAGTGATTCTGTTCAAATGAAGTGAAACCAAGCCCAAATCTGCTCAAAAGCTTTTCTCTCTATCAGAGTAAGCTGTTTCATTCAGTATTAAGTGCAAATCTTGCCAAACTGATAGATGCTTATACCTTATGAAACACAATGTTTTCTGCAATGCTGTAAGACAGTTTTTAATGTGTTAGAAGTTATATGCACAAAAACTAATGTTAGGACTTCAATGATCAAGATTGTCAGTTTACAGCTTTCTGAGTCCAGTAATGTTGAAATAGTGATTCTGTTCAAATGAAGTGAAACCAAGCCCAAATCTGCTCAAAAGCTTTTCTCTCTATCAGAGTAAGCTGTTTCATTCAGTATTAAGTGCAAATCTTGCCAAACTGATAGATGCTTATACCTTATGAAACACAATGTTTTCTGCAATGCTGTAAGAAAGTTTTTAATGTGTTAGAAGTTATATGCACAAAAACTTATGTTAGGACTTCAATGATCAAGATTGTCAGTTTACAGCTTTCTGAGTCCAGTAATGTTGAAATAGTGCTGCTGTTCAAATGAAGTGAAATCAAGCCCAAATCTGCTCAAAAGCTTTTCTCTCTATCAGAGTAAGCTGTTTCATTCAGTATTAAGTGCAAATCTTGCCAAACTGATAGATGCTTATGCCTTATGAAATACAATGTTTTTTCTGCAATGCTGAAGGACAGTTTTTAATGTGTTAGAAGTTATATGCACAAAAAATAATGTTAGGACTTCAATGATCAAGATTGTCAGTTTACAGCTTTCTGAGTCCAGTAATGTTGAAATAGTGATTCTGTTCAAATGAAGTGAAATCAAGCCCAAATCTGCTCAAAAGCTTTTCTCTCTATTAGAGAAAGCTGTTTCATTCAGTATTCAGTGCAAATCTTGCCAAACTGAAAGATGTTTATGCCTTATGAAATACAATGTTTTCTGCAATGCTGTAAGACAGTTTTTAATGTGTTAGAAGTTATATGCACAAAAACTTATGTTAGGACTTCAATGATCAAGATTGTCAGTTTACAGCTTTCTGAGTCCAGTAATGTTGAAATAGTGCTGCTGTTCAAATGAAGTGAAATCAAGCCCAAATCTGCTCAAAAGCTTTTCTCTCTATCAGAGTAAGCTGTTTCATTCAGTATTAAGTGCAAATCTTGGCAAACTGATAGATGCTTATGCTTTATGAAATACAATGTTTTCTGCAATGCTGAAAGACAGTTTTTAATGTGTTAGAAGTTATATGCACAAAAACTAATGTTAGGACTTCAATGATCAAGATTGTCAGTTTACAGCTTTCTGAGTCCAGTAATGTTGAAATAGTGCTGCTGTTCAAATGAAGTGAAATCAAGCCCAAATCTGCTCAAAAGCTTTTCTCTCTATCAGAGTAAGCTGTTTCATTCAGTATTAAGTGCAAATCTTGCCAAACTGATAGATGCTTATGCCTTATGAAATACAATGTTTTCTGCAATGCTGAAAGACAGTTTTTAATGTGTTAGAAGTTATATGCACAAAAACTTATGTCAGGACTTCAATGATCAAGATTGTCAGTTTACAGCTTTCTGAGTCCAGTAATGTTGAAATAGTGATTCTGTTCAAATGAAGTGAAACCAAGCCCAAATCTGCTCAAAAGCTTTTCTCTCTATCAGAGTAAGCTGTTACATTCAGTATTAAGTGCAAATCTTGCCAAACTGAAAGATGCTTATGCCTTATGAAATACAATGTTTTCTGCAATGCTGTAAGACAGTTTTTAATGTGTTAGAAGTTATATGCACAAAAACTAATGTTAGGACTTCAAAGATCAAGATTGTCAGTTTACAGCTTTCTGAGTCCAGTAATGTTGAAATAGTGCTGCTGTTCAAATGAAGTGAAATCAAGCCCAAATCTGCTCAAAAGCTTTTCTCTCTATCAGAGTAAGCTGTTTCATTCAGTATTAAGTGCAAATCTTGCCAAACTGAAAGATGTTTATGCCTTATGAAATACAATGTTTTCTGCAATGCTGTAAGACAGTTTTTAATGTGTTAGAAGTTATATGCACAAAAACTTATGTTAGGACTTCAATGATCAAGATTGTCAGTTTACAGCTTTCTGAGTCCAGTAATGTTGAAATAGTGATTCTGTTCAAATGAAGTGAAACCAAGCCCAAATCTGCTCAAAAGCTTTTCTCTCTATCAGAGTAAGCTGTTTCATTCAGTATTAAGTGCGAATCTTGCCAAACTGAAAGATGCTTATGCCTTATGAAATACAATGTTTTCTGCAATGCTGAAAGACAGTTGTTAATGTGTTAGAAGTTATATGCACAAAAACTTATGTTAGGACTTCAATGATCAAGATTGTCAGTTTTCAGCTTTCTGAGTCCAGTAATGTTGAAATAGTGATTCTGTTCAAATGAAGTGAAATCAAGCCCAAATCTGCTCAAAAGCTTTTCTCTCTATTAGAGAAAGCTGTTTCATTCAGTATTCAGTGCAAATCTTGCCAAACTGAAAGATGTTTATGCCTTATGAAATACAATGTTTTCTGCAATGCTGTAAGACAGTTTTTAATGTGTTAGAAGTTATATGCACAAAAACTTATGTTAGGACTTCAATGATCAAGATTGTCAGTTTACAGCTTTCTGAGTCCAGTAATGTTGAAATAGTGCTGCTGTTCAAATGAAGTGAAATCAAGCCCAAATCTGCTCAAAAGCTTTTCTCTCTATCAGAGTAAGCTGTTTCATTCAGTATTAAGTGCAAATCTTGCCAAACTGATAGATGCTTATGCCTTATGAAATACAATGTTTTCTGCAATGCTGTAAGACAGTTTTTAATGTGTTAGAAGTTATATGCACAAAAACTAATGTTAGGACTTCAATGATCAAGATTGTCAGTTTACAGCTTTCTGAGTCCAGTAATGTTGAAATAGTGATTCTGTTCAAATGAAGTGAAACCAAGCCCAAATCTGCTCAAAAGCTTTTCTCTCTATCAGAGTAAGCTGTTTCATTCAGTATTAAGTGCAAATCTTGCCAAACTGATAGATGCTTATACCTTATGAAACACAATGTTTTCTGCAATGCTGTAAGACAGTTTTTAATGTGTTAGAAGTTATATGCACAAAAAGTTATGTTAGGACTTCAATGATCAAGATTGTCAGTTTACAGCTTTCTGAGTCCAGTAATGTTGAAATAGTGCTGCTGTTCAAATGAATTGAAATCAAGCCCAAATCTGCTCAAAAGCTTTTCTCTCTATCAGAGTAAGCTGTTTCATTCAGTATTCAGTGCAAATCTTGCCAAACTGAAAGATGTTTAAGCCTTATGAAATACAATGTTTTCTGCAATGCTGTAAGACAGTTTTTAATGTGTTAGAAGTTATATGCACAAAAACTAATGTTAGGACTTCAATGATCAAGATTGTCAGTTTACAGCTTTCTGAGTCCAGTAATGTTGAAATAGTGCTGCTGTTCAAATGAAGTGAAATCAAGCCCAAATCTGCTCAAAAGCTTTTCTCTCTATCAGAGTAAGCTGTTTCATTCAGTATTAAGTGCAAATCTTGCCAAACTGATAGATGCTTATGCCTTATGAAATACAATGTTTTCTGCAATGCTGAAAGACAGTTTTTAATGTGTTAGAAGTTATATGCACAAAAACTAATGTTAGGACTTCAATGATCAAGATTGTCAGTTTTCAGCTTTCTGAGTCCAGTAATGTTGAAATAGTGATTCTGTTCAAATGAAGTGAAACCAAGCCCAAATCTGCTCAAAAGCTTTTCTCTCTATCAGAGTAAGCTGTTTCATTCAGTATTAAGTGCAAATCTTGCCAATCTGATAGATGCTTATGCCTTATGAAATACAATGTTTTCTGCAATGCTGTAAGACAGTTTTTAATGTGTTAGAAGTTATATGCACAAAAACTTATGTTAGGACTTCAATGATCAAGATTGTCAGTTTACAGCTTTCTGAGTCCAGTAATGTTGAAATAGTGCTGCTGTTCAAATGAAGTGAAATCAAGCCCAAATCTGCTCAAAAGCTTTTCTCTCTATCAGAGTAAGCTGTTTCATTCAGTATTAAGTGCAAATCTTGCCAAACTGATAGATGCTTATGCCTTATGAAATACAATGTTTTCTGCAATGCTGAAAGACAGTTTTTAATGTGTTAGAAGTTATATGCACAAAAACTAATGTTAGGACTTCAATGATCAAGATTGTCAGTTTACAGCTTTCTGAGTCCAGTAATGTTGAAATAGTGCTGCTGTTCAAATGAAGTGAAATCAAGCCCAAATCTGCTCAAAAGCTTTTCTCTCTATCAGAGTAAGCTGTTTCATTCAGTATTAAGTGCAAATCTTGCCAAACTGATAGATGCTTATGCCTTATGAAATACAATGTTTTCTGCAATGCTGAAAGACAGTTTTTAATGTGTTAGAAGTTATATGCACAAAAACTTATGTTAGGACTTAAATGATCAAGATTGTCAGTTTACAGCTTTCTGAGTCCAGTAATGTTGAAATAGTGATTCTGTTCAAATGAAGTGAAACCAAGCCCAAATCTGCTCAAAAGCTTTTCTCTCTATCAGAGTAAGCTGTTTCATTCAGTATTAAGTGCAAATCTTGCCAAACTGAAAGATGCTTATGCCTTATGAAATACAATGTTTTCTGCAATGCTGTAAGACAGTTTTTAATGTGTTAGAAGTTATATGCACAAAAACTAATGTTAGGACTTCAAAGATCAAGATTGTCAGTTTACAGCTTTCTGAGTCCAGTAATGTTGAAATAGTGCTGCTGTTCAAATGAAGTGAAATCAAGCCCAAATCTGCTCAAAAGCTTTTCTCTCTATCAGAGTAAGCTGTTTCATTCAGTATTAAGTGCAAATCTTGCCAAACTGAAAGATGTTTATGCCTTATGAAATACAATGTTTTCTGCAATGCTGTAAGACAGTTTTTAATGTGTTAGAAGTTATATGCACAAAAACTTATGTTAGGACTTCAATGATCAAGATTGTCAGTTTACAGCTTTCTGAGTCCAGTAATGTTGAAATAGTGATTCTGTTCAAATGAAGTGAAACCAAGCCCAAATCTGCTCAAAAGCTTTTCTCTCTATCAGAGTAAGCTGTTTCATTCAGTATTAAGTGCAAATCTTGCCAAACTGAAAGATGCTTATGCCTTATGAAATACAATGTTTTCTGCAATGCTGAAAGACAGTTGTTAATGTGTTAGAAGTTATATGCACAAAAACTTATGTTAGGACTTCAATGATCAAGATTGTCAGTTTTCAGCTTTCTGAGTCCAGTAATGTTGAAATAGTGATTCTGTTCAAATGAAGTGAAATCAAGCCCAAATCTGCTCAAAAGCTTTTCTCTCTATTAGAGAAAGCTGTTTCATTCAGTATTCAGTGCAAATCTTGCCAAACTGAAAGATGTTTATGCCTTATGAAAAACAATGTTTTCTGCAATGCTGTAAGACAGTTTTTAATGTGTTAGAAGTTATATGCACAAAAACTTATGTTAGGACTTCAATGATCAAGATTGTCAGTTTACAGCTTTCTGAGTCCAGTAATGTTGAAATAGTGCTGCTGTTCAAATGAAGTGAAATCAAGCCCAAATCTGCTCAAAAGCTTTTCTCTCTATCAGAGTAAGCTGTTTCATTCAGTATTAAGTGCAAATCTTGCCAAACTGATAGATGCTTATGCCTTATGAAATACAATGTTTTCTGCAATGCTGTAAGACAGTTTTTAATGTGTTAGAAGTTATATGCACAAAAACTAATGTTAGGACTTCAATGATCAAGATTGTCAGTTTACAGCTTTCTGAGTCCAGTAATGTTGAAATAGTGATTCTGTTCAAATGAAGTGAAACCAAGCCCAAATCTGCTCAAAAGCTTTTCTCTCTATCAGAGTAAGCTGTTTCATTCAGTATTAAGTGCAAATCTTGCCAAACTGATAGATGCTTATACCTTATGAAACACAATGTTTTCTGCAATGCTGTAAGACAGTTTTTAATGTGTTAGAAGTTATATGCACAAAAACTAATGTTAGGACTTCAATGATCAAGATTGTCAGTTTACAGCTTTCTGAGTCCAGTAATGTTGAAATAGTGATTCTGTTCAAATGAAGTGAAACCAAGCCCAAATCTGCTCAAAAGCTTTTCTCTCTATCAGAGTAAGCTGTTTCATTCAGTATTAAGTGCAAATCTTGCCAAACTGATAGATGCTTATACCTTATGAAACACAATGTTTTCTGCAATGCTGTAAGAAAGTTTTTAATGTGTTAGAAGTTATATGCACAAAAACTTATGTTAGGACTTCAATGATCAAGATTGTCAGTTTACAGCTTTCTGAGTCCAGTAATGTTGAAATAGTGCTGCTGTTCAAATGAAGTGAAATCAAGCCCAAATCTGCTCAAAAGCTTTTCTCTCTATCAGAGTAAGCTGTTTCATTCAGTATTAAGTGCAAATCTTGCCAAACTGATAGATGCTTATGCCTTATGAAATACAATGTTTTTTCTGCAATGCTGAAGGACAGTTTTTAATGTGTTAGAAGTTATATGCACAAAAAATAATGTTAGGACTTCAATGATCAAGATTGTCAGTTTACAGCTTTCTGAGTCCAGTAATGTTGAAATAGTGATTCTGTTCAAATGAAGTGAAATCAAGCCCAAATCTGCTCAAAAGCTTTTCTCTCTATTAGAGAAAGCTGTTTCATTCAGTATTCAGTGCAAATCTTGCCAAACTGAAAGATGTTTATGCCTTATGAAATACAATGTTTTCTGCAATGCTGTAAGACAGTTTTTAATGTGTTAGAAGTTATATGCACAAAAACTTATGTTAGGACTTCAATGATCAAGATTGTCAGTTTACAGCTTTCTGAGTCCAGTAATGTTGAAATAGTGCTGCTGTTCAAATGAAGTGAAATCAAGCCCAAATCTGCTCAAAAGCTTTTCTCTCTATCAGAGTAAGCTGTTTCATTCAGTATTAAGTGCAAATCTTGGCAAACTGATAGATGCTTATGCTTTATGAAATACAATGTTTTCTGCAATGCTGAAAGACAGTTTTTAATGTGTTAGAAGTTATATGCACAAAAACTAATGTTAGGACTTCAATGATCAAGATTGTCAGTTTACAGCTTTCTGAGTCCAGTAATGTTGAAATAGTGCTGCTGTTCAAATGAAGTGAAATCAAGCCCAAATCTGCTCAAAAGCTTTTCTCTCTATCAGAGTAAGCTGTTTCATTCAGTATTAAGTGCAAATCTTGCCAAACTGATAGATGCTTATGCCTTATGAAATACAATGTTTTCTGCAATGCTGAAAGACAGTTTTTAATGTGTTAGAAGTTATATGCACAAAAACTTATGTCAGGACTTCAATGATCAAGATTGTCAGTTTACAGCTTTCTGAGTCCAGTAATGTTGAAATAGTGATTCTGTTCAAATGAAGTGAAACCAAGCCCAAATCTGCTCAAAAGCTTTTCTCTCTATCAGAGTAAGCTGTTACATTCAGTATTAAGTGCAAATCTTGCCAAACTGAAAGATGCTTATGCCTTATGAAATACAATGTTTTCTGCAATGCTGTAAGACAGTTTTTAATGTGTTAGAAGTTATATGCACAAAAACTAATGTTAGGACTTCAAAGATCAAGATTGTCAGTTTACAGCTTTCTGAGTCCAGTAATGTTGAAATAGTGCTGCTGTTCAAATGAAGTGAAATCAAGCCCAAATCTGCTCAAAAGCTTTTCTCTCTATCAGAGTAAGCTGTTTCATTCAGTATTAAGTGCAAATCTTGCCAAACTGAAAGATGTTTATGCCTTATGAAATACAATGTTTTCTGCAATGCTGTAAGACAGTTTTTAATGTGTTAGAAGTTATATGCACAAAAACTTATGTTAGGACTTCAATGATCAAGATTGTCAGTTTACAGCTTTCTGAGTCCAGTAATGTTGAAATAGTGATTCTGTTCAAATGAAGTGAAACCAAGCCCAAATCTGCTCAAAAGCTTTTCTCTCTATCAGAGTAAGCTGTTTCATTCAGTATTAAGTGCAAATCTTGCCAAACTGAAAGATGCTTATGCCTTATGAAATACAATGTTTTCTGCAATGCTGAAAGACAGTTGTTAATGTGTTAGAAGTTATATGCACAAAAACTTATGTTAGGACTTCAATGATCAAGATTGTCAGTTTTCAGCTTTCTGAGTCCAGTAATGTTGAAATAGTGATTCTGTTCAAATGAAGTGAAATCAAGCCCAAATCTGCTCAAAAGCTTTTCTCTCTATTAGAGAAAGCTGTTTCATTCAGTATTCAGTGCAAATCTTGCCAAACTGAAAGATGTTTATGCCTTATGAAATACAATGTTTTCTGCAATGCTGTAAGACAGTTTTTAATGTGTTAGAAGTTATATGCACAAAAACTTATGTTAGGACTTCAATGATCAAGATTGTCAGTTTACAGCTTTCTGAGTCCAGTAATGTTGAAATAGTGCTGCTGTTCAAATGAAGTGAAATCAAGCCCAAATCTGCTCAAAAGCTTTTCTCTCTATCAGAGTAAGCTGTTTCATTCAGTATTAAGTGCAAATCTTGCCAAACTGATAGATGCTTATGCCTTATGAAATACAATGTTTTCTGCAATGCTGTAAGACAGTTTTTAATGTGTTAGAAGTTATATGCACAAAAACTAATGTTAGGACTTCAATGATCAAGATTGTCAGTTTACAGCTTTCTGAGTCCAGTAATGTTGAAATAGTGATTCTGTTCAAATGAAGTGAAACCAAGCCCAAATCTGCTCAAAAGCTTTTCTCTCTATCAGAGTAAGCTGTTTCATTCAGTATTAAGTGCAAATCTTGCCAAACTGATAGATGCTTATACCTTATGAAACACAATGTTGTCTGCAATGCTGTAAGACAGTTTTTAATGTGTTAGAAGTTATATGCACAAAAAGTTATGTTAGGACTTCAATGATCAAGATTGTCAGTTTACAGCTTTCTGAGTCCAGTAATGTTGAAATAGTGCTGCTGTTCAAATGAATTGAAATCAAGCCCAAATCTGCTCAAAAGCTTTTCTCTCTATCAGAGTAAGCTGTTTCATTCAGTATTCAGTGCAAATCTTGCCAAACTGAAAGATGTTTAAGCCTTATGAAATACAATGTTTTCTGCAATGCTGTAAGACAGTTTTTAATGTGTTAGAAGTTATATGCACAAAAACTAATGTTAGGACTTCAATGATCAAGATTGTCAGTTTACAGCTTTCTGAGTCCAGTAATGTTGAAATAGTGCTGCTGTTCAAATGAAGTGAAATCAAGCCCAAATCTGCTCAAAAGCTTTTCTCTCTATCAGAGTAAGCTGTTTCATTCAGTATTAAGTGCAAATCTTGCCAAACTGATAGATGCTTATGCCTTATGAAATACAATGTTTTCTGCAATGCTGAAAGACAGTTTTTAATGTGTTAGAAGTTATATGCACAAAAACTAATGTTAGGACTTCAATGATCAAGATTGTCAGTTTTCAGCTTTCTGAGTCCAGTAATGTTGAAATAGTGATTCTGTTCAAATGAAGTGAAACCAAGCCCAAATCTGCTCAAAAGCTTTTCTCTCTATCAGAGTAAGCTGTTTCATTCAGTATTAAGTGCAAATCTTGCCAATCTGATAGATGCTTATGCCTTATGAAATACAATGTTTTCTGCAATGCTGTAAGACAGTTTTTAATGTGTTAGAAGTTATATGCACAAAAACTTATGTTAGGACTTCAATGATCAAGATTGTCAGTTTACAGCTTTCTGAGTCCAGTAATGTTGAAATAGTGCTGCTGTTCAAATGAAGTGAAATCAAGCCCAAATCTGCTCAAAAGCTTTTCTCTCTATCAGAGTAAGCTGTTTCATTCAGTATTAAGTGCAAATCTTGCCAAACTGATAGATGCTTATGCCTTATGAAATACAATGTTTTCTGCAATGCTGAAAGACAGTTTTTAATGTGTTAGAAGTTATATGCACAAAAACTAATGTTAGGACTTCAATGATCAAGATTGTCAGTTTACAGCTTTCTGAGTCCAGTAATGTTGAAATAGTGCTGCTGTTCAAATGAAGTGAAATCAAGCCCAAATCTGCTCAAAAGCTTTTCTCTCTATCAGAGTAAGCTGTTTCATTCAGTATTAAGTGCAAATCTTGCCAAACTGATAGATGCTTATGCCTTATGAAATACAATGTTTTCTGCAATGCTGAAAGACAGTTTTTAATGTGTTAGAAGTTATATGCACAAAAACTTATGTTAGGACTTAAATGATCAAGATTGTCAGTTTACAGCTTTCTGAGTCCAGTAATGTTGAAATAGTGATTCTGTTCAAATGAAGTGAAACCAAGCCCAAATCTGCTCAAAAGCTTTTCTCTCTATCAGAGTAAGCTGTTTCATTCAGTATTAAGTGCAAATCTTGCCAAACTGAAAGATGCTTATGCCTTATGAAATACAATGTTTTCTGCAATGCTGTAAGACAGTTTTTAATGTGTTAGAAGTTATATGCACAAAAACTAATGTTAGGACTTCAAAGATCAAGATTGTCAGTTTACAGCTTTCTGAGTCCAGTAATGTTGAAATAGTGCTGCTGTTCAAATGAAGTGAAATCAAGCCCAAATCTGCTCAAAAGCTTTTCTCTCTATCAGAGTAAGCTGTTTCATTCAGTATTAAGTGCAAATCTTGCCAAACTGAAAGATGTTTATGCCTTATGAAATACAATGTTTTCTGCAATGCTGTAAGACAGTTTTTAATGTGTTAGAAGTTATATGCACAAAAACTTATGTTAGGACTTCAATGATCAAGATTGTCAGTTTACAGCTTTCTGAGTCCAGTAATGTTGAAATAGTGATTCTGTTCAAATGAAGTGAAACCAAGCCCAAATCTGCTCAAAAGCTTTTCTCTCTATCAGAGTAAGCTGTTTCATTCAGTATTAAGTGCAAATCTTGCCAAACTGAAAGATGCTTATGCCTTATGAAATACAATGTTTTCTGCAATGCTGAAAGACAGTTGTTAATGTGTTAGAAGTTATATGCACAAAAACTTATGTTAGGACTTCAATGATCAAGATTGTCAGTTTTCAGCTTTCTGAGTCCAGTAATGTTGAAATAGTGATTCTGTTCAAATGAAGTGAAATCAAGCCCAAATCTGCTCAAAAGCTTTTCTCTCTATTAGAGAAAGCTGTTTCATTCAGTATTCAGTGCAAATCTTGCCAAACTGAAAGATGTTTATGCCTTATGAAAAACAATGTTTTCTGCAATGCTGTAAGACAGTTTTTAATGTGTTAGAAGTTATATGCACAAAAACTTATGTTAGGACTTCAATGATCAAGATTGTCAGTTTACAGCTTTCTGAGTCCAGTAATGTTGAAATAGTGCTGCTGTTCAAATGAAGTGAAATCAAGCCCAAATCTGCTCAAAAGCTTTTCTCTCTATCAGAGTAAGCTGTTTCATTCAGTATTAAGTGCAAATCTTGCCAAACTGATAGATGCTTATGCCTTATGAAATACAATGTTTTCTGCAATGCTGTAAGACAGTTTTTAATGTGTTAGAAGTTATATGCACAAAAACTTATGTTAGGACTTCAATGATCAAGATTGTCAGTTTACAGCTTTCTGAGTCCAGTAATGTTGAAATAGTGATTCTGTTCAAATGAAGTGAAACCAAGCCCAAATCTGCTCAAAAGCTTTTCTCTCTATCAGAGTAAGCTGTTTCATTCAGTATTAAGTGCAAATCTTGCCAAACTGATAGATGCTTATACCTTATGAAACACAATGTTTTCTGCAATGCTGTAAGACAGTTTTTAATGTGTTAGAAGTTATATGCACAAAAACTAATGTTAGGACTTCAATGATCAAGATTGTCAGTTTACAGCTTTCTGAGTCCAGTAATGTTGAAATAGTGATTCTGTTCAAATGAAGTGAAACCAAGCCCAAATCTGCTCAAAAGCTTTTCTCTCTATCAGAGTAAGCTGTTTCATTCAGTATTAAGTGCAAATCTTGCCAAACTGATAGATGCTTATACCTTATGAAACACAATGTTTTCTGCAATGCTGTAAGAAAGTTTTTAATGTGTTAGAAGTTATATGCACAAAAACTTATGTTAGGACTTCAATGATCAAGATTGTCAGTTTACAGCTTTCTGAGTCCAGTAATGTTGAAATAGTGCTGCTGTTCAAATGAAGTGAAATCAAGCCCAAATCTGCTCAAAAGCTTTTCTCTCTATCAGAGTAAGCTGTTTCATTCAGTATTAAGTGCAAATCTTGCCAAACTGATAGATGCTTATGCCTTATGAAATACAATGTTTTTTCTGCAATGCTGAAGGACAGTTTTTAATGTGTTAGAAGTTATATGCACAAAAAATAATGTTAGGACTTCAATGATCAAGATTGTCAGTTTACAGCTTTCTGAGTCCAGTAATGTTGAAATAGTGATTCTGTTCAAATGAAGTGAAATCAAGCCCAAATCTGCTCAAAAGCTTTTCTCTCTATTAGAGAAAGCTGTTTCATTCAGTATTCAGTGCAAATCTTGCCAAACTGAAAGATGTTTATGCCTTATGAAATACAATGTTTTCTGCAATGCTGTAAGACAGTTTTTAATGTGTTAGAAGTTATATGCACAAAAACTTATGTTAGGACTTCAATGATCAAGATTGTCAGTTTACAGCTTTCTGAGTCCAGTAATGTTGAAATAGTGCTGCTGTTCAAATGAAGTGAAATCAAGCCCAAATCTGCTCAAAAGCTTTTCTCTCTATCAGAGTAAGCTGTTTCATTCAGTATTAAGTGCAAATCTTGGCAAACTGATAGATGCTTATGCTTTATGAAATACAATGTTTTCTGCAATGCTGAAAGACAGTTTTTAATGTGTTAGAAGTTATATGCACAAAAACTAATGTTAGGACTTCAATGATCAAGATTGTCAGTTTACAGCTTTCTGAGTCCAGTAATGTTGAAATAGTGCTGCTGTTCAAATGAAGTGAAATCAAGCCCAAATCTGCTCAAAAGCTTTTCTCTCTATCAGAGTAAGCTGTTTCATTCAGTATTAAGTGCAAATCTTGCCAAACTGATAGATGCTTATGCCTTATGAAATACAATGTTTTCTGCAATGCTGAAAGACAGTTTTTAATGTGTTAGAAGTTATATGCACAAAAACTTATGTTAGGACTTCAATGATCAAGATTGTCAGTTTACAGCTTTCTGAGTCCAGTAATGTTGAAATAGTGATTCTGTTCAAATGAAGTGAAACCAAGCCCAAATCTGCTCAAAAGCTTTTCTCTCTATCAGAGTAAGCTGTTACATTCAGTATTAAGTGCAAATCTTGCCAAACTGAAAGATGCTTATGCCTTATGAAATACAATGTTTTCTGCAATGCTGTAAGACAGTTTTTAATGTGTTAGAAGTTATATGCACAAAAACTAATGTTAGGACTTCAAAGATCAAGATTGTCAGTTTACAGCTTTCTGAGTCCAGTAATGTTGAAATAGTGCTGCTGTTCAAATGAAGTGAAATCAAGCCCAAATCTGCTCAAAAGCTTTTCTCTCTATCAGAGTAAGCTGTTTCATTCAGTATTAAGTGCAAATCTTGCCAAACTGAAAGATGTTTATGCCTTATGAAATACAATGTTTTCTGCAATGCTGTAAGACAGTTTTTAATGTGTTAGAAGTTATATGCACAAAAACTTATGTTAGGACTTCAATGATCAAGATTGTCAGTTTACAGCTTTCTGAGTCCAGTAATGTTGAAATAGTGATTCTGTTCAAATGAAGTGAAACCAAGCCCAAATCTGCTCAAAAGCTTTTCTCTCTATCAGAGTAAGCTGTTTCATTCAGTATTAAGTGCAAATCTTGCCAAACTGAAAGATGCTTATGCCTTATGAAATACAATGTTTTCTGCAATGCTGAAAGACAGTTGTTAATGTGTTAGAAGTTATATGCACAAAAACTTATGTTAGGACTTCAATGATCAAGATTGTCAGTTTTCAGCTTTCTGAGTCCAGTAATGTTGAAATAGTGATTCTGTTCAAATGAAGTGAAATCAAGCCCAAATCTGCTCAAAAGCTTTTCTCTCTATTAGAGAAAGCTGTTTCATTCAGTATTCAGTGCAAATCTTGCCAAACTGAAAGATGTTTATGCCTTATGAAATACAATGTTTTCTGCAATGCTGTAAGACAGTTTTTAATGTGTTAGAAGTTATATGCACAAAAACTTATGTTAGGACTTCAATGATCAAGATTGTCAGTTTACAGCTTTCTGAGTCCAGTAATGTTGAAATAGTGCTGCTGTTCAAATGAAGTGAAATCAAGCCCAAATCTGCTCAAAAGCTTTTCTCTCTATCAGAGTAAGCTGTTTCATTCAGTATTAAGTGCAAATCTTGCCAAACTGATAGATGCTTATGCCTTATGAAATACAATGTTTTCTGCAATGCTGTAAGACAGTTTTTAATGTGTTAGAAGTTATATGCACAAAAACTAATGTTAGGACTTCAATGATCAAGATTGTCAGTTTACAGCTTTCTGAGTCCAGTAATGTTGAAATAGTGATTCTGTTCAAATGAAGTGAAACCAAGCCCAAATCTGCTCAAAAGCTTTTCTCTCTATCAGAGTAAGCTGTTTCATTCAGTATTAAGTGCAAATCTTGCCAAACTGATAGATGCTTATACCTTATGAAACACAATGTTTTCTGCAATGCTGTAAGACAGTTTTTAATGTGTTAGAAGTTATATGCACAAAAAGTTATGTTAGGACTTCAATGATCAAGATTGTCAGTTTACAGCTTTCTGAGTCCAGTAATGTTGAAATAGTGCTGCTGTTCAAATGAATTGAAATCAAGCCCAAATCTGCTCAAAAGCTTTTCTCTCTATCAGAGTAAGCTGTTTCATTCAGTATTCAGTGCAAATCTTGCCAAACTGAAAGATGTTTAAGCCTTATGAAATACAATGTTTTCTGCAATGCTGTAAGACAGTTTTTAATGTGTTAGAAGTTATATGCACAAAAACTAATGTTAGGACTTCAATGATCAAGATTGTCAGTTTACAGCTTTCTGAGTCCAGTAATGTTGAAATAGTGATTCTGTTCAAATGAAGTGAAACCAAGCCCAAATCTGCTCAAAAGCTTTTCTCTCTATCAGAGTAAGCTGTTTCATTCAGTATTAAGTGCAAATCTTGCCAAACTGATAGATGCTTATACCTTATGAAACACAATGTTTTCTGCAATGCTGTAAGACAGTTTTTAATGTGTTAGAAGTTATATGCACAAAAAGTTATGTTAGGACTTCAATGATCAAGATTGTCAGTTTACAGCTTTCTGAGTCCAGTAATGTTGAAATAGTGCTGCTGTTCAAATGAATTGAAATCAAGCCCAAATCTGCTCAAAAGCTTTTCTCTCTATCAGAGTAAGCTGTTTCATTCAGTATTCAGTGCAAATCTTGCCAAACTGAAAGATGTTTAAGCCTTATGAAATACAATGTTTTCTGCAATGCTGTAAGACAGTTTTTAATGTGTTAGAAGTTATATGCACAAAAACTAATGTTAGGACTTCAATGATCAAGATTGTCAGTTTACAGCTTTCTGAGTCCAGTAATGTTGAAATAGTGCTGCTGTTCAAATGAAGTGAAATCAAGCCCAAATCTGCTCAAAAGCTTTTCTCTCTATCAGAGTAAGCTGTTTCATTCAGTATTAAGTGCAAATCTTGCCAAACTGATAGATGCTTATGCCTTATGAAATACAATGTTTTCTGCAATGCTGAAAGACAGTTTTTAATGTGTTAGAAGTTATATGCACAAAAACTTATGTTAGGACTTCAATGATCAAGATTGTCAGTTTACAGCTTTCTGAGTCCAGTAATGTTGAAATAGTGCTGCTGTTCAAATGAAGTGAAATCAAGTCCAAATCTGCTCAAAAGCTTTTCTCTCTATCAGAGTAAACTGTTTCATTCAGTATTCAGTGCAAATCTTGCCAAACTGAAAGATGTTTATGCCTTATGAAATACAATGTTTTCTGCAATGCTGTAAGACAGTTTTTAATGTGTTAGAAGTTATATGCACAAAAACTTATGATAGGACTTCAATGATCAAGATTGTCAGTTTTCAGCTTTCTGAGTCCAGTAATGTTGAAATAGTGATTCTGTTCAAATGAAGTGAAATCAAGCCCAAATCTGCTCAAAAGCTTTTCTCTCTATCAGAGTAAGCTGTTTCATTCAGTATTAAGTGCAAATCTTGCCAAACTGATAGATGCTTATGCCTTATGAAATACAATGTTTTCTGCAATGCTGTAAGACAGTTTTTAATGTGTTAGAAGTTATATGCACAAAAACTAATGTTAGGACTTCAATGATCAAGATTGTCAGTTTACAGCTTTCTGAGTCCAGTAATGTTGAAATAGTGATTCTGTTCAAATGAAGTGAAACCAAGCCCAAATCTGCTCAAAAGCTTTTCTCTCTATCAGAGTAAGCTGTTTCATTCAGTATTAAGTGCAAATCTTGCCAAACTGATAGATGCTTATACCTTATGAAACACAATGTTTTCTGCAATGCTGTAAGACAGTTTTTAATGTGTTAGAAGTTATATGCACAAAAACTTATGTTAGGACTTCAATGATCAAGATTGTCAGTTTACAGCTTTCTGAGTCCAGTAATGTTGAAATAGTGCTGCTGTTCAAATGAATTGAAATCAAGCCCAAATCTGCTCAAAAGCTTTTCTCTCTATCAGAGTAAGCTGTTTCATTCAGTATTAAGTGCAAATCTTGCCAAACTGATAGATGCTTATGCCTTATGAAATACAATGTTTTCTGCAATGCTGAAAGACAGTTTTTAATGTGTTAGAAGTTATATGCACAAAAACTAATGTTAGGACTTCAATGATCAAGATTGTCAGTTTTCAGCTTTCTGAGTCCAGTAATGTTGAAATAGTGATTCTGTTCAAATGAAGTGAAACCAAGCCCAAATCTGCTCAAAAGCTTTTCTCTCTATCAGAGTAAGCTGTTTCATTCAGTATTAAGTGCAAATCTTGCCAAACTGATAGATGCTTATGCCTTATGAAATACAATGTTTTCTGCAATGCTGTAAGACAGTTTTTAATGTGTTAGAAGTTATATGCACAAAAACTTATGTTAGGACTTCAATGATCAAGATTGTCAGTTTACAGCTTTCTGAGTCCAGTAATGTTGAAATAGTGATTCTGTTCAAATGAAGTGAAACCAAGCCCAAATCTGCTCAAAAGCTTTTCTCTCTATTAGAGAAAGCTGTTTCATTCAGTATTAAGTGCAAATCTTGCCAAACTGAAAGATGCTTATGCCTTATGAAATACAATGTTTTCTGCAATGCTGTAAGACAGTTTTTAATGTGTTAGAAGTTATATGCACAAAAACTTATGTTAGGACTTCAATGATCAAGATTGTCAGTTTACAGCTTTCTGAGTCCAGTAATGTTGAAATAGTGCTGCTGTTCAAATGAAGTGAAATCAAGTCCAAATCTGCTCAAAAGCTTTTCTCTCTATCAGAGTAAACTGTTTCATTCAGTATTCAGTGCAAATCTTGCCAAACTGAAAGATGTTTATGCCTTATGAAATACAATGTTTTCTGCAATGCTGTAAGACAGTTTTTAATGTGTTAGAAGTTATATGCACAAAAACTTATGATAGGACTTCAATGATCAAGATTGTCAGTTTACAGCTTTCTGAGTCCAGTAATGTTGAAATAGTGCTGCTGTTCAAATGAAGTGAAATCAAGCCCAAATCTGCTCAAAAGCTTTTCTCTCTATCAGAGTAAGCTGTTTCATTCAGTATTAAGTGCAAATCTTGCCAAACTGATAGATGCTTATACCTTATGAAACACAATGTTTTCTGCAATGCTGTAAGAAAGTTTTTAATGTGTTAGAAGTTATATGCACAAAAACTTATGTTAGGACTTCAATGATCAAGATTGTCAGTTTACAGCTTTCTGAGTCCAGTAATGTTGAAATAGTGCTGCTGTTCAAATGAAGTGAAATCAAGCCCAAATCTGCTCAAAAGCTTTTCTCTCTATCAGAGTAAGCTGTTTCATTCAGTATTAAGTGCAAATCTTGCCAAACTGATAGATGCTTATGCCTTATGAAATACAATGTTTTTTCTGCAATGCTGAAGGACAGTTTTTAATGTGTTAGAAGTTATATGCACAAAAAATAATGTTAGGACTTCAATGATCAAGATTGTCAGTTTACAGCTTTCTGAGTCCAGTAATGTTGAAATAGTGATTCTGTTCAAATGAAGTGAAATCAAGCCCAAATCTGCTCAAAAGCTTTTCTCTCTATTAGAGAAAGCTGTTTCATTCAGTATTCAGTGCAAATCTTGCCAAACTGAAAGATGTTTATGCCTTATGAAATACAATGTTTTCTGCAATGCTGTAAGACAGTTTTTAATGTGTTAGAAGTTATATGCACAAAAACTTATGTTAGGACTTCAATGATCAAGATTGTCAGTTTACAGCTTTCTGAGTCCAGTAATGTTGAAATAGTGCTGCTGTTCAAATGAAGTGAAATCAAGCCCAAATCTGCTCAAAAGCTTTTCTCTCTATCAGAGTAAGCTGTTTCATTCAGTATTAAGTGCAAATCTTGGCAAACTGATAGATGCTTATGCTTTATGAAATACAATGTTTTCTGCAATGCTGAAAGACAGTTTTTAATGTGTTAGAAGTTATATGCACAAAAACTAATGTTAGGACTTCAATGATCAAGATTGTCAGTTTACAGCTTTCTGAGTCCAGTAATGTTGAAATAGTGCTGCTGTTCAAATGAAGTGAAATCAAGCCCAAATCTGCTCAAAAGCTTTTCTCTCTATCAGAGTAAGCTGTTTCATTCAGTATTAAGTGCAAATCTTGCCAAACTGATAGATGCTTATGCCTTATGAAATACAATGTTTTCTGCAATGCTGAAAGACAGTTTTTAATGTGTTAGAAGTTATATGCACAAAAACTTATGTTAGGACTTCAATGATCAAGATTGTCAGTTTACAGCTTTCTGAGTCCAGTAATGTTGAAATAGTGATTCTGTTCAAATGAAGTGAAACCAAGCCCAAATCTGCTCAAAAGCTTTTCTCTCTATCAGAGTAAGCTGTTACATTCAGTATTAAGTGCAAATCTTGCCAAACTGAAAGATGCTTATGCCTTATGAAATACAATGTTTTCTGCAATGCTGTAAGACAGTTTTTAATGTGTTAGAAGTTATATGCACAAAAACTAATGTTAGGACTTCAAAGATCAAGATTGTCAGTTTACAGCTTTCTGAGTCCAGTAATGTTGAAATAGTGCTGCTGTTCAAATGAAGTGAAATCAAGCCCAAATCTGCTCAAAAGCTTTTCTCTCTATCAGAGTAAGCTGTTTCATTCAGTATTAAGTGCAAATCTTGCCAAACTGAAAGATGTTTATGCCTTATGAAATACAATGTTTTCTGCAATGCTGTAAGACAGTTTTTAATGTGTTAGAAGTTATATGCACAAAAACTTATGTTAGGACTTCAATGATCAAGATTGTCAGTTTACAGCTTTCTGAGTCCAGTAATGTTGAAATAGTGATTCTGTTCAAATGAAGTGAAACCAAGCCCAAATCTGCTCAAAAGCTTTTCTCTCTATCAGAGTAAGCTGTTTCATTCAGTATTAAGTGCAAATCTTGCCAAACTGAAAGATGCTTATGCCTTATGAAATACAATGTTTTCTGCAATGCTGAAAGACAGTTGTTAATGTGTTAGAAGTTATATGCACAAAAACTTATGTTAGGACTTCAATGATCAAGATTGTCAGTTTTCAGCTTTCTGAGTCCAGTAATGTTGAAATAGTGATTCTGTTCAAATGAAGTGAAATCAAGCCCAAATCTGCTCAAAAGCTTTTCTCTCTATTAGAGAAAGCTGTTTCATTCAGTATTCAGTGCAAATCTTGCCAAACTGAAAGATGTTTATGCCTTATGAAATACAATGTTTTCTGCAATGCTGTAAGACAGTTTTTAATGTGTTAGAAGTTATATGCACAAAAACTTATGTTAGGACTTCAATGATCAAGATTGTCAGTTTACAGCTTTCTGAGTCCAGTAATGTTGAAATAGTGCTGCTGTTCAAATGAAGTGAAATCAAGCCCAAATCTGCTCAAAAGCTTTTCTCTCTATCAGAGTAAGCTGTTTCATTCAGTATTAAGTGCAAATCTTGCCAAACTGATAGATGCTTATGCCTTATGAAATACAATGTTTTCTGCAATGCTGTAAGACAGTTTTTAATGTGTTAGAAGTTATATGCACAAAAACTAATGTTAGGACTTCAATGATCAAGATTGTCAGTTTACAGCTTTCTGAGTCCAGTAATGTTGAAATAGTGATTCTGTTCAAATGAAGTGAAACCAAGCCCAAATCTGCTCAAAAGCTTTTCTCTCTATCAGAGTAAGCTGTTTCATTCAGTATTAAGTGCAAATCTTGCCAAACTGATAGATGCTTATACCTTATGAAACACAATGTTTTCTGCAATGCTGTAAGACAGTTTTTAATGTGTTAGAAGTTATATGCACAAAAAGTTATGTTAGGACTTCAATGATCAAGATTGTCAGTTTACAGCTTTCTGAGTCCAGTAATGTTGAAATAGTGCTGCTGTTCAAATGAATTGAAATCAAGCCCAAATCTGCTCAAAAGCTTTTCTCTCTATCAGAGTAAGCTGTTTCATTCAGTATTCAGTGCAAATCTTGCCAAACTGAAAGATGTTTAAGCCTTATGAAATACAATGTTTTCTGCAATGCTGTAAGACAGTTTTTAATGTGTTAGAAGTTATATGCACAAAAACTAATGTTAGGACTTCAATGATCAAGATTGTCAGTTTACAGCTTTCTGAGTCCAGTAATGTTGAAATAGTGCTGCTGTTCAAATGAAGTGAAATCAAGCCCAAATCTGCTCAAAAGCTTTTCTCTCTATCAGAGTAAGCTGTTTCATTCAGTATTAAGTGCAAATCTTGCCAAACTGATAGATGCTTATGCCTTATGAAATACAATGTTTTCTGCAATGCTGAAAGACAGTTTTTAATGTGTTAGAAGTTATATGCACAAAAACTAATGTTAGGACTTCAATGATCAAGATTGTCAGTTTTCAGCTTTCTGAGTCCAGTAATGTTGAAATAGTGATTCTGTTCAAATGAAGTGAAACCAAGCCCAAATCTGCTCAAAAGCTTTTCTCTCTATCAGAGTAAGCTGTTTCATTCAGTATTAAGTGCAAATCTTGCCAATCTGATAGATGCTTATGCCTTATGAAATACAATGTTTTCTGCAATGCTGTAAGACAGTTTTTAATGTGTTAGAAGTTATATGCACAAAAACTTATGTTAGGACTTCAATGATCAAGATTGTCAGTTTACAGCTTTCTGAGTCCAGTAATGTTGAAATAGTGATTCTGTTCAAATGAAGTGAAACCAAGCCCAAATCTGCTCAAAAGCTTTTCTCTCTATTAGAGAAAGCTGTTTCATTCAGTATTAAGTGCAAATCTTGCCAAACTGAAAGATGCTTATGCCTTATGAAATACAATGTTTTCTGCAATGCTGTAAGACAGTTTTTAATGTGTTAGAAGTTATATGCACAAAAACTTATGTTAGGACTTCAATGATCAAGATTGTCAGTTTACAGCTTTCTGAGTCCAGTAATGTTGAAATAGTGCTGCTGTTCAAATGAAGTGAAATCAAGTCCAAATCTGCTCAAAAGCTTTTCTCTCTATCAGAGTAAACTGTTTCATTCAGTATTCAGTGCAAATCTTGCCAAACTGAAAGATGTTTATGCCTTATGAAATACAATGTTTTCTGCAATGCTGTAAGACAGTTTTTAATGTGTTAGAAGTTATATGCACAAAAACTTATGATAGGACTTCAATGATCAAGATTGTCAGTTTTCAGCTTTCTGAGTCCAGTAATGTTGAAATAGTGATTCTGTTCAAATGAAGTGAAATCAAGCCCAAATCTGCTCAAAAGCTTTTCTCTCTATCAGAGTAAGCTGTTTCATTCAGTATTAAGTGCAAATCTTGCCAAACTGATAGATGCTTATGCCTTATGAAATACAATGTTTTCTGCAATGCTGTAAGACAGTTTTTAATGTGTTAGAAGTTATATGCACAAAAACTAATGTTAGGACTTCAATGATCAAGATTGTCAGTTTACAGCTTTCTGAGTCCAGTAATGTTGAAATAGTGATTCTGTTCAAATGAAGTGAAACCAAGCCCAAATCTGCTCAAAAGCTTTTCTCTCTATCAGAGTAAGCTGTTTCATTCAGTATTAAGTGCAAATCTTGCCAAACTGATAGATGCTTATACCTTATGAAACACAATGTTTTCTGCAATGCTGTAAGACAGTTTTTAATGTGTTAGAAGTTATATGCACAAAAACTTATGTTAGGACTTCAATGATCAAGATTGTCAGTTTACAGCTTTCTGAGTCCAGTAATGTTGAAATAGTGCTGCTGTTCAAATGAATTGAAATCAAGCCCAAATCTGCTCAAAAGCTTTTCTCTCTATCAGAGTAAGCTGTTTCATTCAGTATTAAGTGCAAATCTTGCCAAACTGATAGATGCTTATGCCTTATGAAATACAATGTTTTCTGCAATGCTGAAAGACAGTTTTTAATGTGTTAGAAGTTATATGCACAAAAACTAATGTTAGGACTTCAATGATCAAGATTGTCAGTTTTCAGCTTTCTGAGTCCAGTAATGTTGAAATAGTGATTCTGTTCAAATGAAGTGAAACCAAGCCCAAATCTGCTCAAAAGCTTTTCTCTCTATCAGAGTAAGCTGTTTCATTCAGTATTAAGTGCAAATCTTGCCAAACTGATAGATGCTTATGCCTTATGAAATACAATGTTTTCTGCAATGCTGTAAGACAGTTTTTAATGTGTTAGAAGTTATATGCACAAAAACTTATGTTAGGACTTCAATGATCAAGATTGTCAGTTTACAGCTTTCTGAGTCCAGTAATGTTGAAATAGTGATTCTGTTCAAATGAAGTGAAACCAAGCCCAAATCTGCTCAAAAGCTTTTCTCTCTATTAGAGAAAGCTGTTTCATTCAGTATTAAGTGCAAATCTTGCCAAACTGAAAGATGCTTATGCCTTATGAAATACAATGTTTTCTGCAATGCTGTAAGACAGTTTTTAATGTGTTAGAAGTTATATGCACAAAAACTTATGTTAGGACTTCAATGATCAAGATTGTCAGTTTACAGCTTTCTGAGTCCAGTAATGTTGAAATAGTGCTGCTGTTCAAATGAAGTGAAATCAAGTCCAAATCTGCTCAAAAGCTTTTCTCTCTATCAGAGTAAACTGTTTCATTCAGTATTCAGTGCAAATCTTGCCAAACTGAAAGATGTTTATGCCTTATGAAATACAATGTTTTCTGCAATGCTGTAAGACAGTTTTTAATGTGTTAGAAGTTATATGCACAAAAACTTATGATAGGACTTCAATGATCAAGATTGTCAGTTTACAGCTTTCTGAGTCCAGTAATGTTGAAATAGTGCTGCTGTTCAAATGAAGTGAAATCAAGCCCAAATCTGCTCAAAAGCTTTTCTCTCTATCAGAGTAAGCTGTTTCATTCAGTATTAAGTGCAAATCTTGCCAAACTGATAGATGCTTATGCCTTATGAAATACAATGTTTTCTGCAATGCTGAAAGACAGTTTTTAATGTGTTAGAAGTTATATGCACAAAAACTTATGTTAGGACTTCAATGATCAAGATTGTCAGTTTTCAGCTTTCTGAGTCCAGTAATGTTGAAATAGTGATTCTGTTCAAATGAAGTGAAATCAAGCCCAAATCTGCTCAAAAGCTTTTCTCTCTATTAGAGAAAGCTGTTTCATTCAGTATTCAGTGCAAATCTTGCCAAACTGAAAGATGTTTATGCCTTATGAAATACAATGTTTTCTGCAATGCTGTAAGACAGTTTTTAATGTGTTAGAAGTTATATGCACAAAAACTTATGTTAGGACTTCAATGATCAAGATTGTCAGTTTACAGCTTTCTGAGTCCAGTAATGTTGAAATAGTGCTGCTGTTCAAATGAAGTGAAATCAAGCCCAAATCTGCTCAAAAGCTTTTCTCTCTATCAGAGTAAGCTGTTTCATTCAGTATTAAGTGCAAATCTTGCCAAACTGATAGATGCTTATGCCTTATGAAATACAATGTTTTCTGCAATGCTGTAAGACAGTTTTTAATGTGTTAGAAGTTATATGCACAAAAACTAATGTTAGGACTTCAATGATCAAGATTGTCAGTTTACAGCTTTCTGAGTCCAGTAATGTTGAAATAGTGATTCTGTTCAAATGAAGTGAAACCAAGCCCAAATCTGCTCAAAAGCTTTTCTCTCTATCAGAGTAAGCTGTTTCATTCAGTATTAAGTGCAAATCTTGCCAAACTGATAGATGCTTATGCCTTATGAAATACAATGTTTTCTGCAATGCTGTAAGACAGTTTTTAATGTGTTAGAAGTTATATGCACAAAAACTTATGTTAGGACTTCAATGATCAAGATTGTCAGTTTACAGCTTTCTGAGTCCAGTAATGTTGAAATAGTGATTCTGTTCAAATGAAGTGAAACCAAGCCCAAATCTGCTCAAAAGCTTTTCTCTCTATCAGAGTAAGCTGTTTCATTCAGTATTAAGTGCAAATCTTGCCAAACTGATAGATCCTTATGCCTTATGAAATATAATGTTTTCTGCAATGCAGTAAGACAGTTTTTAATGTGTTAGAAGTTATATGCACAAAAAATTATGTTAGGACTTCAATGATCAAGATTGTCAGTTTACAGCTTTCTGAGTCCAGTAATGTTGAAATAGTGCTGCTGTTCAAATGAAGTGAAATCAAGCCCAAATCTGCTCAAAAGCTTTTCTCTCTATCAGAGTAAGCTGTTTCATTCAGTATTCAGTGCAAATCTTGCCAAACTGAAAGATGTTTAAGCCTTATGAAATACAATGTTTTCTGCAATGCTGTAAGACAGTTTTTAATGTGTTAGAAGTTATATGCACAAAAACTTATGTTAGGACTTCAATGATCAAGATTGTCAGTTTACAGCTTTCTGAGTCCAGTAATGTTGAAATAGTGATTCTGTTCAAATGAAGTGAAACCAAGCCCAAATCTGCTCAAAAGCTTTTCTCTCTATCAGAGTAAGCTGTTTCATTCAGTATTAAGTGCAAATCTTGCCAAACTGATAGATGCTTATGCCTTATGAAATACAATGTTTTCTGCAATGCTGTAAGACAGTTTTTAATGTGTTAGAAGTTATATGCACAAAAACTAATGTTAGGACTTCAATGATCAAGATTGTCAGTTTACAGCTTTCTGAGTCCAGTAATGTTGAAATAGTGATTCTGTTCAAATGAAGTGAAACCAAGCCCAAATCTGCTCAAAAGCTTTTCTCTCTATCAGAGTAAGCTGTTTCATTCAGTATTAAGTGCAAATCTTGCCAAACTGATAGATGCTTATGCCTTATGAAATATAATGTTTTCTGCAATGCTGTAAGACAGTTTTTAATGTGTTAGAAGTTATATGCACAAAAAATTATGTTAGGACTTCAATGATCAAGATTGTCAGTTTACAGCTTTCTGAGTCCAGTAATGTTGAAATAGTGCTGCTGTTCAAATGAAGTGAAATCAAGCCCAAATCTGCTCAAAAGCTTTTCTCTCTATCAGAGTAAGCTGTTTCATTCAGTATTCAGTGCAAATCTTGCCAAACTGAAAGATGTTTAAGCCTTATGAAATACAATGTTTTCTGCAATGCTGTAAGACAGTTTTTAATGTGTTAGAAGTTATATGCACAAAAACTTATGTTATGACTTCAATGATCAAGATTGTCAGTTTACAGCTTTCTGAGTCCAGTAATGTTGAAATAGTGCTGCTGTTCAAATGAAGTGAAATCAAGCCCAAATCTGCTCAAAAGCTTTTCTCTCTATCAGAGTAAGCTGTTTCATTCAGTATTAAGTGCAAATCTTGGCAAACTGATAGATGCTTATGCCTTATGAAATACAATGTTTTCTGCAATGCTGAAAGACAGTTTTTAATGTGTTAGAAGTTATATGCACAAAAACTAATGTTAGGACTTCAATGATCAAGATTGTCAGTTTACAGCTTTCTGAGTCCAGTAATGTTGAAATAGTGCTGCTGTTCAAATGAAGTGAAATCAAGCCCAAATCTGCTCAAAAGCTTTTCTCTCTATCAGAGTAAGCTGTTTCATTCAGTATTAAGTGCAAATCTTGCCAAACTGATAGATGCTTATGCCTTATGAAATACAATGTTTTCTGCAATGCTGTAAGACAGTTTTTAATGTGTTAGAAGTTATATGCACAAATACTAATGTTTGGACTTCAATGATCAAGATTGTCAGTTTACAGCTTTCTGAGTCCAGTAATGTTGAAATAGTGATTCTGTTCAAATGAAGTGAAACCAAGCCCAAATCTGCTCAAAAGCTTTTCTCTCTATCAGAGTAAGCTGTTTCATTCAGTATTAAGTGCAAATCTTGCCAAACTGATAGATGCTTATGCCTTATGAAACACAATGTTTTCTGCAATGCTGTAAGACAGTTTTTAATGTGTTAGAAGTTATATGCACAAAAACTTATGTTAGGACTTCAATGATCAAGATTGTCAGTTTACAGCTTTCTGAGTCCAGTAATGTTGAAATAGTGCTGCTGTTCAAATGAAGTGAAATCAAGCCCAAATCTGCTCAAAAGCTTTTCTCTCTATCAGAGTAAGCTGTTTCATTCAGTATTCAGTGCAAATCTTGCCAAACTGAAAGATGTTTAAGCCTTATGAAATACAATGTTTTCTGCAATGCTGTAAGACAGTTTTTAATGTGTTAGAAGTTATATGCACAAAAACTTATGTTAGGACTTCAATGATCAAGATTGTCAGTTTACAGCTTTCTGAGTCCAGTAATGTTGAAATAGTGCTGCTGTTCAAATGAAGTGAAATCAAGCCCAAATCTGCTCAAAAGCTTTTCTCTCTATCAGAGTAAGCTGTTTCATTCAGTATTAAGTGCAAATCTTGGCAAACTGATAGATGCTTATGCCTTATGAAATACAATGTTTTCTTCAATGCTGAAAGACAGTTTTTAATGTGTTAGAAGTTATATGCACAAAAACTAATGTTAGGACTTCAATGATCAAGATTGTCAGTTTACAGCTTTCTGAGTCCAGTAATGTTGAAATAGTGCTGCTGTTCAAATGAAGTGAAATCAAGCCCAAATCTGCTCAAAAGCTTTTCTCTCTATCAGAGTAAGCTGTTTCATTCAGTATTAAGTGCAAATCTTGCCAAACTGATAGATGCTTATGCCTTATGAAATACAATGTTTTCTGCAATGCTGTAAGACAGTTTTTAATGTGTTAGAAGTTATATGTACAAAAACTTATGTTAGGACTTCAATGATCAAGATTGTCAGTTTTCAGCTTTCTGAGTCCAGTAATGTTGAAATAGTGATTCTGTTCAAATGAAGTGAAACCAAGCCCAAATCTGCTCAAAAGCTTTTCTCTCTATCAGAGTAAGCTGTTTCATTCAGTATTAAGTGCAAATCTTGCCAAACTGATAGATGCTTATGCCTTAGGAAATACAATGTTTTCTGCAATGCTGTAAGACAGTTTTTAATGTGTTAGAAGTTATATGCACAAAAACTTATGTTAGGACTTCAATGATCAAGATTGTCAGTTTACAGCTTTCTGAGTCCAGGTAATGTTGAAATAGTGCTGCTGTTCAAATGAAGTGAAATCAAGCCCAAATCTGCTCAAAAGCTTTTCTCTCTATCAGAGTAAGCTGTTTCATTCAGTATTAAGTGCAAATCTTGCCAAACTGATAGATGCTTATGCCTTATGAAATACAATGTTTTCTGCAATGCTGAAAGACAGTTTTTAATGTGTTAGAAGTTATATGCACAAAAACTTATGTTAGGACTTCAATGATCAAGATTGTCAGTTTTCAGCTTTCTGAGTCCAGTAATGTTGAAATAGTGATTCTGTTCAAATGAAGTGAAATCAAGCCCAAATCTGCTCAAAAGCTTTTCTCTCTATTAGAGAAAGCTGTTTCATTCAGTATTCAGTGCAAATCTTGCCAAACTGAAAGATGTTTATGCCTTATGAAATACAATGTTTTCTGCAATGCTGTAAGACAGTTTTTAATGTGTTAGAAGTTATATGCACAAAAACTTATGTTAGGACTTCAATGATCAAGATTGTCAGTTTACAGCTTTCTGAGTCCAGTAATGTTGAAATAGTGCTGCTGTTCAAATGAAGTGAAATCAAGCCCAAATCTGCTCAAAAGCTTTTCTCTCTATCAGAGTAAGCTGTTTCATTCAGTATTAAGTGCAAATCTTGCCAAACTGATAGATGCTTATGCCTTATGAAATACAATGTTTTCTGCAATGCTGTAAGACAGTTTTTAATGTGTTAGAAGTTATATGCACAAAAACTTATGTTAGGACTTCAATGATCAAGATTGTCAGTTTACAGCTTTCTGAGTCCAGTAATGTTGAAATAGTGATTCTGTTCAAATGAAGTGAAACCAAGCCCAAATCTACTCAAAAGCTTTTCTCTCTATCAGAGTAAGCTGTTTCATTCAGTATTAAGTGCAAATCTTGCCAAACTGATAGATCCTTATGCCTTATGAAATATAATGTTTTCTGCAATGCAGTAAGACAGTTTTTAATGTGTTAGAAGTTATATGCACAAAAAATTATGTTAGGACTTCAATGATCAAGATTGTCAGTTTACAGCTTTCTGAGTCCAGTAATGTTGAAATAGTGCTGCTGTTCAAATGAAGTGAAATCAAGCCCAAATCTGCTCAAAAGCTTTTCTCTCTATCAGAGTAAGCTGTTTCATTCAGTATTCAGTGCAAATCTTGCCAAACTGAAAGATGTTTAAGCCTTATGAAATACAATGTTTTCTGCAATGCTGTAAGACAGTTTTTAATGTGTTAGAAGTTATATGCACAAAAACTTATGTTAGGACTTCAATGATCAAGATTGTCAGTTTACAGCTTTCTGAGTCCAGTAATGTTGAAATAGTGATTCTGTTCAAATGAAGTGAAACCAAGCCCAAATCTGCTCAAAAGCTTTTCTCTCTATCAGAGTAAGCTGTTTCATTCAGTATTAAGTGCAAATCTTGCCAAACTGAAAGATGCTTATGCCTTATGAAATACAATGTTTTCTGCAATGCTGTAAGACAGTTTTTAATGTGTTAGAAGTTATATGCACAAAAACTAATGTTAGGACTTCAAAGATCAAGATTGTCAGTTTACAGCTTTCTGAGTCCAGTAATGTTGAAATAGTGCTGCTGTTCAAATGAAGTGAAATCAAGCCCAAATCTGCTCAAAAGCTTTTCTCTCTATCAGAGTAAGCTGTTTCATTCAGTATTAAGTGCAAATCTTGCCAAACTGATAGATGCTTATGCCTTATGAAATACAATGTTTTCTGCAATGCTGTAAGACAGTTTTTAATGTGTTAGAAGTTATATGCACAAAAACTAATGTTAGGACTTCAATGATCAAGATTGTCAGTTTACAGCTTTCTGAGTCCAGTAATGTTGAAATAGTGATTCTGTTCAAATGAAGTGAAACCAAGCCCAAATCTGCTCAAAAGCTTTTCTCTCTATCAGAGTAAGCTGTTTCATTCAGTATTAAGTGCAAATCTTGCCAAACTGATAGATGCTTATGCCTTATGAAATATAATGTTTTCTGCAATGCTGTAAGACAGTTTTTAATGTGTTAGAAGTTATATGCACAAAAAATTATGTTAGGACTTCAATGATCAAGATTGTCAGTTTACAGCTTTCTGAGTCCAGTAATGTTGAAATAGTGCTGCTGTTCAAATGAAGTGAAATCAAGCCCAAATCTGCTCAAAAGCTTTTCTCTCTATCAGAGTAAGCTGTTTCATTCAGTATTCAGTGCAAATCTTGCCAAACTGAAAGATGTTTAAGCCTTATGAAATACAATGTTTTCTGCAATGCTGTAAGACAGTTTTTAATGTGTTAGAAGTTATATGCACAAAAACTTATGTTATGACTTCAATGATCAAGATTGTCAGTTTACAGCTTTCTGAGTCCAGTAATGTTGAAATAGTGCTGCTGTTCAAATGAAGTGAAATCAAGCCCAAATCTGCTCAAAAGCTTTTCTCTCTATCAGAGTAAGCTGTTTCATTCAGTATTAAGTGCAAATCTTGGCAAACTGATAGATGCTTATGCCTTATGAAATACAATGTTTTCTGCAATGCTGAAAGACAGTTTTTAATGTGTTAGAAGTTATATGCACAAAAACTAATGTTAGGACTTCAATGATCAAGATTGTCAGTTTACAGCTTTCTGAGTCCAGTAATGTTGAAATAGTGCTGCTGTTCAAATGAAGTGAAATCAAGCCCAAATCTGCTCAAAAGCTTTTCTCTCTATCAGAGTAAGCTGTTTCATTCAGTATTAAGTGCAAATCTTGCCAAACTGATAGATGCTTATGCCTTATGAAATACAATGTTTTCTGCAATGCTGTAAGACAGTTTTTAATGTGTTAGAAGTTATATGCACAAAAACTAATGTTAGGACTTCAAAGATCAAGATTGTCAGTTTACAGCTTTCTGAGTCCAGTAATGTTGAAATAGTGCTGCTGTTCAAATGAAGTGAAATCAAGCCCAAATCTGCTCAAAAGCTTTTCTCTCTATCAGAGTAAGCTGTTTCATTCAGTATTAAGTGCAAATCTTGCCAAACTGATAGATGCTTATGCCTTATGAAATACAATGTTTTCTGCAATGCTGTAAGACAGTTTTTAATGTGTTAGAAGTTATATGCACAAAAACTAATGTTAGGACTTCAATGATCAAGATTGTCAGTTTACAGCTTTCTGAGTCCAGTAATGTTGAAATAGTGATTCTGTTCAAATGAAGTGAAACCAAGCCCAAATCTGCTCAAAAGCTTTTCTCTCTATCAGAGTAAGCTGTTTCATTCAGTATTAAGTGCAAATCTTGCCAAACTGATAGATGCTTATGCCTTATGAAATATAATGTTTTCTGCAATGCTGTAAGACAGTTTTTAATGTGTTAGAAGTTATATGCACAAAAAATTATGTTAGGACTTCAATGATCAAGATTGTCAGTTTACAGCTTTCTGAGTCCAGTAATGTTGAAATAGTGCTGCTGTTCAAATGAAGTGAAATCAAGCCCAAATCTGCTCAAAAGCTTTTCTCTCTATCAGAGTAAGCTGTTTCATTCAGTATTCAGTGCAAATCTTGCCAAACTGAAAGATGTTTAAGCCTTATGAAATACAATGTTTTCTGCAATGCTGTAAGACAGTTTTTAATGTGTTAGAAGTTATATGCACAAAAACTTATGTTATGACTTCAATGATCAAGATTGTCAGTTTACAGCTTTCTGAGTCCAGTAATGTTGAAATAGTGCTGCTGTTCAAATGAAGTGAAATCAAGCCCAAATCTGCTCAAAAGCTTTTCTCTCTATCAGAGTAAGCTGTTTCATTCAGTATTAAGTGCAAATCTTGGCAAACTGATAGATGCTTATGCCTTATGAAATACAATGTTTTCTGCAATGCTGAAAGACAGTTTTTAATGTGTTAGAAGTTATATGCACAAAAACTAATGTTAGGACTTCAATGATCAAGATTGTCAGTTTACAGCTTTCTGAGTCCAGTAATGTTGAAATAGTGCTGCTGTTCAAATGAAGTGAAATCAAGCCCAAATCTGCTCAAAAGCTTTTCTCTCTATCAGAGTAAGCTGTTTCATTCAGTATTAAGTGCAAATCTTGCCAAACTGATAGATGCTTATGCCTTATGAAATACAATGTTTTTTGCAATGCTGTAAGACAGTTTTTAATGTGTTAGAAGTTATATGCACAAATACTAATGTTTGGACTTCAATGATCAAGATTGTCAGTTTACAGCTTTCTGAGTCCAGTAATGTTGAAATAGTGATTCTGTTCAAATGAAGTGAAACCAAGCCCAAATCTGCTCAAAAGCTTTTCTCTCTATCAGAGTAAGCTGTTTCATTCAGTATTAAGTGCAAATCTTGCCAAACTGATAGATGCTTATGCCTTATGAAACACAATGTTTTCTGCAATGCTGTAAGACAGTTTTTAATGTGTTAGAAGTTATATGCACAAAAACTTATGTTAGGACTTCAATGATCAAGATTGTCAGTTTACAGCTTTCTGAGTCCAGTAATGTTGAAATAGTGCTGCTGTTCAAATGAAGTGAAATCAAGCCCAAATCTGCTCAAAAGCTTTTCTCTCTATCAGAGTAAGCTGTTTCATTCAGTATTCAGTGCAAATCTTGCCAAACTGAAAGATGTTTAAGCCTTATGAAATACAATGTTTTCTGCAATGCTGTAAGACAGTTTTTAATGTGTTAGAAGTTATATGCACAAAAACTTATGTTAGGACTTCAATGATCAAGATTGTCAGTTTACAGCTTTCTGAGTCCAGTAATGTTGAAATAGTGCTGCTGTTCAAATGAAGTGAAATCAAGCCCAAATCTGCTCAAAAGCTTTTCTCTCTATCAGAGTAAGCTGTTTCATTCAGTATTAAGTGCAAATCTTGGCAAACTGATAGATGCTTATGCCTTATGAAATACAATGTTTTCTTCAATGCTGAAAGACAGTTTTTAATGTGTTAGAAGTTATATGCACAAAAACTAATGTTAGGACTTCAATGATCAAGATTGTCAGTTTACAGCTTTCTGAGTCCAGTAATGTTGAAATAGTGCTGCTGTTCAAATGAAGTGAAATCAAGCCCAAATCTGCTCAAAAGCTTTTCTCTCTATCAGAGTAAGCTGTTTCATTCAGTCTTAAGTGCAAATCTTGCCAAACTGATAGATGCTTATGCCTTATGAAATACAATGTTTTCTGCAATGCTGTAAGACAGTTTTTAATGTGTTAGAAGTTATATGTACAAAAACTTATGTTAGGACTTCAATGATCAAGATTGTCAGTTTTCAGCTTTCTGAGTCCAGTAATGTTGAAATAGTGATTCTGTTCAAATGAAGTGAAACCAAGCCCAAATCTGCTCAAAAGCTTTTCTCTCTATCAGAGTAAGCTGTTTCATTCAGTATTAAGTGCAAATCTTGCCAAACTGATAGATGCTTATGCCTTAGGAAATACAATGTTTTCTGCAATGCTGTAAGACAGTTTTTAATGTGTTAGAAGTTATATGCACAAAAACTTATGTTAGGACTTCAATGATCAAGATTGTCAGTTTACAGCTTTCTGAGTCCAGGTAATGTTGAAATAGTGCTGCTGTTCAAATGAAGTGAAATCAAGCCCAAATCTGCTCAAAAGCTTTTCTCTCTATCAGAGTAAGCTGTTTCATTCAGTATTCAGTGCAAATCTTGCCAAACTGAAAGATGTTTAAGCCTTATGAAACACAATGTTTTCTGCAATGCTGTAAGACAGTTTTTAATGTGTTAGAAGTTATATGCACAAAAACTTATGTTAGGACTTCAATGATCAAGATTGTCAGTTTACAGCTTTCTGAGTCCAGTAATGTTGAAATAGTGCTGCTGTTCAAATGAAGTGAAATCAAGCCCAAATCTGCTCAAAAGCTTTTCTCTCTATCAGAGTAAGCTGTTTCATTCAGTATTAAGTGCAAATCTTGCCAAACTGATAGATGCTTATGCCTTATGAAATACAATGTTTTCTGCAATGCTGAAAGACAGTTTTTAATGTGTTAGAAGTTATATGCACAAAAACTTATGTTAGGACTTCAATGATCAAGATTGTCAGTTTACAGCTTTCTGAGTCCAGTAATGTTGAAATAGTGATTCTGTTCAAATGAAGTGAAACCAAGCCCAAATCTGCTCAAAAGCTTTTCTCTCTATCAGAGTAAGCTGTTTCATTCAGTATTAAGTGCAAATCTGGCCAAACTGAAAGATGCTTATGCCTTATGAAATACAATGTTTTCTGCAATGCTGTAAGACAGTTTTTAATGTGTTAGAAGTTATATGCACAAAAACTAATGTTAGGACTTCAAAGATCAAGATTGTCAGTTTACAGCTTTCTGAGTCCAGTAATGTTGAAATAGTGCTGCTGTTCAAATGAAGTGAAATCAAGCCCAAATCTGCTCAAAAGCTTTTCTCTCTATCAGAGTAAGCTGTTTCATACAGTATTAAGTGCAAATCTTGCCAAACTGATAGATGCTTATGCCTTATGAAATACAATGTTTTTTCTGCAATGCTGAAGGACAGTTTTTAATGTGTTAGAAGTTATATGCACAAAAACTTATGTTAGGACTTCAATAATCAAGATTGTCAGTTTTCAGCTTTCTGAGTCCAGTAATGTTGAAATAGTGATTCTGTTCAAATGAAGTGAAATCAAGCCCAAATCTGCTCAAAAGCTTTTCTCTCTATTAGAGAAAGCTGTTTCATTCAGTATTCAGTGCAAATCTTGCCAAACTGAAAGATGTTTATGCCTTATGAAATACAATGTTTTCTGCAATGCTGTAAGACAGTTTTTAATGTGTTAGAAGTTATATGCACAAAAACTTATGTTAGGACTTCAATGATCAAGATTGTCAGTTTACAGCTTTCTGAGTCCAGTAATGTTGAAATAGTGCTGCTGTTCAAATGAAGTGAAATCAAGCACAAATCTGCTCAAAAGCTTTTCTCTCTATCAGAGTAAGCTGTTTCATTCAGTATTAAGTGCAAATCTTGCCAAACTGATAGATGCTTATGCCTTATGAAATACAATGTTTTCTGCAATGCTGTAAGACAGTTTTTAATGTGTTAGAAGTTATATGCACAAAAACTAATGTTAGGACTTCAATGATCAAGATTGTCAGTTTTCAGCTTTCTGAGTCCAGTAATGTTGAAATAGTGATTCTGTTCAAATGAAGTGAAACCAAGCCCAAATCTGCTCAAAAGCTTTTCTCTCTATCAGAGTAAGCTGTTTCATTCAGTATTAAGTGCAAATCTTGCCAAACTGATAGATGCTTATGCCTTATGAAATACAATGTTTTCTGCAATGCTGTAAGACAGTTTTTAATGTGTTAGAAGTTATATGCACAAAAACTTATGTTAGGACTTCAATGATCAAGATTGTCAGTTTACAGCTTTCTGAGTCCAGTAATGTTGAAATAGTGATTCTGTTCAAATGAAGTGAAACCAAGCCCAAATCTGCTCAAAAGCTTTTCTCTCTATCAGAGTAAGCTGTTTCATTCAGTATTAAGTGCAAATCTAGCCAAACTGAAAGATGTTTAAGCCTTATGAAACACAATGTTTTCTGCAATGCTGTAAGACAGTTTTTAATGTGTTAGAAGTTATATGCACAAAAACTTATGTTAGGACTTCAATGATCAAGATTGTCAGTTTACAGCTTTCTGAGTCCAGTAATGTTGAAATAGTGCTGCTGTTCAAATGAAGTGAAATCAATCCCAAATCTGCTCAAAAGCTTTTCTCTCTATCAGAGTAAGCTGTTTCATTCAGTATTAAGTGCAAATCTTGCCAAACTGATAGATGCTTATGCCTTCTGAAATACAATGTTTTCTGCAATGCTGAAAGACAGTTTTTAATGTGTTAGAAGTTATATGCACAAATACTAATGTTTGGACTTCAATGATCAAGATTGTCAGTTTACAGCTTTCTGAGTCCAGTAATGTTGAAATAGTGATTCTGTTCAAATGAAGTGAAACCAAGCCCAAATCTGCTCAAAAGCTTTTCTCTCTATCAGAGTAAGCTGTTTCATTCAGTATTAAGTGCAAATCTTGCCAAACTGATAGATGCTTATGCCTTATGAAATACAATGTTTTCTGCAATGCTGTAAGACAGTTTTTAATGTGTTAGAAGTTATATGCACAAAAACTAATGTTAGGACTTCAATGATCAAGATTGTCAGTTTTCAGCTTTCTGAGTCCAGTAATGTTGAAATAGTGCTGCTGTTCAAATGAAGTGAAATCAAGCCCAAATCTGCTCAAAAGCTTTTCTCTCTATCAGAGTAAGCTGTTTCATTCAGTATTCAGTGCAAATCTTGCCAAACTGAAAGATGTTTAAGCCTTATGAAATACAATGTTTTCTGCAATGCTGTAAGACAGTTTTTAATGTGTTAGAAGTTATATGCACAAAAACTTATGTTAGGACTTCAATGATCAAGATTGTCAGTTTACAGCTTTCTGAGTCCAGTAATGTTGAAATAGTGCTGCTGTTCAAATGAAGTGAAATCAAGCCCAAATCTGCTCAAAAGCTTTTCTCTCTATCAGAGTAAGCTGTTTCATTCAGTATTAAGTGCAAATCTTGCCAAACTGATAGATGCTTATGCCTTATGAAATACAATGTTTTCTGCAATGCTGAAAGACAGTTTTTAATGTGTTAGAAGTTATATGCACAAAAACTAATGTTAGGACTTCAATGATCAAGATTGGCAGTTTTCAGCTTTCTGAGTCCAGTAATGTTGAAATAGTGATTCTGTTCAAATGAAGTGAAATCAAGCCCAAATCTGCTCAAAAGCTTTTCTCTCTATTAGAGAAAGCTGTTTCATTCAGTATTAATTGCAAATCTTGCCAAACTGATAGATGCTTATGCCTTATGAAATACAATGTTTTCTGCAATGCTGAAAGACAGTTTTTAATGTGTTAGAAGTTATATGCACAAAAACTAATGTTAGGACTTCAATGATCAAGATTGTCAGTTTACAGCTTTCTGAGTCCAGTAATGTTGAAATAGTGCTGCTGTTCAAATGAAGTGAAATCAAGCCCAAATCTGCTCAAAAGCTTTTCTCTCTATCAGAGTAAGCTGTTTCATTCAGTATTAAGTGCAAATCTTGCCAAACTGATAGATGCTTATGCCTTATGAAATACAATGTTTTCTGCAATGCTGTAAGACAGTTTTTAATGTGTTAGAAGTTATATGCACAAATACTAATGTTTGGACTTCAATGATCAAGATTGTCAGTTTACAGCTTTCTGAGTCCAGTAATGTTGAAATAGTGATTCTGTTCAAATGAAGTGAAACCAAGCCCAAATCTGCTCAAAAGCTTTTCTCTCTATCAGAGTAAGCTGTTTCATTCAGTATTACGTGCAAATCTTGCCAAACTGATAGATGCTTATGCCTTATGAAATACAATGTTTTCTGCAATGCTGTAAGACAGTTTTTAATGTGTTAGAAGTTATATGCACAAAAACTAATGTTAGGACTTCAATGATCAAGATTGTCAGTTTTCAGCTTTCTGAGTCCAGTAATGTTAAAATAGTGCTGCTGTTCAAATGAAGTGAAATCAAGCCCAAATCTGCTCAAAAGCTTTTCTCTCTATCAGAGTAAGCTGTTTCATTCAGTATTCAGTGCAAATCTTGCCAAACTGAAAGATGTTTAAGCCTTATGAAATACAATGTTTTCTGCAATGCTGTAAGACAGTTTTTAATGTGTTAGAAGTTATATGCACAAAAACTTATGTTAGGACTTCAATGATCAAGATTGTCAGTTTACAGCTTTCTGAGTCCAGTAATGTTGAAATAGTGCTGCTGTTCAAATGAAGTGAAATCAAGCCCAAATCTGCTCAAAAGCTTTTCTCTCTATCAGAGTAAGCTGTTTCATTCAGTATTAAGTGCAAATCTTGGCAAACTGATAGATGCTTATGCCTTATGAAATACAATGTTTTCTGCAATGCTGAAAGACAGTTTTTAATGTGTTAGAAGTTATATGCACAAAAACTAATGTTAGGACTTCAATGATCAAGATTGTCAGTTTACAGCTTTCTGAGTCCAGTAATGTTGAAATAGTGCTGCTGTTCAAATGAAGTGAAATCAAGCCCAAATCTGCTCAAAAGCTTTTCTCTCTATCAGAGTAAGCTGTTTCATTCAGTATTAAGTGCAAATCTTGCCAAACTGATAGATGCTTATGCCTTATGAAATACAATGTTTTCTGCAATGCTGTAAGACAGTTTTTAATGTGTTAGAAGTTATATGCACAAATACTAATGTTTGGACTTCAATGATCAAGATTGTCAGTTTACAGCTTTCTGAGTCCAGTAATGTTGAAATAGTGCTGCTGTTCAAATGAAGTGAAATCAAGCCCAAATCTGCTCAAAAGCTTTTCTCTCTATCAGAGTAAGCTGTTTCATTCAGTATTAAGTGCAAATCTTGGCAAACTGATAGATGCTTATGCCTTATGAAATACAATGTTTTCTGCAATGCTGAAAGACAGTTTTTAATGTGTTAGAAGTTATATGCACAAAAACTAATGTTAGGACTTCAATGATCAAGATTGTCAGTTTACAGCTTTCTGAGTCCAGTAATGTTGAAATAGTGCTGCTGTTCAAATGAAGTGAAATCAAGCCCAAATCTGCTCAAAAGCTTTTCTCTCTATCAGAGTAAGCTGTTTCATTCAGTATTAAGTGCAAATCTTGGCAAACTGATAGATGCTTATGCCTTATGAAATACAATGTTTTTTCTGCAATGCTGAAGGACAGTTTTTAATGTGTTAGAAGTTATATGCACAAAAACTAATGTTAGGACTTCAATGATCAAGATTGTCAGTTTACAGCTTTCTGAGTCCAGTAATGTTGAAATAGTGATTCTGTTCAAATGAAGTGAAATCAAGCCCAAATCTGCTCAAAAGCTTTTCTCTCTATTAGAGAAAGCTGTTTCATTCAGTATTCAGTGCAAATCTTGCCAAACTGAAAGATGTTTATGCCTTATGAAATACAATGTTTTCTGCAATGCTGTAAGACAGTTTTTAATGTGTTAGAAGTTATATGCACAAAAACTAATGTTAGGACTTCAATGATCAAGATTGTCAGTTTACAGCTTTCTGAGTCCAGTAATGTTGAAATAGTGATTCTGTTCAAATGAAGTGAAACCAAGCCCAAATCTGCTCAAAAGCTTTTCTCTCTATCAGAGTAAACTGTTTCATTCAGTATTAAGTGCAAATCTTGCCAAACTGATAGATGCTTATGCCTTATGAAATACAATGTTTTCTGCAATGCTGTAAGACAGTTTTTAATGTGTTAGAAGTTATATGCACAAAAACTTATGTTAGGACTTCAATGATCAAGATTGTCAGTTTACAGCTTTCTGAGTCCAGTAATGTTGAAATAGTGCTGCTGTTCAAATGAAGTGAAATCAAGCCCAAATCTGCTCAAAAGCTTTTCTCTCTATCAGAGTAAGCTGTTTCATTCAGTATTAAGTGCAAATCTTGGCAAACTGATAGATGCTTATGCCTTATGAAATACAATGTTTTCTGCAATGCTGAAAGACAGTTTTTAATGTGTTAGAAGTTATATGCACAAAAACTAATGTTAGGACTTCAATGATCAAGATTGTCAGTTTACAGCTTTCTGAGTCCAGTAATGTTGAAATAGTGCTGCTGTTCAAATGAAGTGAAATCAAGCCCAAATCTGCTCAAAAGCTTTTCTCTCTATCAGAGTAAGCTGTTTCATTCAGTATTAAGTGCAAATCTTGCCAAACTGATAGATGCTTATGCCTTATGAAATACAATGTTTTCTGCAATGCTGTAAGACAGTTTTTAATGTGTTAGAAGTTATATGCACAAATACTAATGTTTGGACTTCAATGATCAAGATTGTCAGTTTACAGCTTTCTGAGTCCAGTAATGTTGAAATAGTGCTGCTGTTCAAATGAAGTGAAATCAAGCCCAAATCTGCTCAAAAGCTTTTCTCTCTATCAGAGTAAGCTGTTTCATTCAGTATTAAGTGCAAATCTTGGCAAACTGATAGATGCTTATGCCTTATGAAATACAATGTTTTCTGCAATGCTGAAAGACAGTTTTTAATGTGTTAGAAGTTATATGCACAAAAACTAATGTTAGGACTTCAATGATCAAGATTGTCAGTTTACAGCTTTCTGAGTCCAGTAATGTTGAAATAGTGCTGCTGTTCAAATGAAGTGAAATCAAGCCCAAATCTGCTCAAAAGCTTTTCTCTCTATCAGAGTAAGCTGTTTCATTCAGTATTAAGTGCAAATCTTGGCAAACTGATAGATGCTTATGCCTTATGAAATACAATGTTTTTTCTGCAATGCTGAAGGACAGTTTTTAATGTGTTAGAAGTTATATGCACAAAAACTAATGTTAGGACTTCAATGATCAAGATTGTCAGTTTACAGCTTTCTGAGTCCAGTAATGTTGAAATAGTGATTCTGTTCAAATGAAGTGAAATCAAGCCCAAATCTGCTCAAAAGCTTTTCTCTCTATTAGAGAAAGCTGTTTCATTCAGTATTCAGTGCAAATCTTGCCAAACTGAAAGATGTTTATGCCTTATGAAATACAATGTTTTCTGCAATGCTGTAAGACAGTTTTTAATGTGTTAGAAGTTATATGCACAAAAACTTATGTTAGGACTTCAATGATCAAGATTGTCAGTTTACAGCTTTCTGAGTCCAGTAATGTTGAAATAGTGCTGCTGTTCAAATGAAGTGAAATCAAGTCCAAATCTGCTCAAAAGCTTTTCTCTCTATCAGAGTAAACTGTTTCATTCAGTATTCAGTGCAAATCTTGCCAAACTGAAAGATGTTTATGCCTTATGAAATACAATGTTTTCTGCAATGCTGTAAGACAGTTTTTAATGTGTTAGAAGTTATATGCACAAAAACTTATGATAGGACTTCAATGATCAAGATTGTCAGTTTACAGCTTTCTGAGTCCAGTAATGTTGAAATAGTGCTGCTGTTCAAATGAAGTGAAATCAAGCCCAAATCTGCTCAAAAGCTTTTCTCTCTATCAGAGTAAGCTGTTTCATTCAGTATTAAGTGCAAATCTTGCCAAACTGATAGATGCTTATGCCTTATGAAATACAATGTTTTCTGCAATGCTGAAAGACAGTTGTTAATGTGTTAGAAGTTATATGCACAAAAACTTATGTTAGGACTTCAATGATCAAGATTGTCAGTTTTCAGCTTTCTGAGTCCAGTAATGTTGAAATAGTGATTCTGTTCAAATGAAGTGAAATCAAGCCCAAATCTGCTCAAAAGCTTTTCTCTCTATCAGAGTAAGCTGTTTCATTCAGTATTAAGTGCAAATCTTGCCAAACTGATAGATGCTTATGCCTTATGAAATACAATGTTTTCTGCAATGCTGAAAGACAGTTTTTAATATGTTAGAAGTTATATGCACAAAAACTTATGTTAGGACTTCAATGATCAAGATTGTCAGTTTTCAGCTTTCTGAGTCCAGTAATGTTGAAATAGTGATTCTGTTCAAATGAAGTGAAACCAAGCCCAAATCTGCTCAAAAGCTTTTCTCTCTATTAGAGAAAGCTGTTTCATTCAGTATTCAGTGCAAATCTTGCCAAACTGAAAGATGTTTATGCCTTATGAAATACAATGTTTTCTGCAATGCTGTAAGACAGTTTTTAATGTGTTAGAAGTTATATGCACAAAAACTTATGTTAGGACTTCAATGATCAAGATTGTCAGTTTACAGCTTTCTGAGTCCAGTAATGTTGAAATAGTGCTGCTGTTCAAATGAAGTGAAATCAAGCCCAAATCTGCTCAAAAGCTTTTCTCTCTATCAGAGCAAGCTGTTTCATTCAGTATTAAGTGCAAATCTTGGCAAACTGATAGATGCTTATGCCTTATGAAATACAATGTTTTCTGCAATGCTGAAAGACAGTTTTTAATGTGTTAGAAGTTATATGCACAAAAACTAATGTTAGGACTTCAATGATCAAGATTGTCAGTTTACAGCTTTCTGAGTCCAGTAATGTTGAAATAGTGCTGCTGTTCAAATGAAGTGAAATCAAGTCCAAATCTGCTCAAAAGCTTTTCTCTCTATCAGAGTAAACTGTTTCATTCAGTATTCAGTGCAAATCTTGCCAAACTGAAAGATGTTTATGCCTTATGAAATACAATGTTTTCTGCAATGCTGTAAGACAGTTTTTAATGTGTTAGAAGTTATATGCACAAAAACTTATGATAGGACTTCAATGATCAAGATTGTCAGTTTACAGCTTTCTGAGTCCAGTAATGTTGAAATAGTGCTGCTGTTCAAATGAAGTGAAACCAAGCCCAAATCTGCTCAAAAGCTTTTCTCTCTATCAGAGTAAGCTGTTTCATTCACTATTAAGTGCAAATCTTGCCAAACTGATAGATGCTTATGCCTTATGAAATACAATGTTTTCTGCAATGCTGTAAGACAGTTTTTAATGTGTTAGAAGTTATATGCACAAAAACTTATGTTAGGACTTCAATGATCAAGATTGTCAGTTTACAGCTTTCTGAGTCCAGTAATGTTGAAATAGTGCTGCTGTTCAAATGAAGTGAAATCAAGCCCAAATCTGCTCAAAAGCTTTTCTCTCTATCAGAGTAAGCTGTTTCATTCAGTATTAAGTGCAAATCTTGCCAAACTGATAGATGCTTATGCCTTATGAAATACAATGTTTTCTGCAATGCTGTAAGACAGTTTTTAATGTGTTAGAAGTTATATGCACAAAAACTTATGTTAGGACTTCAATGATCAAGATTGTCAGTTTACAGCTTTCTGAGTCCAGTAATGTTGAAATAGTGCTGCTGTTCAAATGAAGTGAAATCAAGCCCAAATCTGCTCAAAAGCTTTTCTCTCTATCAGAGTAAGCTGTTTCATTCAGTATTAAGTGCAAATCTTGCCAAACTGAAAGATGTTTATGCCTTATGAAATACAATGTTTTCTGCAATGCTGTAAGACAGTTTTTAATGTGTTAGAAGTTATATGCACAAAAACTTATGATAGGACTTCAATGATCAAGATTGTCAGTTTACAGCTTTCTGAGTCCAGTAATGTTGAAATAGTGCTGCTGTTCAAATGAAGTGAAATCAAGCCCAAATCTGCTCAAAAGCTTTTCTCTCTATCAGAGTAAGCTGTTTCATTCAGTATTCAGTGCAAATCTTGCCAAACTGAAAGATGTTTATGCCTTATGAAATACAATGTTTTCTGCAATGCTGTAAGACAGTTTTTAATGTGTTAGAAGTTATATGCACAAAAACTTATGTTAGGACTTCAATGATCAAGATTGTCAGTTTACAGCTTTCTGAGTCCAGTAATGTTGAAATAGTGCTGCTGTTCAAATGAAGTGAAATCAAGCCCAAATCTGCTCAAAAGCTTTTCTCTCTATCAGAGTAAGCTGTTTCATTTAGTATTAAGTGCAAATCTTGCCAAACTGATAGATGCTTATGCCTCATGAAATACAATGTTTTCTGCAATGCTGTAAGACAGTTTTTAATGTGTTAGAAGTTATATGCACAAAAACTAATGTTAGGACTTCAATGATCAAGATTGTCAGTTTACAGCTTTCTGAGTCCAGTAATGTTGAAATAGTGCTGCTGTTCAAATGAAGTGAAATCAAGCCCAAATCTGCTCAAAAGCTTTTCTCTCTATCAGAGTAAGCTGTTTCATTCAGTATTCAGTGCAAATCTTGCCAAACTGAAAGATGTTTATGCCTTATGAAATACAATGTTTTCTGCAATGCTGTAAGACAGTTTTTAATGTGTTAGAAGTTATATGCACAAAAACTTATGTTAGGACTTCAATGATCAAGATTGTCAGTTTACAGCTTTCTGAGTCCAGTAATGTTGAAATAGTGATTCTGTTCAAATGAAGTGAAACCAAGCCCAAATCTGCTCAAAAGCTTTTCTCTCTATCAGAGTAAGCTGTTTCATTCAGTATTAAGTGCAAATCTTGCCAAACTGATAGATGTTTATGCCTTATGAAATACAATGTTTTCTGCAATGCTGTAAGACAGTTTTTAATGTGTTAGAAGTTATATGCACAAAAACTTATGTTAGGACTTCAATGATCAAGATTGTCAGTTTACAGCTTTCTGAGTCCAGTAATGTTGAAATAGTGCTGCTGTTCAAATGAAGTGAAATCAAGCCCAAATCTGCTCAAAAGCTTTTCTCTCTATCAGAGTAAGCTGTTTCATTCAGTATTCAGTGCAAATCTTGCCAAACTGAAAGATGTTTATGCCTTATGAAATACAATGTTTTCTGCAATGCTGTAAGACAGTTTTTAATGTGTTAGAAGTTATATGCACAAAAACTTATGTTAGGACTTCAATGATCAAGATTGTCAGTTTACAGCTTTCTGAGTCCAGTAATGTTGAAATAGTGCTGCTGTTCAAATGAAGTGAAATCAAGCCCAAATCTGCTCAAAAGCTTTTCTCTCTATCAGAGTAAGCTGTTTCATTCAGTATTAAGTGCAAATCTTGCCAAACTGATAGATGCTTATGCCTTATGAAATACAATGTTTTCTGCAATGCTGAAAGACAGTTTTTAATGTGTTAGAAGTTATATGCACAAAAACTAATGTTAGGACTTCAATGATCAAGATTGTCAGTTTACAGCTTTCTGAGTCTAGTAATGTTGAAATAGTGATTCTGTTCAAATGAAGTGAAACCAAGCCCAAATCTGCTCAAAAGCTTTTCTCTCTATCAGAGTAAGCTGTTTCATTCAGTATTAAGTGCAAATCTTGCCAAACTGATAGATGTTTATGCCTTATGAAATACAATGTTTTCTGCAATGCTGTAAGACAGTTTTTAATGTGTTAGAAGTTATGTGCACAAAAACTTATGTTAGGACTTCAATGATCAAGATTGTCAGTTTACAGCTTTCTGAGTCCAGTAATGTTGAAATAGTGCTGCTGTTCAAATGAAGTGAAATCAAGCCCAAATCTGCTCAAAAGCTTTTCTCTCTATCAGAGTAAGCTGTTTCATTCAGTATTCAGTGCAAATCTTGCCAAACTGAAAGATGTTTATGCCTTATGAAATACAATGTTTTCTGCAATGCTGTAAGACAGTTTTTAATGTGTTAGAAGTTATATGCACAAAAACTTATGTTAGGACTTCAATGATCAAGATTGTCAGTTTACAGCTTTCTGAGTCCAGTAATGTTGAAATAGTGCTGCTGTTCAAATGAAGTGAAATCAAGCCCAAATCTGCTCAAAAGCTTTTCTCTCTATCAGAGTAAGCTGTTTCGTTCAGTATTAAGTGCAAATCTCGCCAAACTGATAGATGCTTATGCCTTATGAAATACAATGTTTTCTGAAATGCTGTAAGACAGTTTTTAATGTGTTAGAAGTTATATGCACAAAAACTAATGTTAGGACTTCAATGATCAAGATTGTCAGTTTACTGCTTTTCTGAGTCCAGTAATGTTGAAATAGTGATTCTGTTCAAATGAAGTGAAACCAAGCCCAAATCTGCTCAAAAGCTTTTCTCTCTATTAGAGAAAGCTGTTTCATTCAGTATTCAGTGCAAATCTTGCCAAACTGAAAGATGTTTATGCCTTATGAAATACAATGTTTTCTGCAATGCTGTAAGACAGTTTTTAATGTGTTAGAAGTTATATGCACAAAAACTGATGTTAGGACTTCAATGATCAAGATTGTCAGTTTACAGCTTTCTGAGTCCAGTAATGTTGAAATAGTGCTTTTGTTCAAATGAAGTGAAATCTAGCCCAAATCTGTTCAAAAGTTTTTCTCTCTAATAGAGAAAGCTGTTTCATTCAATATTCAGTGCAAATCTTGCCAAACTGATAGATGCTTATGCCTTATGAAATACAATGTTTTCTGCAATGCTGTAAGACAGTTTTTAATGTGTTAGAAGTTATATGCACAAAAACTAATGTTAGGACTTCAATGATCAAGATTGTCAGTTTACAGCTTTCTGAGTCCAGTAATGTTGAAATAGTGATTCTGTTCAAATGAAGTGAAACCAAGCCCAAATCTGCTCAAAAGCTTTTCTCTCTATTAGAGAAAGCTGTTTCATTCAGTATTCAGTGCAAATCTTGCCAAACTGAAAGATGTTTATGCCTTATGAAATACAATGTTTTCTGCAATGCTGTAAGACAGTTTTTAATGTGTTAGAAGTTATATGCACAAAAACTAATGTTAGGACTTCAATGATCAAGATTGTCAGTTTACAGCTTTCTGAGTCCAGTAATGTTGAAATAGTGATTCTGTTCAAATGAAGTGAAACCAAGCCCAAATCTGCTCAAAAGCTTTTCTCTCTATCAGAGTAAGCTGTTTCATTCGGTATTAAGTGCAAATCTTGCCAAACTGATAGATGCTTATGCCTTATGAAATACAATGTTTTCTGCAATGCTGTAAGACAGTTTTTAATGTGTTAGAAGTTATATGCACAAAAACTTATGTTAGGACTTCAATGATCAAGATTGTCAGTCTACAGCTTTCTGAGTCCAGTAATGTTGAAATAGTGATTCTGTTCAAATGAAGTGAAACCAAGCCCAAATCTGCTCAAAAGCTTTTCTCTCTATCAGAGTAAGCTGTTTCATTCAGTATTAAGTGCAAATCTTGCCAAACTGATAGATGCTTATGCATTATGAAATACAATGTTTTCTGCAATGCTGTAAGACAGTTTTTAATGTGTTAGAAGTTATATGCACAAAAACTAATGTTAGGACTTCAATGATCAAGATTGTCAGTTTACAGCTTTCTGAGTCCAGTAATGTTGAAATAGTGATTCTGTTCAAATGAAGTGAAACCAAGCCCAAATCTGCTCAAAAGCTTTTCTCTCTATTAGAGAAAGCTGTTTCATTCAGTATTCAGTGCAAATCTTGCCAAACTGAAAGATGTTTATGCCTTATGAAATACAATGTTTTCTGCAATGCTGTAAGACAGTTTTTAATGTGTTAGAAGTTATATGCACAAAAACTTATGTTAGGACTTCAATGATCAAGATTGTCAGTTTACAGCTTTCTGAGTCCAGTAATGTTGAAATAGTGATTCTGTTCAAATGAAGTGAAACCAAGCCCAAATCTGCTCAAAAGCTTTTCTCTCTATCAGAGTAAGCTGTTTCATTCAGTATTAAGTGCAAATCTTGCCAAACTGAAAGATGTTTAAGCCTTATGAAATACAATGTTTTCTGCAATGCTGTAAGACAGTTTTTAATGTGTTAGAAGTTATATGCACAAAAACTTATGTTAGGACTTCAATGATCAAGATTGTCAGTTTACAGCTTTCTGAGTCCAGTAATGTTGAAATAGTGCTGCTGTTCAAATGAAGTGAAATCAAGCCCAAATCTGCTCAAAAGCTTTTCTCTCTATCAGAGTAAGCTGTTTCATTCAGTATTCAGTGCAAATCTTGCCAAACTGAAAGATGTTTATGCCTTATGAAATATAATGTTTTCTGCAATGCTGTAAGACAGTTTTTAATGTGTTAGAATATATATGCACAAAAACTTATGTTAGGACTTCAATGATCAAGATTGTCAGTTTTCAGCTTTCTGAGTCCAGTAATGTTGAAATAGTGCTGCTGTTCAAATGAAGTGAAATCAAGCCCAAATCTGCTCAAAAGCTTTTCTCTCTATCAGAGTAAGCTGTTTCATTCAGTATTCAGTGCAAATCTTGCCAAACTGAAAGATGTTTAAGCCTTATGAAATACAATGTTTTCTGCAATGCTGTAAGACAGTTTTTAATGTGTTAGAAGTTATATGCACAAAAACTTATGTTAGGACTTCAATGATCAAGATTGTCAGTTTACAGCTTTCTGAGTCCAGTAAAGTTGAAGTAGTGCTGCTGTTCAAATGAAGTGAAATCAAGCCCAAATCTGCTCAAAAGCTTTTCTCTCTATCAGAGTAAGCTGTTTCATTCAGTATTCAGTGCAAATCTTGCCAAACTGAAAGATGTTTATGCCTTATGAAATACAATGTTTTCTGCAATGCTGTAAGACAGTTTTTAATGTGTTAGAAGTTATATGCACAAAAACTTATGTTAGGACTTCAATGATCAAGATTGTCAGTTTACAGCTTTCTGAGTCCAGTAATGTTGAAATAGTGCTGCTGTTCAAATGAAGTGAAATCAAGCCCAAATCTGCTCAAAAGCTTTTCTCTCTATCAGAGTAAGCTGTTTCATTCAGTATTAAGTGCAAATCTTGCCAAACTGATAGATGCTTATGCCTTATGAAATACAATGTTTTCTGCAATGCTGAAAGACAGTTTTTAATGTGTTAGAAGTTATATGCACAAAAACTAATGTTAGGACTTCAATGATCAAGATTGTCATTTTACAGCTTTCTGAGTCTAATAATGTTGAAATAGTGATTCTGTTCAAATGAAGTGAAACCAAGCCCAAATCTGCTCAAAAGCTTTTCTCTCTATCAGAGTAAGCTGTTTCATTCAGTATTAAGTGCAAATCTTGCCAAAGTGATAGATGCTTATGCCTTATGAAATACAATGTTTTCTGCAATGCTGAAAGACAGTTTTTAATGTGTTAGAAGTTATATGCACAAAAACTAATGTTAGGACTTCAATGATCAAGATTGTCAGTTTTCAGCTTTCTGAGTCCAGTAATGTTGAAATAGTGATTCTGTTCAAATGAAGTGAAATCAAGCCCAAATCTGCTCAAAAGCTTTTCTCTCTATCAGAGTAAGCTGTTTCATTCAGTATTAAGTGCAAATCTTGCCAAACTGATAGATGCTTATGCCTTATGAAATACAATGTTTTCTGCAATGCTGTAAGACAGTTTTTAATGTGTTAGAAGTTATATGCACAAAAACTTATGTTAGGACTTCAATGATCAAGATTGTCAGTTTACAGCTTTCTGAGTCCAGTAATGTTGAAATAGTGCTGCTGTTCAAATGAAGTGAAATCAAGCCCAAATCTGCTCAAAAGCTTTTCTCTCTATCAGAGTAAGCTGTTTCATTCAGTATTCAGTGCAAATCTTGCCAAACTGAAAGATGTTTATGCCTTATGAAATACAATGTTTTCTGCAATGCTGTAAGACAGTTTTTAATGTCTTAGAAGTTATATGCACAAAAACTAATGTTAGGACTTCAATGATCAAGATTGTCAGTTTACAGCTTTCTGAGTCCAGTAATGTTGAAATAGTGCTGCTGTTCAAATGAAGTGAAATCAAGCCCAAATCTGCTCAAAAGCTTTTCTCTCTATCAGAGTAAGCTGTTTCATTCAGTATTAAGTGCAAATCTTGCCAAACTGATAGATGCTTATGCCTTATGAAATACAATGTTTTCTGCAATGCTGAAAGACAGTTTTTAATGTGTTAGAAGTTATATGCACAAAAACTAATGTTAGGACTTCAATGATCAAGATTGTCAGTTTACAGCTTTCTGAGTCTAGTAATGTTGAAATAGTGATTCTGTTCAAATGAAGTGAAACCAAGCCCAAATCTGCTCAAAAGCTTTTCTCTCTATCAGAGTAAGCTGTTTCATTCAGTATTAAGTGCAAATCTTGCCAAACTGATAGATGTTTATGCCTTATGAAATACAATGTTTTCTGCAATGCTGTAAGACAGTTTTTAATGTGTTAGAAGTTATATGCACAAAAACTAATGTTAGGACTTCAATGATCAAGATTGTCAGTTTTCAGCTTTCTGAGTCCAGTAATGTTGAAATAGTGATTCTGTTCAAATGAAGTGAAATCAAGCCCAAATCTGCTCAAAAGCTTTTCTCTCTATTAGAGAAAGCTGTTTCATTCAGTATTCAGTGCAAATCTTGCCAAACTGAAAGATGTTTATGCCTTATGAAATACAACGTTTTCTGCAATGCTGTAAGACAGTTTTTAATGTGTTAGAAGTTATATGCACAAAAACTTATGTTAGGACTTCAATGATCAAGATTGTCAGTTTACAGCTTTCTGAGTCCAGTAATGTTGAAATAGTGCTTCTGTTCAAATGAAGTGAAATCAAGCCCAAATCTGCTCAAAAGCTTTTCTCTCTATTAGAGAAATCTGTTTCATTCAGTATTCAGTGCAAATCTTGCCAAACTGATAGATGCTTATGCCTTATGAAATACAATGTTTTCTGAAATGCTGTAAGACAGTGTTTAATGTGTTAGAAGTTATATGCACAAAAACTAATGTTAGGACTTCAATGATCAAGATTGTCAGTTTACTGCTTTTCTGAGTCCAGTAATGTTGAAATAGTGATTCTGTTCAAATGAAGTGAAACCAAGCCCAAATCTGCTCAAAAGCTTTTCTCTCTATTAGAGAAAGCTGTTTCATTCAGTATTCAGTGCAAATCTTGCCAAACTGAAAGATGTTTATGCCTTATGAAATACAATGTTTTCTGCAATGCTGTAAGACAGTTTTTAATGTGTTAGAAGTTATATGCACAAAAACTGATGTTAGGACTTCAATGATCAAGATTGTCAGTTTACAGCTTTCTGAGTCCAGTAATGTTGAAATAGTGATTCTGTTCAAATGAAGTGAAACCAAGCCCAAATCTGCTCAAAAGCTTTTCTCTCTATCAGAGTAAGCTGTTTCATTCAGTATTAAGTGCAAATCTTGCCAAACTGATAGATGCTTATGCCTTATGAAATACAATGTTTTCTGCAATGCTGTAAGACAGTTTTTAATGTGTTAGAAGTTATATGCACAAAAACTAATGTTAGGACTTCAATGATCAAGATTGTCAGTTTACAGCTTTCTGAGTCCAGTAATGTTGAAATAGTGATTCTGTTCAAATGAAGTGAAACCAAGCCCAAATCTGCTCAAAAGCTTTTCTCTCTATCAGAGCAAGCTGTTTCATTCAGTATTAAGTGCAAATCTTGCCAAACTGATAGATGCTTATGCCTTATGAAATACAATGTTTTCTGCAATGCTGTAAGACAGTTTTTAATGTGTTAGAAGTTATATGCACAAAAACTTATGTTAGGACTTCAATGATCAAGATTGTCAGTCTACAGCTTTCTGAGTCCAGTAATGTTGAAATAGTGATTCTGTTCAAATGAAGTGAAACCAAGCCCAAATCTGCTCAAAAGCTTTTCTCTCTATCAGAGTAAGCTGTTTCATTCAGTATTAAGTGCAAATCTTGCCAAACTGATAGATGCTTATGCATTATGAAATACAATGTTTTCTGCAATGCTGTAAGACAGTTTTTAATGTGTTAGAAGTTATATGCACAAAAACTAATGTTAGGACTTCAATGATCAAGATTGTCAGTTTACAGCTTTCTGAGTCCAGTAATGTTGAAATAGTGATTCTGTTCAAATGAAGTGAAACCAAGCCCAAATCTGCTCAAAAGCTTTTCTCTCTATTAGAGAAAGCTGTTTCATTCAGTATTCAGTGCAAATCTTGCCAAACTGAAAGATGTTTATGCCTTATGAAATACAATGTTTTCTGCAATGCTGTAAGACAGTTTTTAATGTGTTAGAAGTTATATGCACAAAAACTTATGTTAGGACTTCAATGATCAAGATTGTCAGTTTACAGCTTTCTGAGTCCAGTAATGTTGAAATAGTGATTCTGTTCAAATGAAGTGAAACCAAGCCCAAATCTGCTCAAAAGCTTTTCTCTCTATCAAAGTAAGCTGTTTCATTCAGTATTAAGTGCAAATCTTGCCAAACTGATAGATGCTTATGCCTTATGAAATATAATGTTTTCTGCAATGCTGTAAGACAGTTTTTAATGTGTTAGAAGTTATATGCACAAAAACTTATGTTAGGACTTCAATGATCAAGATTGTCAGTTTACAGCTTTCTGAGTCCAGTAATGTTGAAATAGTGCTGCTGTTCAAATGAAGTGAAATCAAGCCCAAATCTGCTCAAAAGCTTTTCTCTCTATCAGAGTAAGCTGTTTCATTCAGTATTCAGTGCAAATCTTGCCAAACTGAAAGATGTTTAAGCCTTATGAAATACAATGTTTTCTGCAATGCTGTAAGACAGTTTTTAATGTGTTAGAAGTTATATGCACAAAAACTTATGTTAGGACTTCAATGATCAAGATTGTCAGTTTACAGCTTTCTGAGTCCAGTAATGTTGAAATAGTGCTGCTGTTCAAATGAAGTGAAATCAAGCCCAAATCTGCTCAAAAGCTTTTCTCTCTATCAGAGTAAGCTGTTTCATTCAGTATTAAGTGCAAATCTTGCCAAACTGATAGATGCTTATGCCTTATGAAATACAATGTTTTCTGCAATGCTGAAAGACAGTTTTTAATGTGTTAGAAGTTATATGCACAACAACTAATGTTAGGACTTCAATGATCAAAATTGTCAGTTTTCAGCTTTCTGAGTCCAGTAATGTTGAAATAGTGATTCTGTTCAAATGAAGTGAAATCAAGCCCAAATCTGCTCAAAAGCTTTTCTCTCTATTAGAGAAAGCTGTTTCATTCAGTATTCAGTGCAAATCTTGCCAAACTGAAAGATGTTTATGCCTTATGAAATACAATGTTTTCTGCAATGCTGTAAGACAGTTTTTAATGTGTTAGAAGTTATATGCACAAAAACTTATGTTAGGACTTCAATGATCAAGATTGTCAGTTTACAGCTTTCTGAGTCCAGTAATGTTGAAATAGTGATTCTGTTCAAATGAAGTGAAACCAAGCCCAAATCTGCTCAAAAGCTTTTCTCTCTATCAGAGTAAGCTGTTTCATTCAGTATTAAGTGCAAATCTTGCCAAACTGATAGATGTTTATGCCTTATGAAATACAATGTTTTCTGCAATGCTGTAAGACAGTTTTTAATGTGTTAGAAGTTATATGCACAAAAACTTATGTTAGGACTTCAATGATCAAGATTGTCAGTTTACAGCTTTCTGAGTCCAGTAATGTTGAAATAGTGCTGCTGTTCAAATGAAGTGAAATCAAGCCCAAATCTGCTCAAAAGCTTTTCTCTCTATCAGAGTAAGCTGTTTCATTCAGTATTCAGTGCAAATCTTGCCAAACTGAAAGATGTTTATGCCTTATGAAATACAATGTTTTCTGCAATGCTGTAAGACAGTTTTTAATGTGTTAGAAGTTATATGCACAAAAACTAATGTTAGGACTTCAATGATCAAGATTGTCAGTTTACAGCTTTCTGAGTCTAGTAATGTTGAAATAGTGATTCTGTTCAAATGAAGTGAAACCAAGCCCAAATCTGCTCAAAAGCTTTTCTCTCTATCAGAGTAAGCTGTTTCATTCAGTATTAAGTGCAAATCTTGCCAAACTGATAGATGTTTATGCCTTATGAAATACAATGTTTTCTGCAATGCTGTAAGACAGTTTTTAATGTGTTAGAAGTTATATGCACAAAAACTTATGTTAGGACTTCAATGATCAAGATTGTCAGTTTACAGCTTTCTGAGTCCAGTAATGTTGAAATAGTGCTGCTGTTCAAATGAAGTGAAATCAAGCCCAAATCTGCTCAAAAGCTTTTCTCTCTATCAGAGTAAGCTGTTTCATTCAGTATTCAGTGCAAATCTTGCCAAACTGAAAGATGTTTATGCCTTATGAAATACAATGTTTTCTGCAATGCTGTAAGACAGTTTTTAATGTGTTAGAAGTTATATGCACAAAAACTTATGTTAGGACTTCAATGATCAAGATTGTCAGTTTACAGCTTTCTGAGTCCAGTAATGTTGAAATAGTGCTGCTGTTCAAATGAAGTGAAATCAAGCCCAAATCTGCTCAAAAGCTTTTCTCTCTATCAGAGTAAGCTGTTTCGTTCAGTATTAAGTGCAAATCTCGCCAAACTGATAGATGCTTATGCCTTATGAAATACAATGTTTTCTGAAATGCTGTAAGACAGTTTTTAATGTGTTAGAAGTTATATGCACAAAAACTAATGTTAGGACTTCAATGATCAAGATTGTCAGTTTACTGCTTTTCTGAGTCCAGTAATGTTGAAATAGTGATTCTGTTCAAATGAAGTGAAACCAAGCCCAAATCTGCTCAAAAGCTTTTCTCTCTATTAGAGAAAGCTGTTTCATTCAGTATTCAGTGCAAATCTTGCCAAACTGAAAGATGTTTATGCCTTATGAAATACAATGTTTTCTGCAATGCTGTAAGACAGTTTTTAATGTGTTAGAAGTTATATGCACAAAAACTGATGTTAGGACTTCAATGATCAAGATTGTCAGTTTACAGCTTTCTGAGTCCAGTAATGTTGAAATAGTGCTTTTGTTCAAATGAAGTGAAATCTAGCCCAAATCTGTTCAAAAGTTTTTCTCTCTAATAGAGAAAGCTGTTTCATTCAATATTCAGTGCAAATCTTGCCAAACTGATAGATGCTTATGCCTTATGAAATACAATGTTTTCTGCAATGCTGTAAGACAGTTTTTAATGTGTTAGAAGTTATATGCACAAAAACTAATGTTAGGACTTCAATGATCAAGATTGTCAGTTTACAGCTTTCTGAGTCCAGTAATGTTGAAATAGTGATTCTGTTCAAATGAAGTGAAACCAAGCCCAAATCTGCTCAAAAGCTTTTCTCTCTATTAGAGAAAGCTGTTTCATTCAGTATTCAGTGCAAATCTTGCCAAACTGAAAGATGTTTATGCCTTATGAAATACAATGTTTTCTGCAATGCTGTAAGACAGTTTTTAATGTGTTAGAAGTTATATGCACAAAAACTAATGTTAGGACTTCAATGATCAAGATTGTCAGTTTACAGCTTTCTGAGTCCAGTAATGTTGAAATAGTGATTCTGTTCAAATGAAGTGAAACCAAGCCCAAATCTGCTCAAAAGCTTTTCTCTCTATCAGAGTAAGCTGTTTCATTCGGTATTAAGTGCAAATCTTGCCAAACTGATAGATGCTTATGCCTTATGAAATACAATGTTTTCTGCAATGCTGTAAGACAGTTTTTAATGTGTTAGCAGTTATATGCACAAAAACTTATGTTAGGACTTCAATGATCAAGATTGTCAGTCTACAGCTTTCTGAGTCCAGTAATGTTGAAATAGTGATTCTGTTCAAATGAAGTGAAACCAAGCCCAAATCTGCTCAAAAGCTTTTCTCTCTATCAGAGTAAGCTGTTTCATTCAGTATTAAGTGCAAATCTTGCCAAACTGATAGATGCTTATGCATTATGAAATACAATGTTTTCTGCAATGCTGTAAGACAGTTTTTAATGTGTTAGAAGTTATATGCACAAAAACTAATGTTAGGACTTCAATGATCAAGATTGTCAGTTTACAGCTTTCTGAGTCCAGTAATGTTGAAATAGTGATTCTGTTCAAATGAAGTGAAACCAAGCCCAAATCTGCTCAAAAGCTTTTCTCTCTATTAGAGAAAGCTGTTTCATTCAGTATTCAGTGCAAATCTTGCCAAACTGAAAGATGTTTATGCCTTATGAAATACAATGTTTTCTGCAATGCTGTAAGACAGTTTTTAATGTGTTAGAAGTTATATGCACAAAAACTTATGTTAGGACTTCAATGATCAAGATTGTCAGTTTACAGCTTTCTGAGTCCAGTAATGTTGAAATAGTGATTCTGTTCAAATGAAGTGAAACCAAGCCCAAATCTGCTCAAAAGCTTTTCTCTCTATCAGAGTAAGCTGTTTCATTCAGTATTAAGTGCAAATCTTGCCAAACTGAAAGATGTTTAAGCCTTATGAAATACAATGTTTTCTGCAATGCTGTAAGACAGTTTTTAATGTGTTAGAAGTTATATGCACAAAAACTTATGTTAGGACTTCAATGATCAAGATTGTCAGTTTACAGCTTTCTGAGTCCAGTAATGTTGAAATAGTGCTGCTGTTCAAATGAAGTGAAATCAAGCCCAAATCTGCTCAAAAGCTTTTCTCTCTATCAGAGTAAGCTGTTTCATTCAGTATTAAGTGCAAATCTTGCCAAACTGATAGATGCTTATGCCTTATGAAATACAATGTTTTCTGCAATGCTGAAAGACAGTTTTTAACGTGTTAGAAGTTATATGCACAACAACTAATGTTAGGACTTCAATGATCAAGATTGTCAGTTTTCAGCTTTCTGAGTCCAGTAATGTTGAAATAGTGATTCTGTTCAAATGAAGTGAAATCAAGCCCAAATCTGCTCAAAAGCTTTTCTCTCTATTAGAGAAAGCTGTTTCATTCAGTATTCAGTGCAAATCTTGCCAAACTGAAAGATGTTTATGCCTTATGAAATACAATGTTTTCTGCAATGCTGTAAGACAGTTTTTAATGTGTTAGAAGTTATATGCACAAAAAATTATGTTAGGACTTCAATGATCAAGATTGTCAGTTTACCGCTTTCTGAGTCCAGTAATGTTGAAATAGTGCTTCTGTTCAAATGAAGTGAAATCAAGCCCAAATCTGCTCAAAAGCTTTTCTCTCTATCAGAGTAAGCTGTTTCATTCAGTATTCAGTGCAAATCTTGCCAAACTGAAAGATGTTTATGCCTTATGAAATATAATGTTTTCTGCAATGCTGTAAGACAGTTTTTAATGTGTTAGAAGTTATATGCACAAAAACTTATGTTAGGACTTCAATGATCAAGATTGTCAGTTTTCAGCTTTCTGAGTCCAGTAATGTTGAAATAGTGCTGCTGTTCAAATGAAGTGAAATCAAGCCCAAATCTGCTCAAAAGCTTTTCTCTCTATCAGAGTAAGCTGTTTCATTCAGTATTCAGTGCAAATCTTGCCAAACTGAAAGATGTTTAAGCCTTATGAAATACAATGTTTTCTGCAATGCTGTAAGACAGTTTTTAATGTGTTAGAAGTTATATGCACAAAAACTTATGTTAGGACTTCAATGATCAAGATTGTCAGTTTACAGCTTTCTGAGTCCAGTAATGTTGAAGTAGTGCTGCTGTTCAAATGAAGTGAAATCAAGCCCAAATCTGCTCAAAAGCTTTTCTCTCTATCAGAGTAAGCTGTTTCATTCAGTATTCAGTGCAAATCTTGCCAAACTGAAAGATGTTTATGCCTTATGAAATACAATGTTTTCTGCAATGCTGTAAGACAGTTTTTAATGTGTTAGAAGTTATATGCACAAAAACTTATGTTAGGACTTCAATGATCAAGATTGTCAGTTTACAGCTTTCTGAGTCCAGTAATGTTGAAATAGTGCTGCTGTTCAAATGAAGTGAAATCAAGCCCAAATCTGCTCAAAAGCTTTTCTCTCTATCAGAGTAAGCTGTTTCATTCAGTATTAAGTGCAAATCTTGCCAAACTGATAGATGCTTATGCCTTATGAAATACAATGTTTTCTGCAATGCTGAAAGACAGTTTTTAATGTGTTAGAAGTTATATGCACAAAAACTAATGTTAGGACTTCAATGATCAAGATTGTCATTTTACAGCTTTCTGAGTCTAATAATGTTGAAATAGTGATTCTGTTCAAATGAAGTGAAACCAAGCCCAAATCTGCTCAAAAGCTTTTCTCTCTATCAGAGTAAGCTGTTTCATTCAGTATTAAGTGCAAATCTTGCCAAAGTGATAGATGCTTATGCCTTATGAAATACAATGTTTTCTGCAATGCTGAAAGACAGTTTTTAATGTGTTAGAAGTTATATGCACAAAAACTAATGTTAGGACTTCAATGATCAAGATTGTCAGTTTTCAGCTTTCTGAGTCCAGTAATGTTGAAATAGTGATTCTGTTCAAATGAAGTGAAATCAAGCCCAAATCTGCTCAAAAGCTTTTCTCTCTATCAGAGTAAGCTGTTTCATTCAGTATTAAGTGCAAATCTTGCCAAACTGATAGATGCTTATGCCTTATGAAATACAATGTTTTCTGCAATGCTGTAAGACAGTTTTTAATGTGTTAGAAGTTATATGCACAAAAACTTATGTTAGGACTTCAATGATCAAGATTGTCAGTTTACAGCTTTCTGAGTCCAGTAATGTTGAAATAGTGCTGCTGTTCAAATGAAGTGAAATCAAGCCCAAATCTGCTCAAAAGCTTTTCTCTCTATCAGAGTAAGCTGTTTCATTCAGTATTCAGTGCAAATCTTGCCAAACTGAAAGATGTTTATGCCTTATGAAATACAATGTTTTCTGCAATGCTGTAAGACAGTTTTTAATGTCTTAGAAGTTATATGCACAAAAACTTATGTTAGGACTTCAATGATCAAGATTGTCAGTTTACAGCTTTCTGAGTCCAGTAATGTTGAAATAGTGCTGCTGTTCAAATGAAGTGAAATCAAGCCCAAATCTGCTCAAAAGCTTTTCTCTCTATCAGAGTAAGCTGTTTCATTCAGTATTAAGTGCAAATCTTGCCAAACTGATAGATGCTTATGCCTTATGAAATACAATGTTTTCTGCAATGCTGAAAGACAGTTTTTAATGTGTTAGAAGTTATATGCACAAAAACTAATGTTAGGACTTCAATGATCAAGATTGTCAGTTTACAGCTTTCTGAGTCTAGTAATGTTGAAATAGTGATTCTGTTCAAATGAAGTGAAACCAAGCCCAAATCTGCTCAAAAGCTTTTCTCTCTATCAGAGTAAGCTGTTTCATTCAGTATTAAGTGCAAATCTTGCCAAACTGATAGATGTTTATGCCTTATGAAATACAATGTTTTCTGCAATGCTGTAAGACAGTTTTTAATGTGTTAGAAGTTATATGCACAAAAACTAATGTTAGGACTTCAATGATCAAGATTGTCAGTTTTCAGCTTTCTGAGTCCAGTAATGTTGAAATAGTGATTCTGTTCAAATGAAGTGAAATCAAGCCCAAATCTGCTCAAAAGCTTTTCTCTCTATTAGAGAAAGCTGTTTCATTCAGTATTCAGTGCAAATCTTGCCAAACTGAAAGATGTTTATGCCTTATGAAATACAACGTTTTCTGCAATGCTGTAAGACAGTTTTTAATGTGTTAGAAGTTATATGCACAAAAACTTATGTTAGGACTTCAATGATCAAGATTGTCAGTTTACAGCTTTCTGAGTCCAGTAATGTTGAAATAGTGCTTCTGTTCAAATGAAGTGAAATCAAGCCCAAATCTGCTCAAAAGCTTTTCTCTCTATTAGAGAAATCTGTTTCATTCAGTATTCAGTGCAAATCTTGCCAAACTGATAGATGCTTATGCCTTATGAAATACAATGTTTTCTGAAATGCTGTAAGACAGTGTTTAATGTGTTAGAAGTTATATGCACAAAAACTAATGTTAGGACTTCAATGATCAAGATTGTCAGTTTACTGCTTTTCTGAGTCCAGTAATGTTGAAATAGTGATTCTGTTCAAATGAAGTGAAACCAAGCCCAAATCTGCTCAAAAGCTTTTCTCTCTATTAGAGAAAGCTGTTTCATTCAGTATTCAGTGCAAATCTTGCCAAACTGAAAGATGTTTATGCCTTATGAAATACAATGTTTTCTGCAATGCTGTAAGACAGTTTTTAATGTGTTAGAAGTTATATGCACAAAAACTGATGTTAGGACTTCAATGATCAAGATTGTCAGTTTACAGCTTTCTGAGTCCAGTAATGTTGAAATAGTGATTCTGTTCAAATGAAGTGAAACCAAGCCCAAATCTGCTCAAAAGCTTTTCTCTCTATCAGAGTAAGCTGTTTCATTCAGTATTAAGTGCAAATCTTGCCAAACTGATAGATGCTTATGCCTTATGAAATACAATGTTTTCTGCAATGCTGTAAGACAGTTTTTAATGTGTTAGAAGTTATATGCACAAAAACTAATGTTAGGACTTCAATGATCAAGATTGTCAGTTTACAGCTTTCTGAGTCCAGTAATGTTGAAATAGTGATTCTGTTCAAATGAAGTGAAACCAAGCCCAAATCTGCTCAAAAGCTTTTCTCTCTATCAGAGCAAGCTGTTTCATTCAGTATTAAGTGCAAATCTTGCCAAACTGATAGATGCTTATGCCTTATGAAATACAATGTTTTCTGCAATGCTGTAAGACAGTTTTTAATGTGTTAGAAGTTATATGCACAAAAACTTATGTTAGGACTTCAATGATCAAGATTGTCAGTCTACAGCTTTCTGAGTCCAGTAATGTTGAAATAGTGATTCTGTTCAAATGAAGTGAAACCAAGCCCAAATCTGCTCAAAAGCTTTTCTCTCTATCAGAGTAAGCTGTTTCATTCAGTATTAAGTGCAAATCTTGCCAAACTGATAGATGCTTATGCATTATGAAATACAATGTTTTCTGCAATGCTGTAAGACAGTTTTTAATGTGTTAGAAGTTATATGCACAAAAACTAATGTTAGGACTTCAATGATCAAGATTGTCAGTTTACAGCTTTCTGAGTCCAGTAATGTTGAAATAGTGATTCTGTTCAAATGAAGTGAAACCAAGCCCAAATCTGCTCAAAAGCTTTTCTCTCTATTAGAGAAAGCTGTTTCATTCAGTATTCAGTGCAAATCTTGCCAAACTGAAAGATGTTTATGCCTTATGAAATACAATGTTTTCTGCAATGCTGTAAGACAGTTTTTAATGTGTTAGAAGTTATATGCACAAAAACTTATGTTAGGACTTCAATGATCAAGATTGTCAGTTTACAGCTTTCTGAGTCCAGTAATGTTGAAATAGTGATTCTGTTCAAATGAAGTGAAACCAAGCCCAAATCTGCTCAAAAGCTTTTCTCTCTATCAAAGTAAGCTGTTTCATTCAGTATTAAGTGCAAATCTTGCCAAACTGATAGATGCTTATGCCTTATGAAATATAATGTTTTCTGCAATGCTGTAAGACAGTTTTTAATGTGTTAGAAGTTATATGCACAAAAACTTATGTTAGGACTTCAATGATCAAGATTGTCAGTTTACAGCTTTCTGAGTCCAGTAATGTTGAAATAGTGCTGCTGTTCAAATGAAGTGAAATCAATCCCAAATCTGCTCAAAAGCTTTTCTCTCTATCAGAGTAAGCTGTTTCATTCAGTATTCAGTGCAAATCTTGCCAAACTGAAAGATGTTTAAGCCTTATGAAATACAATGTTTTCTGCAATGCTGTAAGACAGTTTTTAATGTGTTAGAAGTTATATGCACAAAAACTTATGTTAGGACTTCAATGATCAAGATTGTCAGTTTACAGCTTTCTGAGTCCAGTAATGTTGAAATAGTGCTGCTGTTCAAATGAAGTGAAATCAAGCCCAAATCTGCTCAAAAGCTTTTCTCTCTATCAGAGCAAGCTGTTTCATTCAGTATTAAGTGCAAATCTTGCCAAACTGATAGATGCTTATGCCTTATGAAATACAATGTTTTCTGCAATGCTGAAAGACAGTTTTTAATGTGTTAGAAGTTATATGCACAACAACTAATGTTAGGACTTCAATGATCAAAATTGTCAGTTTTCAGCTTTCTGAGTCCAGTAATGTTGAAATAGTGATTCTGTTCAAATGAAGTGAAATCAAGCCCAAATCTGCTCAAAAGCTTTTCTCTCTATTAGAGAAAGCTGTTTCATTCAGTATTCAGTGCAAATCTTGCCAAACTGAAAGATGTTTATGCCTTATGAAATACAATGTTTTCTGCAATGCTGTAAGACAGTTTTTAATGTGTTAGAAGTTATATGCACAAAAAATTATGTTAGGACTTCAATGATCAAGATTGTCAGTTACCGCTTTCTGAGTCCAGTAATGTTGAAGTAGTGCTTCTGTTCAAATGAAGTGAAATCAAGCCCAAATCTGCTCAAAAGCTTTTCTCTCTATCAGAGTAAGCTGTTTCATTCAGTATTCAGTGCAAATCTTGCCAAACTGAAAGATGTTTATGCCTTATGAAATATAATGTTTTCTGCAATGCTGTAAGACAGTTTTTAATGTGTTAGAAGTTATATGCACAAAAACTTATGTTAGGACTTCAATGATCAAGATTGTCAGTTTACAGCTTTCTGAGTCCAGTAATGTTGAAATAGTGCTGCTGTTCAAATGAAGTGAAATCAAGCCCAAATCTGCTCAAAAGCTTTTCTCTCTATCAGAGTAAGCTGTTTCATTCAGTATTCAGTGCAAATCTTGCCAAACTGAAAGATGTTTAAGCCTTATGAAATACAATGTTTTCTGCAATGCTGTAAGACAGTTTTTAATGTGTTAGAAATTATATGCACAAAAACTTATGTTAGGACTTCAATGATCAAGATTGTCAGTTTACAGCTTTCTGAGTCCAGTAATGTTGAAATAGTGCTGCTGTTCAAATGAAGTGAAATCAAGCCCAAATCTGCTCAAAAGCTTTTCTCTCTATCAGAGTAAGCTGTTTCATTCAGTATTAAGTGCAAATCTTGCCAAAGTGATAGATGCTTATGCCTTATGAAATACAATGTTTTCTTCAATGCTGAAAGACAGTTTTTAATGTGTTAGAAGTTATATGCACAAAAACTAATGTTAGGACTTCAATGATCAAGATTGTCAGTTTTCAGCTTTCTGAGTCCAGTAATGTTGAAATAGTGATTCTGTTCAAATGAAGTGAAATCAAGCCCAAATCTGCTCAAAAGCTTTTCTCTCTATCAGAGTAAGCTGTTTCATTCAGTATTAAGTGCAAATCTTGCCAAACTGATAGATGCTTATGCCTTATGAAATACAATGTTTTCTGCAATGCTGTAAGACAGTTTTTAATGTGTTAGAAGTTATATGCACAAAAACTTATGTTAGGACTTCAATGATCAAGATTGTCAGTTTACAGCTTTCTGAGTCCAGTAATGTTGAAATAGTGCTGCTGTTCAAATGAAGTGAAATCAAGCCCAAATCTGCTCAAAAGCTTTTCTCTCTATCAGAGTAAGCTGTTTCATTCAGTATTCAGTGCAAATCTTGCCAAACTGAAAGATGTTTAAGCCTTATGAAATACAATGTTTTCTGCAATGCTGTAAGACAGTTTTTAATGTGTTAGAAGTTATATGCACAACAACTTATGTTAGGACTTCAATGATCAAGATTGTCAGTTTACAGCTTTCTGAGTCCAGTAATGTTGAAATAGTGCTGCTGTTCAAATGAAGTGAAATCAAGCCCAAATCTGCTCAAAAGCTTTTCTCTCTATCAGAGTAAGCTGTTTCATTCAGTATTAAGTGCAAATCTTGCCAAACTGATAGATGCTTATGCCTTATGAAATACAATGTTTTCTGCAATGCTGTAAGACAGTTTTTAATGTGTTAGAAGTTATATGCACAAAAACTAATGTTAGGACTTCAATGATCAAGATTGTCAGTTTTCAGCTTTCTGAGTCCAGTAATGTTGAAATAGTGATTCTGTTCAAATGAAGTGAAACCAAGCCCAAATCTGCTCAAAAGCTTTTCTCTCTATCAGAGTAAGCTGTTTCATTCAGTATTAAGTGCAAATCTTGCCAAACTGATAGATGCTTATGCCTTATGAAATACAATGTTTTCTGCAATGCTGTAAGACAGTTTTTAATGTGTTAGAAGTTATATGCACAAAAACTTATGTTAGGACTTCAATGATTAAGATTGTCAGTTTACAGCTTTCTGAGTCCAGTAATGTTGAAATAGTGATTCTGTTCAAATGAAGTGAAACCAAGCCCAAATCTGCTCAAAAGCTTTTCTCTCTATCAGAGTAAGCTGTTTCATTCAGTATTAAGTGCAAATCTTGCCAAACTGATAGATGCTTATGCCTTATGAAATACAATGTTTTCTGCAATGCTGTAAGACAGTTTTTAATGTGTTAGAAGTTATATGCACAAAAACTAATGTTAGGACTTCAATGATCAAGATTGTCAGTTTACAGCTTTCTGAGTCCAGTAATGTTGAAATAGTGCTGCTGTTCAAATGAAGTGAAATCAAGCCCAAATCTGCTCAAAAGCTTTTCTCTCTATCAGAGTAAGCTGTTTCATTCAGTATTAAGTGCAAATCTTGCCAAACTGATAGATGCTTATGCCTTATGAAATACAATGTTTTTTCTGCAATGCTGAAGGACAGTTTTTAATGTGTTAGAAGTTATATGCACAAAAACTTATGTTAGGACTTCAATAATCAAGATTGTCAGTTTTCAGCTTTCTGAGTCCAGTAATGTTGAAATAGTGATTCTGTTCAAATGAAGTGAAATCAAGCCCAAATCTGCTCAAAAGCTTTTCTCTCTATTGGAGAAAGCTGTTTCATTCAGTATTAAGTGCAAATCTTGCCAAGCTGATAGATGCTTATGCCTTATGAAATATAATGTTTTCTGCAATGCTGTAAGACAGTTTTTAATGTGTTAGAAGTTATATGCACAAAAACTTATGTTAGGACTTCAATGATCAAGATTGTCAGTTTACAGCTTTCTGAGTCCAGTAATGTTGAAATAGTGCTGCTGTTCAAATGAAGTGAAATCAAGCCCAAATCTGCTCAAAAGCTTTTCTCTCTATCAGAGTAAGCTGTTTCATTCAGTATTCAGTGCAAATCTTGCCAAACTGAAAGATGTTTAAGCCTTATGAAATACAATGTTTTCTGCAATGCTGTAAGACAGTTTTTAATGTGTTAGAAGTTATATGCACAAAAACTTATGTTAGGACTTCAATGATCAAGATTGTCAGTTTACAGCTTTCTGAGTCCAGTAATGTTGAAATAGTGCTGCTGTTCAAATGAAGTGAAATCAAGCCCAAATCTGCTCAAAAGCTTTTCTCTCTATCAGAGTAAGCTGTTTCATTCAGTATTAAGTGCAAATCTTGCCAAACTGATAGATGCTTATGCCTTATGAAATACAATGTTTTCTGCAATGCTGTAAGACAGTTTTTAATGTGTTAGAAGTTATATGCACAAAAACTAATGTTAGGACTTCAATGATCAAGATTGTCAGTTTACAGCTTTCTGAGTCCAGTAATGTTGAAATAGTGCTTCTGTTCAAATGAAGTGAAATCAAGCCCAAATCTGCTCAAAAGCTTTTCTCTCTATCAGAGTAAGCTGTTTCATTCAGTATTAAGTGCAAATCTTGCCAAACTGATAGATGCTTATGCCTTATGAAATACAATGTTTTCTGCAATGCTGTAAGACAGTTTTTAATGTGTTAGAAGTTATATGCACAAAAACTAATGTTAGGACTTCAATGATCAAGATTGTCAGTTTACAGCTTTCTGAGTCCAGTAATGTTGAAATAGTGCTTCTGTTCAAATGAAGTGAAATCAAGCCCAAATCTGCTCAAAAGCTTTTCTCTCTATCAGAGTAAGCTGTTTCATTCAGTATTCAGTGCAAATCTTGCCAAACTGAAAGATGTTTATGCCTTATGAAATATAATGTTTTCTGCAATGCTGTAAGACAGTTTTTAATGTGTTAGAAGTTATATGCACAAAAACTTATGTTAGGACTTCAATGATCAAGATTGTCAGTTTACAGCTTTCTGAGTCCAGTAATGTTGAAATAGTGTTGCTGTTCAAATGAAGTGAAATCAAGCCCAAATCTGCTCAAAAGCTTTTCTCTCTATCAGAGTAAGCTGTTTCATTCAGTATTCAGTGCAAATCTTGCCAAACTGAAAGATGTTTATGCCTTATGAAATACAATGTTTTCTGCAATGCTGTAAGACAGTTTTTAATGTGTTAGAAGTTATATGCACAAAAACTAATGTTAGGACTTCAATGATCAAGATTGTCAGTTTTCAGCTTTCTGAGTCCAGTAATGTTGAAATAGTGATTCTGTTCAAATGAAGTGAAACCAAGCCCAAATCTGCTCAAAAGCTTTTCTCTCTATCAGAGTAAGCTGTTTCATTCAGTATTAAGTGCAAATCTTGCCAAACTGATAGATGCTTATGCCTTATGAAATACAATGTTTTCTGCAATGCTGTAAGACAGTTTTTAATGTGTTAGAAGTTATATGCACAAAAACTTATGTTAGGACTTCAATGATCAAGATTGTCAGTTTACAGCTTTCTGAGTCCAGTAATGTTGAAATAGTGATTCTGTTCAAATGAAGTGAAACCAAGCCCAAATCTGCTCAAAAGCTTTTCTCTCTATCAGAGTAAGCTGTTTCATTCAGTATTAAGTGCAAATCTTGCCAAACTGATAGATGCTTATGCCTTATGAAATACAATGTTTTCTGCAATGCTGTAAGACAGTTTTTAATGTGTTAGAAGTTATATGCACAAAAACTAATGTTAGGACTTCAATGATCAAGATTGTCAGTTTACAGCGTTCTGAGTCCAGTAATGTTGAAATAGTGCTGCTGTTCAAATGAAGTGAAATCAAGCCCAAATCTGCTCAAAAGCTTTTCTCTCTATCAGAGTAAGCTGTTTCATTCAGTATTAAGTGCAAATCTTGCCAAACTGATAGATGCTTATGCCTTATGAAATACAATGTTTTTTTCTGCAATGCTGAAGGACAGTTTTTAATGTGTTAGAAGTTATATGCACAAAAACTTATGTTAGGACTTCAATAATCATGATTGTCAGTTTTCAGCTTTCTGAGTCCAGTAATGTTGAAATAGTGATTCTGTTCAAATGAAGTGAAATCAAGCCCAAATCTGCTCAAAAGCTTTTCTCTCTATTAGAGAAAGCTGTTTCATTCAGTATTAAGTGCAAATCTTGCCAAACTGATAGATGCTTATGCCTTATGAAATACAATGTTTTCTGCAATGCTGTAAGACAGTTTTTAATGTGTTAGAAGTTATATGCACAAAAACTAATGTTAGGACTTCAATGATCAAGATTGTCAGTTTACAGCTTTCTGAGTCCAGTAATGTTGAAATAGTGCTGCTGTTCAAATGAAGTGAAATCAAGCCCAAATCTGCTCAAAAGCTTTTCTCTCTATCAGAGTAAGCTGTTTCATTCAGTATTCAGTGCATATCTTGCCAAACTGAAAATGTTTAAGCCTTATGAAATACAATGTTTTCTGCAATGCTGTAAGACAGTTTTTAATGTGTTAGAAGTTATATGCACAAAAACTTATGTTAGGACTTCAATGATCAAGATTGTCAGTTTACAGCTTTCTGAGTCCAGTAATGTTGAAATAGTGCTGCTGTTCAAATGAAGTGAAATCAAGCCCAAATCTGCTCAAAAGCTTTTCTCTCTATCAGAGTAAGCTGTTTCATTCAGTATTCAGTGCAAATCTTGCCAAACTGAAAGATGTTTAAGCCTTATGAAATACAATGTTTTCTGCAATGCTGTAAGACAGTTTTTAATGTGTTAGAAGTTATATGCACAAAAACTTATGTTAGGACTTCAATGATCAAGATTGTCAGTTTACAGCTTTCTGAGTCCAGTAATGTTGAAATAGTGCTGCTGTTCAAATGAAGTGAAATCAAGCCCAAATCTGCTCAAAAGCTTTTCTCTCTATCAGAGTAAGCTGTTTCATTCAGTATTAAGTGCAAATCTTGCCAAACTGATAGATGCTTATGCCTTATGAAATACAATGTTTTTTCTGCAATGCTGAAGGACAGTTTTTAATGTGTTAGAAGTTATATGCACAAAAACTTATGTTAGGACTTCAATAATCAAGATTGTCAGTTTTCAGCTTTCTGAGTCCAGTAATGTTGAAATAGTGATTCTGTTCAAATGAAGTGAAATCAAGCCCAAATCTGCTCAAAAGCTTTTCTCTCTATTAGAGAAAGCTGTTTCATTCAGTATTAAGTGCAAATCTTGCCAAACTGATAGATGCTTATGCCTTATGAAATATAATGTTTTCTGCAATGCTGTAAGACAGTTTTTAATGTGTTAGAAGTTATATGCACAAAAACTTATGTTAGGACTTCAATGATCAAGATTGTCAGTTTACAGCTTTCTGAGTCCAGTAATGTTGAAATAGTGCTGCTGTTCAAATGAAGTGAAATCAAGCCCAAATCTGCTCAAAAGCTTTTCTCTCTATCAGAGTAAGCTGTTTCATTCAGTATTCAGTGCAAATCTTGCCAAACTGAAAGATGTTTAAGCCTTATGAAATACAATGTTTTCTGCAATGCTGTAAGACAGTTTTTAATGTGTTAGAAGTTATATGCACAAAAACTTATGTTAGGACTTCAATGATCAAGATTGTCAGTTTACAGCTTTCTGAGTCCAGTAATGTTGAAATAGTGCTGCTGTTCAAATGAAGTGAAATCAAGCCCAAATCTGCTCAAAAGCTTTTCTCTCTATCAGAGTAAACTGTTTCATTCAGTATTCAGTGCAAATCTTGCCAAACTGAAAGATGTTTATGCCTTATGAAATACAATGTTTTCTGCAATGCTGTAAGACAGTTTTTAATGTGTTAGAAGTTATATGCACAACAACTTATGTTAGGACTTCAATGATCAAGATTGTCAGTTTACAGCTTTCTGAGTCCAGTAATGTTGAAATAGTGCTGCTGTTCAAATGAAGTGAAATCAAGCCCAAATCTGCTCAAAAGCTTTTCTCTCTATCAGAGTAAGCTGTTTCATTCAGTATTAAGTGCAAATCTTGCCAAACTGATAGATGCTTATGCCTTATGAAATACAATGTTTTCTGCAATGCTGAAAGACAGTTTTTAATGTGTTAGAAGTTATATGCACAAAAACTTATGTTAGGACTTCAATGATCAAGATTTTCAGTTTTCAGCTTTCTGAGTCCAGTAATGTTGAAATAGTGATTCTGTTCAAATGAAGTGAAATCAAGCCCAAATCTGCTCAAAAGCTTTTCTCTCTATTAGAGAAAGCTGTTTTATTCAGTATTCAGTGCAAATATTGCCAAACTGATAGATGTTTATGCCTTATGAAATACAATGTTTTCTGCAATGCTGTAAGACAGTTTTTAATGTGTTAGAAGTTATATGCACAAAAACTTATGTTAGGACTTCAATGATCAAGATTTCTGAGTCCAGTAATGTTGAAATAGTGCTGCTGTTCAAATGAAGTGAAAACCAAGCCCAAATCTGCTCAAAAGCTTTTCTCTCTATCAGAGTAAGCTGTTTCATTCAGTATTGAGTGCAAATCTTGCCAAACTGATAGATGCTTATGCCTTATGAAATACAATGTTTTCTGCAATGCTGTAAGACAGTTTTTAATGTGTTAGAAGTTATATGCACAAAAACTAATGTTAGGACTTCAATGATCAAGATTGTCAGTTTACAGCTTTCTGAGTCCAGTAATGTTGAAATAGTGATTCTGTTCAAATGAAGTGAAACCAAGCCCAAATCTGCTCAAAAGCTTTTCTCTCTATCAGAGTAAGCTGTTTCATTCAGTATTAAGTGCAAATCTTGCCAAACTGATAGATGCTTATGCCTTATGAAATACAATGTTTTCTGCAATGCTGTAAGACAGTTTTTAATGTGTTAGAAGTTATATGCACAAAAACTTATGTTAGGACTTCAATGATCAAGATTGTCAGTTTACAGCTTTCTGAGTCCAGTAATGTTGAAATAGTGCTGCTGTTCAAATGAAGTGAAATCAAGCCCAAATCTGCTCAAAAGCTTTTCTCTCAATCAGAGTAAGCTGTTTCATTCATTATTCAGTGCAAATCTTGCCAAACTGAAAGATGTTTAAGCCTTATGAAATACAATGTTTTCTGCAATGCTGTAAGACAGTTTTTAATGTGTTAGAAGTTATATGCACAAAAACTTATGTTAGGACTTCAATGATCAAGATTGTCAGTTTACAGCTTTCTGAGTCCAGTAATGTTGAAATAGTGCTGCTGTTCAAATGAAGTGAAATCAATCCCAAATCTGCTCAAAAGCTTTTCTCTCTATCAGAGTAAGCTGTTTCATTCAGTATTCAGTGCAAATCTTGCCAAACTGATAGATGCTTATGCCTTATGAAATACAATGTTTTCTGCAATGCTGAAAGACAGTTTTTAATGTGTTAGAAGTTATATGCACAAAAACTAATGTTAGGACTTCAAATGATCAAGATTGTCAGTTTACAGCTTTCTGAGTCCAGTAATGTTGAAATAGTGCTGCTGTTCAAATGAAGTGAAATCAAGCCCAAATCTGCTCAAAAGCTTTTCTCTCTATCAGAGTAAGCTGTTTCATTCAGTATTAAGTGCAAATCTTGCCAAATTGATGGATGCTTATGCCTTATGAAATACAATGTTTTCTGCAATGCTGTAAGACAGTTTTTAATGTGTTAGAAGTTATATGCACAAAAACTAATGTTAGGACTTCAATGATCAAGATTGTCAGTTTACAGCTTTCTGAGTCCAGTAATGTTGAAATAGTGATTCTGTTCAAATGAAGTGAAACCAAGCCCAAATCTGCTCAAAAGCTTTTCTCTCTATTAGAGAAAGCTGTTTCATTCAGTATTCAGTGCAAATCTTGCCAAACTGAAAGATGTTTATGCCTTATGAAATACAATGTTTTCTGCAATGCTGTAAGACAGTTTTTAATGTGTTAGAAGTTATATGCACAAAAACTTATGTTAGGACTTCAATGATCAAGATTGTCAGTTTACAGCTTTCTGAGTCCAGTAATGTTGAAATAGTGCTGCTGTTCAAATGAAGTGAAATCAAGCCCAAATCTGCTCAAAAGCTTTTCTCTCTATCAGAGTAAGCTGTTTCATTCAGTATTAAGTGCAAATCTTGCCAAACTGATAGATGCTTATGCCTTATGAAATACAATGTTTTTTCTGCAATGCTGAAGGACAGTTTTTAATGTGTTAGAAGTTATATGCACAAAAACTTATGTTAGGACTTCAATAATCAAGATTGTCAGTTTTCAGCTTTCTGAGTCCAGTAATGTTGAAATAGTGATTCTGTTCAAATGAAGTGAAATCAAGCCCAAATCTGCTCAAAAGCTTTTCTCTCTATTAGAGAAAGCTGTTTCATTCAGTATTAAGTGCAAATCTTGCCAAACTGATAGATGCTTATGCCTTATGAAATATAATGTTTTCTGCAATGCTGTAAGACAGTTTTTAATGTGTTAGAAGTTATATGCACAAAAACTTATGTTAGGACTTCAATGATCAAGATTGTCAGTTTACAGCTTTCTGAGTCCAGTAATGTTGAAATAGTGCTGCTGTTCAAATGAAGTGAAATCAAGCCCAAATCTGCTCAAAAGCTTTTCTCTCTATCAGAGTAAGCTGTTTCATTCAGTATTCAGTGCAAATCTTGCCAAACTGAAAGATGTTTAAGCCTTATGAAATACAATGTTTTCTGCAATGCTGTAAGACAGTTTTTAATGTGTTAGAAGTTATATGCACAAAAACTTATGTTAGGACTTCAATGATCAAGATTGTCAGTTTACAGCTTTCTGAGTCCAGTAATGTTGAAATAGTGCTGCTGTTCAAATGAAGTGAAATCAAGCCCAAATCTGCTCAAAAGCTTTTCTCTCTATCAGAGTAAACTGTTTCATTCAGTATTCAGTGCAAATCTTGCCAAACTGAAAGATGTTTATGCCTTATGAAATACAATGTTTTCTGCAATGCTGTAAGACAGTTTTTAATGTGTTAGAAGTTATATGCACAACAACTTATGTTAGGACTTCAATGATCAAGATTGTCAGTTTACAGCTTTCTGAGTCCAGTAATGTTGAAATAGTGCTGCTGTTCAAATGAAGTGAAATCAAGCCCAAATCTGCTCAAAAGCTTTTCTCTCTATCAGAGTAAGCTGTTTCATTCAGTATTAAGTGCAAATCTTGCCAAACTGATAGATGCTTATGCCTTATGAAATACAATGTTTTCTGCAATGCTGAAAGACAGTTTTTAATGTGTTAGAAGTTATATGCACAAAAACTTATGTTAGGACTTCAATGATCAAGATTTTCAGTTTTCAGCTTTCTGAGTCCAGTAATGTTGAAATAGTGATTCTGTTCAAATGAAGTGAAATCAAGCCCAAATCTGCTCAAAAGCTTTTCTCTCTATTAGAGAAAGCTGTTTTATTCAGTATTCAGTGCAAATATTGCCAAACTGATAGATGTTTATGCCTTATGAAATACAATGTTTTCTGCAATGCTGTAAGACAGTTTTTAATGTGTTAGAAGTTATATGCACAAAAACTTATGTTAGGACTTCAATGATCAAGATTTCTGAGTCCAGTAATGTTGAAATAGTGCTGCTGTTCAAATGAAGTGAAAACCAAGCCCAAATCTGCTCAAAAGCTTTTCTCTCTATCAGAGTAAGCTGTTTCATTCAGTATTGAGTGCAAATCTTGCCAAACTGATAGATGCTTATGCCTTATGAAATACAATGTTTTCTGCAATGCTGTAAGACAGTTTTTAATGTGTTAGAAGTTATATGCACAAAAACTAATGTTAGGACTTCAATGATCAAGATTGTCAGTTTACAGCTTTCTGAGTCCAGTAATGTTGAAATAGTGATTCTGTTCAAATGAAGTGAAACCAAGCCCAAATCTGCTCAAAAGCTTTTCTCTCTATCAGAGTAAGCTGTTTCATTCAGTATTAAGTGCAAATCTTGCCAAACTGATAGATGCTTATGCCTTATGAAATACAATGTTTTCTGCAATGCTGTAAGACAGTTTTTAATGTGTTAGAAGTTATATGCACAAAAACTTATGTTAGGACTTCAATGATCAAGATTGTCAGTTTACAGCTTTCTGAGTCCAGTAATGTTGAAATAGTGCTGCTGTTCAAATGAAGTGAAATCAAGCCCAAATCTGCTCAAAAGCTTTTCTCTCAATCAGAGTAAGCTGTTTCATTCATTATTCAGTGCAAATCTTGCCAAACTGAAAGATGTTTAAGCCTTATGAAATACAATGTTTTCTGCAATGCTGTAAGACAGTTTTTAATGTGTTAGAAGTTATATGCACAAAAACTTATGTTAGGACTTCAATGATCAAGATTGTCAGTTTACAGCTTTCTGAGTCCAGTAATGTTGAAATAGTGCTGCTGTTCAAATGAAGTGAAATCAATCCCAAATCTGCTCAAAAGCTTTTCTCTCTATCAGAGTAAGCTGTTTCATTCAGTATTCAGTGCAAATCTTGCCAAACTGATAGATGCTTATGCCTTATGAAATACAATGTTTTCTGCAATGCTGAAAGACAGTTTTTAATGTGTTAGAAGTTATATGCACAAAAACTAATGTTAGGACTTCAAATGATCAAGATTGTCAGTTTACAGCTTTCTGAGTCCAGTAATGTTGAAATAGTGCTGCTGTTCAAATGAAGTGAAATCAAGCCCAAATCTGCTCAAAAGCTTTTCTCTCTATCAGAGTAAGCTGTTTCATTCAGTATTAAGTGCAAATCTTGCCAAATTGATGGATGCTTATGCCTTATGAAATACAATGTTTTCTGCAATGCTGTAAGACAGTTTTTAATGTGTTAGAAGTTATATGCACAAAAACTAATGTTAGGACTTCAATGATCAAGATTGTCAGTTTACAGCTTTCTGAGTCCAGTAATGTTGAAATAGTGATTCTGTTCAAATGAAGTGAAACCAAGCCCAAATCTGCTCAAAAGCTTTTCTCTCTATTAGAGAAAGCTGTTTCATTCAGTATTCAGTGCAAATCTTGCCAAACTGAAAGATGTTTATGCCTTATGAAATACAATGTTTTCTGCAATGCTGTAAGACAGTTTTTAATGTGTTAGAAGTTATATGCACAAAAACTTATGTTAGGACTTCAATGATCAAGATTGTCAGTTTACAGCTTTCTGAGTCCAGTAATGTTGAAATAGTGCTGCTGTTCAAATGAAGTGAAATCAAGTCCAAATCTGCTCAAAAGCTTTTCTCTCTATCAGAGTAAACTGTTTCATTCAGTATTCAGTGCAAATCTTGCCAAACTGAAAGATGTTTATGCCTCATGAAATACAATGTTTTCTGCAATGCTGTAAGACAGTTTTTAATGTGTTAGAAGTTATATGCACAAAAACTTATGATAGGACTTCAATGATCAAGATTGTCAGTTTACAGCTTTCTGAGTCCAGTAATGTTGAAATAGTGCTGCTGTTCAAATGAAGTGAAATCAAGCCTAAATCTGCTCAAAAGCTTTTCTCTCTATCAGAGTAAGCTGTTTCATTCAGTATTAAGTGCAAATCTTGCCAAACTGATAGATGCTTATGCCTTATGAAATACAATGTTTTCTGCAATGCTGAAAGACAGTTTTTAATGTGTTAGAAGTTATATGCACAAAAACTTATGTTAGGACTTCAATGATCAAGATTGTCAGTTTTCAGCTTTCTGAGTCCAGTAATGTTGAAATAGTGATTCTGTTCAAATGAAGTGAAATCAAGCCCAAATCTGCTCAAAAGCTTTTCTCTCTATTAGAGAAAGCTGTTTCATTCAGTATTCAGTGCAAATCTTGCCAAACTGAAAGATGTTTATGCCTTATGAAATACAATGTTTTCTGCAATGCTGTAAGACAGTTTTTAATGTGTTAGAAGTTATATGCACAAAAACTTATGTTAGGACTTCAATGATCAAGATTGTCAGTTTACAGCTTTCTGAGTCCAGTAATGTTGAAATAGTGCTGCTGTTCAAATGAAGTGAAATCAATCCCAAATCTGCTCAAAAGCTTTTCTCTCTATCAGAGTAAGCTGTTTCATTCAGTATTCAGTGCAAATCTTGCCAAACTGATAGATGCTTATGCCTTATGAAATACAATGTTTTCTGCAATGCTGAAAGACAGTTTTTAATGTGTTAGAAGTTATATGCACAAAAACTAATGTTAGGACTTCAAATGATCAAGATTGTCAGTTTACAGCTTTCTGAGTCCAGTAATGTTGAAATAGTGCTGCTGTTCAAATGAAGTGAAATCAAGCCCAAATCTGCTCAAAAGCTTTTCTCTCTATCAGAGTAAGCTGTTTCATTCAGTATTAAGTGCAAATCTTGCCAAATTGATGGATGCTTATGCCTTATGAAATACAATGTTTTCTGCAATGCTGTAAGACAGTTTTTAATGTGTTAGAAGTTATATGCACAAAAACTAATGTTAGGACTTCAATGATCAAGATTGTCAGTTTACAGCTTTCTGAGTCCAGTAATGTTGAAATAGTGATTCTGTTCAAATGAAGTGAAACCAAGCCCAAATCTGCTCAAAAGCTTTTCTCTCTATTAGAGAAAGCTGTTTCATTCAGTATTCAGTGCAAATCTTGCCAAACTGAAAGATGTTTATGCCTTATGAAATACAATGTTTTCTGCAATGCTGTAAGACAGTTTTTAATGTGTTAGAAGTTATATGCACAAAAACTTATGTTAGGACTTCAATGATCAAGATTGTCAGTTTACAGCTTTCTGAGTCCAGTAATGTTGAAATAGTGCTGCTGTTCAAATGAAGTGAAATCAAGTCCAAATCTGCTCAAAAGCTTTTCTCTCTATCAGAGTAAACTGTTTCATTCAGTATTCAGTGCAAATCTTGCCAAACTGAAAGATGTTTATGCCTCATGAAATACAATGTTTTCTGCAATGCTGTAAGACAGTTTTTAATGTGTTAGAAGTTATATGCACAAAAACTTATGATAGGACTTCAATGATCAAGATTGTCAGTTTACAGCTTTCTGAGTCCAGTAATGTTGAAATAGTGCTGCTGTTCAAATGAAGTGAAATCAAGCCTAAATCTGCTCAAAAGCTTTTCTCTCTATCAGAGTAAGCTGTTTCATTCAGTATTAAGTGCAAATCTTGCCAAACTGATAGATGCTTATGCCTTATGAAATACAATGTTTTCTGCAATGCTGAAAGACAGTTTTTAATGTGTTAGAAGTTATATGCACAAAAACTTATGTTAGGACTTCAATGATCAAGATTGTCAGTTTTCAGCTTTCTGAGTCCAGTAATGTTGAAATAGTGATTCTGTTCAAATGAAGTGAAATCAAGCCCAAATCTGCTCAAAAGCTTTTCTCTCTATTAGAGAAAGCTGTTTCATTCAGTATTCAGTGCAAATCTTGCCAAACTGAAAGATGTTTATGCCTTATGAAATACAATGTTTTCTGCAATGCTGTAAGACAGTTTTTAATGTGTTAGAAGTTATATGCACAAAAACTTATGTTAGGACTTCAATGATCAAGATTGTCAGTTTACAGCTTTCTGAGTCCAGTAATGTTGAAATAGTGCTGCTGTTCAAATGAAGTGAAATCAAGCCCAAATCTGCTCAAAAGCTTTTCTCTCTATCAGAGTAAGCTGTTTCATTCAGTATTAAGTGCAAATCTTGCCAAACTGATAGATGCTTATGCCTTATGAAATACAATGTTTTCTGCAATGCTGTAAGACAGTTTTTAATGTGTTAGAAGTTATATGCACAAAAACTAATGTTAGGACTTCAATGATCAAGATTGTCAGTTTACAGCTTTCTGAGTCCAGTAATGTTGAAATAGTGATTCTGTTCAAATGAAGTGAAACCAAGCCCAAATCTGCTCAAAAGCTTTTCTCTCTATCAGAGTAAGCTGTTTCATTCAGTATTAAGTGCAAATCTTGCCAAACTGATAGATGCTTATGCCTTATGAAATACAATGTTTTCTGCAATGCTGTAAGACAGTTTTTAATGTGTTAGAAGTTATATGCACAAAAACTTATGTTAGGACTTCAATGATCAAGATTGTCAGTTTACAGCTTTCTGAGTCCAGTAATGTTGAAATAGTGCTGCTGTTCAAATGAAGTGAAATCAAGACCAAATCTGCTCAAAAGCTTTTCTCTCTATCAGAGTAAGCTGTTTCATTCAGTATTCAGTGCAAATCTTGCCAAACTGAAAGATGTTTAAGCCTTATGAAATACAATGTTTTCTGCAATGCTGTAAGACAGTTTTTAATGTGTTAGAAGTTATATGCACAAAAACTTATGTTAGGACTTCAATGATCAAGATTGTCAGTTTACAGCTTTCTGAGTCCAGTAATGTTGAAATAGTGCTGCTGTTCAAATGAAGTGAAATCAAGCCCAAATCTGCTCAAAAGCTTTTCTCTCTATCAGAGTAAGCTGTTTCATTCAGTATTAAGTGCAAATCTTGGCAAACTGATAGATGCTTATGCCTTATGAAATACAATGTTTTCTGCAATGCTGAAAGACAGTTTTTAATGTGTTAGAAGTTATATGCACAAAAACTAATGTTAGGACTTCAATGATCAAGATTGTCAGTTTACAGATTTCTGAGTCCAGTAATGTTGAAATAGTGCTGCTGTTCAAATGAAGTGAAATCAAGCCCAAATCTGCTCAAAAGCTTTTCTCTCTATCAGAGTAAGCTGTTTCATTCAGTATTAAGTGCAAATCTTGCCAAACTGATAGATGCTTATGCCTTATGAAATACAATGTTTTCTGCAATGCTGAAAGACAGTTTTTAATGTGTTAGAAGTTATATGCACAAAAACTAATGTTAGGACTTCAATGATCAAGATTGTCAGTTTTCAGCTTTCTGAGTCCAGTAATGTTGAAATAGTGATTCTGTTCAAATGAAGTGAAACCAAGCCCAAATCTGCTCAAAAGCTTTTCTCTCTATTAGAGAAAGCTGTTTCATTCAGTATTCAGTGCAAATCTTGCCAAACTGAAAGATGTTTATGCCTTATGAAATACAATGTTTTCTGCAATGCTGTAAGACAGTTTTTAATGTGTTAGAAGTTATATGCACAAAAACTTATGTTAGGACTTCAATGATCAAGATTGTCAGTTTACAGCTTTCTGAGTCCAGTAATGTTGAAATAGTGCTGCTGTTCAAATGAAGTGAAATCAAGCCCAAATCTGCTCAAAAGCTTTTCTCTCTATCAGAGTAAGCTGTTTCATTCAGTATTAAGTGCAAATCTTGCCAAACTGATAGATGCTTATGCCTTATGAAATACAATGTTTTCTGCAATGCTGTAAGACAGTTTTTAATGTGTTAGAAGTTATATGCACAAAAACTTATGTTAGGACTTCAATGATCAAGATTGTCAGTTTACAGCTTTCTGAGTCCAGTAATGTTGAAATAGTGATTCTGTTCAAATGAAGTGAAACCAAGCCCAAATCTGCTCAAAAGCTTTTCTCTCTATCAGAGTAAGCTGTTTCATTCAGTATTAAGTGCAAATCTTGCCAAACTGATAGATGCTTATGCCTTATGAAATACAATGTTTTCTGCAATGCTGTAAGACAGTTTTTAATGTGTTAGAAGTTATATGCACAAAAACTAATGTTAGGACTTCAATGATCAAGATTGTCAGTTTACAGCTTTCTGAGTCCAGTAATGTTGAAATAGTGCTGCTGTTCAAATGAAGTGAAATCAAGCCCAAATCTGCTCAAAAGCTTTTCTCTCTATCAGAGTAAGCTGTTTCATTCAGTATTAAGTGCAAATTTGCCAAACTGATAGATGCTTATGCCTTATGAAATACAATGTTTTTTCTGCAATGCTGAAGGACAGTTTTTAATGTGTTAGAAGTTATATGCACAAAAACTTATGTTAGGACTTCAATAATCAAGATTGTCAGTTTTCAGCTTTCTGAGTCCAGTAATGTTGAAATAGTGATTCTGTTCAAATGAAGTGAAATCAAGCCCAAATCTGCTCAAAAGCTTTTCTCTCTATTAGAGAAAGCTGTTTCATTCAGTATTAAGTGCAAATCTTGCCAAACTGATAGATGCTTATGCCTTATGAAATATAATGTTTTCTGCAATGCTGTAAGACAGTTTTTAATGTGTTAGAAGTTATATGCACAAAAACTTATGTTAGGACTTCAATGATCAAGATTGTCAGTTTACAGCTTTCTGAGTCCAGTAATGTTGAAATAGTGCTGCTGTTCAAATGAAGTGAAATCAAGCCCAAATCTGCTCAAAAGCTTTTCTCTCTATCAGAGTAAGCTGTTTCATTCAGTATTCAGTGCAAATCTTGCCAAACTGAAAGATGTTTAAGCCTTATGAAATACAATGTTTTCTGCAATGCTGTAAGACAGTTTTTAATGTGTTAGAAGTTATATGCACAAAAACTTATGTTAGGACTTCAATGATCAAGATTGTCAGTTTACAGCTTTCTGAGTCCAGTAATGTTGAAATAGTGCTGCTGTTCAAATGAAGTGAAATCAAGCCCAAATCTGCTCAAAAGCTTTTCTCTCTATCAGAGTAAGCTGTTTCATTCAGTATTCAGTGCAAATCTTGCCAAACTGAAAGATGTTTAAGCCTTATGAAATACAATGTTTTCTGCAATGCTGTAAGACAGTTTTTAATGTGTTAGAAGTTATATGCACAAAAACTTATGTTAGGACTTCAATGATCAAGATTGTCAGTTTACAGCTTTCTGAGTCCAGTAATGTTGAAATAGTGCTGCTGTTCAAATGAAGTGAAATCAAGCCCAAATCTGCTCAAAAGCTTTTCTCTCTATTAGAGAAAGCTGTTTTATTCAGTATTCAGTGCAAATCTTGCCAAACTGACAGATGTTTATGCCTTATGAAATACAATGTTTTCTGCAATGCTGTAAGACAGTTTTTAATGTGTTAGAAGTTATATGCACAACAACTTATGTTAGGACTTCAATGATCAAGATTGTCAGTTTACAGCTTTCTGAGTCCAGTAATGTTGAAATAGTGCTGCTGTTCAAATGAAGTGAAATCAAGCCCAAATCTGCTCAAAAGCTTTTCTCTCTATCAGAGTAAGCTGTTTCATTCAGTATTAAGTGCAAATCTTGCCAAACTGATAGATGCTTATGCCTTATGAAATACAATGTTTTTTCTGCAATGCTGAAGGACAGTTTTTAATGTGTTAGAAGTTATATGCACAAAAACTTATGTTAGGACTTCAATAATCAAGATTGTCAGTTTTCAGCTTTCTGAGTCCAGTAATGTTGAAATAGTGATTCTGTTCAAATGAAGTGAAATCAAGCCCAAATCTGCTCAAAAGCTTTTCTCTCTATTAGAGAAAGCTGTTTCATTCAGTATTAAGTGCAAATCTTGCCAAACTGATAGATGCTTATGCCTTATGAAATATAATGTTTTCTGCAATGCTGTAAGACAGTTTTTAATGTGTTAGAAGTTATATGCACAAAAACTTATGTTAGGACTTCAATGATCAAGATTGTCAGTTTACAGCTTTCTGAGTCCAGTAATGTTGAAATAGTGCTGCTGTTCAAATGAAGTGAAATCAAGCCCAAATCTGCTCAAAAGCTTTTCTCTCTATCAGAGTAAGCTGTTTCATTCAGTATTCAGTGCAAATCTTGCCAAACTGAAAGATGTTTAAGCCTTATGAAATACAATGTTTTCTGCAATGCTGTAAGACAGTTTTTAATGTGTTAGAAGTTATATGCACAAAAACTTATGTTAGGACTTCAATGATCAAGATTGTCAGTTTACAGCTTTCTGAGTCCAGTAATGTTGAAATAGTGCTGCTGTTCAAATGAAGTGAAATCAAGCCCAAATCTTCTCAAAAGCTTTTCTCTCTATCAGAGTAAGCTGTTTCATTCAGTATTCAGTGCAAATCTTGCCAAACTGAAAGATGTTTAAGCCTTATGAAATACAATGTTTTCTGCAATGCTGTAAGACAGTTTTTAATGTGTTAGAAGTTATATGCACAAAAACTTATGTTAGGACTTCAATGATCAAGATTGTCAGTTTACAGCTTTCTGAGTCCAGTAATGTTGAAATAGTGCTGCTGTTCAAATGAAGTGAAATCAAGCCCAAATCTGCTCAAAAGCTTTTCTCTCTATTAGAGAAAGCTGTTTTATTCAGTATTCAGTGCAAATCTTGCCAAACTGAAAGATGTTTATGCCTTATGAAATACAATGTTTTCTGCAATGCTGTAAGACAGTTTTTAATGTGTTAGAAGTTATATGCACAACAACTTATGTTAGGACTTCAATGATCAAGATTGTCAGTTTACAGCTTTCTGAGTCCAGTAATGTTGAAATAGTGCTGCTGTTCAAATGAAGTGAAATCAAGCCCAAATCTGCTCAAAAGCTTTTCTCTCTATCAGAGTAAGCTGTTTCATTCAGTATTAAGTGCAAATCTTGCCAAACTGAAAGATGTTTAAGCCTTATGAAATACAATGTTTTCTGCAATGCTGTAAGACAGTTTTTAATGTGTTAGAAGTTATATGCACAAAAACTTATGTTAGGACTTCAATGATCAAGATTGTCAGTTTACAGCTTTCTGAGTCCAGTAATGTTGAAACAGTGCTGCTGTTCAAATGAAGTGAAATCAAGCCCAAATCTGCTCAAAAGCTTTTCTCTCTATCAGAGTAAGCTGTTTCATTCAGTATTAAGTGCAAATCTTGCCAAACTGATAGATGCTTATGCCTTATGAAATACAATGTTTTCTGCAATGCTGTAAGACAGTTTTTAATGTGTTAGAAGTTATATGCACAAAAACTAATGTTAGGACTTCAATGATCAAGATTGTCAGTTTTCAGCTTTCTGAGTCCAGTAATGTTGAAATAGTGATTCTGTTCAAATGAAGTGAAACCAAGCCCAAATCTGCTCAAAAGCTTTTCTCTCTATCAGAGTAAGCTGTTTCATTCAGTATTAAGTGCAAATCTTGCCAAACTGATAGATGCTTATGCCTTATGAAATACAATGTTTTCTGCAATGCTGTAAGACAGTTTTTAATGTGTTAGAAGTTATATGCACAAAAACTAATGTTAGGACTTCAATGATCAAGATTGTCAGTTTACAGCTTTCTGAGTCCAGTAATGTTGAAATAGTGCTGCTGTTCAAATGAAGTGAAACCAAGCCCAAATCTGCTCAAAAGCTTTTCTCTCTATCAGAGTAAGCTGTTTCATTCAGTATTAAGTGCAAATCTTGCCAAACTGATAGATGCTTATGCCTTATGAAATACAATGTTTTTTCTGCAATGCTGAAGGACAGTTTTTAATGTGTTAGAAGTTATATGCACAAAAACTTATGTTAGGACTTCAATGATCAAGATTGTCAGTTTTCAGCTTTCTGAGTCCAGTAATGTTGAAATAGTGATTCTGTTTAAATGAAGTGAAATCAAGCCCAAATCTGCTCAAAAGCTTTTCTCTCTATTAGAGAAAGCTGTTTCATTCAGTATTCAGTGCAAATCTTGCCAAACTGAAAGATGTTTATGCCTTATGAAATACAATGTTTTCTGCAAAGCTGTAAGACAGTTTTTAATGTGTTAGAAGTTATATGCACAAAAACTTATGTTAGGACTTCAATGATCAAGATTGTCAGTTTACAGCTTTCTGAGTCCAGTAATGTTGAAATAGTGCTGCTGTTCAAATGAAGTGAAATCAAGCCCAAATCTGCTCAAAAGCTTTTCTCTCTATTAGAGAAAGCTGTTTCATTCAGTATTCAGTGCAAATCTTGCCAAACTGAAAGATGTTTATGCCTTATGAAATACAATGTTTTCTGCAATGCTGTAAGACAGTTTTTAATGTGTTAGAAGTTATATGCACAAAAACTTATGTTAGGACTTCAATGATCAAGATTGTCAGTTTACAGCTTTCTGAGTCCAGTAATGTTGAAATAGTGATTCTGTTCAAATGAAGTGAAACCAAGCCCAAATCTGCTCAAAAGCTTTTCTCTCTATCAGAGTAAGCTGTTTCATTCAGTATTAAGTGCAAATCTTGCCAAACTGATAGATGTTTATGCCTTATGAAATACAATGTTTTCTGCAATGCTGTAAGACAGTTTTTAATGTGTTAGAAGTTATATGCACAAAAACTTATGTTAGGACTTCAATGATCAAGATTGTCAGTTTACAGCTTTCTGAGTCCAGTAATGTTGAAATAGTGCTGCTGTTCAAATGAAGTGAAATCAAGCCCAAATCTGCTCAAAAGCTTTTCTCTCTATCAGAGTAAGCTGTTTCATTCAGTATTCAGTGCAAATCTTGCCAAACTGAAAGATGTTTATGCCTTATGAAATACAATGTTTTCTGCAATGCTGTAAGACAGTTTTTAATGTGTTAGAAGTTATATGCACAAAAACTTATGTTAGGACTTCAATGATCAAGATTGTCAGTTTACAGCTTTCTGAGTCCAGTAATGTTGAAATAGTGCTGCTGTTCAAATGAAGTGAAATCAAGCCCAAATCTGCTCAAAAGCTTTTCTCTCTATCAGAGTAAGCTGTTTCATTCAGTATTAAGTGCAAATCTCGCCAAACTGATAGATGCTTATGCCTTATGAAATACAATGTTTTCTGCAATGCTGAAAGACAGTTTTTAATGTGTTAGAAGTTATATGCACAAAAACTTATGTTAGGACTTCAATGATCAAGATTGTCAGTTTACAGCTTTCTGAGTCCAGTAATGTTGAAATAGTGCTTTTGTTCAAATGAAGTGAAATCTAGCCCAAATCTGTTCAAAAGTTTTTCTCTCTAATAGAGAAAGCTGTTTCATTCAATATTCAGTGCAAATCTTGCCAAACTGATAGATGCTTATGCCTTATGATATACAATGTTTTCTGCAATGCTGTAAGACAGTTTTTAATGTGTTAGAAGTTATATGCACAAAAACTAATGTTAGGACTTCAATGATCAAGATTGTCAGTTTACAGCTTTCTGAGTCCAGTAATGTTGAAATAGTGATTCTGTTCAAATGAAGTGAAACCAAGCCCAAATCTGCTCAAAAGCTTTTCTCTCTATTAGAGAAAGCTGTTTCATTCAGTATTCAGTGCAAATCTTGCCAAACTGAAAGATGTTTATGCCTTATGAAATACAATGTTTTCTGCAATGCTGTAAGACAGTTTTTAATGTGTTAGAAGTTATATGCACAAAAACTTATGTTAGGACTTCAATGATCAAGATTGTCAGTTTACAGCTTTCTGAGTCCAGTAATGTTGAAATAGTGATTCTGTTCAAATGAAGTGAAACCAAGCCCAAATCTGCTCAAAAGCTTTTCTCTCTATCAGAGTAAGCTGTTTCATTCAGTATTAAGTGCAAATCTTGCCAAACTGATAGATGCTTATGCCTTATGAAATACAATGTTTTCTGCAATGCTGTAAGACAGTTTTTAATGTGTTAGAAGTTATATGCACAAAAACTAATGTTAGGACTTCAATGATCAAGATTGTCAGTTTACAGCTTTCTGAGTCCAGTAATGTTGAAATAGTGATTCTGTTCAAATGAAGTGAAACCAAGCCCAAATCTGCTCAAAAGCTTTTCTCTCTATCAGAGTAAGCTGTTTCATTCAGTATTAAGTGCAAATCTTGCCAAACTGATAGATGCTTATGCCTTATGAAATACAATGTTTTCTGCAATGCTGTAAGACAGTTTTTAATGTGTTAGAAGTTATATGCACAAAAACTTATGTTAGGACTTCAATGATCAAGATTGTCAGTCTACAGCTTTCTGAGTCCAGTAATGTTGAAATAGTGATTCTGTTCAAATGAAGTGAAACCAAGCCCAAATCTGCTCAAAAGCTTTTCTCTCTATCAGAGTAAGCTGTTTCATTCAGTATTAAGTGCAAATCTTGCCAAACTGATAGATGCTTATGCATTATGAAATACAATGTTTTCTGCAATGCTGTAAGACAGTTTTTAATGTGTTAGAAGTTATATGCACAAAAACTAATGTTAGGACTTCAATGATCAAGATTGTCAGTTTACAGCTTTCTGAGTCCAGTAATGTTGAAATAGTGATTCTGTTCAAATGAAGTGAAACCAAGCCCAAATCTGCTCAAAAGCTTTTCTCTCTATTAGAGAAAGCTGTTTCATTCAGTATTCAGTGCAAATCTTGCCAAACTGAAAGATGTTTATGCCTTATGAAATACAATGTTTTCTGCAATGCTGTAAGACAGTTTTTAATGTGTTAGAAGTTATATGCACAAAAACTTATGTTAGGACTTCAATGATCAAGATTGTCAGTTTACAGCTTTCTGAGTCCAGTAATGTTGAAATAGTGATTCTGTTCAAATGAAGTGAAACCAAGCCCAAATCTGCTCAAAAGCTTTTCTCTCTATCAGAGTAAGCTGTTTCATTCAGTATTAAGTGCAAATCTTGCCAAACTGATAGATGCTTATGCCTTATGAAATACAATGTTTTCTGCAATGCTGTAAGACAGTTTTTAATGTGTTAGAAGTTATATGTACAAAAACTTATGTTAGGACTTCAATGATCAAGATTGTCAGTTTACAGCTTTCTGAGTCCAGTAATGTTGAAATAGTGCTGCTGTTCAAATGAAGTGAAATCAAGCCCAAATCTGCTCAAAAGCTTTTCTCTCTATCAGAGTAAGCTGTTTCATTCAGTATTAAGTGCAAATCTTGCCAAACTGATAGATGCTTATGCCTTATGAAATACAATGTTTTCTGCAATGCTGTAAGACAGTTTTTAATGTGTTAGAAGTTATATGTACAAAAACTTATGTTAGGACTTCAATGATCAAGATTGTCAGTTTACAGCTTTCTGAGTCCAGTAATGTTGAAATAGTGCTGCTGTTCAAATGAAGTGAAATCAAGCCCAAATCTGCTCAAAAGCTTTTCTCTCTATCAGAGTAAGCTGTTTCATTCAGTATTAAGTGCAAATCTTGCCAAACTGATAGATGCTTATGCCTTATGAAATACAATGTTTTCTGCAATGCTGAAAGACAGTTTTTAATGTGTTAGAAGTTATATGCACAAAAACTAATGTTAGGACTTCAATGATCAAGATTGTCAGTTTTCAGCTTTCTGAGTCCAGTAATGTTGAAATAGTGATTCTGTTCAAATGAAGTGAAACCAAGCCCAAATCTGCTCAAAAGCTTTTCTCTCTATCAGAGTAAGCTGTTTCATTCAGTATTAAGTGCAAATCTTGCCAAACTGATAGATGCTTATGCCTTAGGAAATACAATTTTTTCTGCAATGCTGTAAGACAGTTTTTAATGTGTTAGAAGTTATATGCACAAAAACTAATGTTAGGACTTCAATGATCAAGATTGTCAGTTTACAGCTTTCTGAGTCCAGTAATGTTGAAATAGTGATTCTGTTCAAATGAAGTGAAACCAAGCCCAAATCTGCTCAAAAGCTTTTCTCTCTATTAGAGAAAGCTGTTTCATTCAGTATTCAGTGCAAATCTTGCCAAACTGAAAGATGTTTATGCCTTATGAAATACAATGTTTTCTGCAATGCTGTAAGACAGTTTTTAATGTGTTAGAAGTTATATGCACAAAAACCTATGTTAGGACTTCAATGATCAAGATTGTCAGTTTACAGCTTTCTGAGTCCAGTAATGTTGAAATAGTGCTGCTGTTCAAATGAAGTGAAATCAAGTCCAAATCTGCTCAAAAGCTTTTCTCTCTATCAGAGTAAACTCTTTCATTCAGTATTAAGTGCAAATCTTGCCAAACTGAAAGATGTTTATGCCTTATGAAATACAATGTTTTCTGCAATGCTGTAAGACAGTTTTTAATGTGTTAGAAGTTATATGCACAAAAACTTATGTTAGGACTTCAATGATCAAGATTGTCAGTTTTCAGCTTTCTGAGTCCAGTAATGTTGAAATAGTGATTCTGTTCAAATGAAGTGAAATCAAGCCCAAATCTGCTCAAAAGCTTTTCTCTCTATTAGAGAAAGCTGTTTCATTCAGTATTCAGTGCAAATCTTGCCAAACTGAAAGATGTTTATGCCTTATGAAATACAATGTTTTCTGCAATGCTGTAAGACAGTTTTTAATGTGTTAGAAGTTATATGCACAAAAACTTATGTTAGGACTTCAATGATCAAGATTGTCAGTTTACAGCTTTCTGAGTCCAGTAATGTTGAAATAGTGCTGCTGTTCAAATGAAGTGAAATCAAGCCCAAATCTGCTCAAAAGCTTTTCTCTCTATCAGAGTAAGCTGTTTCATTCAGTATTAAGTGCAAATCTTGCCAAACTGATAGATGCTTATGCCTTATGAAATACAATGTTTTCTGCAATGCTGTAAGACAGTTTTTAATGTGTTAGAAGTTATATGCACAAAAACTAATGTTAGGACTTCAGTGATCAAGATTGTCAGTTTACAGCTTTCTGAGTCCAGTAATGTTGAAATAGTGATTCTGTTCAAATGAAGTGAAACCAAGCCCAAATCTGCTCAAAAGCTTTTCTCTCTATCAGAGTAAGCTGTTTCATTCAGTATTAAGTGCAAATCTTGCCAAACTGATAGATGCTTATGCCTTATGAAATACAATGTTTTCTGCAATGCTGTAAGACAGTTTTTAATGTGTTAGAAGTTATATGCACAAAAACTTATGTTAGGACTTCAATGATCAAGATTGTCAGTTTACAGCTTTCTGAGTCCAGTAATGTTGAAATAGTGCTGCTGTTCAAATGAAGTGAAATCAAGCCCAAATCTGCTCAAAAGCTTTTCTCTCTATCAGAGTAAGCTGTTTCATTCAGTATTCAGTGCAAATCTTGCCAAACTGAAAGATGTTTAAGCCTTATGAAATACAATGTTTTCTGCAATGCTGTAAGACAGTTTTTAATGTGTTAGAAGTTATATGCACAAAAACTTATGTTAGGACTTCAATGATCAAGATTGTCAGTTTACAGCTTTCTGAGTCCAGTAATGTTGAAATAGTGCTGCTGTTCAAATGAAGTGAAATCAAGCCCAAATCTGCTCAAAAGCTTTTCTCTCTATCAGAGTAAGCTGTTTCATTCAGTATTAAGTGCAAATCTTGCCAAACTGATAGATGCTTATGCCTTATGAAATACAATGTTTTCTGCAATGCTGAAAGACAGTTTTTAATGTGTTAGAAGTTATATGCACAAAAACTAATGTTAGGACTTCAATGATCAAGATTGTCAGTTTACAGCTTTCTGAGTCCAGTAATGTTGAAATAGTGCTGCTGTTCAAATGAAGTGAAATCAAGCCCAAATCTGCTCAAAAGCTTTTCTCTCTATCAGAGTAAGCTGTTTCATTCAGTATTAAGTGCAAATCTTGCCAAACTGATAGATGCTTATGCCTTATGAAATACAATGTTTTCTGCAATGCTGAAAGACAGTTTTTAATGTGTTAGAAGTTATATGCACAAAAACTAATGTTAGGACTTCAATGATCAAGATTGTCAGTTTTCAGCTTTCTGAGTCCAGTAATGTTGAAATAGTGATTCTGTTCAAATGAAGTGAAACCAAGCCCAAATCTGCTCAAAAGCTTTTCTCTCTATCAGAGTAAGCTGTTTCATTCAGTATTAAGTGCAAATCTTGCCAAACTGATAGATGCTTATGCCTTAGGAAATACAATGTTTTCTGCAATGCTGTAAGACAGTTTTTAATGTGTTAGAAGTTATATGCACAAAAACTTATGTTAGAGCTCCAATGCTCAGGTTTGTCAGTTCACAGCATTCTGAGATCACTAATGCTGAAATAGTGTGTCTGTTGAAATTAAGTGGAAACAAGCCCAAATATGCTAAAAACCATGTCTCTCAGTTAGAGAATGTTGCTTCATTCCATGTTAAATACAAATCTTTCCAAAATGAAAGATGCCTCTGTCGTGTGAATAGAAATGCTTATCACATTGAAAACTGTCTTTCTGTCTTGCAAAAGCATTTTTAATCACAAGATAGAGTCATCTATCATTTTGGCAAGATTTGTATTTAACATGGAATGAAGCAACATTCTCTAACTGAGAGAGATGGTTTTTGGCATATTTGGGCTTGTTTCCACTTCATTTCAACAGAAACACTATTTCAGCATTAGTGATCTCAGAATGCTGTGAACTGACAAACCTGAGCATTGAAGCTCTAACATAGTTTATGTGCATAGGAATTCTAACAAATTAAAAACTGTCTTTCTGTCTTGCAAAAAGCATTTCTATTCACAAGATGGAGGCATCTTACATTTTGGCAAGATTTGTATTTAACATGGAATGAAGCAACATTCTATAACTGAGAAAGATGGTTTTTAGCATATTTGGGCTTGTTTCCACTTCATTTCAACAGAAACGCTATTTCAGCATTAGTGATCTCAGAATGCTGTGAACTGACAAAACTGAGCATTGAGGCTCTAACCTAAGTTTATGTGCACAGGAATTCTAACACATTAAAAACTGTCTTTCTGTCTTGCAAAAAGCATTTCTATTCACAAGATGGAGGCATCTTTCATTTTGGCAAGATTTGTATTTAACATGGAATGAAGCAACATTCTCTGACTGAGAGAGATGGTTTTTAGCATATTTGGGCTTGTTTCCACTTCATTTCAACAGAAACACTATTTCAGCATTAGTGATCTCAGAATGCTGTGAACTGACAAACCTGAGCATTGAGGCTCTAACACAAGTTTATGTGCATAGGAATTCTAACACATTGAAAACTGTCTTTCTGTCTTGCAAAAGCATTTCTAATCACAAGACAGAGTCATCTATCATTTTGGCAAGATTTGTATTTAACATGGAATGAAGCAACATTCTCTAACTGAGAGAGATGGTTTTTGGCATATTTGGGCTTGTTTCCACTTCATTTCAACAGAAACACTATTTCAGCATTAGTGATCTCAGAATGCTTTTTGCAAGACAGAAAGACAGTTTTTAATGTGTTAGAATTCCTATGCACATAAACTTATGTTAGAGCCTCAATGCTCAGGTTTGTCAAGTCACAGCATTCTGAGATCACTAATGCTGAAATAGTGTGTCTGTTGAAATGAAGTGGAAACAAGCCCAAATATGCTAAAAACCATGTCTCCCAGTTAGAGAATGTTGCTTCATTCCATGTTAAACACAAATCTTGACAAAATGAAAGATTCCTCTGTCTTGTGAATTGAAATGCTTTTTGCAAGCAGTGATGGGAATAACGGCGTTATAAATAACGGCGTTACTAACGGCATTACTTTTTCCAGTAACGAGTAATCTAATTGATTACTCTTCTCATCTTAATAACGCCGTTACCGTTACTGCCAAAAAATGCGGCGCGTTACTATAACTGATGATGAAGCTGTTTTTTTTTTTTTCATCAGACCAACTAGATCTCTGAGCGAGAGGCAAATACTTTTTTTTACTGTTCTTCCTTGGTTAGTGGGCAGAGCACGAGACAAGCGCATAAATGCTGACGATTGGCTGAGGTAGAGTAAAATTTCATTGTAAGCCAATCAGAGGTAGAGTTGGGCGGGTGTTCCAAAAGCACGCATAGTAGTGATGGGAATTCGGCTCTTTTGACTCAGCTCACTGAAAAGAGCCGGCTCTTTGGCTCATAAACGGCTCTTTAAATGACTTTGACTATAATATTTCAATTTTTATTACATAATTATTTAATTTCTATAGGCTAAATTTGAAAAAATAGAGTTGGCTCTTCAGATATGCGAGCCAGCTCCCGAAGTGCAACTAAAAAGTTAAAAAGGCTCTTAGAGTCGGCTCATTCGCGAATCGCGAACGACTCATCAAAAGCTCATTCGCGAACGAGTCGATCCATCATCACTAACGCTCATTCACGAACGACCCATCATCGGACAGGACAGGACACACAACGAACAACACAAGCCAGTCAGTCAACGAGAGACAGGTATGGCGACGAGCCCAAATAATCCAAAAGTAGCCTTCTCTAAATGGAAGTATATACATTACTTTTTCCTTCAAGAAATTAAAGAAACAATAAAAGGAAATATCAAAAGTTCCCAAAAATCTATCGTGTTATTTGCATTGATCCACTATATAAACATAATATCTACATACATGCCACTTGATTGGAGGCTAGTCTCACTTTGTCCCACAGCAACTTTTTTTTTTAGATGTGTGTACAATGTTTCATGTTTCTGTTAATAATGTATTGTATTAAGTGTCCATTTCATTATAATATTCAGATTTATCATAAATAATTGAACATGCACATGTATTTTAAGTTCCTTTAAAGAGGGGTAGAGGTGGGGTCACGTTTGAGCATTTAAAATTTAATTTTACTTGAAAGTAACGCAATAGTTACTTTCTTAAGTAACTAGTTACTTTAAAAATTTGTAACTGAGTTACTAATTTAGTTACTTTTTGGAAGAAGTAACTAGTAACTGTAACTAATTACTTTTTAAAAGTAACTTGCCCAACACTGTTTGCAAGACAGAAAGAAAGTATTCAATGTGTTAGAATGCCTATGCACATAAACTCATGTTAGAGCCTCAATGCTCAGGTTTGTCAGTTCACAGCATTCTGAGATCACTAATGCTGAAATAGTGTTTCTGTTGAAATGAAGTGGAACAAGCCCAAATATGCTAAAAACCATCTTTGTCAGTTAGAGAATGTTGCTTCATTCCATGTTAAATACAAATCTTGCCTAAATTAAAGATGCCTCTGTCTTATGAATTGAAATGTTCTTAGCAATGCAGAGAGACAGGTTTTAATGTGTTAGAATTCCTATGCACATAAACTATGTCAGAGCTTCAATGCTCAGGTTTGTCAATTCATAGCATTCTGAGAACACTAATGCTGAAATACTGTTTTTGTTTAAATGAAGTGAAATATGTTAACTTATGTTACAGCTTCAGTGCTCAGTATTCTCAGTTCAGAGCTTCTGAGAGCACTAATGGTTAGTTAGTGGTTCTGGTCAAAAGAAGCTAAAACAAGCCCACATGTGCAATACAGTGTCTCTCTGTGTGAGAGAATGTTGCTTTTTACAATGTTCAGTGCAAAACTTGCCAACATGAAAGATGTTTCTGATGTATGAACTAAAGTGGTTTTTTTTGCAATGCAGAAACACAGTTTTTAATGTGTTAGATGTGATATGCACATAAAATTATGTTACAGCTTCAGTGCTCGGGATTCTCAGTTCAGATCTTCTGAGAGCACTAATGCTTAGTGTTAGGTGTTGTGGTGAAAAGAAGATAAAACAAGCCCACATATGCAATACAGCTTCTCTCTCAGTGAGAGAATGTAGCTTTTTACATTGTTAACTGCAAAATTTGCCAACATGAAAAATCTCTCAGAGTAATGAACTAATGTGTTTTTTGCAATGCAGAAACAGTTTTTAATGTGTTAGACATTCTATGCACATAAAATTATGTTACAGCTTCAGTGCTCAGTATTCTCAGTTCAGAGCTTCTGAGAGCACTAATGGTTAGTTAGTGGTTCTGGTTTTCTGGTGAAAAGAAGCCCACATATGCAATTCAGCTTCTCTCTCAGTGAGAGAATGTTTCTTTTTACTATGTTCAGTGCAAAACTTGCCAACATGAAAGATGTTTCTGACTATGAACTAATGTGTTTTTTGCATTGCAGAAACACAGTTTTTAATATGTTAGACGTTCTATGCACATTAACTTATGTTACAGCTTCAGTGCATCAAGATTGTCAGTATAGAGTTTCTGAGAGCACTAATGTTTAGTTAGTGGTTCTGGTCAAAGGAAGCTAAAAGAAGCCCACATATGCAATACAGCGTCTCTCTGTGTGAGAGAATGTTGCTTTTTACAATGTTCAGTGCAAAACTTGCCAACATGAAAGATGTGAAAAGAAGCCCACATATGCAATTCAGCTTCTCTCTCAGTGAGAGAATGTTTCTTTTTATTATGTTAACTGCAAAACTTGCCAACATGAAAGATCTCTCTGACTAATGAACTAATGTGCTTTTTGCAATGCAGAAACACAGTTTTTAATGTGTTAGATGTTCCATGCAAATTAACTTATGTTACAGCTTCTGTGCACAGGATTGTCAGTATAAAGGTCCTGAGAGCACTAATGTTTACTAAGTGGTTCTGGTGAAACGAAGCTAAAACAAGCCCACATATGCACTACAGCTTATCTCTCAGTGACAGAATGTAACTTTTTACAATGTTAACTGCAAAACTTGCCAACATGAAAGATGTTTCTGACTTATGAACTATAGGGTTTTTTTTTTTTTTTTTTTTTTGCATTGCATTGCATTGCATTGCAGAAACACAGTTTTCAATTTGTTAGACGTTCTATGCACATTAACTTATGTTACAGCTTCAGTTATCAGGATTCTCAGTTCAGAACTTCTGAGAGCACTAATATTTATTTAGTGGTTCTGGTCAAAAAAAGCTAAAACAGGCCCACATATGCAATACAGCTTCTCCTTCACTGAATGTAGCTTTTTACAATGTTAACTGCATAACTTGCCAACATGAAAGATCTCTCTGACTAATGAACTAATGTGCTTTTTGCAATGCAGAAACACAGTTTTTAATGTGTTAGATGTTCCATGCAAATTAACTTATGTTACAGCTTCTGTGCACAGGATTGTCAGTATAAAGGTCCTGAGAGCACTAATGTTTACTAAGTGGTTCTGGTGAAGCGAAGCTAAAACAAGCCCACATATGCACTACAGCTTATCTCTCAGTGAGAGAATGTAGCTTTTTACAATGTTAAATGCAAAACTTGCCAACATGAAATATATCTCTAACTAATGACTAATTATCTAATGTGTTTTTTGCAATGCAGAAACACAGTTTGTAATGTGTTAGACGTTCTACGCATGTTACAATGTTCCATGCAAATGAACTTATGTTACAGCTTCAGTGCACAGGATTGTCAGTATAGAGATTCTGAGATCACTAATGTTTAGTTAGAGGTTCTGGTGAAAAGAAGCTAAAACAAATTCACATATGCAATACAGCTTTTGTCTCAGTGAGAGAATGTAGCTTTTTACAATGTTAACTGCAAAACTTGCCAACATGAAATATATCTCTAACTAATGACTAATGATCTAATGTGTTTTTTGCAATGCAGAAACACAGTTTGTGATGAGTTACATGTTTTTATGCACATAAACTTATGTCACAGCTTCAGTGCTCAGGATTGTTAGTATAGAGCTTCTGAGAGCACTAATGTTTAGTTAGTGGTTCTGGTCTAAAGAAGCTAAAACAAGCCAAGACATGCAATACATCTTCTTTCTCAGTGAGATAATGTTGCTTTTTATAATGTTAACTGCAAAACTTGACAACATGAAAGATCTATCTAACTAATGATCTAATGTGTTTTTTTGCAATGCAGAAACACAGTTTTTAATCAGTTACATGTTTTATGCACATAAACTTAAGTCACAGCTTCAGTGGTCAGGATTGTCAGTATAGAGCTTCTGAAAGCACTAATGTTTAGTTAGTGGTTCCGGTCAAAAGAAGCTAAAACAAGCCAAGAAATGCAATACAGCTTCTTTCTCAGAGAGATAATGTTGCTTTTTACAATGTTAACTGCAAAACTTGGCAACATGAAAGATCTATCTAACTAATGATCTAATGTGTTTTTTTGCAATGCAGAAACACAGTTTTTAATCAGTGTAGTGTATTTTTGTCTGCCATGCATCTGAGGAATCACGCAGTCTCGGGGTTTTGTTTCCAGAAGATAGACTTTATTTCAGAGAGAAGCAAAGCCGAGATCCTCTTTATGAGAAGATCACCCGAATGCTAGGTAGCATCTCATTATATACCCTATACAGGGTGTTTGCAAATAGTCAGACTTTTCCTTATGCGTGCGATTTTGATACCTCCCTTGGGAGAAGGAGCCCCCTACTTTTTTTGGTATAAACAAAGGCCCTTTCTGTATGTCTGACCATATGTTTCTCATCAGTTCTGTACATTCCAGCACGTAGGCATATTCCTTTCTATCCTTTACCTATAGGATTATAATGGAAAAACAACTAGCAACAAAAATGGATAGATTCACATTGATTATTCTTGAATGATTAAAATCTTATTAATAAAAATCTTCCACACATTCTTCCCTTTGAGACTTAATAAGTTTCACATTTGATTATTCTTTTCCAGAGTGCTACTCCACAATCCAGTCATATTAGTTACACTACCTAGTGACTTATGTATTAAGTGACTAGATTATGAAATTCCACTCTGAGGGATTACTGGACCAAACATCTCTCTCCTAATTTGACAAGAAGGGAGTACAAGATCCAGTCTCCCTAATTCCTTCTTTAATAGTACACGTTATAAGCATGAACATGTAATTGGTTCAGCATTTGCCTGGTTATCACAGTTATGTATAAAAGGCATAAAAATACATAAATCACATCACACATTGAATATCACAATATTATAATAGTTGGTCTTCGGCTCAGATACCTTGTGTATTGTAGAGAGCCTTTTCGGTTACCCTCAAAAATCTATTTCCCATCATCTTGACATCTTTGGATTTAATTTGCTTAGCTGTGGCTTTGACTAGTGCCCTCAATATAGGAAGTATACAGTAAAATAGTAAATCTCCTGTCAATCATGCAATTCCTAAAAACTTTCCCAATTTAGTTATAAACTATGCTCCAAACTTTAAATCAAACCAGTCTTACATTTTATTATCTTTTCCAACATTTTCTTTATCTACCATTCTTAGCCTTTTCAATTTGATCAGTACTTCATTAAATGCTCCCTTCTATAAATACAGCATTGTCCCCCAAACATAACACATACTTTTCCTTCTTCAATTTTCAAATAATATAGAGCTTTTCTACTTTGCTTTTTTCATTCTATTGGTTTCATTCAGTTGCTCTATTTTCCCTTCAAATCTTCCTACATCCGTTTCCCTTCTTATAATAACCTTCAAATTCTTCATCTTCCATTACTTGACATTCTCTTTCAACTTTTTCTTTTCTATTTCTTGGCTCATATCTGCTCCCAAGTATTTTGATCTCAGTAGCAGTCCCATCACTCTCTCATTCCATCTTCACCAGGGAGACTCTTTGCGAGTCGTTGCAATGGTCTTTCCCTCGTTGGCAAAGGTGGGTCATTACTAGTACGCCCTTCATCCATCACTTCATGCTGTGTGGAGTTGTTGAATCTGGTTGGCGTATTTTAAGGTTAGAAATGTGAACTCAGGTGTCACTTTGTAAACGTTTTGCTGATTAATGCAAGGCTCTCCCTTGAGATCATAACTGCTCCCTCACTTGTTCTCTTTGATGGAGCGAAGCATTCCTTGGCCTTACTAGAACTGCTGTCACCTGTAAATGGAAAACTTCAGAGTTTTTTGTTAGTGATATCAAGCATGCTAATTTGTTCATCTTGCTAGTCTTCCTTCTTGGTGTGACCTGTGGAAATGTAATGTGGGTTGAGGGCTGTCTTGGCCCCTTTTGGAGCTTTCACAATTCCAGTGCTGTCTTTACAATAAGAAAAGGGTGAATACCCATTTTTTATAATATAACAAAGAATTTGGTTTTACTCCGTTTTCGTCATCCTTACTATTTTTCAATTCATTTGAATTTTATTCTCAACAATTTGCTTATTCAGTTATATCTTTGTTTTGTAAACTGAGTTCCACTATATCACTGGACAATTTATCTAGTCCTATCTTGCTCAGTAGCATAGGCCTTTTGACCTGGAAAACACTCAACCCACTTTATTTATTTAACAGTCAGAAAGACAATATTTCATCCTTTTGACACAATCAGCTCCATCATGATATGCTAAAAAGAAAGTTAGATGTGGGGTGGACAGAGCAAGCTTGCTTTGCTCTGCCTTCCCATGTTATACGCTGCGCATGTGTGGCACTGTTTTTCTTTCTGCCACAACAAAGACCTAGGTACTGACCAGGAAACTTAACCAATTTCATCCATGGTCATTATTTTACTAGGCATAAGTTTGCCCTGTGGGCCCACATTCAAATTTGTATACAGCTGTTTTGGCAAATTGATTGAATTGCCTCAGTGTCTCGTCAGACACTATCTTTCATGCCATACAACACCATCATTCATACTTTTTCACACACTTTCACTCCCCTTTTTTTTTTCCAGAATGTCAGCTGATTGTGAACTAAATTATTTTAGCTGTTGAATGGCACATTTTGTGTAGGATAACATGAACCTTTGATGTTAGACTCTACTTAGAGTAGACCTGGTATCATTCCACATAGTTTCTAGATGTCATGCAACTTATGGCATTATCAGTCGCCATAAAGTTTAGTGTAACACAGCTGTATAAACCTCTTTTTCTTTCTTTCCTTCTTTCTTCAAAATTGATTTGTTTAGAATTTTAGGCCTAGGCATTGGGCATTTGAGAGAGCCAATTATCATTTCTCAAATGTCATGTATTTGTCTAATTTAAAGTTTATTCAAATACATTTTTGTTATTGCTCACGAGCAACTCTGATAGGAGGATTGGAGATCTCTGCATAATCTAGGATCCATGGCCATCAACATTTCCATCTTGTTATCCCCAGTGATGACAGTATATGTGATTTCATGATTTTGGAAATCATTTTTTATTCATTATTATTTTATTCAGTTTTACCTTAGAAAATTACCTTTAAACAAAATGCAGTGACCAGTATTTCTATTTTCTCAACAATATATATATTTTTCTATTGTTCATTTAGATATCCTTTTTTTCAATTTTTCCTTTTCCCCAAAAATGGGTTCAGCATTGTTTTCAAATATTCAGTTGTGCTTTTCCCCAATTGGTTAATGAAATAGGCCTTACTATGTCAAATCCAGCTCCATGTTTATCTGATTGGTGAGTCAAGTGCTCACTTCTGCCTGTCAAAATTATTATTTTTCTTTTTTTTTTCTTTAAGACATAAGGCGGGACTGGAACCTATTGGAAAGCAGATTGAGAAAGTTAGTTAAAACACTGAATTTAAAGAAATGCTGTGAGACCAGTGAATAACGTACTTGGTTATGAACGTAACCTCGGTTCCCTGAGATACGGAACGAGTACTGCGTATGGGGAAAAGCTCCTTTTTCCTCGATACTGAAGCCTTTTTTCAATAAAGCAGTGCAACTGCACTGCCATTGGTTTAATCTGTAAACTTTTTTTAAACCAATGACAGCGCTGCGTAGCTGCGCGAGCCTGTGGTGATGCTGCACGCCAAAGCCTGCCAAAATGGGCGGGGCGAATGGCTATATAAGCAGGCAATCGCCAGAGGAAATCAGGTCATACGACTGAAGCGACAACACTGAACCCGCAGCCTCGTGGCACGGCATATAACGCAGTACTCATTCCGTATCTCAGGGAACCGAGGTTACGTTCGTAACCGAGTATGTTCCCTTTCGATACTTCACTCATACTGCGTATGGGGAACGAATTCAACCGCGCTGTGCCACGGTAGGGAACGACAAGACTTAACTTGAACACCCTGGGGTCCAGAGGATAAGTGAGAGGGCCGGAGCCATCGAACCCTTGACGCTACACTGCTAAGAGGGAGCTAGCTCCCTGGAGGGGGTATGATGACAGAGTCTGCTAGAGGCCGTCGTATCAAACCGAAAGAACCCGAGCATGCAAGGTCGGGATATCCAAGTTATAGAACCTGACAAAAGTGGACGGCGAGGACCAGCCGGCCGCCTCACAGATGTCCTTGATAGAGACACCACTAGACCAGGCCCATGAAGAGGCCATCCCTCTAGTAGAGTGGGCTCTAACTCCTATGGGGCACTCAAGGCCCATAGAGGAGTAACATAGAGCGATAGCTTCAACTATCCAACGCGAGAGGTGTTGCTTTGAGACCGAAGACCCTTTGGTGCGGCCACCAAAGCAGACAAAAAGCTGGTCAGATTGCCTGAAAGGCTGCGAGTGCTCAATGTAAATCCTCAAAGCCCTCACTGGGCAGAGTAAATCCAGCTCTCGCTCACCTGACAACGGAGGCAGAGCTGAGAGGGAAATTACCTGTGCTCTGAATGGCGTCGAGAGCACTTTAGGTACGTAGCCATGCCTGGGTTTTAAAATGACCTTAGAGTCATTGGGCCCAAACTCAAGGCATGCAGGGCTCACCGAGAGGGCCTGCAAATCGCCAACATGCTTGACCGATGCTAGAGCAAGTAGCAGAGCGGTTTTGAGGGTTAGGGGCCGAAGGTCAGCTGACCGCAGCGGTTCAAAGGGAGGTCCTTTGAGTGCTCCAAGGACCGTGTGAAGGTCCCAAGTGGGAACGGTGAGAGGACGTGGGGGCTTCAACCGCCTAGCACCTCTCAGGAAACGCACAATGAGGCTGTTTCGACCCACTGATTGGCCAGCAATAGGAGCATGAAATGCTGCAATGGCTGCTACGTAAACCTTGAGTGTGGAAGGGGTGAGACCCTTTTCTAGATGCTCCTGGAGAAATGACAGTATCGGAGATACATCACACTCAACAGGGTCTTTGTTTTGTGCTAAGCACCAGTCAACAAAGACTGACCATTTTTGGGCATAGAGGCGTCTTGTAGACGGGGCTCTTGCCTGAGCAATGGTGTGTAGCACGTCCCCGGGGAGGCTCAGAGGCTCCCATCGAGGGACCATACATGCAGAGCCCAGAGTTCTGGCTGTGGATGCCAGATTGTCCTGTTCGCCTGAGAGAGGAGGTCCCGCCTCAGGGGGATCGGCCATGGGGCTTTCATGGAAAGCCTGAAAAGCTCCGAGGACCAAACTTGGGTCCTCCAGAGTGGGGCCACTAGGAGGACTCTGTGTCTGTCTTCCCTGACTCGTCTGATGACCTGAGGGATCAGAGCGATCGGGGGAAAAGCATAAAGAAGGAGGCTGGGCCAGTTGTGGGCCAGCGCATCTGTTTCCTTTGAAAAATAAGTTGGGCAATGAGAGTTGCTTTCTGAGGTGAAGAGGTCGACCTCTGCCTTCCCGAAAATCTCCCAGATTTTGAGAACCGTCTGGGGATGGAGCATCCACTCGTCCGAGGGGACATTGCTCCGTGAAAGCATGTCTGCTCCTAGATTCGTCTTGCCAGGTATGTGTGTCGCCTTGAGCGATCGCAACCTGGGTAATGCCCATTCCAAGAGGCGCTTTGCCAGTGCCCAGAGGCGGCTGGACGAAAGGCCGCCTTGGTGATTTATGTAGGACACCACTGTCATGCTGTCCGACTGGACTAGGATGTGGCGCCCTTCCAGGATTGCCTGAAAGGATTGAAGGGCTCGTTCTACTGCCAGCATCTCGAGGCAGTTGATATGGAGATGGCTTTCTTCGTGTGACCACGAGCCGAAGGCTGGTCTGCCCTCGCACAGAGCACCCCAACCCAGGTTGGACGCATCTGTTGAGAGCACCATCCTTCTGGAAACCGCCTGTAGGGGTACTCCATGACTGAACCAAACAGGGTTCATCCAAGGCTCCAGGGCTGCTAGACAGGCCTGGTTGACCCTGATGCGAAAGCGGCCGTGCCGCCAAGCATGAGGTGGGACCTGGAGTTTCAGCCAGTACTGCAAGGGCCGCATTCGTAGGAGGCCGAGCTGTAAAACTGAACCAGTCCTCGGGGCAAATCTGCGTGAGGATCTGCTTCAGTGTCAACATCTTGAACTTCCGTTTCATGAGGGAAAGGTTCAGGTGTCTGAGGTCTAAGATGGGTCTGAGACCGCCATCTTTCTTGGGGACAAGGAAATAACGGCTGTAGAACCCCGATCCGCTTTCTGAGGGAGGAACTATCTCTATGGCTCCCTTCCTTAACAGCGTCATCACTTCGGTGCGGAGGACCTGAGCGTCGTCCGGCTCTACCGAGGTGGGAATCACTCCGCGAAAACGCGGGGGTCTTCGGGCGAACTGCAGTGAGTAGCCGTGTTTTATTATCCTCAACACCCACTTGGACACTCCGGGGATGGCCTGCCAGGCCTCGGCCCGCGAGACAAGGGGCTGGATAGTGTCGGATGGCAGACCGCTGATTAGGGGCCTGAACACTGACGAGTGTGGAAGAGGAAAACTGCTCTCTTTTTGAAAATGTGAAATATTTATTGTGTTCGCCATAACAACGGCGCTTTGCGTGGACGCAACAACGGTGGGCCCAGGTCGCACAGCAGACAGGCGAGAGAGCTTCTGGGGTTGTCCGGCCGCGGCGGGACTTTACCCCTTCCTCTTTCTTCCCCAACGATCAGGAGGATTTAGAGGGCGTCGGGTCCAGCGCAATCCTTTGCCGGGGGCCCTGACATCTAGGCGGTTTAGCGCGCGCCACGACTTTGTCAGCTCATCATAAACCTCAGGGAAGAACAGGGGAGATCGCTGGTGGGGGGCCTGGCGGCGTCCTGGCAGGTACCACTCGTCCAGCCTGCTGCATGTCGGCTCTTCAGGGGGGGCCCACTCCAGATGGAGTTCCTCAACGGCCTTGGAGAGGATGCGGATAAGCTCGGCATCCATCCCAGCTCTGGCGTCGATGGGCTCCAGCGACGGCAAGTGGGTGGGGTCAGAATCGCCGGCCCAGTCCTCCGTTTCAGAAGCCGCGAGTCCTCCGATCCTCCGAAAGAGACGAGGTCGCTCGCTTCAGCCGAGGGACGCTGCTCTGGGCATGAGAAAAGGACAGGGGACGGCTCTCTCATTGGAGAGGGTGAGGCACGCGGGCGCTGAGCCGGCGTGAGCTCACCCAAATCCGGGCGCTGAGCCCCTCTTCCCCGCTGTCTTTTCCTGGCCGGCTCGCGGGAGGAAAAAGATGGGAGGGCGCGAGGGGCGGGATTGCTTTCATTAAAGAAAGCAATCCGCGAGCGCAGAGAGGCGAGACTCATGCTCTCACAAAAGCAGCATGAAGTCTCAGTGAGTGCAGCCTCAGCATGGGGTTTACCCAGGCAGAAAACACACTCACCATGGCCGTCGTCATCATGCAGAGGGGCTCTGCATGTGCCACAGCTGTGGCGTGGCATGGCCGTCGCCGTTAAAACGGCGTTAGAAACGCTCTTTTAGAGCGGTGAAAACCGCTGGAAAAAGCTCTTTTACGATCGCCGGATGGCGGCAGGAGATCGCTGAGAAGCGGCCGGAAGCGGGAAGCGGGCGGCCCGAGATCGGCGCTGAGAGCGGCTGTCTGCGAGAACGCCGGTGCTGCAGGCGGTCGGCGGTCTCAGCTGGTCCGCTGCGGTGCCTCTTCGACGGCGAGAGCTCATTCCAGGCGAAGGCGTTCAGCAGAGATCCAGCGAAGTGAAGTCGTCGCTGAAGGAGTAAGATCTGATTTCCTCTGGCGATTGCCTGCTTATAAAGCCATTCGCCCCGCCCATTTTGGCAGGCTTTGGCGCGCTGCATCGCCACAGGCTCGCGCAGCTACGCAGCGCTGTCATTGGTTTAAAAAAGTTTACAGATTAAACCAATGGCAGTGCAGTTGCACTGCGTTATTGAAAAAAGGCTTCAGTATCGAGGAAAAAGGAGCTTTTCCCCATACGCAGTATGAGTGAAGTATCGAAAGGGAATCAAGATTAAAACATAGTAAATAAGATAATGAAATAAAATAGTTTAAATTTGAAGCAGTCTCTATAGTGTTCATTGTATATTCAGCACCTTTGCACAGAAGGGATGGAAGTCCTTCTGGATAGATCATCAGCCTGCGCTGTTGTACTGGGTCATCAGTATGTGATGGCACTCAAAGACCTGATGTTGTGGCGTACGGTCTCCGTTGTTTCTCTGCTTCTTCTCAGTCTGGCTTTTGGTTGCTTTCTGCCAGAGTTTTGCATTTCATAATGTTCTTTTCAACCTCAGGAAAAGTCTCAAGTGAAAGTTTAACCTTTTCCTGCTTTAATTCAGTCTTTCTCCTTGCTGAAGTGTGTTCTTCTCTTTCTGGAGGGTATAGCGTCCATCAGCCCCTCCCTCTTCTTCTCTCTGCAGCTGTGTTTGCTGCTTTGCCATTTCTCTACAGACTCCAGTTCATTGCTCCCCTTTGTCAAGGCACTGTTCCAGAAGTAATCTGAAGTTTGAACACTCAGAGACTGCATTAATCAAATGTGCCTATGTAACCTCTGACCAAATTGTTTCTGAGCAGTCAGCTATTTTTCTAATTTTCACTTTTCAACCTCTTCTGTCAGTGGTCCCTTAATAAAAACAAAATCATCTGGTTGAAAGCAGCAGTTCTCTTATTCTTTGTTAGTAAATCAAGTTCTTTATTTGCTGGAAAATAGCAAGCATTTTTTTTTCTTCTTTGCAAGATGCAGAAATCAGCTACCTTTATTATCTAAGTATACTGCAATAAAACAAAATAAACCTTTCTTTTATAACAGCATGACATGCGTATGGTAAAATAAAGACTTCGATCATCATTTTTCTTCTCATATTTGCATACAATCATATTTGCATACATGATTCAGAATAATCTGGTATTGGTGAATTAATGTTTCCTAACCAACATAAAATAATTCCTATTATTGTAAATAAAATAATAAAATTTAATTCTTTAAGCAACTAGTTCCCTTCCTATTGTAACATGCCTATGACTTTTGTATCAAAATGTCTATTAACTTGGTCACCCAATCTTGCTTTCATTCCACATTGCACAAGTTATTTATTTCATTTTTTACATTTACACAAGCCCAATCTCTGAAACTCTGTAATGGATTAACTTTCATACTGTGTCCCAGGGATAACAAGATACAAATTTTAGATGTCCTCACATATTAGATATAAAGTTTTAAGCACGTGCATCTTTTAAATTCATATATTAAGGCAAGTTATTAAATAATAAATGCATATCTTATTTTAATTAATATATTATTTTTATATTCTGCACAGTCCATTTCTTGGAACATTTTTATTTATTTTTAATTTTTTTCTCTAAAACAACATTCATACAGTTAACTTTATTGTTTTAGGCCTCCTGCACTTATCCTTTCTTAACACCAGCCATGCCCGTCTCTGTAAGGGCCGTTTCATAGTCAACGCGAGAAACGCGAGCAAGCAACGCGAGCGACGCGCTCCCTTTCATAGTCTAAACAGTGAACGCAAGCGTCACAGGTGATGCGTGTATGCAATACACCGCTCACGCAACAGGGGGTAGTAGAGTCGGGTGATATTAGTAGAGTCGGGTCGCGTGATATTCAAATCACAATGGCAACTGAAGAGGAGTGTATTCTGTTGCTGATGAACTATCGTATAAATGTGGATGAATACGTATAAGTTCGCATAATTTTTCCTCTTCGCCCGCCATTTTATTCAAACCTTCTTCTTCTGTAAACACAATATACTTGAATTAATGTACAATACTTGCAATGTCTCCCCCACCGACAACGCAGAGTATTGCGTGAATCGGCGCGTCGCGCATCAAAAACTAGGACGACACATTTGGCTACGCACCGACGCATAATGACGGCCGAAGCGTAACGATGCGTAGCCTCGGGGACGCGTATGCGTATAGATGCGTTGACTATGAAACGGCCCTAACCTAATCACTCCCAAGTGATGGGCCAGGAGGGGAGAACACCTCTTGCTCCAACAGATATAGAATCTATTTTCTCACACAAACACAGCCAGTCACACAGACACTTACATTAAAATGTACATAAATACAGAGTACTCTACACTCTCCTGAGTGACCTGTCAGCTCTACTCGCTCTTTCACTGATACACTTCCTCAACAAAGTAAAAATCTGTACTTTACAGGATTTGTGCCTTCCCTAAGGACTTTCCCGCCTTTCCATTCAGACCTCTGTATCTTACATATACAGAGCAGTAGCCAAATGACTTTTCCGCCTTTCCGTTCAGACCTCTGTATCTTACATATACAGAGCGGTAGCCAAAGGACTTATCCGCCTTTCCGTTCAGACCTCTGTATCTTAAATATACAGAGCGGTATACAAAGGACTTTTCCGCGCTTTCTATACTACATCTGGCTCACGTGTATTGCTGTCCCTTATAGGCCCAGCCCACAATGAACACAGACCATTGCATGCAATGTATTTCTGCCTACACTATCCAGATTAAAATCAGGCCTTTTCCAAAAGACCTTTCAGTAAACCAAATATGTGTATGCAGTTTTTCTTCTGGAAACAAAACCCCCCATTTTTATTTATTTTAATTAATTCTAAATTTGGAAGAGCAGATTTTAAGTGACCTTACCGCTCAGAACTGACCAGTCAACAACTCACACTAATTATATAAGCAAAAATGCTTACCTTATTCTATGGTGGCCACCACTGTGTGTGTGTTGCTCATCAGTCAGCTCAAAAGCAGTCGTCCACTCTGCTGCTCCTTTCCTGTCCCATCTGGGTCGCCAAATGTAGTGTATTTTTGTCTGCCATGCATCTGAGGAATCACGCAGTCTCTGGGTTTTGTTTCCAGAAGATAGACTTTATTTCAGAGAGAAGCAAAGCCGAGATCCTCTTTATGAGAAGATCTCCCGAATGCTAGGTAGCATCTCATTATATACCCTATACAGGGCGTTTCCAAATAGTCAGACTTTTCCTTATGCTTGCCATTTTGATTCCTAGGGAGAAGGGGCTCCCTACTTTTTTTGGTATGAAGAATGGCCCTTTTTGTATGTCTGACCATATCATCTCATCAGTTCTGTACATTCCAGCATGTAGGCATATTCCTTTTTAACCTTTACCTATAGGATTATAATGGAAAAACAACTAGCAACAAAAATGGCTAGATTCACATTGATTATTCTTGATTGATTAAAATCTTATTAATACAAATCTTCCACATAAGTTACATGTTTTATCACAGCTTCAGTGATCAGGATTGTCAGTATAGAGCTTCTGAGAGCACTAATGTTTAGTTAGTGGTTCTTGTCTAAAGAAGCTAAAACAAGCCCACATATGCAATACAGCTTCTCTCTCAGTGAGAGAATGTAGCTTTTTACAATGTTAACTGCAAAACTTGCCAATATGAAAGATCTCTCTGACTAATGAACTAATGTGCTTTTTGCAATGCAGAAACACAGTTTTTAATGTGTTAGATGTTCCATGCTAATGAACTTATGTTACAGCTTCTGTGCACAGGATTGTCAGTATAGAGGTTCTGAGAGCACTAATGTTTAGTAAGTGGTTCTGGTGAAACGAAGCTAAAACAAGCCCACATATGCACTACAGCTTATCTCTCAGTGAGAGAATGTAGCTTTTTACAATGTTAACTGCAAAACTTGCCAACATGAAAGATGTTTCTGACTTATGAACTATAGTGTTTTTTTGCATTGCAGAAACACAATTTTTAATGTGTTAGATGTTCTATACAAATAAACTTATGTTACAGCTTCTGTGCACAGGATGTCAGTGTAGAGGTTCTGAGAGCACTAATGTTTAGTTAGTGGTTCTGGTGAAACAAAGCTAAAACAAGCCCACGTATGCACTACAGCTTATCTCTCAGTGACAGAATTTAGCTTTTTACAATGTTAACTGCAAAACTTGCCAACATGAAAGATGTTTCTGACTTATGAACTATAGTGTATTTTTGCATTTCAGTAACACAGTTCCTCTTCAGGAACTCGAGCTGCGTCGAGAATGTTTGGGGAACGCGTCCAGCGTGACGTCTCTGAATAACATGTATAATCAGTCCAAAGGAAGGGCGAGACGTCATAGGCGGGTGACATCAGAGACCAGGAAGCATAAAAGCATGAGCGGCGAAGCCGGATATCAGCCTTGTGTCTTCAGCAAGCGCTCTGTGTGTGTGTCAGTCGCTATCTGTTTGTGAGTCTTATTTAGTGTCGTTTGTCCACTGATAAACTCCATTGTCAAAGCTTCAATCAAGGGAAGTTTTGGGTGAGAGCAGGCAGCGCTCAGGCTGTGTGTTTTTCCCTGCCAAAAAAAAAAAAGGGGGCTAGGGACACACGCTGCTCGTGTGTTGTCTGCTTGAGAGTGAAGTGCGCAGTGTCAGCTCTCGAGGGAATTGACGGCTGCGATGCGAGCCTTTGCTTCACTCTCAGAAGGCTCTCTTCGAGTGTGTCCGTGCAAGCGATCCTGCAGCTGCGGTCGCACAGTTTTACGGACCGTTGTTTTTGCTGGATAGCCTTCATCATAACGTCCTGACGCCTAGGACGTTTTGAGGGCCAGCTTCCTCTGGGGAAGAGTGGTGTACACCGCATTACATGGTGCCCGTCTCTCCTCAGTGCCCTCAGGAGATCGTTCTGCCAACCCTGCCGGTGTTCCAGGGCGCAGCGATCTCATGCAAGCGCTTCTCTCAGTTACCGCCCGGAAACGTAGCGGTGCTGAGAGGCTCGCTACCTCTACGGAGGTCTCTAGAGCAGCTAGTACGGTCGTCCCCTGCCGGTCCACCGCTTCAGGGCACAGAGCTAGTGGCTCTAGGCGCACCAGAGGCCAGTCTTGCGACACTGGTTCCCTTAGGAGGTCACATGGCGGTGTGGGAGCCCCTGCCAAGTGTACTTCACGGGGTCCTGCCCCGAGCAGGCTCTGGTCTAGTCTTCCTAGCAGACGATGTGGGTCTGAGGACCGTCGTTTTTAGGAGACTTCAGCTACGGAGGGCAGGCCCCTCTGGGGAAGAGCGGTGTACACTGCATTACACGGTGCCCGTCTCTCCTCAGTGCCCTCAGGAGATCGATCTGCCAACCCTGCCGGTGTTCCAGGGCGCAGCGGTCTCCACCGAGCGCTTCTCTCAGTTACCGCCCGGAAACGTAGTGGTGCTAAGAGGCTAGCAACCTCCTGGGAGGTTTCCAGAACAGCTAGTTCGGCCGTCTCCTGCCGGTATGCCGCTTCAGGGCACCGAGCTAATTGCGCTGATGCAACCAGAGATCAGTCTTGAGAGGCTGATTCCCTTAGTAGACTATATTGCAGCGTGAAAACTACTGCCAAATGTGTCTCAGTGGGTCCTGCACACTGTAGTGAGAGGCCACATAATCCAGTTCTGGTGGGCCCCAAGCAGGCTCTGGTAATGGAACAGAAGTAGACTCTCTCTGAGGATGGAGACCATCGAGGTGGTCCCTCCTTGGGTTGCAGAGTCCGTTGTCCTACAGCCGGTACTTAACTGTTCCGAGGAAGGATGAGGTGTTGTGTCCTTTTCTAGATCTGTGCTTTTTGAACCTCTCAGTCAGGGGACTGAAATTTAGCAAGACTGCACAGGCCAAGTCCGAGGACTGGTGTGTCACAATCTATCAAAAGATGCACTTATCTCCATCCTTCTTCATTGGAGGTTCCTGAGGTTTGCTTTTGGGGGCAAAAGCCTACCAATAAGGATCTTCCACTTGCCTTGCACTCTCACCCCACACTTTCCCGACTCAACCACATTGTTGAATGGTTGATATCAGCTGAATCTGAGCAGATGGCGGTTCGGCACCAAGGTGTCATTCTCGCTCACATGAAAGAGCTTGTGTTAAGACTTAACGCCAAGAAAAGTCTGCTTTCTCCAGTTCAGAGAACCACTTATCTGGGCATGGTGTGGGATTCGACCACGATGCAGGCATGTATGTCACCTGCTCGGATTGAGTCGATCCTCACTGCAGTCACGAGAGTAAGAGAAGGCTGGTCACTCACTGTCAAGCAGTCACGGAGATTTCTGGGTCTGATGGCAGCTGTGTCCAACGTGAATACTATTGGCCTGCTGTACATGAGACCCCTACAGTGGTGGCTCAAGACCAAGGGGTTCTCCCTGAGGGGAAACCCACTTCGCATGCTAAAGGTCACGCGGCGCTGCCTACGTGACTTAGATATGTGGAGGAAGCCTTGGTTCTTGTCCCAGGGCCCGGTGCTGGGAGCTCCTTGTTGCCGCGGTATGCTAGCGACGGATGCGTCCCTCACCGGCTTGGGTGCGGTCATGAGTGGCCACCCTGCCCGTGGTCTGTGGAGTGGTCGCCATCTGACATGGCACATCAACTGCCTGGAGATGCTGGCCGTGCTTTGTGCACTTCGTTATTTTCTCCCAGACCTAAGAGGTCACCATGTGTTGGTGTGCACCGACAACACAGCGGTGGTCTCTTACATCAACCATCAAGGAGTTCTGCACTCACGCCGTTTATACAACTAGCGTACCAGATCCTTGTGTGGGCCCAGGATGAATTCCTCTTGCTCAGAGCAGTTCACATTCCTGGGCATCTTAATATGTGTAAGTGCAGAAAAACGCTTGTCTTTTATTTTGTATTTTGCATGTATGTTTCCAGGTGGTTTGGTCACGTGGGATCGGTGTGTTTATACCTGGTAGCGTTTCCTGTTTGGGTTAGGTGTAGTAGAGAGGGGGTGAGTAGCGGGGAGTGCTCACTTTCTGTTGACCGTTCAACATCGATTTGTTTCTACTTGGTCTGTTATCAAGTCAATAAATGTTGTGGGATTTGCAATGAACAAAACGCGTCAAGGATTATTCCTGCTGCTTAGCCTCTCAGCGGCTATAGGTTGCCGCTATATTTAGTCAACAGAAAAGCTACACAACTCTTGGATTATGGACGCAACTTGGAAACGACTGTTTCTGCATACAGCGTGTTGTGGCGGACGCGCACCGTGAAATGGATCGACGGACACGACGCACATACAAACGGCAAACGAGGTATGTCAGCGGTTAAAATGGATTGCGCAGTATTGCTGTTGTGGAAGACGCTGTCGTAGTTGTTACATTAGATTGAAGTTGGATTGGCATTGGATTGAACGAGCTTTGTGTTGCTCTTGCATGTTTATGGGCTCTCGCGTGCCGCCTCATTGTTTGGTTCTGTGAGCGCGCTGTTTGAAACGGAGCTCACATTGTCCGTAGTGTTGGAGAATGAATTCTGAGGATATGGAGCACGCTGTTGACGGCAGCAAACGAGAGCGTAAACCCACGGCAAAGGCCTTGGTGGCTGAAATTGAAGCCTTGCAAAGGGATCGCAAGAGTAAAGTGAATAAAGTGAAGAATTTGATTGGGTCAATGAAAGAGCTGATGATATGTGATGACAATGCGTCTCAAGTGTGTTCAATGTTGAAAATGATACAATTGCTGATGGATGATGCATCTGTGTTACATAAAAGAGTGTTGCCTCTACTACCTTTTGAGGAGCAAAATAAACAAAATGAATGGTTTGACTCAATTTTGAAACATTATAATGGCTTTGTGGATGACGTTCAACAATGGACGACTGAAACTGGGAAATTGAATCCTTGCACTGATCTTTCTAATATCTGTGAGCCTGTGGTTGGGGAAGCCATATATGCAACTTCTCAAGGAGTTTGTGGATCTGATATTTCACCCTCTGTTGACGTGGTGTCCACGACTCAGCCCTCTCATGTACAAGCAGGAATGGATTCTGGGAACCTTGAAAATGAAATTCTACCAACGGATAGTGCTTCAAATATAAGCCGTAAAAGATCTTCGGTAGCGACATCACATGGGTCTCGATCAAGCCGATCCTCCATTCGTCTTAAGGCTGAGGCAGAACTGGCTGCTTTATTGGCTTCCCAACAAATGCTGCAAAGGAAACATGATTTAGAGGAACAGGAGGAACTGTTGAGGAGAAGGAGGGAAAAACTGGAACTGGAAACTAAATTAGCAGAGTCAATGGCAAAAGTAAAGGTGTATCAAGACGTTCATTCTTCATCTCATTCATCTGTTGATAGGATTGTGGTTAAACCCCTTCATGCGATGGCAGAACCATTTGTTCCTTCAGCTAGTATGCCAGTGGCATCAGAGCCTATGCCTGTAATGCATACATCACATGTCAATTACCCACAAAGGATTTCAAACTATTCTCTATCTCAGTCAGGACAACAATCATCAACAATATCTAAAATGAAACCTTCACAATCTACATTGCCTAACATGTCATCATTGGATAATCAGAATATTGAATATGCTCACGGGCCAAGGTTAAGTTTTCATAATGATGCAAGCCATGCAAGCATGCTTCAGCTTATGGGTAAGCAGAATGAAATAGCTACTTTATTAGTTAAACAGCATAACTTGTCTTCACTTCCACCCAGAGAAATACAGTCCTTTGATGGAGATCCATTGCGCTTTCATGAGTTTATGCGTACATTTGAGGAAGTGGTGGAAAAGAAGGCAGACAACCCAGGAGACTGTCTTCACTTCCTGGAACAATACACACGAGGACAGCCGAAAGAGCTTGTTAGAAGTTGCCAGCTCATGACCCCTTCACAAGGTTATTTAAAGGCTAAGGCACTGCTTAAGGAAAACTTTGGCAACGAAGTAAAAATAGCTTCATCATATATGGAAAAGGCTCTTTCATGGAAAGCTATAAAATCAGAAGATGCGAAGTCTCTGCAAGAGTATGGTCTTTTTCTAAGGAGTTGTTGCAACGCTATGCAAAACATTCACTATATGAATGAGCTGAATCTCACCACTAACATGCAAATTATCCTCTCAAAGCTTCCTTATAAACTCAAAGACAGATGGAGAGTCGTTGCATATGAGTTAAAGGAGCGACGCCACAATCAAACCACCTTCTCTGATGTTGTGGACTTCATCGAGAGACAAGTAAAAATTCTATCTGACCCTGTGTTTGGTAATATTCAGGATGTGTCACCTGTTGGAGGTAGGAAGATGAACATCAAAGTAAGTCAGCCAAAAACTAGAAGCAGTTTTGCAACCAATATCACTGCTATGCCTGAAATAAAAGAACACCATAAGATGTCAACCAACAGAATCTGTCTCTTCTGTAGTGGTGAACACATGCTGGATGTCTGTAATAAACTTACCAGAAAAAGTCACAGAGAAAAAATGAACTTTCTGATGATGAGAGGAATCTGCTTTGGCTGCTTGCATACAGGACACCTCAGCAGGGACTGCAAAAAGAGAAGTATCTGTAATGTATGTAGTCTTAAACATCCTAGTCTTCTTCACATTTATCCTCATGAGAAGGTAGACACTTTGAGCAAGAAGAAAGACGAATTCAAGTCAGCGGTTGCTAGTGCTATGGTCTCTCTCCAAACTAGTGGTCTTACTGGGGCTGGTAATGACAACTGTGCGTTACCTATCGTTCCAGTGTGTGTTAAATCAAAAAAGGGAAATGGCGTGGTGATGACGTATGCTTTTCTCGATTCTGGGAGTTCCGCTTCTTTTTGTACGGAAAGTTTGATGAACAAGCTCAACCTCCCTGGAAAGAGAGTTAATATTCTTCTCAGAACTATGAGTCAAGATAAATCAGTTGGTAGTTACGTTCTGAAAGACCTGGAGGTTTCTGGCTTGAGTCAAGAATACTACTGTGCATTGCCTGAAGTGTATACACAGAAGATCATGCCCGTGACCACAGTAAACATCGCCTCACAGAAAGATCTTGAGTGTTGGCCTTATTTGAGTCATATCTGTTTACCTATGATTAACGCTGGCATTGAGCTTTTGATTGGAGCTAATGTTCCAGAAGCATTGGAGCCTTGGGAGGTCATACGTAGTCAAAATAATGGCCCATATGCTGTAAGGACTATGTTCGGATGGACCGTTAATGGACCACTTAAAGGAGTAGGTATAAATGGAGACGATGCTGCCAACCAACTTCCTGTGACTGTGAATAGGATTGCAGTAATGAAATTGGAAGAGTTGTGGAAGCAGCAATTTAAGGCCGATTTTCCAGAGACTGCTCATGAAGAAATGTTAGGAACATCTAAAGAAGATCAGCAGTTTATGAATTTTGTGTCCAATTCCGCAAGACTGATTAATGGTCATTATTACATCGGTCTACCATTCAGAAATGCTGAAGTAGCCATGCCTATGAACAGGAGAATTGCAAAACAACGTGCTTTAACTCTTCAAAAAAGGTTTAAAGTGAATTCTTCCTTTCATGCAGATTACACTGTCTTTATGGAGGATGTGATCCGTAAGGGTTATGCAGAAAGGGTACCTGCGGTTGAACTGGAGAGACGTGATGGACGTCTGTGGTATTTACCCCATCACGGTGTATATCACCTCAAAAAACACAAGATTAGGGTTGTGTTCGATTGTGGAGCCTCTTATCAGGGTACATCACTGAATAGCAAGCTTCTACAAGGCCCAGACTTAACCAGTTCACTGGTGAGTGTACTTGTACGATTTAGACTGGAATCTATTGCCCTGATGGCCGACATTGAAGCCACGTTCCATCAAATCAGAGTTCACCCAGAAGATTGTGATCTCTTGAGGTTTCTGTGGTGGCCAGAAGGTAATGTAACAGCAGTCTGGAGGAATACAGAATGGTGGTTCATTTATTCGGGGCTACATCATCACCTAGTTGTTCGAGTTTTGCATTGAGGAAATGTGCAATGGATCAAAAGGATCTATTTGACCCCAAAACAATGGATGTTGTCTTCAATAATTTCTATGTGGATGACTGCCTTGTCTCCGTACCTTCCGAATCAGATGCTGTGCAGTTGTACAAGGATCTTACTAGTATGTGTGCTAAAGGTGGATTTCATTTAACAAAATGGACGAGCAACAGCCGTGCTGTATTGGGTGTCATACCAGAGAAGGACAGAGAGAAAAAGGTAAAGGATTTGGACTTCGATCATGACACTTTGCCAGTGGAAAGAGCATTAGGAGTGCAATGGTGTGCTGAATCGGATGCCTTTCAATTCAAAGTGGTAGTAAAGGATAGACCTCTTACCAGGAGAGGAATTCTCTCAGTGGTTAGTTCCATCTATGATCCTCTGGGGTTCTTGTCACCTGTGATTTTGTCTGCCAAGAGGATACTGCAGGACCTGTGTAGGGAGGGAATTGGATGGGACAATGATATTCCATCAGTGTATGTTCAGCGTTGGATGCACTGGCTGGATGATCTGCATCACTTGGAGAGTTTTGAGGTTAGAAGATGTTTGAAGCCTGACGGGTTTGGAGATGTAACTTCTGCTCAAATGCATCATTTTTCAGATGCAAGTGAACAAGGATATGGTGTGGTATCCTATTTGCTGCTCCATAATGACCAACAACAGGCATATTCTACCCTTCTGGTGAGCAAGGCAAGAGTTACACCATTAAGGTCCATTACAATCCCTCGCCTGGAACTTACAGCTGCCACTCTTGCAAGCCGTATTGACAAGATCTGGATGAAAGAACTCAAGATGCCTCTCAGAACTCCGTTTTTTGGACTGATAGTACTTCAGTACTTAAATACCTTCGAAATAGCACCTCAAGATTTAAGTGCTTTGTGTCTAATAGAGTGTCCGAAATCTTGAAGGTTTCTGATGTAGAACAGTGGAGGTACGTGAATTCGTCAAGCAATCCAGCAGATCTGGCGTCTAGAGGAGTGAAGGTGGATTCATTTTTAAAGAATGAGTCGTGGATTTCTGGTCCCGCCTTTCTGGTTCGATCACAAGAGGAGTGGCCTATGGACCCCACCTATAGGGATGTGATTTTGCCTCATGATCCTGAGATTAAAAGGAGTGCTTTGGTAAACATGATAGAAGTCAATGAAAATTCTGACCCTATATCATATCTCTTTGATTACTTCTCCTCTTGGATTCGACTAAAGAAAGCCGTAGCATGGTTCCTTCGTTTGAGACAAATCTTGATGGACCGTAGCAAGGAAAGGAAACGATTGCAGAATGCTCTTGTCTGCTCGGATACAGATTCATATCAACAAGAGATGATTATTAATCAGGAAATGCAGAAGTTTGAACCTACAGTGCGTAAGGAATTCCTTTCGTTGGAAGAATTGGAAAAGGCCGAAATGGAAATCATCCGACTTTCTCAAATAAAGAGATTCCCGGAGGAACTAAAGAGTCTACGTAAGTGTGGAGTAGTCAAACGAAGTAGTCCTCTTTATAGCCTTAACCCAATACTTAAGTGTGATATCATCAGGGTTGGTGGACGCCTTGATAACGCATTGATTTCTGAACGCTCTAAACACCCAATTATACTGGCAAAAGATCTACACATTTCTAACCTAATCCTGCGACAAATTCATGAAGAAGTGGGACATAGTGGACGGAACTTCATGTTGGCGGCTCTTCGACAGCGATATTGGATCCCTGGAGCTAGCCTAGCCATAAGAACATTTCTGTCAAAATGTGTAGTGTGTAAAAGGTTCAACGCAATTGCAGGTCATCAACAGATGGCTGATTTGCCTCAGGATCTTGTCTCCCCAGACAAACCACCCTTTACTTATGTTGGACTAGATTGTTTCGGCCCATTTGAAGTAAAGCGAGGGAGAACCACTCTAAAGCGTTATGGAGTCCTTTTCACCTGCTTGAACATTAGAGCTGTTCACATTGAGATGGTTGCATCATTGGATACTGACTCATTCATTCACGCACTCAGACGCTTTATCGCTCGACGAGGACAAGTGGCTGAAATACGTTCAGATAATGGAACGAACTTTGTTGGGGCCGATCGTGAATTAAAAGAGGCGATACAAAATTGGAACCACAGTCAGATATACGATGTTCTTCTACAAAAGAAGATTAAATGGACTTTCAATCCTCCTACCGGTTCACACCATGGGGGGATCTGGGAAAGGCTCATCAGGTCAATAAAGAAAATACTAAACTCCATTCTTCGAGGGCAAAGTTTAAATGAAGAAGGTCTTCATACTTTCCTGTGTGAAGTAGAGTCTATACTTAACAACCGACCCATAACTAGATCATCTTTGGATCCTGATGACATGGAAGCTTTAACACCTAATCATCTTCTCCTTCTAAAAACAAAGTCTACATTACCACCCGGATTGTTTGAGAAGGAAGATTTGTATGCCCGTCGAAGATGGCGTCAAATTCAGTATTTAGCCAACCAATTTTGGAAAAGATGGATTGGTGAATATCTACCTTTATTACAGAAACGGCAGAAGTGAATGGTGAGGACAAGGAACTATCAGTTGGGAGATGTTGTACTGATAATGGATGAAAATGCACCAAGGAGTTCCTGGATCATGGGCAAAATTATTTACACGATAACCGACAAAAAAGGATTCACACGGCAAGTTAAGATTAAGACTATGAGTACCTGCCTGACCAGGCCAATCACAAAAATTTGTCGCCTTCTTGAAGCTGAGGAATTTAAAGATTAGCTATGACTGACATTTGAGAGCTCTCAACTGACTCTTTTGACTTGACCTTTTGACTTGGACTTGATTGAATTACTTGATCTTACTGACGTAGACTGGACTTTTACTTTTACTTTACTTTTTGCTTCATGCGGCTACAATGATGAACATTTTGAGTGATCTGGACATTTTCACACATTTTCTCACATTTCCTTTTTGTAAAAAAAAAAAAAAAAAAAAAGAGAAAATCATGTAAAACAATTAATTATGTAATGTATGTTAATATTGTTCATATTTCAATTGTGTCTGTGATTATTACAGGTTTATTGTATAATAATCAGGGGCTGGAATGTAAGTGCAGAAAAACGCTTGTCTTTTATTTTGTATTTTGCGTGTATGTTTCCAGGTGGTTTGGTCACGTGGGATCGGTGTGTTTATACCTGGTAGCGTTTCCTGTTTGGGTTAGGTGTAGTAGAGAGGGGGTGAGTAGCGGGGAGTGCTCACTTTCTGTTGACCGTTCAACATCGAATTTGTTTCTACTTGGTCTGTTATCAAGTCAATAAATGTTGTGGGATTTGCAATGAACAAAACTCGTCAAGGATTATTCCTGCTGCTTAGCCTCTCAGCGGCTATAGGTTGCCGCTATAATATGGGAGCAGACATCCTGTTGAGGCAGGGGCCGAGGCCCGGGGAATGGCGGCTTCACACTGAGGTGATGAAGCAGAGTTGGAGATGTTGGCCAGACTCAGGTGGATCTGTTTGCGACTCGAGAGACATCGCACTGTCCCCTCTGGCTTCCTCTGACTCATCCAGCTCCACTGGGGCTGGATGCCATGGTACAGACATGGCCGAGGCTTCATCTGTACATTTTCCCCCGATTGCTCTGAGTTCTGGAGAGAGTGCGCCGGGACGGAGTCGAGCTGCTGTTAGTAGCCCCGTTCTGGACGGGCCGGGTATGGTTCCTGGGCCTGATTTCTCCTTTTGACGGCACTCCATGGGAGGTTCCCGTCAGGAGATATCTCCTCTCGCAGGCGGAGGGTGCGCCCCCGCATGGAGCTTAGAGGCTGTAGGTGTTGTCTCTGAGGAGGCACAACTCTTAGCTTCTGGTCTCTCAACCGAGGTTGTAAGACCGTTCTCCAATCCAGAGCTCCCTCAATGAGGAAACTGTATGCCTTGAAGTGGAAGCTTTTCACTTCTTGGTGCGGAGACCGCCAGCTCGACCCAGTTAACTGCCCAGATGGTACAGTGCTGGAGTTCCTGCAGGCTCTCCGCAGGGTTGACCCACTCCACCTTGAAGTTCTACGTGGCGGCCATGGTGGCCTGCCACGCCCCTCTCGGTGGCCAGTTACATGTGGTTACATGTTTCCTCCATGGTCCGCTGAGGCTGAGGCCTCCGGCCAGAAGAAGCTTAAGCTAAGCGGTGATCAGGATGCTGTCCTAAGTCTCGAGTCCTCTAATCTCCCCTGTCCTGGGGGTCAAGACTCACTTCCTTCTAAAGTTTGGCATTGGACGGGTTGTCCCCAATTTCTGTCGGGCTCCTCTCCTTCTCTTGCTGTACCTGTGCTCTTCCACGCTAGGCAGAGATTGGAAAGTCTGGCGGCGTGGGCATTCTCGTTCCCCAAACGTTCTCGACGCAGCTCGAGTTCCTGAAGAGGAACGTCTAAGGTTACGTAGGTAACCCTGGTTCCTCGAAGGAACGAGACGCTGCGTCACAGTGCCACACTTCCGGCATCTCTGGCTGGCGCTTGCTTCATCCTTTGAGGCTGATATCCGGCTTTGCCGCTCATGCTTTTATGCTTCCTGGTCTCTGACGTCACCCGCCTATGACGTCTCACCCTTCCTTTGGACTGATTATACATGTTATTCAGAGACGTCACGCTGGACGCGTTCCCCAAACGTTCTCGACGCAGCGTCTCGTTCCTTCGAGGAACGTCTTGGTTACGTATGTAACCCTCGTTCCCTGAAGGAGGGAACGGAGACGTTACGAATGGGGATCTCGCCCGAGAGCCCAATCACCTTCGAGTGGTACAAAACGAGCCAATGGTACACAAAGTACCTTGGTCTGCGGAATTTGCATCGCGAGCTCCGCCCCGCAGAGCGGGTATATAAGGAGCAACGCGAGCAACTCGCATTCAAGTCTTCGCTGAGGAGCCGAGCCAGTGACCCGGCCGTTCAGCGGAACAGCGATGTGGCAAGGGGACGTAACGTCTCCGTTCCCTCCTTCAGGGAACGAGGGTTACATACGTAACCAAGACGTTCCCTTTCAGTCGGTCACGTTCGACGTTACGAATGGGGTCCCTTACAAAACGCCACATGGCTGTCTTCCAGCGACCCGTGTGAGTGATAGCACCCTGTCGTGAGGCCAGCACGAGTGAGGGCCTACAGCTCGCACAGAATACGCTGGGTAGCACATTCCAGCTGGACATATGCTAGCAGGCTGCCTGCCCGTGGGAGGAGTTACAGAAGTAGGTATCTACCAAGGTGGTGATACATAAGAACTCTGAGGTACCCAGCCCGCAGGGTGGAATTTTCAACGACAGAGCTGGCAAGGGCTTGCCAAGGGAAAGACACATGCTGCGGAGAGACTTACTGTGGACATACACACGTGGGATTACCCAGAAGGGGAATCACGACACATGGAGGCACCTAGTCCCACACATGGCTGACCAAGGGGCATGTACGCAAGTGTCGGACATCAACAGTGCTGGAGGAACCCAGGGTTCTGACTGAGGAACTCACCTGAGGGGAATAGCGCACGCATCCAGTCCGCGGAGTGGAATGGCGCAGCAAGCGGATTGACACCGAGCAGGTCCTTACTGGCCCGAAGGGGCGAGTATCTGGGAGGACACGGGCTCTACACGGAGATTATAAAATCTTGCGAATGTGTTAGGTGTCGCCCAGCCCGCAGCTCTACAGATGTCTGCTAGCGAGGCGCCATGCGCCAACGCCCAGGAGGAAGCTACGCTCCTAGTTGAGTGAGCTCTCACCCCTAGGGGGCATGGCAGGTCTCGAGCCTGATAAGCCAGGACAATAGCATCCACTATCCAGTGGGATAACCTCTGCTTGGAGACAGCCTTTCCCTTCTGCTGGCCTCCGTAACAGACAAAGAGCTGGTCTGAGGTCCTAAGGCACCGAGTTCTGTCCACGTAGGTGCGGAGCGCACGTACTGGACAGAGCAGCGCCAGGGCTGGGTCTGCCTCCTCCAGGGGCAGCGCTTGCAAGTTCACCACCTGATCCCTAAAAGGAGTGGTGGGAACTTTGGGCACGTACCCAGGCCGGGGTCTCAAGATAACGTGAGAGTTAGCCGGCCCGAATTCCAGGCACGCTTCGTCAACTGAAAATGCCTGCAGGTCCCCGACCCTCTTCACTGAAGCCAAAGCCGTCAGGAGCGCAGTTTTCAAAGATAAAAACTTTAGCTCTACTGAGAGCAAGGGTTCGAAGGGAGCTCTCTGCAGTGCTGATAGAACCACTGCGAGGTCCCAAGAGGGGACTTGCTGAGGGCGAGGCGGATTGAGCCTCCTTGCTCCTCTCAGGAACCTGATGATCAGATCGTGCCTTCCAAGAGACTTACCTTCAACAGGGTCATGGTGAGCCGAAATGGCAGCCACATAGACCTTGAGGGTGGAAGGAGACAGCCTACGTTCCAACCCCTCCTGAAGAAAGGAAAGCACTGACCCAATCGGGCACTTCCAGGGGTCCTCACGCCGTGAAGAACACCAAGTGACGAAGAGGTTCCACTTCAAGGCATAGGCATGTCTGGTGGACATGGCTCTAGCTGAAGTGATGGTAGCTACCACCTGTGGTGGCAAGGTACCTAAACCTTCCGTGACCCGTCCAGAACCCACACATGTAGGTTCCATAGATCGGGACGTGGGTGCCAGAGGGTGCCCCGTCTCTGAGAAAGAAGGTCCCTCCTCAGAGGAATTGGCCAGGGAGGGGCTGTCGCGAGGAGTACAAGTTCGGGGAACCAGGTCCGGCCGGGCCAAAAAGGCGCAACCATGAGGACCTGCTCCTCGTCCTCCCTGATCTTGCACAACGTCTGTGCAAGAAGGCTCACTGGGGGAAACGCATACTTGCGCAGGCCCAGCGGCCAGCTGTGTGCCAGGGCGTCCGTGCCGAGGGTGCCCTCGGTCAGGGAGTAAAACAACTGGCAGTGGGAATTTTCTGGAGAGGCAAACAGGTCTACCTGGGCGTCTCCGAAGTGTTCCCAAATCAGCTGAACCGACTGGGGGTGGAGTCTCCATTCCCCGGGGCGAGACTGCTGTCGTGAGAGCTCGTCGGCTGCACGATTGAGCCTGCCTGGAATGTGAATGGCACGAAGCGACCTCAGATGCTTGTGACTCCACAGGAGGAGATGGCGAGCGAGTTGCGACATGCGGCGGGAGCGTAGACCACCCTGACGGTTGATGTACGCTACGGTCGCAGTGTTGTCCGTACGAACCAGAACGTGCTTGTCCTTCAGCAGGGCCCTGAAGCGGTGCAGAGCAAGACGTACTGCTAGCAACTCGAGGCAATTGACATGCCACTGAAGTCGGGGTCCTGGCCAGGAGCCTGACGCAGCATGCCCATTGCACATGGCACCCCAGCCCGTGGCAGAGGCATCTGTTGACACAACAACATGTCTGGACACCGGTTCTAGGGGCACGCCGGCCCGTAGAAACGAGGGGTCCAACCACGGGGTGAAGTATCGACGGCAGGCCGGAGTGATGGTCACTCGGAGCGTGCCCTGTTGCCATGCCCATCTCGGGACTCGGTCGTGAAGCCAGTGCTGAAGCGGTCTCATATGGAGTAGCCCGAGCGGTATGACTGCCGCCGCGGACGCCATATGCCCCAGGAGCCTCTGAAACAGTTTCAGTGGAACCGCTCTCTTGCCCTCGAATTGTCTCAGGCAACTCTGCAGTGACTGCGCGCGCTCGTTTGTAAGCTGCGCGAACATGGCGACCGAGTCTATTTCCATACCGAGAAAAGAGATCCTCTGCACAGGGGAGAGTTTGCTCTTTTCCCAGTTGACCTGAAGACCCAGTCGGGCGAGGTGTCTGAGCACCAGATCCCTGTGCTCGCACAACCGCTCTCGAGAGTGAGCTAGGATCAGCCAGTCGTCGAGGTAGTTGAGGATACGGACACCCTGTTCCCTGAGAGGAGCCAGGGCCCCCTCCGCAACCTTCGTAAAGACGCGGGGAGAGAGGGCCAGCCCGAATGGGAGAACCTTGTACTGATATGCCTGCCCCTCGAAAGCAAACCGAAGAAACGGTCTGTGTCGAGGAAGAATGGAGACATGAAAGTACGCGTCCTTCAGGTCGATCGCTGCAAACCAATCCATCGGACGAATGCATTCGAAAATGCGCTTGGGCGTTAGCATCTTGAACGGGAGTCTGTGTAGAGCTCGGTTCAAGGCACGCAGGTCCAGGATTGGCCGTAACCCACCTGTCTTCTTGGGTACTATGAAGTAAGGGCTGTAAAAGCCGGACTTCATGTCGGCTGGAGGGACCGGCTCTATCGCGCCCTTTGCCAGCAGGGTCGCGACCTCCGCGCGCATGACAGGGGCATCTTTGCCCACCATCGTCGCGTGGACACCCCCTGGGGGGACGCCGGGCGAACTGAATCGCGTAGCCGAGCCTGAGCGTCCGGATGAGCCAGCGGGAAGGCCTGGGGAGCTCTAGCCAGGCTCCCAGGAACCGAACCAGCGGGGTCAAGGGGACTACAGGCGTACCCACAGTGGGGCAGCGTGGTGGAGCAGACAGCCCCGGCATGGGAGGCATAGCGTCCCTTAGCGGGGGCGGAGTGCGGGCACTCGTCTGACTCCAAGTGGCAAAGAGGGCATGAGAAGGCGAAGCGTTCTTGAGCCGTCTTTGCATGGAAATTGGCAAGGGGAGAGGGGAACGAGAGCGGCGAGGAAGCACGTCGCCAGCTGTCATTCGTGGCCTCTTGGGACCCGGAGGTAGAGGAAACAGCTCTTTTAGTGAAGATATGGGTACCACTGGCCGCAGGGCCAGTGGCGGAACAAAAGGAAAACGAGAACAAAGGATTCTCCCCCGGCCCTCCTCCGGGGGAAGGAGTGGTCCTGCTACCATCTCCTGATGAGCTGACGTCTCCAACTCCAGGTCGCCCGTCTCAGGAACGCCGCTTGGCCTGGCGTTTGGCAGGTTTAGGGGCAGAGACGGGTTGCGCCGCCCTTCTGCGGCCGTCTCCTCGCTGCGGCCGGGGTGAAGGCTGCTGCTGTGGCCGAGCGGGAGTGGAGGAGGCCGCAGGGGGGCGCCCTCGGCGACGAGCAGGCTGAGGTTGCGCCGGCGGCGGGGTGGAAGCAGCAGAGGGCCGCCGGGGCAGGATGTGTCTGAAGGCCTCAGACTGCTTCTGGGCGGCAGAGAACTGCTGGGCAAAGCTCTCTACCGCGTCGCCGAAGAGGCCATCCTGGGAGACCGGGGAGTTGAGGAGCTGAGCCCGATCAGACTCCCTCATGTCTGCCAGGTTCAGCCATAGGTGGCGCTCCTGGACCACCAAAGTGGACATCACCTGACCCAAGGAGCGCGCAGTGACCTTCGTCGCCCGGAGAGCGAGGTCGGTTGCAGTGCGCGCCTCCTGCAAAACCCCTGGGTCAGCACTGCCCTCGTGCAGCTGCCGGAGCAGCTTGGCCTGATAGACCTGCAGAGAGGCCATGGCATGCAGGGCAGAAGCGGCCTGGCCCGCAGCTCTGTAAGCCTTGGCCACAAGCGTGGATGAGAACTTACAGGCTTTGGAGGGCAGCTTGGGACCACCACGCCAAGCGGAGGCGCTCTGTGGACACAGTTGCATCGCAACAGAGCGCTCCACCGGGGGAATCCCAACATACCCCTTGGCCGCCCCGCCATCGAGGGCAGTGAAGGCGGAGGAAGAACCAGAACGGTTTCGGGCAGTTAAAGGTGCCCTCCATGAACTAGTTACTTCCTGGTGCACTTCCGGGAAGAAAGGAACCAGAGGGGGGTGCTGGCGATCCGCACGAGCAGCCCCCAGGAACCAATCATCCAGCCTCGAGCGCTCAGGACAGGGCGGAGGATTCCACTCAAGCCCGATGCTCTCCGCTGCCCGGGAAAGCACGGCCGTCAGCTCGGGATCAGACTCGGACAACGCTGGCACTCCCGAGGGAGGCAACGCAGCCGAACCCTCATCTCCCGAGGACTCAAGCCCGCCTTGTGATGCGGCGATCGACATACGGTCCTCTTCGCGAGCCCCGAATGAGATGTCAGGAGCCTGAGAGGGTCCAGCAAACTCATCCGGGAACTCAACCGGCTGCGGCGTATGTGAGGGGGGTGTGGCCCGAGGAGGTTCGCTCGTCGGGGAAGCCCACACGGTAACCCTCAGATCACCCTGGCCACCAGCCGAAGTAGCTCTCTTACGAGAAGAAGAGCTAGAACGGGGTGTGGCAGAGGGGACTCTATACCTTTTAAGGTAATCGAGTCTCGATCTCAACGCCGAGATGGTCATGTCCCCGCAATGAGAACATGAGCCATCCACGAACGCAGTCTCAGCGTGCTGGAAGCCCAGACACGTGACACAGCGATCGTGACCGTCACGAGGAGCGATATATCGACCGCACCCAGAAACACACGGGCGAAATGACATCTTTAAAAAGACGCAAATCGGCCCGTAACTCTTTTGTGAGAGAAATTTGTCTCTTTTAGAGGTGTTGAAGCGCTCAGGGGAACGCGGGAGCTGTCGCAGGAAACCCAGACGAACCGCTGAATCGCGCCGTCACACCAACACCAGCTCTTGTTTGTAAACACTCCGGTGATTGCAGCAAGCGATGTGCTCGGCTCCGAAGCGAAAGCTTGAATGCGAGTTGCTCGCGTTGCTCCTTATATACCCGCTCTGCGGGGCGGAGCTCGCGATGCAAATTCCGCAGACCAAGGTACTTTGTGTACCATTGGCTCGTTTTGTACCACTCGAAGGTGATTGGGCTCTCGGGCGAGATCCCCATTCGTAACGTCGAACGTGACCGACTGAAAGGGAACCAGGGTTACATACGTAACCTTAGACGTTTTTAATGTGTTAGATGTGATATGCACATAAAATTACCTTACAGCTTCAGTGCTCAGGATTCTCAGTTCAGAACTTTTGAGAGTACTAATATTTATTCAGTGGTTCTGGTCAAAAAAAGCTAAAACAAGCCCACATATGCGATACAGCTTCTCTTTCAGTGAGAGAATTTAGCTTTTTACAATGTTAACTGCATAACTTGCCAACATGAAAGATCTCTCTGACTAATGAACTAATGTGCTTTTTGCATTGCAGAAACACAGTTTTTAATGTGTTACATGTTCTATGCACATAAACTTATGTTACATAGGATTTAGAGGGCGTCGGGTCCAGCGCAATCCTTTGCCGGGGGCCCTGACATCTAGGCGGTTTAGCGCGCGCCACGACTTTGTCAGCTCATCATAAACCTCAGGGAAGAACAGGGGAGATCGCTGGCGGGGGGCCTGGCGGCGTCCTGGCAGGTACCACTCGTCCAGCCTGCTGCATGTCGGCTCTTCAGGGGGGGCCCACTCCAGATGGAGTTCCTCAACGGCCTTGGAGAGGATGCGGATAAGCTCGGCATCCATCCCAGCTCTGGCGTCGATGGGCTCCAGCGACGGCAAGTGGGTGGGGTCAGAATCGCCGGCCCAGTCCTCCGTTTCAGAAGCCGCGAGTCCTCCGATCCTCCGAAAGAGACGAGGTCGCTCGCTTCAGCCGAGGGACGCTGCTCTGGGCATGAGAAAAGGACAGGGGACGGCTCTCTCATTGGAGAGGGTGAGGCACGCGGGCGCTGAGCCGGCGTGAGCTCACCCAAATCCGGGCGCTGAGCCCCTCTTCCCCGCTGTCTTTTCCTGGCCGGCTCGCGGGAGGAAAAAGATGGGAGGGCGCGAGGGGCGGGATTGCTTTCATTAAAGAAAGCAATCCGCGAGCGCAGAGAGGCGAGACTCATGCTCTCACAAAAGCAGCATGAAGTCTCAGTGAGTGCAGCCTCAGCATGGGGTTTACCCAGGCAGAAAACACACTCACCATGGCCGTCGTCATCATGCAGAGGGGCTCTGCATGTGCCACAGCTGTGGCGTGGCATGGCCGTCGCCGTTAAAACGGCGTTAGAAACGCTCTTTTAGAGCGGTGAAAACCGCTGGAAAAAGCTCTTTTACGATCGCCGGATGGCGGCAGGAGATCGCTGAGAAGCGGCCGGAAGCGGGAAGCGGGCGGCCCGAGATCGGCGCTGAGAGCGGCTGTCTGCGAGAACGCCGGTGCTGCAGGCGGTCGGCGGTCTCAGCTGGTCCGCTGCGGTGCCTCTTCGACGGCGAGAGCTCATTCCAGGCGAAGGCGTTCAGCAGAGATCCAGCGAAGTGAAGTCGTCGCTGAAGGAGTAAGATCTGATTTCCTCTGGCGATTGCCTGCTTATAAAGCCATTCGCCCCGCCCATTTTGGCGGGCTTTGGCGCGCTGCATCGCCACAGGCTCGCGCAGCTACGCAGCGCTGTCATTGGTTTAAAAAAGTTTACAGATTAAACCAATGGCAGTGCAGTTGCACTGCGTTATTGAAAAAAGGCTTCAGTATCGAGGAAAAAGGAGCTTTTCCCCATACGCAGTATGAGTGAAGTATCGAAAGGGAATCAAGATTAAAACATAGTAAATAAGATAATGAAATAAAATAGTTTAAATTTGAAGCAGTCTCTATAGTGTTCATTGTATATTCAGCACCTTTGCACAGAAGGGATGGAAGTCCTTCTGGATAGATCATCAGCCTGCGCTGTTGTACTGGGTCATCAGTATGTGATGGCACTCAAAGACCTGATGTTGTGGCGTACGGTCTCCGTTGTTTCTCTGCTTCTTCTCAGTCTGGCTTTTGGTTGCTTTCTGCCAGAGTTTTGCATTTCATAATGTTCTTTTCAACCTCAGGAAAAGTCTCAAGTGAAAGTTTAACCTTTTCCTGCTTTAATTCAGTCTTTCTCCTTGCTGAAGTGTGTTCTTCTCTTTCTGGAGGGTATAGCGTCCATCAGCCCCTCCCTCTTCTTCTCTCTGCAGCTGTGTTTGCTGCTTTGCCATTTCTCTACAGACTCCAGTTCATTGCTCCCCTTTGTCAAGGCACTGTTCCAGAAGTAATCTGAAGTTTGAACACTCAGAGACTGCATTAATCAAATGTGCCTATGTAACCTCTGACCAAATTGTTTCTGAGCAGTCAGCTATTTTTCTAATTTTCACTTTTCAACCTCTTCTGTCAGTGGTCCCTTAATAAAAACAAAATCATCTGGTTGAAAGCAGCAGTTCTCTTATTCTTTGTTAGTAAATCAAGTTCTTTATTTGCTGGAAAATAGCAAGCATTTTTTTTTCTTCTTTGCAAGATGCAGAAATCAGCTACCTTTATTATCTAAGTATACTGCAATAAAACAAAATAAACCTTTCTTTTATAACAGCATGACATGCGTATGGTAAAATAAAGACTTCGATCATCATTTTTCTTCTCATATTTGCATACAATCATATTTGCATACATGATTCAGAATAATCTGGTATTGGTGAATTAATGTTTCCTAACCAACATAAAATAATTCCTATTATTGTAAATAAAATAATAAAATTTAATTCTTTAAGCAACTAGTTCCCTTCCTATTGTAACATGCCTATGACTTTTGTATCAAAATGTCTATTAACTTGGTCACCCAATCTTGCTTTCATTCCACATTGCACAAGTTATTTATTTCATTTTTTACATTTACACAAGCCCAATCTCTGAAACTCTGTAATGGATTAACTTTCATACTGTGTCCCAGGGATAACAAGATACAAATTTTAGATGTCCTCACATATTAGATATAAAGTTTTAAGCACGTGCATCTTTTAAATTCATATATTAAGGCAAGTTATTAAATAATAAATGCATATCTTATTTTAATTAATATATTATTTTTATATTCTGCACAGTCCATTTCTTGGAACATTTTTATTTATTTTTAATTTTTTTCTCTAAAACAACATTCATACAGTTAACTTTATTGTTTTAGGCCTCCTGCACTTATCCTTTCTTAACACCAGCCATGCCCGTCTCTGTAAGGGCCGTTTCATAGTCAACGCGAGAAACGCGAGCAAGCAACGCGAGCGACGCGCTCCCTTTCATAGTCTAAACAGTGAACGCAAGCGTCACAGGTGATGCGTGTATGCAATACACCGCTCACGCAACAGGGGGTAGTAGAGTCGGGTGATATTAGTAGAGTCGGGTCGCGTGATATTCAAATCACAATGGCAACTGAAGAGGAGTGTATTCTGTTGCTGATGAACTATCGTATAAATGTGGATGAATACGTATAAGTTCGCATAATTTTTCCTCTTCGCCCGCCATTTTATTCAAACCTTCTTCTTCTGTAAACACAATATACTTGAATTAATGTACAATACTTGCAATGTCTCCCCCACCGACAACGCAGAGTATTGCGTGAATCGGCGCGTCGCGCATCAAAAACTAGGACGACACATTTGGCTACGCACCGACGCATAATGACGGCCGAAGCGTAACGATGCGTAGCCTCGGGGACGCGTATGCGTATAGATGCGTTGACTATGAAACGGCCCTAACCTAATCACTCCCAAGTGATGGGCCAGGAGGGGAGAACACCTCTTGCTCCAACAGATATAGAATCTATTTTCTCACACAAACACAGCCAGTCACACAGACACTTACATTAAAATGTACATAAATACAGAGTACTCTACACTCTCCTGAGTGACCTGTCAGCTCTACTCGCTCTTTCACTGATACACTTCCTCAACAAAGTAAAAATCTGTACTTTACAGGATTTGTGCCTTCCCTAAGGACTTTCCCGCCTTTCCATTCAGACCTCTGTATCTTACATATACAGAGCAGTAGCCAAAGGACTTTTCCGCCTTTCCGTTCAGACCTCTGTATCTTACATATACAGAGCGGTAGCCAAAGGACTTATCCGCCTTTCCGTTCAGACCTCTGTATCTTAAATATACAGAGCGGTATACAAAGGACTTTTCCGCGCTTTCTATACTACATCTGGCTCACGTGTATTGCTGTCCCTTATAGGCCCAGCCCACAATGAACACAGACCATTGCATGCAATGTATTTCTGCCTACACTATCCAGATTAAAATCAGGCCTTTTCCAAAAGACCTTTCAGTAAACCAAATATGTGTATGCAGTTTTTCTTCTGGAAACAAAACCCCCCATTTTTATTTATTTTAATTAATTCTAAATTTGGAAGAGCAGATTTTAAGTGACCTTACCGCTCAGAACTGACCAGTCAACAACTCACACTAATTATATAAGCAAAAATGCTTACCTTATTCTATGGTGGCCACCACTGTGTGTGTGTTGCTCATCAGTCAGCTCAAAAGCAGTCGTCCACTCTGCTGCTCCTTTCCTGTCCCATCTGGGTCGCCAAATGTAGTGTATTTTTGTCTGCCATGCATCTGAGGAATCACGCAGTCTCTGGGTTTTGTTTCCAGAAGATAGACTTTATTTCAGAGAGAAGCAAAGCCGAGATCCTCTTTATGAGAAGATCTCCCGAATGCTAGGTAGCATCTCATTATATACCCTATACAGGGCGTTTCCAAATAGTCAGACTTTTCCTTATGCTTGCCATTTTGATTCCTAGGGAGAAGGGGCCCCCTACTTTTTTTGGTATGAAGAATGGCCCTTTTTGTATGTCTGACCATATCATCTCATCAGTTCTGTACATTCCAGCATGTAGGCATATTCCTTTTTAACCTTTACCTATAGGATTATAATGGAAAAACAACTAGCAACAAAAATGGCTAGATTCACATTGATTATTCTTGATTGATTAAAATCTTATTAATACAAATCTTCCACATAAGTTACATGTTTTATCACAGCTTCAGTGATCAGGATTGTCAGTATAGAGCTTCTGAGAGCACTAATGTTTAGTTAGTGGTTCTTGTCTAAAGAAGCTAAAACAAGCCCACATATGCAATACAGCTTCTCTCTCAGTGAGAGAATGTAGCTTTTTACAATGTTAACTGCAAAACTTGCCAACATGAAAGATGTTTCTGACTTATGAACTATAGTGTTTTTTTGCATTGCAGAAACACAATTTTTAATGTGTTAGATGTTCTATGCAAATAAACTTATGTTACAGCTTCTGTGCACAGGATGTCAGTGTAGAGGTTCTGAGAGCACTAATGTTTAGTTAGTGGTTCTGGTGAAACAAAGCTAAAACAAGCCCACGTATGCACTACAGCTTATCTCTCAGTGACAGAATTTAGCTTTTTACAATGTTAACTGCAAAACTTGCCAACATGAAAGATGTTTCTGACTTATGAACTATAGTGTATTTTTGCATTTCAGTAACACAGTTCCTCTTCAGGAACTCGAGCTGCGTCGAGAATGTTTGGGGAACGCGTCCAGCGTGACGTCTCTGAATAACATGTATAATCAGTCCAAAGGAAGGGCGAGACGTCATAGGCGGGTGACATCAGAGACCAGGAAGCATAAAAGCATGAGCGGCGAAGCCGGATATCAGCCTTGTGTCTTCAGCAAGCGCTCTGTGTGTGTGTCAGTCGCTATCTGTTTGTGAGTCTTATTTAGTGTCGTTTGTCCACTGATAAACTCCATTGTCAAAGCTTCAATCAAGGGAAGTTTTGGGTGAGAGCAGGCAGCGCTCAGGCTGTGTGTTTTTCCCTGCCAAAAAAAAAAAAGGGGGCTAGGGACACACGCTGCTCGTGTGTTGTCTGCTTGAGAGTGAAGTGCGCAGTGTCAGCTCTCGAGGGAATTGACGGCTGCGATGCGAGCCTTTGCTTCACTCTCAGAAGGCTCTCTTCGAGTGTGTCCGTGCAAGCGATCCTGCAGCTGCGGTCGCACAGTTTTACGGACCGTTGTTTTTGCTGGATAGCCTTCATCATAACGTCCTGACGCCTAGGACGTTTTGAGGGCCAGCTTCCTCTGGGGAAGAGTGGTGTACACCGCATTACATGGTGCCCGTCTCTCCTCAGTGCCCTCAGGAGATCGTTCTGCCAACCCTGCCGGTGTTCCAGGGCGCAGCGATCTCATGCAAGCGCTTCTCTCAGTTACCGCCCGGAAACGTAGCGGTGCTGAGAGGCTCGCTACCTCTACGGAGGTCTCTAGAGCAGCTAGTACGGTCGTCCCCTGCCGGTCCACCGCTTCAGGGCACAGAGCTAGTGGCTCTAGGCGCACCAGAGGCCAGTCTTGCGACACTGGTTCCCTTAGGAGGTCACATGGCGGTGTGGGAGCCCCTGCCAAGTGTACTTCACGGGGTCCTGCCCCGAGCAGGCTCTGGTCTAGTCTTCCTAGCAGACGATGTGGGTCTGAGGACCGTCGTTTTTAGGAGACTTCAGCTACGGAGGGCAGGCCCCTCTGGGGAAGAGCGGTGTACACTGCATTACACGGTGCCCGTCTCTCCTCAGTGCCCTCAGGAGATCGATCTGCCAACCCTGCCGGTGTTCCAGGGCGCAGCGGTCTCCACCGAGCGCTTCTCTCAGTTACCGCCCGGAAACGTAGTGGTGCTAAGAGGCTAGCAACCTCCTGGGAGGTTTCCAGAACAGCTAGTTCGGCCGTCTCCTGCCGGTATGCCGCTTCAGGGCACCGAGCTAATTGCGCTGATGCAACCAGAGATCAGTCTTGAGAGGCTGATTCCCTTAGTAGACTATATTGCAGCGTGAAAACTACTGCCAAATGTGTCTCAGTGGGTCCTGCACACTGTAGTGAGAGGCCACATAATCCAGTTCTGGTGGGCCCCAAGCAGGCTCTGGTAATGGAACAGAAGTAGACTCTCTCTGAGGATGGAGACCATCGAGGTGGTCCCTCCTTGGGTTGCAGAGTCCGTTGTCCTACAGCCGGTACTTAACTGTTCCGAGGAAGGATGAGGTGTTGTGTCCTTTTCTAGATCTGTGCTTTTTGAACCTCTCAGTCAGGGGACTGAAATTTAGCAAGACTGCACAGGCCAAGTCCGAGGACTGGTGTGTCACAATCTATCAAAAGATGCACTTATCTCCATCCTTCTTCATTGGAGGTTCCTGAGGTTTGCTTTTGGGGGCAAAAGCCTACCAATAAGGATCTTCCACTTGCCTTGCACTCTCACCCCACACTTTCCCGACTCAACCACATTGTTGAATGGTTGATATCAGCTGAATCTGAGCAGATGGCGGTTCGGCACCAAGGTGTCATTCTCGCTCACATGAAAGAGCTTGTGTTAAGACTTAACGCCAAGAAAAGTCTGCTTTCTCCAGTTCAGAGAACCACTTATCTGGGCATGGTGTGGGATTCGACCACGATGCAGGCATGTATGTCACCTGCTCGGATTGAGTCGATCCTCACTGCAGTCACGAGAGTAAGAGAAGGCTGGTCACTCACTGTCAAGCAGTCACGGAGATTTCTGGGTCTGATGGCAGCTGTGTCCAACGTGAATACTATTGGCCTGCTGTACATGAGACCCCTACAGTGGTGGCTCAAGACCAAGGGGTTCTCCCTGAGGGGAAACCCACTTCGCATGCTAAAGGTCACGCGGCGCTGCCTACGTGACTTAGATATGTGGAGGAAGCCTTGGTTCTTGTCCCAGGGCCCGGTGCTGGGAGCTCCTTGTTGCCGCGGTATGCTAGCGACGGATGCGTCCCTCACCGGCTTGGGTGCGGTCATGAGTGGCCACCCTGCCCGTGGTCTGTGGAGTGGTCGCCATCTGACATGGCACATCAACTGCCTGGAGATGCTGGCCGTGCTTTGTGCACTTCGTTATTTTCTCCCAGACCTAAGAGGTCACCATGTGTTGGTGTGCACCGACAACACAGCGGTGGTCTCTTACATCAACCATCAAGGAGTTCTGCACTCACGCCGTTTATACAACTAGCGTACCAGATCCTTGTGTGGGCCCAGGATGAATTCCTCTTGCTCAGAGCAGTTCACATTCCTGGGCATCTTAATATGTGTAAGTGCAGAAAAACGCTTGTCTTTTATTTTGTATTTTGCATGTATGTTTCCAGGTGGTTTGGTCACGTGGGATCGGTGTGTTTATACCTGGTAGCGTTTCCTGTTTGGGTTAGGTGTAGTAGAGAGGGGGTGAGTAGCGGGGAGTGCTCACTTTCTGTTGACCGTTCAACATCGATTTGTTTCTACTTGGTCTGTTATCAAGTCAATAAATGTTGTGGGATTTGCAATGAACAAAACGCGTCAAGGATTATTCCTGCTGCTTAGCCTCTCAGCGGCTATAGGTTGCCGCTATATTTAGTCAACAGAAAAGCTACACAACTCTTGGATTATGGACGCAACTTGGAAACGACTGTTTCTGCATACAGCGTGTTGTGGCGGACGCGCACCGTGAAATGGATCGACGGACACGACGCACATACAAACGGCAAACGAGGTATGTCAGCGGTTAAAATGGATTGCGCAGTATTGCTGTTGTGGAAGACGCTGTCGTAGTTGTTACATTAGATTGAAGTTGGATTGGCATTGGATTGAACGAGCTTTGTGTTGCTCTTGCATGTTTATGGGCTCTCGCGTGCCGCCTCATTGTTTGGTTCTGTGAGCGCGCTGTTTGAAACGGAGCTCACATTGTCCGTAGTGTTGGAGAATGAATTCTGAGGATATGGAGCACGCTGTTGACGGCAGCAAACGAGAGCGTAAACCCACGGCAAAGGCCTTGGTGGCTGAAATTGAAGCCTTGCAAAGGGATCGCAAGAGTAAAGTGAATAAAGTGAAGAATTTGATTGGGTCAATGAAAGAGCTGATGATATGTGATGACAATGCGTCTCAAGTGTGTTCAATGTTGAAAATGATACAATTGCTGATGGATGATGCATCTGTGTTACATAAAAGAGTGTTGCCTCTACTACCTTTTGAGGAGCAAAATAAACAAAATGAATGGTTTGACTCAATTTTGAAACATTATAATGGCTTTGTGGATGACGTTCAACAATGGACGACTGAAACTGGGAAATTGAATCCTTGCACTGATCTTTCTAATATCTGTGAGCCTGTGGTTGGGGAAGCCATATATGCAACTTCTCAAGGAGTTTGTGGATCTGATATTTCACCCTCTGTTGACGTGGTGTCCACGACTCAGCCCTCTCATGTACAAGCAGGAATGGATTCTGGGAACCTTGAAAATGAAATTCTACCAACGGATAGTGCTTCAAATATAAGCCGTAAAAGATCTTCGGTAGCGACATCACATGGGTCTCGATCAAGCCGATCCTCCATTCGTGTGATAGAGTGGGACACTCTGAATGGGATAATACTGGTCTGGCAGTTTCCTTTGACAGGGCTCCGGTCAGAGAGAAGGGCACGGAGAAATTGTTCCAGCAAACTTTAATATTGTAGTTTGGGTACAATCATTGGTGTACAAATAGGCATATGTGTGGGTGTCTGTGTGTGTGGTCTATAAAGGAAACAAAGAATAAAATAATAATCACAATGTACAAAAGTATAAAAAACATGTACAAAGGTATACAGTAATATCCAATGCAATAATAAACATGGAATCAGAATTCTGAAATATAATAATTTGGTCAAATAACCTGAAAAGAGTCATAAACAACTAATATACAGGCATACGAAAGGTTAATGAGGCAACGTAGGAATACTAAATGGATTTGGTGGTCTTCGCTTCCCTCTAGTGGAAGGGGGCGCAACTGCACCCCATGCGCTCAGCACCTGAGGGGCGCATGGCCAGGGAGCGCTGAATTTCACTCTAGGTGCGTCTGACAGCGACACAGAGGCTAAACACGATTTAGCAGTGGGACTACAGGGCATAAGAACTGAAATATAGCACTCGAGAATACAGCTTAAGGCTGAGATAATGTAAAGGAAACAATCTCCAGTCTAACAAGGCTTATGACATGTTCACGTGATACCTATTAACTAAAGAAATACACACGAAAGTATCAAACCATACATATAATATACTTAACATGAAAACAGGTGAAAGTATACAACATCTAAACAAGTCAGATGGCAATACTTGCATCTTAGTGCAAGATGAAACTTACTTTCGATTAGGTTACGCACACGCGAGCCACCATCCCACAGAATGCGGAGTCGGGAATGAGGATGTGATGCGCTCGGAAAGGATATGACATCATTATAGTTTCAAAATAAAATGACAGGAAATAAAAGACTTTCCGACATAGCCGCCCCCAAATTTAGCAATAAATTTGAATCCCAAAGAAAGTCTACTTAGTTGGCGTCATCTTCATCCTCCCAGGCTGACAGCCGCACAAGGCGCACGACTGGCCGTAGGTAGGTCTGTCCCTTGATCTTAACTTCAGCTGCCCTGACTCGTCCATCCGAACCGGAACAGGTCTTCACCACTCTCCCAATGGGCCACTGAGCTCTGGGTAGCTGCGAATCAACCACCATCACCACCTGGCCAGCAACCAGATTGTCAGTGTCCTTGTGCCACTTCGACCGCTTCTGTAGGTCCGGGAGATGGCGACGGATAAAGTTGGACCAGAAATGGTCCGCCAGGATCTGGCTGTGGCGCCATCTTCTTCTGCTGAGAAGGTCACTAGATGCATAGACAGCTTGTGGGAGTGATGCATCGCGGCGTCCCATCAACAGTAGATTTGGTGTGACGGGATCCGGATCCGCAGCATCAGAGGAGAGGTACCCAAGCGGTTTAGCATTGAGTATTCCTTCCACTTCAATCAGCACAGTTTGCAGCACAGGTTCAGCGACGGTGTGGTCCTGAAGGATGACTTGGAGAGCTGACTTAATCGACTTGATCTCTCGTTCCCACGTTCCCCCAAAGTGTGGAGAGCCAGGAGGGTTGAAACGGAACTCGATTTGCTGTCTGGCCAGCTGTTCTTGAAGAGGAACTTCTAAAGCAGCAAAACTGGCTTGCAGCTCTGCAGCTCCACCTCGGAAGTTGGTTCCTCTGTCAGCCAGGATCTCAAATGGCTTTCCGCGGCGGGCGATGAAGCGGCGGAGGGACATCAGGAAAGCATCAGTGTCTATACTCTCCAGTAGGTCAAGATGTACACAGCTCGTCGTCATGCACTTGAAAATCAGACCCCACCGCTTTTCTGTACGCCGGCCCACCTTGACATTGTAGGGACCGAAACAATCGACTCCAGTCGACCAGAAAGGTGGCTTGTATAAGCGGAGTCTGGCAGGGGGTAAGTCTGCCATCCGAGGGACCACTGGAGTAGCGCGCCATTTCTGACATTCAACACAGGCGTGCTGATGATGCTTGATGGACTCTCTTCCCCGGAGGATCCAATATCTTCTCCTCATCTCGGCGAAAACCCGCTCGGGACCTGGATGTAGCAGTTCACTATCATATTTCTTAATGAGCAGCTTCGTGACATAAGATTTGGGATCGAGGATGATAGGATGCATCGCATCTGGGTCAAGATCTTCTGCTCTGCGTAGTCTACCTCCCACTCTCACCAGGCCCACAGCTTCATCATACTCTGGAGCAAGCATGAGCAGGCGACTCAGTCTCGAGATGGACTTACCAGCAGCAAGAGCTTCCACTTCTTCAGGGAAGGACTCACTCTGGGCTTGTCTGAGGACATGTAGCTCTGCTGTTTGGACATCAGCTGCTGTCATGGTGGGACTGCTCTGGTCATCAGCCGCCCCGTGAAGGCTCTCATGGGTAGCCTTGAGAAGACTGTCCCAGTTGTCTATATCAGACTGGAGTGTCGTGGTCGGAAAGCAAGTGGTGGCTCCACAGAACAATGTTTTCCGAAGTTCTTCCTCGTCAGCTTCTTGGGCTTCTATTAACGGAAGCACTGGCCAGGAGTCTGGATGTTGTAGGAGGAATGGTGGACCTTGGCTCCACCGGTTCGGCTGGCTGAGTTCGAGCAGGGGTTTGCCGCGAGTAAGGTCATCGGCTGGATTGTCAGTGGTGCGGACATACCGCCAGGTCGAGTTTTCAGTGAGCTCTTGAATTTCTGCGACTCTAGTTCCTACAAAGACCTTGTAGCGACACGAGTCGGAATTGAGCCACGTTAAAACTGTCATCGCGTCAGTCCAGAGAGTGACTTGCTGGGAAGGGAGTGACAGTTCTGTCATAATGACTTTAGCCAGCTGGGCTCCGGCTAAAGCAGCACACAGTTCGAGGCGTGGCATGGATAGTTGTTTGCGAGGGCTCACTCGTGACCGAGCCATCACAAATGCAATGTGGACTTCACCTTGATTCTCTTGGGTGCGGAGGTAAGCAACGGCTCCGTAGGCTCTTTCAGAGGCGTCGCAGAAGATGTGTGCCTCTCGTCTGGGTGCCCCAGTATCTGCTACTGATGGGACATAGCATCGGGGGATTTCCACTTGAGGAAGATGGATTAGTTCACTCTCCCATTGTGTCCAGATATCCAGCAGAGCCTCTGGTCTGATCAGTTCATCCCAGCCAACTCCCACTCTCCACAGGTCTTGAATCAGGATCTTCGCTCGTGTGGTGAATGGAATTAGGTATCCGAGGGGATCATATTGTGTTGCCATCACCTTGTAGACGTTCCTCAGAGTTGGCTGTGAATATTCTACTGGTCTGTGGCGGTACCCAAGGCGATCGGTAAGGCAGTTCCAGCGAAGGCCTAAGGCTGGCTCTTCGGGATCTTGTCGAGACTGAGAGAGCCACAACTCGGTGCTTGCTGCTTTCGCTTCCAATGGAAGATGCTCAACAACGGTGGGGATGTTACTGGCCCACTGCCTGATGTCAAAGCCTCCAGCTGAGAGCAGTTTACGCATGCGGTTGATAATGGTCTTGGCTTCATCAGCGTTCGTGACACTGGTCAAACAGTTGTCGACGTAGAAGGCAGTCTCCACAAGGTGTAGGATGTCCTCATAACCGCCGCTGTTATCCTTCACATGCCGCTGCAGGGCGTATGTGGCACAGCAGGGACTACATGTCGTCCCGAATGGCAAAACCTGCCACTCATACACCGTTGGTTCATCCTCCCTCTTCATACCTCTCCAGAGAAAACGGAGAAGGGGCTTGTCTTCTGGTAGCAGGCGAACTTGATGAAACATCGCTTTGATGTCACCACTGATAGCCACACTGTGTTCTCGAAAACGAAGGTCGGACCGGGCAACAGTTGGCTGTTGAGACTTTGACCGTTGTGCTGGTAGGAACAGTTGTAAACAATCCTCGCCTTACCGTTGTGGTGGACAACGTGGTGCGGCAGATACCAGGACTCTGTGGAGCTGTCTACTGTGTCAGGAGGTAAAGGTTTGGCGTAGCCCAACTGTTCAAGTTTCTGTATTTCTTTACAGTAGGTGTTAGCTAGAGCAGTGTCTTTGGCTAGACGGCGTTCTGTGCTCCGTAGCTGTGGGAGCAATGTGTGCTTTGGAGCCCAGAGCGTGAGGCTTGCTTTGCGCCTCAGTAGTGGAGTAGCATACCTTGTTACTCCATCCACCTCTGCCTTGACTGTGCGCTGTTCCAGCAGTTCTAGGGCCTGCTGATCTTCTTTGGAGCGGATCACAGTCTTGGCTTTGGCATACGGGGTTATGTCAACTTCCCACAGTCGTTCAACGTGCCGTTGCAGCTCTGAGTTAGTAGACATGGTGAAGTAGCAGTGAGTGCGCTCACCAATGAGGTTAAGGTTGGCGGGGCCTTGCAATGTCCAACCAAGAGCAGTACGCACAGCTACAGGACTCCCAGGAGGACCTGCTCGGACCGGTTGTTTGGGAAGCAGCAGATGTGGAAAGTCAGAGCCTATCAACAGAAGCGGCTGGACCTTGTCAACCTTCGGCAGGGGAAGACCTTGCAGGTGGGAGTATCTGCGCATGAGTGACTTGACAGGATAGCTATGCTCAGACAGACTCAGCTCACTAGCGGTGAAGGCATGAAAGATGTGGTATCTTTGTTTGGGAGAATGAGCTGGGGAGATGTCGAACGAGACAGCGGCTCCTTGTAGACGGATCACCTCATGGCGGACAGTACGTAAAGGCAAGCTTTCAGGCTCTTTAGCTAAATGGAGATGCTGGGCTGCTGAGGGAAGGATGAGGGTTCTCTCCGATCCATCGTCCAGAATAGCGAAACCTTCCAGAGTGTGTTCGGCATTGTACAGGCGCACCTTAACTAGCTTCAACATGACTCTCTGCGGACGACTAGGACGGTCAACGTATATGGTGTCGGGAGCAGCACTGACCATTAACACTTTCTTAGCCTCTTGGGAACACACTTCGTGGAGCACGGTCAGGTGTTGCTGTTTGCACACTTGACAAGGCTTCTTGAGAGTACATGCCTCAGGTTTATGGTTCCTGCCACACCTCCAACAGCCTCTGTCTTTGATCCAGGCGGAAATCTCTGATGGAGTGAGCATTTTGAATTTGGGGCATAAGCTGAGGTAATGTTCACGGGCGTCGCAGTACGGGCAGTAAGGCTTCACACTGGGTTTACCTTTGGGTGACTTTGTGCTGCGAGCAGGATCTGGAGGGGCTACCTTAGCTTGACTCTCAGTGCTGTAAAACACGTTGGATGAAGGACCCTGGGATTTCTTTTTGCCCTTAACTGGCTTAGGCTGGTCTTGGAACATCAGAGCTGCTCGAGATGAAATGCGCTTTGCTTGTGACTTTAACTGAAGCCAAACTGAGAAGTCTTCAAGCGTGTAGGTCTGATCTGTGCCGGTCCTCAGGATGCCTCGGTTTATGCTGTACTCCACAAACGCATCTCGATAGCTAGTAGGCAGTTTGCTTAGCAGCCTGTCGACGTGGGAGCCACATCGCAGTTCATAGCCATTCTCACCCTCAAGGGAGCGGAGCATGCCAACTAGACCTTGTACTGAGAGGGCAAAGTTGTCAAATGCCTCTGGATCTCCAGATCTTACGTGAGGTGAGTTTAAGATGGCACCCAGTTCACTCTGCACGAGCTGACGCGGTTGCCCATATTTATCTTGGAGAGCCTGGAGGGCCGAGGTGTATGGCTTTGGATGGTACATGTAAGCTTGGGCTAGCTTGTAGGCGCTTGGCAGTTTCAAGTGATCGAGGAGGACTTGATATTTAAACTGCTCTGTGAGGTGAGCATGTGTGTTGAGCAGATTATCCAAAGCCATCTTAAGCAGGGCAAAGTCTGACTCTTTACCTGAGGTGAAGTGAGGTAGAGTAGGTCTAGGAAGGCCATAAGATGTGGCAACTAGGAGCTCCATGAGGTCTGTACCCGGCGTTGTCCTGTAATCTAAAGGCGCTGTGCCCTGTCGTGGAGAAGGTGGCATGGCGCTGTAAGGATAGGACAGCGTGTTAGCAGCTGATAGCACTGGCTGTAGAGGTGTACCAGGTGGAGGCACATATTGGACCTGGGCTTGACTATAGACCATGTGTGGCTGGCGAAGTGGGGCCATATACTGTCCTACTGACAGTGGCGGAGAACATAAGGTAACGGCACTCACGGCTGATCTGGGAGCCGACTGCGAAGCTGGGTTGATGATTGCTGGAGGAGGAATCATAGTAAGATACGTAGGCTGTGGCTGAGAGAGTACACTAGTAGTAGTATAAGCACTCACTTGTGGAGCGGGCAGGACTGATGTAAGACTGGTCGAGACAGGTGGACTTCTGACTATACTGGAGACTGGTGGCATTACATGCATAGATGGAGTAGAATGGAGCAGTCCATGTCCATCTTGTGAGTGGAGTAGGAGAGGCTGTACTTCTGATGAGGACCTTAGATTGTACTCACATTCACTGAGGGGCCTGGAGGAACGGGGACTCTCAATTCCTTCTTCCTTCAGGAAAGACGTGATAAGAGCTGCTTGCGCCAATTCCATCTCTTTCTCTTTCTGTCGCCGTCGCAACATCTGATGCCTGGTGATAGCCTCTTTACTCTTGTATGCCATCTCTGCTTTCTCCTCCAGTCGACGTCTCTGCCGTTCTTGTTCTCTGAGAAGTTCCTCCTTCTCATAGAGGGCGTCTCTGGCTTCTTTGTCTAGAAGAGTACACTGCTCATCCACTAGCGTCTGCTCCATGATCTGCCGCTGCACTTCTGCTAATTCCATCCGCTTGACCTGTTCCTCCAACATGGCACTTTGTAGCTCGGATAGCCCGTCTGCAATGGACCTCTTAGTTGATGAGGCAGCACTGGCTCGAGATCTTGGTCTGCTACGACGAGAAGATACCCAGGATCGACATGACTCTGCTCTCACAGATGGCAATGAAAGTGGATCAGGGATTGGGATGTCTTGAGCTGGGGCTGCTGCTCCGAGTTCCTCAGCTTCGGTGGAAGGGAGTACTGTGACTCTCGGTGTGTACCCAACTTCAAAGTTTGCAAGGGATGCTGGTAACTGTATCTCCCGCTGGGGTCGAGAACGCACTGCTGGATCTGCAGATGGTTGTCCTGGCTCCATATTGTCTCCAGAAAGCTGTCAGATCCGGCTCGAAGGACCATGTGATAGAGTGGGACACTCTGAATGGGATAATACTGGTCTGGCAGTTTCCTTTGACAGGGCTCCGGTCAGAGAGAAGGGCACGGAGAAATTGTTCCAGCAAACTTTAATATTGTAGTTTGGGTACAATCATTGGTGTACAAATAGGCATATGTGTGGGTGTCTGTGTGTGTGGTCTATAAAGGAAACAAAGAATAAAATAATAATCACAATGTACAAAAGTATAAAAAACATGTACAAAGGTATACAGTAATATCCAATGCAATAATAAACATGGAATCAGAATTCTGAAATATAATAATTTGGTCAAATAACCTGAAAAGAGTCATAAACAACTAATATACAGGCATACGAAAGGTTAATGAGGCAACGTAGGAATACTAAATGGATTTGGTGGTCTTCGCTTCCCTCTAGTGGAAGGGGGCGCAACTGCACCCCATGCGCTCAGCACCTGAGGGGCGCATGGCCAGGGAGCGCTGAATTTCACTCTAGGTGCGTCTGACAGCGACACAGAGGCTAAACACGATTTAGCAGTGGGACTACAGGGCATAAGAACTGAAATATAGCACTCGAGAATACAGCTTAAGGCTGAGATAATGTAAAGGAAACAATCTCCAGTCTAACAAGGCTTATGACATGTTCACGTGATACCTATTAACTAAAGAAATACACACGAAAGTATCAAACCATACATATAATATACTTAACATGAAAACAGGTGAAAGTATACAACATCTAAACAAGTCAGATGGCAATACTTGCATCTTAGTGCAAGATGAAACTTACTTTCGATTAGGTTACGCACACGCGAGCCACCATCCCACAGAATGCGGAGTCGGGAATGAGGATGTGATGCGCTCGGAAAGGATATGACATCATTATAGTTTCAAAATAAAATGACAGGAAATAAAAGACTTTCCGACAATTCGTCTTAAGGCTGAGGCAGAACTGGCTGCTTTATTGGCTTCCCAACAAATGCTGCAAAGGAAACATGATTTAGAGGAACAGGAGGAACTGTTGAGGAGAAGGAGGGAAAAACTGGAACTGGAAACTAAATTAGCAGAGTCAATGGCAAAAGTAAAGGTGTATCAAGACGTTCATTCTTCATTTCATTCATCTGTTGATAGGATTGTGGTTAAACCCCTTCATGCGATGGCAGAACCATTTGTTCCTTCAGCTAGTATGCCAGTGGCATCAGAGCCTATGCCTGTAATGCATACATCACATGTCAATTACCCACAAAGGATTTCAAACTATTCTCTATCTCAGTCAGGACAACAATCATCAACAATATCTAAAATGAAACCTTCACAATCTACATTGCCTAACATGTCATCATTGGATAATCAGAATATTGAATATGCTCACGGGCCAAGGTTAAGTTTTCATAATGATGCGAGCCATGCAAGCATGCTTCAGCTTATGGGTAAGCAGAATGAAATAGCTACTTTATTAGTTAAACAGCATAACTTGTCTACACTTCCACCCAGAGAAATACAGTCCTTTGATGGAGATCCATTGCGCTTTCATGAGTTTATGCGTACATTTGAGGAAGTGGTGGAAAAGAAGGCAGACAACCCAGGAGACTGTCTTCACTTCCTGGAACAATACACACGAGGACAGCCGAAAGAGCTTGTTAGAAGTTGCCAGCTCATGACCCCTTCACAAGGTTATTTAAAGGCTAAGGCACTGCTTAAGGAAAACTTTGGCAACGAAGTAAAAATAGCTTCATCATATATGGAAAAGGCTCTTTCATGGAAAGCTATAAAATCAGAAGATGCGAAGTCTCTGCAAGAGTATGGTCTTTTTCTAAGGAGTTGTTGCAACGCTATGCAAAACATTCACTATATGAATGAGCTGAATCTCACCACTAACATGCAAATTATCCTCTCAAAGCTTCCTTATAAACTCAAAGACAGATGGAGAGTCGTTGCATATGAGTTAAAGGAGCGACGCCACAATCAAACCACCTTCTCTGATGTTGTGGACTTCATCGAGAGACAAGTAAAAATTCTATCTGACCCTGTGTTTGGTAATATTCAGGATGTGTCACCTGTTGGAGGTAGGAAGATGAACATCAAAGTAAGTCAGCCAAAAACTAGAAGCAGTTTTGCAACCAATATCACTGCTATGCCTGAAATAAAAGAACACCATAAGATGTCAACCAACAGAATCTGTCTCTTCTGTAGTGGTGAACACATGCTGGATGTCTGTAATAAACTTACCAGAAAAAGTCACAGAGAAAAAATGAACTTTCTGATGATGAGAGGAATCTGCTTTGGCTGCTTGCATACAGGACACCTCAGCAGGGACTGCAAAAAGAGAAGTATCTGTAATGTATGTAGTCTTAAACATCCTAGTCTTCTTCACATTTATCCTCATGAGAAGGTAGACACTTTGAGCAAGAAGAAAGACGAATTCAAGTCAGCGGTTGCTAGTGCTATGGTCTCTCTCCAAACTAGTGGTCTTACTGGGGCTGGTAATGACAACTGTGCGTTACCTATCGTTCCAGTGTGTGTTAAATCAAAAAAGGGAAATGGCGTGGTGATGACGTATGCTTTTCTCGATTCTGGGAGTTCCGCTTCTTTTTGTACGGAAAGTTTGATGAACAAGCTCAACCTCCCTGGAAAGAGAGTTAATATTCTTCTCAGAACTATGAGTCAAGATAAATCAGTTGGTAGTTACGTTCTGAAAGACCTGGAGGTTTCTGGCTTGAGTCAAGAATACTACTGTGCATTGCCTGAAGTGTATACACAGAAGATCATGCCCGTGACCACAGTAAACATCGCCTCACAGAAAGATCTTGAGTGTTGGCCTTATTTGAGTCATATCTGTTTACCTATGATTAACGCTGGCATTGAGCTTTTGATTGGAGCTAATGTTCCAGAAGCATTGGAGCCTTGGGAGGTCATACGTAGTCAAAATAATGGCCCATATGCTGTAAGGACTATGTTCGGATGGACCGTTAATGGACCACTTAAAGGAGTAGGTATAAATGGAGACGATGCTGCCAACCAACTTCCTGTGACTGTGAATAGGATTGCAGTAATGAAATTGGAAGAGTTGTGGAAGCAGCAATTTAAGGCCGATTTTCCAGAGACTGCTCATGAAGAAATGTTAGGAACATCTAAAGAAGATCAGCAGTTTATGAATTTTGTGTCCAATTCCGCAAGACTGATTAATGGTCATTATTACATCGGTCTACCATTCAGAAATGCTGAAGTAGCCATGCCTATGAACAGGAGAATTGCAAAACAACGTGCTTTAACTCTTCAAAAAAGGTTTAAAGTGAATTCTTCCTTTCATGCAGATTACACTGTCTTTATGGAGGATGTGATCCGTAAGGGTTATGCAGAAAGGGTACCTGCGGTTGAACTGGAGAGACGTGATGGACGTCCGTGGTATTTACCCCATCACGGTGTATATCACCTCAAAAAACACAAGATTAGGGTTGTGTTCGATTGTGGAGCCTCTTATCAGGGTACATCACTGAATAGCAAGCTTCTACAAGGCCCAGACTTAACCAGTTCACTGGTGAGTGTACTTGTACGATTTAGACTGGAATCTATTGCCCTGATGGCCGACATTGAAGCCACGTTCCATCAAATCAGAGTTCACCCAGAAGATTGTGATCTCTTGAGGTTTCTGTGGTGGCCAGAAGGTAATGTAAACAGCAGTCTGGAGGAATACAGAATGGTGGTTCATTTATTCGGGGCTACATCATCACCTAGTTGTTCGAGTTTTGCATTGAGGAAATGTGCAATGGATCAAAAGGATCTATTTGACCCCAAAACAATGGATGTTGTCTTCAATAATTTCTATGTGGATGACTGCCTTGTCTCCGTACCTTCCGAATCAGATGCTGTGCAGTTGTACAAGGATCTTACTAGTATGTGTGCTAAAGGTGGATTTCATTTAACAAAATGGACGAGCAACAGCCGTGCTGTATTGGGTGTCATACCAGAGAAGGACAGAGAGAAAAAGGTAAAGGATTTGGACTTCGATCATGACACTTTGCCAGTGGAAAGAGCATTAGGAGTGCAATGGTGTGCTGAATCGGATGCCTTTCAATTCAAAGTGGTAGTAAAGGATAGACCTCTTACCAGGAGAGGAATTCTCTCAGTGGTTAGTTCCATCTATGATCCTCTGGGGTTCTTGTCACCTGTGATTTTGTCTGCCAAGAGGATACTGCAGGACCTGTGTAGGGAGGGAATTGGATGGGACAATGATATTCCATCAGTGTATGTTCAGCGTTGGATGCACTGGCTGGATGATCTGCATCACTTGGAGAGTTTTGAGGTTAGAAGATGTTTGAAGCCTGACGGGTTTGGAGATGTAACTTCTGCTCAAATGCATCATTTTTCAGATGCAAGTGAACAAGGATATGGTGTGGTATCCTATTTGCTGCTCCATAATGACCAACAACAGGCATATTCTACCCTTCTGGTGAGCAAGGCAAGAGTTACACCATTAAGGTCCATTACAATCCCTCGCCTGGAACTTACAGCTGCCACTCTTGCAAGCCGTATTGACAAGATCTGGATGAAAGAACTCAAGATGCCTCTCAGAACTCCGTTTTTTGGACTGATAGTACTTCAGTACTTAAATACCTTCGAAATAGCACCTCAAGATTTAAGTGCTTTGTGTCTAATAGAGTGTCCGAAATCTTGAAGGTTTCTGATGTAGAACAGTGGAGGTACGTGAATTCGTCAAGCAATCCAGCAGATCTGGCGTCTAGAGGAGTGAAGGTGGATTCATTTTTAAAGAATGAGTCGTGGATTTCTGGTCCCGCCTTTCTGGTTCGATCACAAGAGGAGTGGCCTATGGACCCCACCTATAGGGATGTGATTTTGCCTCATGATCCTGAGATTAAAAGGAGTGCTTTGGTAAACATGATAGAAGTCAATGAAAATTCTGACCCTATATCATATCTCTTTGATTACTTCTCCTCTTGGATTCGACTAAAGAAAGCCGTAGCATGGTTCCTTCGTTTGAGACAAATCTTGATGGACCGTAGCAAGGAAAGGAAACGATTGCAGAATGCTCTTGTCTGCTCGGATACAGATTCATATCAACAAGAGATGATTATTAATCAGGAAATGCAGAAGTTTGAACCTACAGTGCGTAAGGAATTCCTTTCGTTGGAAGAATTGGAAAAGGCCGAAATGGAAATCATCCGACTTTCTCAAATAAAGAGATTCCCGGAGGAACTAAAGAGTCTACGTAAGTGTGGAGTAGTCAAACGAAGTAGTCCTCTTTATAGCCTTAACCCAATACTTAAGTGTGATATCATCAGGGTTGGTGGACGCCTTGATAACGCATTGATTTCTGAACGCTCTAAACACCCAATTATACTGGCAAAAGATCTACACATTTCTAACCTAATCCTGCGACAAATTCATGAAGAAGTGGGACATAGTGGACGGAACTTCATGTTGGCGGCTCTTCGACAGCGATATTGGATCCCTGGAGCTAGCCTAGCCATAAGAACATTTCTGTCAAAATGTGTAGTGTGTAAAAGGTTCAACGCAATTGCAGGTCATCAACAGATGGCTGATTTGCCTCAGGATCTTGTCTCCCCAGACAAACCACCCTTTACTTATGTTGGACTAGATTGTTTCGGCCCATTTGAAGTAAAGCGAGGGAGAACCACTCTAAAGCGTTATGGAGTCCTTTTCACCTGCTTGAACATTAGAGCTGTTCACATTGAGATGGTTGCATCATTGGATACTGACTCATTCATTCACGCACTCAGACGCTTTATCGCTCGACGAGGACAAGTGGCTGAAATACGTTCAGATAATGGAACGAACTTTGTTGGGGCCGATCGTGAATTAAAAGAGGCGATACAAAATTGGAACCACAGTCAGATATACGATGTTCTTCTACAAAAGAAGATTAAATGGACTTTCAATCCTCCTACCGGTTCACACCATGGGGGGATCTGGGAAAGGCTCATCAGGTCAATAAAGAAAATACTAAACTCCATTCTTCGAGGGCAAAGTTTAAATGAAGAAGGTCTTCATACTTTCCTGTGTGAAGTAGAGTCTATACTTAACAACCGACCCATAACTAGATCATCTTTGGATCCTGATGACATGGAAGCTTTAACACCTAATCATCTTCTCCTTCTAAAAACAAAGTCTACATTACCACCCGGATTGTTTGAGAAGGAAGATTTGTATGCCCGTCGAAGATGGCGTCAAATTCAGTATTTAGCCAACCAATTTTGGAAAAGATGGATTGGTGAATATCTACCTTTATTACAGAAACGGCAGAAGTGAATGGTGAGGACAAGGAACTATCAGTTGGGAGATGTTGTACTGATAATGGATGAAAATGCACCAAGGAGTTCCTGGATCATGGGCAAAATTATTTACACGATAACCGACAAAAAAGGATTCACACGGCAAGTTAAGATTAAGACTATGAGTACCTGCCTGACCAGGCCAATCACAAAAATTTGTCGCCTTCTTGAAGCTGAGGAATTTAAAGATTAGCTATGACTGACATTTGAGAGCTCTCAACTGACTCTTTTGACTTGACCTTTTGACTTGGACTTGATTGAATTACTTGATCTTACTGACGTAGACTGGACTTTTACTTTTACTTTACTTTTTGCTTCATGCGGCTACAATGATGAACATTTTGAGTGATCTGGACATTTTCACACATTTTCTCACATTTCCTTTTTGTAAAAAAAAAAAAAAAAAAAAAGAGAAAATCATGTAAAACAATTAATTATGTAATGTATGTTAATATTGTTCATATTTCAATTGTGTCTGTGATTATTACAGGTTTATTGTATAATAATCAGGGGCTGGAATGTAAGTGCAGAAAAACGCTTGTCTTTTATTTTGTATTTTGCGTGTATGTTTCCAGGTGGTTTGGTCACGTGGGATCGGTGTGTTTATACCTGGTAGCGTTTCCTGTTTGGGTTAGGTGTAGTAGAGAGGGGGTGAGTAGCGGGGAGTGCTCACTTTCTGTTGACCGTTCAACATCGAATTTGTTTCTACTTGGTCTGTTATCAAGTCAATAAATGTTGTGGGATTTGCAATGAACAAAACTCGTCAAGGATTATTCCTGCTGCTTAGCCTCTCAGCGGCTATAGGTTGCCGCTATAATATGGGAGCAGACATCCTGTTGAGGCAGGGGCCGAGGCCCGGGGAATGGCGGCTTCACACTGAGGTGATGAAGCAGAGTTGGAGATGTTGGCCAGACTCAGGTGGATCTGTTTGCGACTCGAGAGACATCGCACTGTCCCCTCTGGCTTCCTCTGACTCATCCAGCTCCACTGGGGCTGGATGCCATGGTACAGACATGGCCGAGGCTTCATCTGTACATTTTCCCCCGATTGCTCTGAGTTCTGGAGAGAGTGCGCCGGGACGGAGTCGAGCTGCTGTTAGTAGCCCCGTTCTGGACGGGCCGGGTATGGTTCCTGGGCCTGATTTCTCCTTTTGACGGCACTCCATGGGAGGTTCCCGTCAGGAGATATCTCCTCTCGCAGGCGGAGGGTGCGCCCCCGCATGGAGCTTAGAGGCTGTAGGTGTTGTCTCTGAGGAGGCACAACTCTTAGCTTCTGGTCTCTCAACCGAGGTTGTAAGACCGTTCTCCAATCCAGAGCTCCCTCAATGAGGAAACTGTATGCCTTGAAGTGGAAGCTTTTCACTTCTTGGTGCGGAGACCGCCAGCTCGACCCAGTTAACTGCCCAGATGGTACAGTGCTGGAGTTCCTGCAGGCTCTCCGCAGGGTTGACCCACTCCACCTTGAAGTTCTACGTGGCGGCCATGGTGGCCTGCCACGCCCCTCTCGGTGGCCAGTTACATGTGGTTACATGTTTCCTCCATGGTCCGCTGAGGCTGAGGCCTCCGGCCAGAAGAAGCTTAAGCTAAGCGGTGATCAGGATGCTGTCCTAAGTCTCGAGTCCTCTAATCTCCCCTGTCCTGGGGGTCAAGACTCACTTCCTTCTAAAGTTTGGCATTGGACGGGTTGTCCCCAATTTCTGTCGGGCTCCTCTCCTTCTCTTGCTGTACCTGTGCTCTTCCACGCTAGGCAGAGATTGGAAAGTCTGGCGGCGTGGGCATTCTCGTTCCCCAAACGTTCTCGACGCAGCTCGAGTTCCTGAAGAGGAACGTCTAAGGTTACGTAGGTAACCCTGGTTCCTCGAAGGAACGAGACGCTGCGTCACAGTGCCACACTTCCGGCATCTCTGGCTGGCGCTTGCTTCATCCTTTGAGGCTGATATCCGGCTTTGCCGCTCATGCTTTTATGCTTCCTGGTCTCTGACGTCACCCGCCTATGACGTCTCACCCTTCCTTTGGACTGATTATACATGTTATTCAGAGACGTCACGCTGGACGCGTTCCCCAAACGTTCTCGACGCAGCGTCTCGTTCCTTCGAGGAACGTCTTGGTTACGTATGTAACCCTCGTTCCCTGAAGGAGGGAACGGAGACGTTACGAATGGGGATCTCGCCCGAGAGCCCAATCACCTTCGAGTGGTACAAAACGAGCCAATGGTACACAAAGTACCTTGGTCTGCGGAATTTGCATCGCGAGCTCCGCCCCGCAGAGCGGGTATATAAGGAGCAACGCGAGCAACTCGCATTCAAGTCTTCGCTGAGGAGCCGAGCCAGTGACCCGGCCGTTCAGCGGAACAGCGATGTGGCAAGGGGACGTAACGTCTCCGTTCCCTCCTTCAGGGAACGAGGGTTACATACGTAACCAAGACGTTCCCTTTCAGTCGGTCACGTTCGACGTTACGAATGGGGTCCCTTACAAAACGCCACATGGCTGTCTTCCAGCGACCCGTGTGAGTGATAGCACCCTGTCGTGAGGCCAGCACGAGTGAGGGCCTACAGCTCGCACAGAATACGCTGGGTAGCACATTCCAGCTGGACATATGCTAGCAGGCTGCCTGCCCGTGGGAGGACTTACAGAAGTAGGTATCTACCAAGGTGGTGATACATAAGAACTCTGAGGTACCCAGCCCGCAGGGTGGAATTTTCAACGACAGAGCTGGCAAGGGCTTGCCAAGGGAAAGACACATGCTGCGGAGAGACTTACTGTGGACATACACACGTGGGATTACCCAGAAGGGGAATCACGACACATGGAGGCACCTAGTCCCACACATGGCTGACCAAGGGGCATGTACGCAAGTGTCGGACATCAACAGTGCTGGAGGAACCCAGGGTTCTGACTGAGGAACTCACCTGAGGGGAATAGCGCACGCATCCAGTCCGCGGAGTGGAATGGCGCAGCAAGCGGATTGACACCGAGCAGGTCCTTACTGGCCCGAAGGGGCGAGTATCTGGGAGGACACGGGCTCTACACGGAGATTATAAAATCTTGCGAATGTGTTAGGTGTCGCCCAGCCCGCAGCTCTACAGATGTCTGCTAGCGAGGCGCCATGCGCCAACGCCCAGGAGGAAGCTACGCTCCTAGTTGAGTGAGCTCTCACCCCTAGGGGGCATGGCAGGTCTCGAGCCTGATAAGCCAGGACAATAGCATCCACTATCCAGTGGGATAACCTCTGCTTGGAGACAGCCTTTCCCTTCTGCTGGCCTCCGTAACAGACAAAGAGCTGGTCTGAGGTCCTAAGGCACCGAGTTCTGTCCACGTAGGTGCGGAGCGCACGTACTGGACAGAGCAGCGCCAGGGCTGGGTCTGCCTCCTCCAGGGGCAGCGCTTGCAAGTTCACCACCTGATCCCTAAAAGGAGTGGTGGGAACTTTGGGCACGTACCCAGGCCGGGGTCTCAAGATAACGTGAGAGTTAGCCGGCCCGAATTCCAGGCACGCTTCGTCAACTGAAAATGCCTGCAGGTCCCCGACCCTCTTCACTGAAGCCAAAGCCGTCAGGAGCGCAGTTTTCAAAGATAAAAACTTTAGCTCTACTGAGAGCAAGGGTTCGAAGGGAGCTCTCTGCAGTGCTGATAGAACCACTGCGAGGTCCCAAGAGGGGACTTGCTGAGGGCGAGGCGGATTGAGCCTCCTTGCTCCTCTCAGGAACCTGATGATCAGATCGTGCCTTCCAAGAGACTTACCTTCAACAGGGTCATGGTGAGCCGAAATGGCAGCCACATAGACCTTGAGGGTGGAAGGAGACAGCCTACGTTCCAACCCCTCCTGAAGAAAGGAAAGCACTGACCCAATCGGGCACTTCCAGGGGTCCTCACGCCGTGAAGAACACCAAGTGACGAAGAGGTTCCACTTCAAGGCATAGGCATGTCTGGTGGACATGGCTCTAGCTGAAGTGATGGTAGCTACCACCTGTGGTGGCAAGGTACCTAAACCTTCCGTGACCCGTCCAGAACCCACACATGTAGGTTCCATAGATCGGGACGTGGGTGCCAGAGGGTGCCCCGTCTCTGAGAAAGAAGGTCCCTCCTCAGAGGAATTGGCCAGGGAGGGGCTGTCGCGAGGAGTACAAGTTCGGGGAACCAGGTCCGGCCGGGCCAAAAAGGCGCAACCATGAGGACCTGCTCCTCGTCCTCCCTGATCTTGCACAACGTCTGTGCAAGAAGGCTCACTGGGGGAAACGCATACTTGCGCAGGCCCAGCGGCCAGCTGTGTGCCAGGGCGTCCGTGCCGAGGGTGCCCTCGGTCAGGGAGTAAAACAACTGGCAGTGGGAATTTTCTGGAGAGGCAAACAGGTCTACCTGGGCGTCTCCGAAGTGTTCCCAAATCAGCTGAACCGACTGGGGGTGGAGTCTCCATTCCCCGGGGCGAGACTGCTGTCGTGAGAGCTCGTCGGCTGCACGATTGAGCCTGCCTGGAATGTGAATGGCACGAAGCGACCTCAGATGCTTGTGACTCCACAGGAGGAGATGGCGAGCGAGTTGCGACATGCGGCGGGAGCGTAGACCACCCTGACGGTTGATGTACGCTACGGTCGCAGTGTTGTCCGTACGAACCAGAACGTGCTTGTCCTTCAGCAGGGCCCTGAAGCGGTGCAGAGCAAGACGTACTGCTAGCAACTCGAGGCAATTGACATGCCACTGAAGTCGGGGTCCTGGCCAGGAGCCTGACGCAGCATGCCCATTGCACATGGCACCCCAGCCCGTGGCAGAGGCATCTGTTGACACAACAACATGTCTGGACACCGGTTCTAGGGGCACGCCGGCCCGTAGAAACGAGGGGTCCAACCACGGGGTGAAGTATCGACGGCAGGCCGGAGTGATGGTCACTCGGAGCGTGCCCTGTTGCCATGCCCATCTCGGGACTCGGTCGTGAAGCCAGTGCTGAAGCGGTCTCATATGGAGTAGCCCGAGCGGTATGACTGCCGCCGCGGACGCCATATGCCCCAGGAGCCTCTGAAACAGTTTCAGTGGAACCGCTCTCTTGCCCTCGAATTGTCTCAGGCAACTCTGCAGTGACTGCGCGCGCTCGTTTGTAAGCTGCGCGAACATGGCGACCAAGTCTATTTCCATACCGAGAAAAGAGATCCTCTGCACAGGGGAGAGTTTGCTCTTTTCCCAGTTGACCTGAAGACCCAGTCGGGCGAGGTGTCTGAGCACCAGATCCCTGTGCTCGCACAACCGCTCTCGAGAGTGAGCTAGGATCAGCCAGTCGTCGAGGTAGTTGAGGATACGGACACCCTGTTCCCTGAGAGGAGCCAGGGCCCCCTCCGCAACCTTCGTAAAGACGCGGGGAGAGAGGGCCAGCCCGAATGGGAGAACCTTGTACTGATATGCCTGCCCCTCGAAAGCAAACCGAAGAAACGGTCTGTGTCGAGGAAGAATGGAGACATGAAAGTACGCGTCCTTCAGGTCGATCGCTGCAAACCAATCCATCGGACGAATGCATTCGAAAATGCGCTTGGGCGTTAGCATCTTGAACGGGAGTCTGTGTAGAGCTCGGTTCAAGGCACGCAGGTCCAGGATTGGCCGTAACCCACCTGTCTTCTTGGGTACTATGAAGTAAGGGCTGTAAAAGCCGGACTTCATGTCGGCTGGAGGGACCGGCTCTATCGCGCCCTTTGCCAGCAGGGTCGCGACCTCCGCGCGCATGACAGGGGCATCTTTGCCCACCATCGTCGCGTGGACACCCCGAAACCTGGGGGGACGCCGGGCGAACTGAATCGCGTAGCCGAGCCTGAGCGTCCGGATGAGCCAGCGGGAAGGCCTGGGGAGCTCTAGCCAGGCTCCCAGGAACCGAACCAGCGGGGTCAAGGGGACTACAGGCGTACCCACAGTGGGGCAGCGTGGTGGAGCAGACAGCCCCGGCATGGGAGGCATAGCGTCCCTTAGCGGGGGCGGAGTGCGGGCACTCGTCTGACTCCAAGTGGCAAAGAGGGCATGAGAAGGCGAAGCGTTCTTGAGCCGTCTTTGCATGGAAATTGGCAAGGGGAGAGGGGAACGAGAGCGGCGAGGAAGCACGTCGCCAGCTGTCATTCGTGGCCTCTTGGGACCCGGAGGTAGAGGAAACAGCTCTTTTAGTGAAGATATGGGTACCACTGGCCGCAGGGCCAGTGGCGGAACAAAAGGAAAACGAGAACAAAGGATTCTCCCCCGGCCCTCCTCCGGGGGAAGGAGTGGTCCTGCTACCATCTCCTGATGAGCTGACGTCTCCAACTCCAGGTCGCCCGTCTCAGGAACGCCGCTTGGCCTGGCGTTTGGCAGGTTTAGGGGCAGAGACGGGTTGCGCCGCCCTTCTGCGGCCGTCTCCTCGCTGCGGCCGGGGTGAAGGCTGCTGCTGTGGCCGAGCGGGAGTGGAGGAGGCCGCAGGGGGGCGCCCTCGGCGACGAGCAGGCTGAGGTTGCGCCGGCGGCGGGGTGGAAGCAGCAGAGGGCCGCCGGGGCAGGATGTGTCTGAAGGCCTCAGACTGCTTCTGGGCGGCAGAGAACTGCTGGGCAAAGCTCTCTACCGCGTCGCCGAAGAGGCCATCCTGGGAGACCGGGGAGTTGAGGAGCTGAGCCCGATCAGACTCCCTCATGTCTGCCAGGTTCAGCCATAGGTGGCGCTCCTGGACCACCAAAGTGGACATCACCTGACCCAAGGAGCGCGCAGTGACCTTCGTCGCCCGGAGAGCGAGGTCGGTTGCAGTGCGCGCCTCCTGCAAAACCCCTGGGTCAGCACTGCCCTCGTGCAGCTGCCGGAGCAGCTTGGCCTGATAGACCTGCAGAGAGGCCATGGCATGCAGGGCAGAAGCGGCCTGGCCCGCAGCTCTGTAAGCCTTGGCCACAAGCGTGGATGAGAACTTACAGGCTTTGGAGGGCAGCTTGGGACCACCACGCCAAGCGGAGGCGCTCTGTGGACACAGTTGCATCGCAACAGAGCGCTCCACCGGGGGAATCCCAACATACCCCTTGGCCGCCCCGCCATCGAGGGCAGTGAAGGCGGAGGAAGAACCAGAACGGTTTCGGGCAGTTAAAGGTGCCCTCCATGAACTAGTTACTTCCTGGTGCACTTCCGGGAAGAAAGGAACCAGAGGGGGGTGCTGGCGATCCGCACGAGCAGCCCCCAGGAACCAATCATCCAGCCTCGAGCGCTCAGGACAGGGCGGAGGATTCCACTCAAGCCCGATGCTCTCCGCTGCCCGGGAAAGCACGGCCGTCAGCTCGGGATCAGACTCGGACAACGCTGGCACTCCCGAGGGAGGCAACGCAGCCGAACCCTCATCTCCCGAGGACTCAAGCCCGCCTTGTGATGCGGCGATCGACATACGGTCCTCTTCGCGAGCCCCGAATGAGATGTCAGGAGCCTGAGAGGGTCCAGCAAACTCATCCGGGAACTCAACCGGCTGCGGCGTATGTGAGGGGGGTGTGGCCCGAGGAGGTTCGCTCGTCGGGGAAGCCCACACGGTAACCCTCAGATCACCCTGGCCACCAGCCGAAGTAGCTCTCTTACGAGAAGAAGAGCTAGAACGGGGTGTGGCAGAGGGGACTCTATACCTTTTAAGGTAATCGAGTCTCGATCTCAACGCCGAGATGGTCATGTCCCCGCAATGAGAACATGAGCCATCCACGAACGCAGTCTCAGCGTGCTGGAAGCCCAGACACGTGACACAGCGATCGTGACCGTCACGAGGAGCGATATATCGACCGCACCCAGAAACACACGGGCGAAATGACATCTTTAAAAAGACGCAAATCGGCCCGTAACTCTTTTGTGAGAGAAATTTGTCTCTTTTAGAGGTGTTGAAGCGCTCAGGGGAACGCGGGAGCTGTCGCAGGAAACCCAGACGAACCGCTGAATCGCGCCGTCACACCAACACCAGCTCTTGTTTGTAAACACTCCGGTGATTGCAGCAAGCGATGTGCTCGGCTCCGAAGCGAAAGCTTGAATGCGAGTTGCTCGCGTTGCTCCTTATATACCCGCTCTGCGGGGCGGAGCTCGCGATGCAAATTCCGCAGACCAAGGTACTTTGTGTACCATTGGCTCGTTTTGTACCACTCGAAGGTGATTGGGCTCTCGGGCGAGATCCCCATTCGTAACGTCGAACGTGACCGACTGAAAGGGAACCAGGGTTACATACGTAACCTTAGACGTTTTTAATGTGTTAGATGTGATATGCACATAAAATTACCTTACAGCTTCAGTGCTCAGGATTCTCAGTTCAGAACTTTTGAGAGTACTAATATTTATTCAGTGGTTCTGGTCAAAAAAAGCTAAAACAAGCCCACATATGCGATACAGCTTCTCTTTCAGTGAGAGAATTTAGCTTTTTACAATGTTAACTGCATAACTTGCCAACATGAAAGATCTCTCTGACTAATGAACTAATGTGCTTTTTGCATTGCAGAAACACAGTTTTTAATGTGTTACATGTTCTATGCACATAAACTTATGTTACAGCTTCAGTGGTCAGGATTGTCAGTATAGAGCTTCTGAGAGCACTAATGTTTAGTTAGTGGTTCTGGTCAAAAGAAGCTCAAACAAGCCCACACATGCAATAGAGCTTCTTTCTCAGTGAGAGAATGTAGCTTTTTACAATGTTAACTGCAAAATTTGCCAACATGAAAGATGTTTCTGACTTATGAACTATAGAGTTTTTTGCATTGCAGAAACACAGTTTTTAATGTGTTAGACGTTCTATGCACATTAACTTATGTTACAGCTTCAGTGCTCAGGATTGTCAGTATAGAGCTTCTGAGAGCACTAATGTTTAGCTAGTGGTTCTGGTCAAAAGAAGCTAAAACAAGCCCACATATGCAATACAGCTTCTCTCTCAGTGAGAGAATGTTGCTTTTTACAATGTTCAGTGCAAAACTTGCCAACGTGAAAGATGTTTCTGATGTATGAACTAAAGTGTTTTTTTGCAATGCAGAAACACAGTTTTTAATGTGTTAAATGTGATATGCACATAAAATTATGTTACAGCTTCAGTGCTCAGGATTCTCAGTTCAGATCTTCTGAGAACACTAATGCTTAGTGTTAGGTGTTGTGGTGAAAAGAAGATAAAACAAGCCCACGTATGCAATACAGCTTCTCTCTCAGTGAGAGAATGTAGCTTTTTACATTGTTAACTGCATAACTTGCCAACATGAAAAATCTCTCAGAGTAATGAACTAATGTATTTTTTGCAATGCAGAAACAGTTTTTAATGTGTTAGACTTTCTATGCACATAAAATTATGTTACAGCTTCAGTGCTCAGTATTCTCAGTTCAGAGCTGCTGAGAGCACTAACGGTTAGTTAGTGGTTCTGGTGTTCTGGTGAAAAGAAGCCCACATATGCAATTCAGCTTCTCTCTCAGTGAGAGAATGTTTCTTTTTACTATGTTCAGTGCAATACTTGCCAACATGAAAGATGTTTCTGACTTATGAACTAATGTGTTTTTTGCATTGCAGAAACACAGTTTTTAATATGTTAGACGTTCTATGCACATTAACTTATGTTACAGCTTCAGTGTTCAGGATTCTCAGTTCAGATCTTCTGAGAGCACTAATGCTTAGTTAGTGGTTCTGGTGAAAAGAAGATAAAACAAGCCCACATATGCAATACAGCTTCTCTCTCAGTGAGAGAATGTAGCTTTTTACATTGTTAACTGCATAACTTGCCAACATGAAAAATCTCTCAGACTAATGAACTAATGTGTTTTTTGCAATGCAGAAACAGTTTTTAATGTGTTAGACGTTCTATGCACATAAAGTTATGTTACAGCTTCAGTGCTCAGTATTCTCAGTTCAGAGGTTTGAGAGCACTAATGGTTAGTTAGTGGTTCTGGTGTTCTGGTGAAAAGAAGCCCACATATGCAATTCAGCTTCTCTCTCAGTGAGAGAATGTTTCTTTTTACTATGTTCAGTGCAATACTTGCCAACATGAAAGATGTTTCTGACTTATGAACTAATGTGTTTTTTGCATTGCACAGTTTTTAATATGTTAGATGTTCTATGCACATTAACTTATGTTACAGCTTCAGTGCTCAGGATTGTCAGTATAGAGACGACTAGACTGATCTCCTGCCTGCGAGTGTCGCTGTTGGACAGTGTTTTCTCTACTTCCTGTTGGCCTTCTGTAGCTAATCATAGCTCTGTGTAGCTGTTTTTATTTTATTTTTTTCTCTAGAATCTTTATCTTACTATCACTGTCTGTCTGTTTGTTTGTTTTTTAAAGTGGTAAAATATAACTTAATTCAACACCATATTTCTGACCCCAGCCGGCACATGACCGACCTTCAACGTTGAAATATGGTTGAAATAAGGTCAGTTGTGGTTTCAACGTTGAAACAACGTTGATTCAACGTTTAAAGCTGAATGGTTAAAAAACATCCAGCACATGACCAACTTTCAATGTTGAAATATGGTTGAAATAAGGTCAGTTGTGGTTTCAACGTTGAAACAACGTTGATTCAACGTTTAAAGCTGAATGGTTGAAAAACATCCAGCACATGACCAACTTTCAATGTTGAAATATGGTTGAAAAAAGGTCAGTTGTGGTTTCAACGTTGAAACAACGTTGATTCAACGTTTAAAGATGAACTGTTGAAAAACTTCCAGCACATGACCAACTTTCAACATTGAAATATGGCTGAAATAAGGTCAGTTGTTTTAATGAAACAACGTTAAAAATGTTTAATGCTAAATGGTAGAAAAAGGTTAACAAGCTTTTAAATTATTTATATTAAATTATTTAAATTAATTATTTTAATAGCATTTTAAAATATTTTAGTCATGATACCTATTCTAAAATCTAAAGGTATATGTTAAATATTATCATCATTAACAACAATAAAACTATATACATTTCGCTGCTTTATCACACTGAAACAACTCCCATTGGTAGTTTTATTTTATTACTTCTATCATGATTGGTTAATCTGGCTGTCATTCAGGAAACTGGACAATGAATCGGTTCGCGCCTTTCTACATTTAAAAATATGACCGTTATTGTCGTCTTTCTGTGAGTGAGGCGGCTAACTGTGAGCTGCTGCTCGTTATAACTGACTGCTCTATCGGTCCCGAATTATTTCATATTTGCCTGTACATTTTTTTTTTTTTTGAGCGAATTTGAGTCGTGACGTCAATGGAGAACAAAAACTGTGAACACAAGAAGGGTCAGGTGTTCTGCGAGGTCCTGAAAACATCCTGTCAAAATGAGGTAAGAAAATCGCTAACGTTATCTTTATTATCTTTTGAAAATAGTAAAGTATTACCAGAGTTTACAAATGGGTAGTTTAAAGGACATGTAACCTGCAGATAAATAAATACCCGTGTGTCTATTTTTGCATTGCTTTATCACAGCTGATCAAGTTAGGTGCTCACCTAATGTGTTGCTGGTAAGAGAGATTTAGAGATGGTTTAGAGATTTTCCCATATTTTCCTGATATGTATCCCATGCATTAGGTGTGTTATATATGTTTGTATTCTTATAATAGTTTCAAAGTGTTTTCTGAAACATATAAGTGCAAATGTCGGTATTTAAATAATATAATTTTAATGAATTAATGAAAATGAATAAATAAATAAAAGGATTGTTTAAAGCCATGGTTCTCAAAGTGTCAGGCCCCCTCTAGTTGTTATGCAGGTGAATCACTAAATTAAACTAATTAATGTTAATACATTTTAACTTAATCTTTGAGTAAGTTTTTTTTTTTGCACATTTAAGTATGTTAGAGTTAAAGTACAGTAAAGTTTTGTGACTTTTGTTACATAACATAAAAAAAATGTCCACTCTCTCCCTCTACTGATTGACACAGGTTTCATGTACCTGTCTCACTGCTGTAGAAAGTTATTACAAAAACGATAGGTTGTGAAAAATGTCCACTCTCCCCCTCTATTGATTGACACTGGTTTCATGTCTCTGTCTCCCTGCTGTAGAAAGTTATTACAAAAATAATGTTAATTTTGGACATGCAATTCCCTTTTTTACCAGTAGGGGTAAAAAGAAAGGTTGTGAAAATGTCCACTGTCCCCCTCTATTGATTTTATCAGTGGTTTCATGTCTCTGTCTCCCTGCTGTAGAAAGTTATTACAAAAATAAGGTTAATTTTGGACATGCAATTTCCTTTTCTACCAGTAGGGGTAAAATTCAGGGTTGTAAAAAATGTCCACTCTCTCCCTCTACTGATTGACACTGGTTTCATGTCTCTGTCTCCCTGCTGTAGAAAGTTATTACAAAAATAAGGTTAATTTTGGACATGCAATTCCCTAAAAAGCCACTTGGGGTAAAACGAAAGGTTGTGAAAAATGTCCACTCTCCCCCTCTAGTGATTGACACTGGTTTCGTGTCTATTTCTCCCTGATGTAGAAAGATATTACAAAAAGAATGTCAATTTTGGACATGCAATTCCCTTTTCTACCAGTAGGGGTAAAAAGATAGGTTGTGAAAAATGTCAACTGTCCCCCTCTATTGATTGACAGTGGTTTCATGTCTCTGTCTCCCTGCTGTAGAAAGTTATTACAAAAATAAGGTTAATTTTGGACATGCAATTCGCTTTTTTACCAGTAGGGGTAAAAAGAAAGGTTGTAAAAAATGTCCACTCTCTCCCTCTACTGATTGACACTGGTTTCATGTACCTGTCTCTCTGCTGTAGAAAGTTATTACAAAAAGAAGGTTAATTTTGCACATGCAATTCCCTTTTTTACGAGTAGAGGTAAAAAGAAAGGTTGTGAAAATGTCCACTCTCCCCCTCTATTGATTGACACTGGTTTCATGTACCTGTCTCACTGCTGTAGAAAGTTATTACAAAAACGATAGGTTGTGAAAAATGTCCACTCTCCCCCTCTATTGATTGACACTGGTTTCATGTCTCTGTCTCCCTGCTGTAGAAAGTTATTACAAAAAGAAGGTTTATTTTGGACATGCATTTCGCTTTTTTACCAGTAGGGGTAAAAAGAAAGGTTGTGAAAAATGTCCACTGTCCCCCTCTATTGAATGACAGTGGTTTCATGTCTCTGTCTCTCTGCTGTAGAAAGTTATTACAAAAAGAAGGTTCATTTTGGACATGCAATTCCCTTTTCTACCAGTAGGGGTAAAAAGAAAGGTTGTGAAAAATGTCCACTCTCTCCCTCTACTGATTGACACAGGTTTCATGTACCTGTCTCACTGCTGTAGAAAGTTATTACAAAAACGATAGGTTGTGAAAAATGTCCACTCTCCCCCTCTATTGATTGACACTGGTTTCATGTCTCTGTCTCCCTGCTGTAGAAAGTTATTACAAAAATAATGTTAATTTTGGACATGCAATTCCCTTTTTTACCAGTAGGGGTAAAAAGAAAGGTTGTGAAAATGTCCACTCTCCCCCTCTATTGATTGACAGTGGTTTCATGTCTCTGTCTCCCTGCTGTAGAAAGTGATTACAAAAATAAGGTTAATTTTGGACATGCAATTCCCTAATAAGCCACTTGGGGTAAAATTCAGGGTTGTGAAAAATGTCCACTCTCTCCCTCTATTGATTGACACTGGTTTCGTGTCTATTTCTCCCTGATGTAGAAAGTTATTACAAAAAGAATGTCAATTTTGGACATGCAATTCCCTTTTCTACCAGTAGGGGTAAAATTCAGGGTTGTGAAAAATGTCCACTCTCTCCCTCTACTGACTGACACTGGTTTCATATACCTGTCTCACTGCTGTAGAAAGTTATTACAAAAAGAAGGTTTATTTTGGACATGCAATTCCCTTTTTTACCAGTAGGGGTAAAAATAAAGGTTGTGAAAAATGTCCACTCTCCCCCTCTATTGATTAACAGTGGTTTCATGTCTCTGTCTCCCTGCTGTAGAAAGTTATTACAAAAAGAAGGATAATTTTGGACATGCAGTTCCCTAATCAGCCACTTGGAGTAAAATGAAAGGTTGTGAAAAATGTCCACTCTCTCCCTCTATTGATTGACACTGGTTTCATGTCTCTGTCTCCCTGCTGTAGAAAGTTATTACAAAAAACGAAAGGTTGTGAAAAATGTCCACTCTCCCCCTCTATTGATTGACACTGGTTTCATGTCTCTGTCTCCCTGCTGTAGAAAGTTATTACAAAAAGAAGGATTATTTTAGACATGCAGTTCCCTAATCAGCCACTTGGATTAAAATTAAAGGTTGTGAAAAATGTCCACTCTCTCCCTCTATTGACTGACACTGGTTTCATGTCTCTGTCTCCCTGCTGTAGAAAGTTATTACAAAAATAAGGTTAATTTTGGACATGCAATTCCCTAATAAGCCACTTGGGGTAAAACGAAAGGTTGTGAAAAAATGTCCACTCTCCCCCTCTATTGATTGACACTGGTTTGGTGTATATTTCTCCCTGATGTAGAAAGCTATTACAAAAAGAATGTAAATTTTGGACATGCAATTCTCTTTTCTAGCAGTAGGGGTAAAAAGAAAGGTTGTGAAAAATGTCCACTGTCCCCGTCTATTGATTGATAGTGGTTTCATGTCTCTGACTCCCTGCTGTAGAAAGTTATATCAAAAAGAAGGTTAATTTTGGACATGCAATTCCCTAATAAGCCACTTGGGGTAAAACGAAAGGTTGTGAAAAATGTCCACTCTCTCCCTCTATTGATTGACACTGGTTTCGTGTCTATTTCTACCTGATGTAGAAAGTTATTACAAAAAGAAGGTTTATTTTGGACATGCAATTCGCTTTTTTACCAGTAGGGGTAAAAAGAAAGGTTGTAAAAAATGTCCACTGTCCCCCTCTATTGATTGACAGTGGTTTCATGTCTCTGTCTCCCTGCTGTAGAAAGTTATTAAAAAAATAAGGTTAATTTTGGACATGCAATTCCCTTTTTTACCAGTTTGGGTATAAAGAAAGGTTGTGAAAATGTCCACTCTCCCCCTCTATTGATTGACAGTGGTTTCATGTCTCTGTCTCCGTGCAGTAGAAAGTTATTACAAAAATAAGGTAATTTTGGACATGCAGTTCCCTAATCAGCCACTTGGAGTAAAATGAAAGGTTGTGAAAAATGTCCACTCTCCCCTTCTATTGATTGACACTGGTTTCATGTCTCTGTCTCCCTGCTGTAGAAAGTTATTACAAAAATAAGGTTAATTTTGGACATGCAATTCCCTAATAAGCCACTTGGGGTAAAACGAAAGGTTGTGAAAAATGTCCACTCTCCCCCTCTAGTGATTGACACTGGTTTCGTGTCTATTTCTCCCTGATGTAGAAAGTTATTACAAAAAGAATGTCAATTTTGGACATGCAATTCCCTTTTCTACCAGTAGGGGTAAAATTCAGGGTTGTGAAAAATGTCCACTCTCTCCCTCTACTGATTGACACTGGTTTCATATACCTGTCTCACTGCTGTAGAAAGTTATTACAAAAAGAAGGTTTATTTTGGACATGCAATTCCCTTATTTACCAGTAGGGGTAAAAAGAAAGGTTGTGAAAAATGTCCACTCTCCCCCTCTATTGATTAACAGTGGTTTCATGTCTCTGTCTCCCTGCTGTAGAAAGTTATTACAAAAAGAAGGATAATTTTGGACATGCAGTTCCCTAATCAGCCACTTGGAGTAAAACGAAAGGTTGTGAAAAATGTCCACTCTCCCCCTCTAGTGATTGACACTGGTTTCGTGTCTATTTCTCCCTGATGTAGAAAGTTATTACAAAAAGAATGTCAATTTTGGACATGCAATTCCCTTTTCTACCAGTAGGGGTAAAATTCAGGGTTGTGAAAAATGTCCACTCTCTCCCTCTACTGATTGACACTGGTTTCATATACCTGTCTCACTGCTGTAGAAAGTTATTACAAAAAGAAGGTTTATTTTGGACATGCAATTCCCTTATTTACCAGTAGGGGTAAAAAGAAAGATTGTGAAAAATGTCCACTCTCCCCCTCTATTGATTAACAGTGGTTTCATGTCTCTGTCTCCCTGCTGTAGAAAGTTATTACAAAAAGAAGGATAATTTTGGACATGCAGTTCCCTAATCAGCCACTTGGAGTAAAATGAAAGGTTGTGAAAAATGTCCACTCTCTCCCTCTATTGATTGACACTGGTTTCATGTCTCTGTCTCCCTGCTGTAGAAAGTTATTGCAAAAATAATGTTAATTTTGGACATGCAATTCCCTTTTTTACCAGTAGGGGTAAAAAGAAAGGTTGTGAAAATGTCCATTCTCCCCCTCTATTGATTGACAGTGGTTTCATGTCTCTGTCTCCCTGCTGTAGAAAGTTATTACAAAAATAAGGTTAATTTTGGACATGCAGTACCCTAATCAGCCACTTGGGGTAAAACGAAAGGTTGTGAAAAATGTCCACTCTCGCCCTCTATTGATTGACACTGGTTTCATGTCTCTGTCTCTCTGCTGTAGAAAGTTATTACAAAAAGAAGGTTAGTTTTGGACATGGAATTCCCTTTTTTACCAGTAGGGGTAAAAGGAAAGGTTGTGAAAAATGTCCACTGTCCCCCTCTATTGAATGACAGTGGTTTCATGTCTCTGTCTCCCTGCTGTAGAAAGTTATTACAAAAAGAAGGTTCATTTTGGACATGCAATTCCCTTTTCTACCTGTAGGGGTAAAATTCAGGGTTGTGAAAAATGTCCACTCTCTCCCGCTACTGACTGACACTGGTTTCATGTACCTGTCTCCCTGCTGTAGAAAGTTATTACAAAAACGAAAGGTTGTGAAAAATGTCCACTCTCCCCCTCTATTGATTGACACTGGTTTCATGTCTCTGTCTCCCTGCTGTAGAAAGTTATTACAAAAATAAGGTTAATTTTGGACATGCAATTCCCTAATAAGCCACTTGGGGTAAAACGAAAGGTTGTGAAAAATGTCCACTCTCTCCCTCTATTGATTGACACTGGTTTCGTGTCTATTTCTCCCTGATGTAGAAAGTTATTACAAAAAGAGTGTCAATTTTGGACATTCAATTCCCTTTTCTACCAGTAGGGGTAAAAAGATAGGTTGTGAAAAATGTCCACTGTCCCCCTCTATTGATTGACAGTGGTTTCATGTCTCTGTCTCCCTGCTGTAGAAAGTTATTATAAAAAGAAGGTTAATTTTGGACATGCAATTCCCTTTTCTACCAGTAGGGGTAAAAAGAAAGGTTGTAAAAATGTCCACTCTCCCCCTCTATTGATTGACAGTGGTTTCATGTCTCTGTCTCCCTGCTGTAGAAAGTTATTACAAAAATAAGTTTAATTTTGGACATGCAGTTCCCTAATCAGCCACTTGGAGTAAAATGAAAGGTTGTGAAAAATGTCCACTCTCTCCCTCTATTGATTGACACTGGTTTCATGTCTCTGTCTCCCTGCTGTAGAAAGTTATTACAAAAACGAAAGGTTGTGAAAATTGTCCACTCTCCCCCTCTATTGATTGACACTGGTTTCATGTCTCTGTCTCCCTGCTCAAGAAAGTTATTACAAAAAGAAGGATTATTTTAGACATGCAGTTCCCTAATCAGCCACTTGGATTAAAATTAAAGGTTGTGAAAAATGTCCACTCTCTCCCTCTATTGACTGACACTGGTTTCATGTCTCTGTCTCCCTGCTGTAGAAAGTTATTACAAAAATAAGGTTAATTTTGGACATGCAATTCCCTAATAAGCCACTTGGGGTAAAACGAAAGGTTGTGAAAAAATGTCCATTCTCCCCCTCTATTGATTGACACTGGTTTGGTGTATATTTCTCCCTGATGTAGAAAGCTATTACAAAAAGAATGTAAATTTTGGACATGCAATTCTCTTTTCTAGCAGTAGGGGTAAAAAGAAAGGTTGTGAAAAATGTCCACTGTCCCCGTCTATTGATTGATAGTGGTTTCATGTCTCTGTCTCCCTGCTGTAGAAAGTTATATCAAAAAGAAGGTTAATTTTGGACATGCAATTCCCTAATAAGCCACTTGGGGTAAAACGAAAGGTTGTGAAAAATGTCCACTCTCTCCCTCTATTGATTGACACTGGTTTCGTGTCTATTTCTCCCTGATGTAGAAAGTTATTACAAAAAGAATGTCAATTTTGGACATTCAATTCCCTTTTCTACCAGTAGGGGTAAAAAGATAGGTTGTGAAAAATGTCCACTGTCCCCCTCTATTGATTGACAGTGGTTTCATGTCTCTGTCTCCCTGCTGTAGAAAGTTATTATAAAAAGAAGGTTAATTTTGGACATGCAATTCCCTTTTCTACCAGTTGGGGTAAAAAGAAAGGTTGTGAAAATGTCCACTCTCCACCTCTATTGATTGACAGTGGTTTCATGTCTCTGTCTCCCTGCTGTAGAAAGTTATTACAAAAATAAGTTTAATTTTGGACATGCAGTTCCCTAATCAGCCACTTGGAGTAAAATGAAAGGTTGTGAAAAATGTCCACTCTCTCCCTCTATTGATTGAAACTGGTTTCATGTCTCTGTCTCACTGCTGTAGAAAGTTATTACAAATAGAAGGTTAATTTTGGACATGCAGTTCCCTAATCAGCCACTTGGGGTAAAACGAAAGGTTGTGAAAAATGTCCACTCTCCCCCTATATTGTTTGACACTGGTTTTGTGTCTATGTCTCCCTACTGTAAAAAAAAAGTTATTACAAAAAGAAGGTTAATTTTGGACATGCAATTCCCTAATAAGCCATTTGGAGTAAAACGAAAGGTTGTGAAAAATGTCCAATGTCCCCTTCTATTGATTGACAGTGGTTTCATGTCTCTGTCTCCTTGCTGTAGAAAGTTATTACAAAAATAAGGTTAATTTTGGACATGCAATTCCCTTTTATACCAGTAGGGGTAAAAAGAAAGGTTGTGAAAAATGTCCACTGCCCCCCTCTATTGAATGACAGTGGTTTCATGTCTCTGTCTCTCTGCTGTAGAAAGTTATTACAAAAAGAAGGTTCATTTTGGACATGCAATTCCCTTTTCTACCAGTAGGGGTAAAAAGAAAGGTTGTGAAAAATGTCCACTCTCTCCCTCTATTGATTGACACAGGTTTCATGTACCTGTCTCACTGCTGTAGAAAGTTATTACAAAAACGATAGGTTGTGAAAAATGTCCACTCTCCCCCTCTATTGATTGACACTGGTTTCATGTCTCTGTCTCCCTGCTGTAGAAAGTTATTACAAAAAGAAGGTTTATTTTGGACATGCAATTCGCTTTTTTACCAGTAGGGGTAAAAAGAAAGGTTGTAAAAAATGTCCACTGTCCCCCTCTATTGATTTTATCAGTGGTTTCATGTCTCTGTCTCCCTGCTGTAGAAAGTTATTACAAAAATAAGGTTAATTTTGGACATGCAATTTCCTTTTCTACCAGTAGGGGTAAAATTCAGGGTTGTGAAAAATGTCCACTCTCTCCCTCTACTGATTGACACTGGTTTCATGTACCTGTCTCCCTGCTGTAGAAAGTTATTACAAAAATAAGGTTAATTTTGGACATGCAATTCCCTAATAAGCCACTTGGGGTAAAATTCAGGGTTGTGAAAAATGTCCACTCTCTCCCTCTATTGATTGACACTGGTTTCGTGTCTATTTCTCCCTGATGTAGAAAGTTATTACAAAAAGAAGGTTTATTTTGGACATGCAATTCGCTTTTTTACCAGTAGGGGTAAAAAGAAAGGTTGTAAAAAATGTCCACTGTCCCCCTCTATTGATTGACAGTGGTTTCATGTCTCTGTCTCCCTGCTGTAGAAAGTTATTTAAAAAAATAAGGTTAATTTTGGAAATGCAATTCCCTTTTTTACCAGTTTGGGTAAAAAGAAAGGTTGTGAAAATGTCCACTCTCCCCCTCTATTGATTGACAGTGGTTTCATGTCTCTGTCTCCCTGCTGTAGAAAGTTATTATAAAAAGAAGGTTAATTTTGGACATGCAATTCCCTTTTCTACCAGTTGGGGTAAAAAGAAAGGTTGTGAAAATGTCCACTCTCCCCCTCTATTGATTGACAGTGGTTTCATGTCTCTGTCTCCCTGCTGTAGAAAGTTATTACAAAAATAAGTTTAATTTTGGACATGCAGTTCCCTAATCAGCCACTTGGAGTAAAGTGAAAGGTTGTGAAAAATGTCCACTCTCTCCCTCTATTGATTGACACTGGTTTCATGTCTCTGTCTCACTGCTGTAGAAAGTTATTACAAATAGAAGGTTAATTTTGGACATGCAGTTCCCTAATCAGCCACTTGGGGTAAAACGAAAGGTTGTGAAAAATGTCCACTCTCCCCCTATATTGTTTGACACTGGTTTTGTGTCTATGTCTCCTTACTGTAAAAAAAAGTTATTACAAAAAGAAGGTTAATTTTGGACATGCAATTCCCTAATAAGCCATTTGGAGTAAAACGAAAGGTTGTGAAAAATGTCCAATGTCCCCTTCTATTGATTGACAGTGGTTTCATGTCTCTGTCTCCTTGCTGTAGAAAGTTATTACAAAAATAAGGTTAATTTTGGACATGCAATTCCCTTTTATACCAGTAGGGGTAAAAAGAAAGGTTGTGAAAAATGTCCACTGCCCCCCTCTATTGAATGACAGTGGTTTCATGTCTCTATCTCTCTGCTGTAGGAAGTTATTACAAAAAGAAGGTTCATTTTGGACATGCAATTCCCTTTTCTACCAGTAGGGGTAAAAAGAAAGGTTGTGAAAAATGTCCACTCTCTCCCTCTATTGATTGACACAGGTTTCATGTACCTGTCTCACTGCTGTAGAAAGTTATTACAAAAACGATAGGTTGTGAAAAATGTCCACTCTCCCCCTCTATTGATTGACACTGGTTTCATGTCTCTGTCTCCCTGCTGTAGAAAGTTATTACAAAAAGAAGGTTTATTTTGGACATGCAATTCGCTTTTTTACCAGTAGGGGTAAAAAGAAAGGTTGTAAAAAATGTCCACTGTCCCCCTCTATTGATTTTATCAGTGGTTTCATGTCTCTGTCTCCCTGCTGTAGAAAGTTATTACAAAAATAAGGTTAATTTTGGACATGCAATTTCCTTTTCTACCAGTAGGGGTAAAATTCAGGGTTGTGAAAAATGTCCACTCTCTCCTTCTACTGATTGACACTGGTTTCATGTACCTGTCTCCCTGCTGTAGAAAGTTATTACAAAAATAAGGTTAATTTTGGACATGCAATTCCCTAATAAGCCACTTGGGGTAAAATTCAGCGTTGTGAAAAATGTCCACTCTCTCCCTCTATTGATTGACACTGGTTTCGTGTCTATTTCTCCCTGATGTAGAAAGTTATTACAAAAAGAAGGTTTATTTTGGACATGCAATTCGCTTTTTTACCAGTAGGGGTAAAAAGAAAGGTTGTAAAAAATGTCCACTGTCCCCCTCTATTGATTGACAGTGGTTTCATGTCTCTGTCTCCCTGCTGTAGAAAGTTATTTAAAAAAATAAGGTTAATTTTGGAAATGCAATTCCCTTTTTTACCAGTTTGGGTAAAAAGAAAGGTTGTGAAAATGTCCACTCTCCCCCTCTATTGATTGACAGTGGTTTCATGTCTCTGTCTCCGTGCAGTAGAAAGTTATTACAAAAATAAGGTAATTTTGGACATGCAGTTCCCTAATCAGCCACTTGGAGTAAAATGAAAGGTTGTGAAAAATGTCCACTCTCCCCCTCTATTGATTGACACTGGTTTCATGTCTCTGTCTCCCTGCTGTAGAAAGTTATTACAAAAATAAGGTTAATTTTGGACATGCAATTCCCTAATAAGCCACTTGGGGTAAAACGAAAGGTTGTGAACAATGTCCACTCTCCCCCTCTAGTGATTGACACTGGTTTCGTGTCTATTTCTCCCTGATGTAGAAAGATATTACAAAAAGAATGTCAATTTTGGACATGCAATTCCCTTTTCTACCAGTAGGGGTAAAAAGATAGGTTGTGAAAAATGTCAACTGTCCCCCTCTATTGATTGACAGTGGTTTCATGTCTCTGTCTCCCTGCTGTAGAAAGTTATTACAAAAATAAGGTTAATTTTGGACATGCAATTCGCTTTTTTACCAGTAGGGGTAAAAAGAAAGGTTGTAAAAAATGTCCACTCTCTCCCTCTACTGATTGACACTGGTTTCATGTACCTGTCTCTCTGCTGTAGAAAGTTATTACAAAAAGAAGGTTAATTTTGCACATGCAATTCCCTTTTTTACGAGTAGAGGTAAAAAGAAAGGTTGTGAAAATGTCCACTCTCCCCCTCTATTGATTGACACTGGTTTCATGTACCTGTCTCACTGCTGTAGAAAGTTATTACAAAAACGATAGGTTGTGAAAAATGTCCACTCTCCCCCTCTATTGATTGACACTGGTTTCATGTCTCTGTCTCCCTGCTGTAGAAAGTTATTACAAAAAGAAGGTTTATTTTGGACATGCAATTCGCTTTTTTACCAGTAGGGGTAAAAAGAAAGGTTGTGAAAAATGTCCACTGTCCCCCTCTATTGAATGACAGTGGTTTCATGTCTCTGTCTCTCTGCTGTAGAAAGTTATTACAAAAAGAAGGTTCATTTTGGACATGCAATTCCCTTTTCTACCAGTAGGGGTAAAAAGAAAGGTTGTGAAAAATGTCCACTCTCTCCCTCTACTGATTGACACAGGTTTCATGTACCTGTCTCACTGCTGTAGAAAGTTATTACAAAAACGATAGGTTGTGAAAAATGTCCACTCTCCCCCTCTATTGATTGACACTGGTTTCATGTCTCTGTCTCCCTGCTGTAGAAAGTTATTACAAAAATAATGTTAATTTTGGACATGCAATTCCCTTTTTTACCAGTAGGGGTAAAAAGAAAGGTTGTGAAAATGTCCACTCTCCCCCTCTATTGATTGACAGTGGTTTCATGTCTCTGTCTCCCTGCTGTAGAAAGTGATTACAAAAATAAGGTTAATTTTGGACATGCAATTCCCTAATAAGCCACTTGGGGTAAAATTCAGGGTTGTGAAAAATGTCCACTCTCTCCCTCTATTGATTGACACTGGTTTCGTGTCTATTTCTCCCTGATGTAGAAAGTTATTACAAAAAGAATGTCAATTTTGGACATGCAATTCCCTTTTCTACCAGTAGGGGTAAAATTCAGGGTTGTGAAAAATGTCCACTCTCTCCCTCTACTGATTGACACTGGTTTCATATACCTGTCTCACTGCTGTAGAAAGTTATTACAAAAAGAAGGTTTATTTTGGACATGCAATTCCCTTTTTTACCAGTAGGGGTAAAAATAAAGGTTGTGAAAAATGTCCACTCTCCCCCTCTATTGATTAACAGTGGTTTCATGTCTCTGTCTCCCTGCTGTAGAAAGTTATTACAAAAAGAAGGATAATTTTGGACATGCAGTTCCCTAATCAGCCACTTGGAGTAAAATGAAAGGTTGTGAAAAATGTCCACTCTCTCCCTCTATTGATTGACACTGGTTTCATGTCTCTGTCTCCCTGCTGTAGAAAGTTATTACAAAAAACGAAAGGTTGTGAAAAATGTCCACTCTCCCCCTCTATTGATTGACACTGGTTTCATGTCTCTGTCTCCCTGCTGTAGAAAGTTATTACAAAAAGAAGGATTATTTTAGACATGCAGTTCCCTAATCAGCCACTTGGATTAAAATTAAAGGTTGTGAAAAATGTCCACTCTCTCCCTCTATTGACTGACACTGGTTTCATGTCTCTGTCTCCCTGCTGTAGAAAGTTATTACAAAAATAAGGTTAATTTTGGACATGCAATTCCCTAATAAGCCACTTGGGGTAAAACGAAAGGTTGTGAAAAAATGTCCACTCTCCCCCTCTATTGATTGACACTGGTTTGGTGTATATTTCTCCCTGATGTAGAAAGCTATTACAAAAAGAATGTAAATTTTGGACATGCAATTCTCTTTTCTAGCAGTAGGGGTAAAAAGAAAGGTTGTGAAAAATGTCCACTGTCCCCGTCTATTGATTGATAGTGGTTTCATGTCTCTGTCTCCCTGCTGTAGAAAGTTATATCAAAAAGAAGGTTAATTTTGGACATGCAATTCCCTAATAAGCCACTTGGGGTAAAACGAAAGGTTGTGAAAAATGTCCACTCTCTCCCTCTATTGATTGACACTGGTTTCGTGTCTATTTCTACCTGATGTAGAAAGTTATTACAAAAAGAAGGTTTATTTTGGACATGCAATTCGCTTTTTTACCAGTAGGGGTAAAAAGAAAGGTTGTAAAAAATGTCCACTGTCCCCCTCTATTGATTGACAGTGGTTTCATGTCTCTGTCTCCCTGCTGTAGAAAGTTATTAAAAAAATAAGGTTAATTTTGGACATGCAATTCCCTTTTTTACCAGTTTGGGTATAAAGAAAGGTTGTGAAAATGTCCACTCTCCCCCTCTATTGATTGACAGTGGTTTCATGTCTCTGTCTCCGTGCAGTAGAAAGTTATTACAAAAATAAGGTAATTTTGGACATGCAGTTCCCTAATCAGCCACTTGGAGTAAAATGAAAGGTTGTGAAAAATGTCCACTCTCCCCTTCTATTGATTGACACTGGTTTCATGTCTCTGTCTCCCTGCTGTAGAAAGTTATTACAAAAATAAGGTTAATTTTGGACATGCAATTCCCTAATAAGCCACTTGGGGTAAAACGAAAGGTTGTGAAAAATGTCCACTCTCCCCCTCTAGTGATTGACACTGGTTTCGTGTCTATTTCTCCCTGATGTAGAAAGTTATTACAAAAAGAATGTCAATTTTGGACATGCAATTCCCTTTTCTACCAGTAGGGGTAAAATTCAGGGTTGTGAAAAATGTCCACTCTCTCCCTCTACTGATTGACACTGGTTTCATATACCTGTCTCACTGCTGTAGAAAGTTATTACAAAAAGAAGGTTTATTTTGGACATGCAATTCCCTTATTTACCAGTAGGGGTAAAAAGAAAGGTTGTGAAAAATGTCCACTCTCCCCCTCTATTGATTAACAGTGGTTTCATGTCTCTGTCTCCCTGCTGTGGAAAGTTATTACAAAAAGAAGGATAATTTTGGACATGCAGTTCCCTAATCAGCCACTTGGAGTAAAACGAAAGGTTGTGAAAAATGTCCACTCTCCCCCTCTAGTGATTGACACTGGTTTCGTGTCTATTTCTCCCTGATGTAGAAAGTTATTACAAAAAGAATGTCAATTTTGGACATGCAATTCCCTTTTCTACCAGTAGGGGTAAAATTCAGGGTTGTGAAAAATGTCCACTCTCTCCCTCTACTGATTGACACTGGTTTCATATACCTGTCTCACTGCTGTAGAAAGTTATTACAAAAAGAAGGTTTATTTTGGACATGCAATTCCCTTATTTACCAGTAGGGGTAAAAAGAAAGATTGTGAAAAATGTCCACTCTCCCCCTCTATTGATTAACAGTGGTTTCATGTCTCTGTCTCCCTGCTGTAGAAAGTTATTACAAAAAGAAGGATAATTTTGGACATGCAGTTCCCTAATCAGCCACTTGGAGTAAAATGAAAGGTTGTGAAAAATGTCCACTCTCTCCCTCTATTGATTGACACTGGTTTCATGTCTCTGTCTCCCTGCTGTAGAAAGTTATTGCAAAAATAATGTTAATTTTGGACATGCAATTCCCTTTTTTACCAGTAGGGGTAAAAAGAAAGGTTGTGAAAATGTCCATTCTCCCCCTCTATTGATTGACAGTGGTTTCATGTCTCTGTCTCCCTGCTGTAGAAAGTTATTACAAAAATAAGGTTAATTTTGGACATGCAGTACCCTAATCAGCCACTTGGGGTAAAACGAAAGGTTGTGAAAAATGTCCACTCTCGCCCTCTATTGATTGACACTGGTTTCATGTCTCTGTCTCTCTGCTGTAGAAAGTTATTACAGAAAGAAGGTTAGTTTTGGACATGGAATTCCCTTTTTTACCAGTAGGGGTAAAAGGAAAGGTTGTGAAAAATGTCCACTGTCCCCCTCTATTGAATGACAGTGGTTTCATGTCTCTGTCTCCCTGCTGTAGAAAGTTATTACAAAAAGAAGGTTCATTTTGGACATGCAATTCCCTTTTCTACCTGTAGGGGTAAAATTCAGGGTTGTGAAAAATGTCCACTCTCTCCCGCTACTGACTGACACTGGTTTCTTGTACCTGTCTCCCTGCTGTAGAAAGTTATTACAAAAACGAAAGGTTGTGAAAAATGTCCACTCTCCCCCTCTATTGATTGACACTGGTTTCATGTCTCTGTCTCCCTGCTGTAGAAAGTTATTACAAAAATAAGGTTAATTTTGGACATGCAATTCCCTAATAAGCCACTTGGGGTAAAACGAAAGGTTGTGAAAAATGTCCACTCTCTCCCTCTATTGATTGACACTGGTTTCGTGTCTATTTCTCCCTGATGTAGAAAGTTATTACAAAAAGAGTGTCAATTTTGGACATTCAATTCCCTTTTCTACCAGTAGGGGTAAAAAGATAGGTTGTGAAAAATGTCCACTGTCCCCCTCTATTGATTGACAGTGGTTTCATGTCTCTGTCTCCCTGCTGTAGAAAGTTATTATAAAAAGAAGGTTAATTTTGGACATGCAATTCCCTTTTCTACCAGTAGGGGTAAAAAGAAAGGTTGTAAAAATGTCCACTCTCCCCCTCTATTGATTGACAGTGGTTTCATGTCTCTGTCTCCCTGCTGTAGAAAGTTATTACAAAAATAAGTTTAATTTTGGACATGCAGTTCCCTAATCAGCCACTTGGAGTAAAATGAAAGGTTGTGAAAAATGTCCACTCTCTCCCTCTATTGATTGACACTGGTTTCATGTCTCTGTCTCCCTGCTGTAGAAAGTTATTACAAAAACGAAAGGTTGTGAAAATTGTCCACTCTCCCCCTCTATTGATTGACACTGGTTTCATGTCTCTGTCTCCCTGCTCAAGAAAGTTATTACAAAAAGAAGGATTATTTTAGACATGCAGTTCCCTAATCAGCCACTTGGATTAAAATTAAAGGTTGTGAAAAATGTCCACTCTCTCCCTCTATTGACTGACACTGGTTTCATGTCTCTGTCTCCCTGCTGTAGAAAGTTATTACAAAAATAAGGTTAATTTTGGACATGCAATTCCCTAATAAGCCACTTGGGGTAAAACGAAAGGTTGTGAAAAAATGTCCATTCTCCCCCTCTATTGATTGACACTGGTTTGGTGTATATTTCTCCCTGATGTAGAAAGCTATTACAAAAAGAATGTAAATTTTGGACATGCAATTCTCTTTTCTAGCAGTAGGGGTAAAAAGAAAGGTTGTGAAAAATGTCCACTGTCCCCGTCTATTGATTGATAGTGGTTTCATGTCTCTGTCTCCCTGCTGTAGAAAGTTATATCAAAAAGAAGGTTAATTTTGGACATGCAATTCCCTAATAAGCCACTTGGGGTAAAACGAAAGGTTGTGAAAAATGTCCACTCTCTCCCTCTATTGATTGACACTGGTTTCGTGTCTATTTCTCCCTGATGTAGAAAGTTATTACAAAAAGAATGTCAATTTTGGACATTCAATTCCCTTTTCTACCAGTAGGGGTAAAAAGATAGGTTGTGAAAAATGTCCACTGTCCCCCTCTATTGATTGACAGTGGTTTCATGTCTCTGTCTCCCTGCTGTAGAAAGTTATTATAAAAAGAAGGTTAATTTTGGACATGCAATTCCCTTTTCTACCAGTTGGGGTAAAAAGAAAGGTTGTGAAAATGTCCACTCTCCACCTCTATTGATTGACAGTGGTTTCATGTCTCTGTCTCCCTGCTGTAGAAAGTTATTACAAAAATAAGTTTAATTTTGGACATGCAGTTCCCTAATCAGCCACTTGGAGTAAAATGAAAGGTTGTGAAAAATGTCCACTCTCTCCCTCTATTGATTGAAACTGGTTTCATGTCTCTGTCTCACTGCTGTAGAAAGTTATTACAAATAGAAGGTTAATTTTGGACATGCAGTTCCCTAATCAGCCACTTGGGGTAAAACGAAAGGTTGTGAAAAATGTCCACTCTCCCCCTATATTGTTTGACACTGGTTTTGTGTCTATGTCTCCCTACTGTAAAAAAAAAGTTATTACAAAAAGAAGGTTAATTTTGGACATGCAATTCCCTAATAAGCCATTTGGAGTAAAACGAAAGGTTGTGAAAAATGTCCAATGTCCCCTTCTATTGATTGACAGTGGTTTCATGTCTCTGTCTCCTTGCTGTAGAAAGTTATTACAAAAATAAGGTTAATTTTGGACATGCAATTCCCTTTTATACCAGTAGGGGTAAAAAGAAAGGTTGTGAAAAATGTCCACTGCCCCCCTCTATTGAATGACAGTGGTTTCATGTCTCTGTCTCTCTGCTGTAGAAAGTTATTACAAAAAGAAGGTTCATTTTGGACATGCAATTCCCTTTTCTACCAGTAGGGGTAAAAAGAAAGGTTGTGAAAAATGTCCACTCTCTCCCTCTATTGATTGACACAGGTTTCATGTACCTGTCTCACTGCTGTAGAAAGTTATTACAAAAACGATAGGTTGTGAAAAATGTCCACTCTCCCCCTCTATTGATTGACACTGGTTTCATGTCTCTGTCTCCCTGCTGTAGAAAGTTATTACAAAAAGAAGGTTTATTTTGGACATGCAATTCGCTTTTTTACCAGTAGGGGTAAAAAGAAAGGTTGTAAAAAATGTCCACTGTCCCCCTCTATTGATTTTATCAGTGGTTTCATGTCTCTGTCTCCCTGCTGTAGAAAGTTATTACAAAAATAAGGTTAATTTTGGACATGCAATTTCCTTTTCTACCAGTAGGGGTAAAATTCAGGGTTGTGAAAAATGTCCACTCTCTCCCTCTACTGATTGACACTGGTTTCATGTACCTGTCTCCCTGCTGTAGAAAGTTATTACAAAAATAAGGTTAATTTTGGACATGCAATTCCCTAATAAGCCACTTGGGGTAAAATTCAGGGTTGTGAAAAATGTCCACTCTCTCCCTCTATTGATTGACACTGGTTTCGTGTCTATTTCTCCCTGATGTAGAAAGTTATTACAAAAAGAAGGTTTATTTTGGACATGCAATTCGCTTTTTTACCAGTAGGGGTAAAAAGAAAGGTTGTAAAAAATGTCCACTGTCCCCCTCTATTGATTGACAGTGGTTTCATGTCTCTGTCTCCCTGCTGTAGAAAGTTATTTAAAAAAATAAGGTTAATTTTGGAAATGCAATTCCCTTTTTTACCAGTTTGGGTAAAAAGAAAGGTTGTGAAAATGTCCACTCTCCCCCTCTATTGATTGACAGTGGTTTCATGTCTCTGTCTCCCTGCTGTAGAAAGTTATTATAAAAAGAAGGTTAATTTTGGACATGCAATTCCCTTTTCTACCAGTTGGGGTAAAAAGAAAGGTTGTGAAAATGTCCACTCTCCCCCTCTATTGATTGACAGTGGTTTCATGTCTCTGTCTCCCTGCTGTAGAAAGTTATTACAAAAATAAGTTTAATTTTGGACATGCAGTTCCCTAATCAGCCACTTGGAGTAAAGTGAAAGGTTGTGAAAAATGTCCACTCTCTCCCTCTATTGATTGACACTGGTTTCATGTCTCTGTCTCACTGCTGTAGAAAGTTATTACAAATAGAAGGTTAATTTTGGACATGCAGTTCCCTAATCAGCCACTTGGGGTAAAACGAAAGGTTGTGAAAAATGTCCACTCTCCCCCTATATTGTTTGACACTGGTTTTGTGTCTATGTCTCCCTACTGTAACAAAAAGTTATTACAAAAAGAAGGTTAATTTTGGACATGCAATTCCCTAATAAGCCATTTGGAGTAAAACGAAAGGTTGTGAAAAATGTCCAATGTCCCCTTCTATTGATTGACAGTGGTTTCATGTCTCTGTCTCCTTGCTGTAGAAAGTTATTACAAAAATAAGGTTAATTTTGGACATGCAATTCCCTTTTATACCAGTAGGGGTAAAAAGAAAGGTTGTGAAAAATGTCCACTGCCCCCCTCTATTGAATGACAGTGGTTTCATGTCTCTGTCTCTCTGCTGTAGAAAGTTATTACAAAAAGAAGGTTCATTTTGGACATGCAATTCCCTTTTCTACCAGTAGGGGTAAAAAGAAAGGTTGTGAAAAATGTCCACTCTCTCCCTCTATTGATTGACACAGGTTTCATGTACCTGTCTCACTGCTGTAGAAAGTTATTACAAAAACGATAGGTTGTGAAAAATGTCCACTCTCCCCCTCTATTGATTGACACTGGTTTCATGTCTCTGTCTCCCTGCTGTAGAAAGTTATTACAAAAAGAAGGTTTATTTTGGACATGCAATTCGCTTTTTTACCAGTAGGGGTAAAAAGAAAGGTTGTAAAAAATGTCCACTGTCCCCCTCTATTGATTTTATCAGTGGTTTCATGTCTCTGTCTCCCTGCTGTAGAAAGTTATTACAAAAATAAGGTTAATTTTGGACATGCAATTTCCTTTTCTACCAGTAGGGGTAAAATTCAGGGTTGTGAAAAATGTCCACTCTCTCCTTCTACTGATTGACACTGGTTTCATGTACCTGTCTCCCTGCTGTAGAAAGTTATTACAAAAATAAGGTTAATTTTGGACATGCAATTCCCTAATAAGCCACTTGGGGTAAAATTCAGCGTTGTGAAAAATGTCCACTCTCTCCCTCTATTGATTGACACTGGTTTCGTGTCTATTTCTCCCTGATGTAGAAAGTTATTACAAAAAGAAGGTTTATTTTGGACATGCAATTCGCTTTTTTACCAGTAGGGGTAAAAAGAAAGGTTGTAAAAAATGTCCACTGTCCCCCTCTATTGATTGACAGTGGTTTCATGTCTCTGTCTCCCTGCTGTAGAAAGTTATTTAAAAAAATAAGGTTAATTTTGGAAATGCAATTCCCTTTTTTACCAGTTTGGGTAAAAAGAAAGGTTGTGAAAATGTCCACTCTCCCCCTCTATTGATTGACAGTGGTTTCATGTCTCTGTCTCCGTGCAGTAGAAAGTTATTACAAAAATAAGGTAATTTTGGACATGCAGTTCCCTAATCAGCCACTTGGAGTAAAATGAAAGGTTGTGAAAAATGTCCACTCTCCCCCTCTATTGATTGACACTGGTTTCATGTCTCTGTCTCCCTGCTGTAGAAAGTTATTACAAAAATAAGGTTAATTTTGGACATGCAATTCCCTAATAAGCCACTTGGGGTAAAACGAAAGGTTGTGAACAATGTCCACTCTCCCCCTCTAGTGATTGACACTGGTTTCGTGTCTATTTCTCCCTGATGTAGAAAGTTATTACAAAAAGAATGTCAATTTTGGACATGCAATTCCCTTTTCTACCAGTAGGGGTAAAATTCAGGGTTGTGAAAAATGTCCACTCTCTCCCTCTATTGATTGACACTGGTTTCATGTCTCTGTCTCCCTGCTGTAGAAAGTTATTGCAAAAATAATGTTAATTTTGGACATGCAATTCCCTTTTTTACCAGTAGGGGTAAAAAGAAAGGTTGTGAAAATGTCCATTCTCCCCCTCTATTGATTGACAGTGGTTTCATGTCTCTGTCTCCCTGCTGTAGAAAGTTATTACAAAAATAAGGTTAATTTTGGACATGCAGTACCCTAATCAGCCACTTGGGGTAAAACGAAAGGTTGTGAAAAATGTCCACTCTCGCCCTCTATTGATTGACACTGGTTTCATGTCTCTGTCTCTCTGCTGTAGAAAGTTATTACAAAAAGAAGGTTAGTTTTGGACATGCAATTCCCTTTTTTACCAGTAGGGGTAAAAGGAAAGGTTGTGAAAAATGTCCACTGACCCCTCTATTGAATGACAGTGGTTTCATGTCTCTGTCTCCCTGCTTTAGAAAGTTATTATAAAAAGAAGGTTAATTTTGGACATGCAATTCCCTTTTCTACCTGTAGGGGTAAAATTCAGGGTTGTGAAAAATGTCCACTCTCTCCCGCTACTGACTGACACTGGTTTCATGTACCTGTCTCACTGCTGTAGAAAGTTATTACAAAAACGAAAGGTTGTGAAAAATGTCCACTCTCCCCCTCTATTGATTGACACTGGTTTCATGTCTCTGACTCCCTGCTGTAGAAAGTTATTACAAAAATAAGGTTAATTTTGGACATGCAATTCCCTAATAAGCCACTTGGGGTAAAACGAAAGGTTGTGAAAAATGTCCACTCTCTCCCTCTATTGATTGACACTGGTTTCGTGTCTATTTCTCCCTGATGTAGAAAGTTATTACAAAAAGAGTGTCAATTTTGGACATTCAATTCCCTTTTCTACCAGTAGGGGTAAAAAGATAGGTTGTGAAAAATGTCCACTGTCCCCCTCTATTGATTGACAGTGGTTTCATGTCTCTGTCTCCCTGCTGTAGAAAGTTATTATAAAAAGAAGGTTAATTTTGGACATGCAATTCCCTTTTCTACCATTAGGGGTAAAAAGAAAGGTTGTAAAAATGTCCACTCTCCCCCTCTATTGATTGACAGTGGTTTCATGTCTCTGTCTCCCTGCTGTAGAAAGTTATTACAAAAATAAGTTTAATTTTGGACATGCAGTTCCCTAATCAGCCACTTGGAGTAAAATGAAAGGTTGTGAAAAATGTCCACTCTCTCCCTCTATTGATTGACACTGGTTTCATGTCTCTGTCTCCCTGCTGTAGAAAGTTATTACAAAAACGAAAGGTTGTGAAAAATGTCCACTCTCCCCCTCTATTGATTGACACTGGTTTCATGTCTCTGTCTCCCTGCTGTAGAAAGTTATTACAAAAAGAAGGATTATTTTAGACATGCAGTTCCCTAATCAGCCACTTGGATTAAAATTAAAGGTTGTGAAAAATGTCCACTCTCTCCCTCTATTGACTGACACTGGTTTCATGTCTCTGTCTCCCTGCTGTAGAAAGTTATTACAAAAATAAGGTTAATTTTGGACATGCAATTCCCTAATAAGCCACTTGGGGTAAAACGAAAGGTTGTGAAAAAATGTCCACTCTCCCCCTCTATTGATTGACACTGGTTTGGTGTATATTTCTCCCTGATGTAGAAAGCTATTACAAAAAGAATGTAAATTTTGGACATGCAATTCTCTTTTCTAGCAGTAGGGGTAAAAAGAAAGGTTGTGAAAAATGTCCACTGTCCCCGTCTATTGATTGATAGTGGTTTCATGTCTCTGTCTCCCTGTTGTAGAAAGTTATATCAAAAAGAAGGTTAATTTTGGACATGCAATTCCCTAATAAGCCACTTGGGGTAAAACGAAAGGTTGTGAAAAATGTCCACTCTCTCCCTCTATTGATTGACACTGGTTTCGTGTCTATTTCTCCCTGATGTAGAAAGTTATTACAAAAAGAATGTCAATTTTGGACATTCAATTCCCTTTTCTACCAGTAGGGGTAAAAAGATAGGTTGTGAAAAATGTCCACTGTCCCCCTCTATTGATTGACAGTGGTTTCATGTCTCTGTCTCCCTGCTTTAGAAAGTTATTATAAAAAGAAGGTTAATTTTGGACATGCAATTCCCTTTTCTACCAGTTGGGGTAAAAAGAAAGGTTGTGAAAATGTCCACTCTCCCCCTCTATTGATTGACAGTGGTTTCATGTCTCTGTCTCCCTGCTGTAGAAAGTTATTACAAAAATAAGTTTAATTTTGGACATGCAGTTCCCTAATCAGCCACTTGGAGTAAAATGAAAGGTTGTGAAAAATGTCCACTCTCTCCCTCTATTGATTGACACTGGTTTCATGTCTCTGTCTCACTGCTGTAGAAAGTTATTACAAATAGAAGGTTAATTTTGGACATGCAGTTCCCTAATCAGCCACTTGGGGTAAAACGAAAGGTTGTGAAAAATGTCCACTCTCCCCCTATATTGATTGACAATGGTTTTGTGTCTATGTCTCCCTACTGTAAAAAAAAGTTATTACAAAAAGAAGGTTAATTATGGACATGCAATTCCCTAATAAGCCATTTGGAGTAAAACGAAAGGTTGTGAAAAATGTCCAATGTCCCCTTCTATTGATTGACAGTGGTTTCATGTCTCTGTCTCCTTGCTGTAGAAAGTTATTACAAAAATAAGGTTAATTTTGGACATGCAATTCCCTTTTATACCAGTAGGGGTAAAAAGAAAGGTTGTGAAAAATGTCCACTGTCTCCCTCTATTGAATGACAGTGGTTTCATGTCTCTGTCTCTCTGCTGTAGAAAGTTATTACAAAAAGAAGGTTCATTTTGGACATGCAATTCCCTTTTCTACCAGTAGGGGTAAAAAGAAAGGTTGTGAAAAATGTCCACTCTCTCCCTCTACTGATTGACACAGGTTTCATGTACCTGTCTCACTGCTGTAGAAAGTTATTACAAAAACGATAGGTTGTGAAAAATGTCCACTCTCCCCCTCTATTGATTGACACTGGTTTCATGTCTCTGTCTCCCTGCTGTAGAAAGTTATTACAAAAAGAAGGTTTATTTTGGACATGCAATTCGCTTTTTTACCAGTAGGGGTAAAAAGAAAGGTTGTAAAAAATGTCCACTGTCCCCCTCTATTGATTTTATCAGTGGTTTCATGTCTCTGTCTCCCTGCTGTAGAAAGTTATTACAAAAATAAGGTTAATTTTGGACATGCAATTTCCTTTTCTACCAGTAGGGGTAAAATTCAGGGTTGTGAAAAATGTCCACTCTCTCCCTCTACTGATTGACACTGGTTTCATGTACCTGTCTCCCTGCTGTAGAAAGTTATTACAAAAATAAGGTTAATTTTGGACATGCAATTCCCTAATAAGCCACTTGGGGTAAAATTCAGGGTTGTGAAAAATGTCCACTCTCTCCCTCTATTGATTGACACTGGTTTCGTGTCTATTTCTCCCTGATGTAGAAAGTTATTACAAAAAGAAGGTTTATTTTGGACATGCAATTCGCTTTTTTACCAGTAGGGGTAAAAAGAAAGGTTGTAAAAAATGTCCACTGTCCCCCTCTATTGATTGACAGTGGTTTCATGTCTCTGTCTCCCTGCTGTAGAAAGTTATTTAAAAAAATAAGGTTAATTTTGGACATGCAATTCCCTTTTTTACCAGTTTGGGTAAAAAGAAAGGTTGTGAAAATGTCCACTCTCCCCCTCTATTGATTGACAGTGGTTTCATGTCTCTGTCTCCGTGCAGTAGAAAGTTATTACAAAAATAAGGTAATTTTGGACATGCAGTTCCCTAATCAGCCACTTGGAGTAAAATGAAAGGTTGAGAAAAATGTCCACTCTCCCCCTCTATTGATTGACACTGGTTTCATGTCTCTGTCTCCCTGCTGTAGAAAGTTATTACAAAAAGAAGGTTAGTTTTGGACATGCAATTCCCTTTTTTACCAGTAGGGGTAAAAGGAAAGGTTGTGAAAAATGTCCACTGTCCCCCTCTATTGAATGACAGTGGTTTCATGTCTCTGTCTCCCTGCTTTAGAAAGTTATTATAAAAAGAAGGTTAATTTTGGACATGCAATTCCCTTTTCTACCTGTAGGGGTAAAATTCAGGGTTGTGAAAAATGTCCACTCTCTCCCGCTACTGACTGACACTGGTTTCATGTACCTGTCTCACTGCTGTAGAAAGTTATTACAAAAACGAAAGGTTGTGAAAAATGTCCACTCTCCCCCTCTATTGATTGACACTGGTTTCATGTCTCTGACTCCCTGCTGTAGAAAGTTATTACAAAAATAAGGTTAATTTTGGACATGTAATTCCCTAATAAGCCACTTGGGGTAAAACGAAAGGTTGTGAAAAATGTCCACTCTCTCCCTCTATTGATTGACACTGGTTTCGTGTCTATTTCTCCCTGATGTAGAAAGTTATTACAAAAAGAGTGTCAATTTTGGACATTCAATTCCCTTTTCTACCAGTAGGGGTAAAAAGATAGGTTGTGAAAAATGTCCACTGTCCCCCTCTATTGATTGACAGTGGTTTCATGTCTCTGTCTCCCTGCTGTAGAAAGTTATTATAAAAAGAAGGTTAATTTTGGACATGCAATTCCCTTTTCTACCATTAGGGGTAAAAAGAAAGGTTGTAAAAATGTCCACTCTCCCACTCTATTGATTGACAGTGGTTTCATGTCTCTGTCTCCCTGCTGTAGAAAGTTATTACAAAAATAAGTTTAATTTTGGACATGCAGTTCCCTAATCAGCCACTTGGAGTAAAATGAAAGGTTGTGAAAAATGTCCACTCTCTCCCTCTATTGATTGACACTGGTTTCATGTCTCTGTCTCCCTGCTGTAGAAAGTTATTACAAAAACGAAAGGTTGTGAAAAATGTCCACTCTCCCCCTCTATTGATTGACACTGGTTTCATGTCTCTGTCTCCCTGCTGTAGAAAGTTATTACAAAAAGAAGGATTATTTTAGACATGCAGTTCCCTAATCAGCCACTTGGATTAAAATTAAAGGTTGTGAAAAATGTCCACTCTCTCCCTCTATTGACTGACACTGGTTTCATGTCTCTGTCTCCCTGCTGTAGAAAGTTATTACAAAAATAAGGTTAATTTTGGACATGCAATTCCCTAATAAGCCACTTGGGGTAAAACGAAAGGTTGTGAAAAAATGTCCACTCTCCCCCTCTATTGATTGACACTGGTTTGGTGTATATTTCTCCCTGATGTAGAAAGCTATTACAAAAAGAATGTAAATTTTGGACATGCAATTCTCTTTTCTAGCAGTAGGGGTAAAAAGAAAGGTTGTGAAAAATGTCCACTGTCCCCGTCTATTGATTGATAGTGGTTTCATGTCTCTGTCTCCCTGTTGTAGAAAGTTATATCAAAAAGAAGGTTAATTTTGGACATGCAATTCCCTAATAAGCCACTTGGGGTAAAACGAAAGGTTGTGAAAAATGTCCACTCTCTCCCTCTATTGATTGACACTGGTTTCGTGTCTATTTCTCCCTGATGTAGAAAGTTATTACAAAAAGAATGTCAATTTTGGACATTCAATTCCCTTTTCTACCAGTAGGGGTAAAAAGATAGGTTGTGAAAAATGTCCACTGTCCCCCTCTATTGATTGACAGTGGTTTCATGTCTCTGTCTCCCTGCTTTAGAAAGTTATTATAAAAAGAAGGTTAATTTTGGACATGCAATTCCCTTTTCTACCAGTTGGGGTAAAAAGAAAGGTTGTGAAAATGTCCACTCTCCCCCTCTATTGATTGACAGTGGTTTCATGTCTCTGTCTCCCTGCTGTAGAAAGTTATTACAAAAATAAGTTTAATTTTGGACATGCAGTTCCCTAATCAGCCACTTGGAGTAAAATGAAAGGTTGTGAAAAATGTCCACTCTCTCCCTCTATTGATTGACACTGGTTTCATGTCTCTGTCTCACTGCTGTAGAAAGTTATTACAAATAGAAGGTTAATTTTGGACATGCAGTTCCCTAATCAGCCACTTGGGGTAAAACGAAAGGTTGTGAAAAATGTCCACTCTCCCCCTATATTGATTGACAATGGTTTTGTGTCTATGTCTCCCTACTGTAAAAAAAAGTTATTACAAAAAGAAGGTTAATTATGGACATGCAATTCCCTAATAAGCCATTTGGAGTAAAACGAAAGGTTGTGAAAAATGTCCAATGTCCCCTTCTATTGATTGACAGTGGTTTCATGTCTCTGTCTCCTTGCTGTAGAAAGTTATTACAAAAATAAGGTTAATTTTGGACATGCAATTCCCTTTTATACCAGTAGGGGTAAAAAGAAAGGTTGTGAAAAATGTCCACTGTCTCCCTCTATTGAATGACAGTGGTTTCATGTCTCTGTCTCTCTGCTGTAGAAAGTTATTACAAAAAGAAGGTTCATTTTGGACATGCAATTCCCTTTTCTACCAGTAGGGGTAAAAAGAAAGGTTGTGAAAAATGTCCACTCTCTCCCTCTATTGATTGACACAGGTTTCATGTACCTGTCTCACTGCTGTAGAAAGTTATTACAAAAACGATAGGTTGTGAAAAATGTCCACTCTCCCCCTCTATTGATTGACACTGGTTTCATGTCTCTGTCTCCCTGCTGTAGAAAGTTATTACAAAAAGAAGGTTTATTTTGGACATGCAATTCGCTTTTTTACCAGTAGGGGTAAAAAGAAAGGTTGTAAAAAATGTCCACTGTCCCCCTCTATTGATTTTATCAGTGGTTTCATGTCTCTGTCTCCCTGCTGTAGAAAGTTATTACAAAAATAAGGTTAATTTTGGACATGCAATTTCCTTTTCTACCAGTAGGGGTAAAATTCAGGGTTGTGAAAAATGTCCACTCTCTCCCTCTACTGATTGACACTGGTTTCATGTACCTGTCTCCCTGCTGTAGAAAGTTATTACAAAATTAAAATTAATTTTGGACATGCAATTCCCTAATAAGCCACTTGGGGTAAAATTCAGGGTTGTGAAAAATGTCCACTCTCTCCCTCTATTGATTGACACTGGTTTCGTGTCTATTTCTCCCTGATGTAGAAAGTTATTACAAAAAGAAGGTTTATTTTGGACATGCAATTCGCTTTTTTACCAGTAGGGGTAAAAAGAAAGGTTGTAAAAAATGTCCACTGTCCCCCTCTATTGATTGACAGTGGTTTCATGTCTCTGTCTCCCTGCTGTAGAAAGTTATTTAAAAAAATAAGGTTAATTTTGGACATGCAATTCCCTTTTTTACCAGTTTGGGTAAAAAGAAAGGTTGTGAAAATGTCCACTCTCCCCCTCTATTGATTGACAGTGGTTTCATGTCTCTGTCTCCGTGCAGTAGAAAGTTATTACAAAAATAAGGTAATTTTGGACATGCAGTTCCCTAATCAGCCACTTGGAGTAAAATGAAAGGTTGAGAAAAATGTCCACTCTCCCCCTCTATTGATTGACACTGGTTTCATGTCTCTGTCTCCCTGCTGTAGAAAGTTATTACAAAAATAAGGTTAATTTTGGACATGCAATTCCCTAATAAGCCACTTGGGGTAAAACGAAAGGTTGTGAAAAATGTCCACTCTCCCCCTCTAGTGATTGACACTGGTTTCGTGTCTATTTCTCCCTGATGTAGAAAGTTATTACAAAAAGAATGTCAATTTTGGACATGCAATTCCCTTTTCTACCAGTAGGGGTAAAATTCAGGGTTGTGAAAAATGTCCACTCTCTCCCTCTACTGATTGACACTGGTTTCATATACCTGTCTCACTGCTGTAGAAAGTTATTACAAAAAGAAGGTTTATTTTGGACATGCAATTCCCTTTTTTACCAGTAGGGGTAAAAAAAAAGGTTGTGAAAAATGTCCACTCTCCCCCTCTATTGATTAACAGTGGTTTCATGTCTCTGTCTCCCTGCTGTAGAAAGTTATTACAAAAAGAAGGATAATTTTGGACATGCAGTTCCCTAATCAGCCACTTGGAGTAAAATGAAAGGTTGTGAAAAATGTCCACTCTCTCCCTCTATTGATTGACACTGGTTTCATGTCTCTGTCTCCCTGCTGTAGAAAGTTATTGCAAAAATAATGTTAATTTTGGACATGCAATTCCCTTTTTTACCAGTAGGGGTAAAAAGAAAGGTTGTGAAAATGTCCATTCTCCCCCTCTATTGATTGACAGTGGTTTCATGTCTCTGTCTCCCTGCTGTAGAAAGTTATTACAAAAATAAGGTTAATTTTGGACATGCAATTCCCTTTTTTACCAGTAGGGGTAAAAGGAAAGGTTGTGAAAAATGTCCACTGTCCCCCTCTATTGAATGACAGTGGTTTCATGTCTCTGTCTCCCTGCTGTAGAAAGTTATTACAAAAAGAAGGTTCATTTTGGACATGCAATTCCCTTTTCTACCTGTAGGGGTAAAATTCAGGGTTGTGAAAAATGTCCACTCTCTCCCGCTACTGACTGACACTGGTTTCATGTACCTGTCTCACTGCTGTAGAAAGTTATTACAAAAACGAAAGGTTGTGAAAAATGTCCACTCTCCCCCTCTATTGATTGACACTGGTTTCATGTCTCTGTCTCCCTGCTGTAGAAAGTTATTACAAAAATAAGGTTAATTTTGGACATGCAATTCCCTAATAAGCCACTTGGGGTAAAACGAAAGGTTGTGAAAAATGTCCACTCTCTCCCTCTATTGATTGACACTGGTTTCGTGTCTATTTCTCCCTGATGTAGAAAGTTATTACAAAAAGAATGTCAATTTTGGACATTCAATTCCCTTTTCTACCAGTAGGGGTAAAAAGATAGGTTGTGAAAAATGTCCACTGTCCCCCTCTATTGATTGACAGTGGTTTCATGTCTCTGTCTCCCTGCTGTAGAAAGTTATTATAAAAAGAAGGTTAATTTTGGACATGCAATTCCCTTTTCTACCAGTAGGGGTAAAAAGAAAGGTTGTAAAAATGTCCACTCTCCCCCTCTATTGATTGACAGTGGTTTCATGTCTCTGTCTCCCTGCTGTAGAAAGTTATTACAAAAATAAGTTTAATTTTGGACATGCAGTTCCCTAATCAGCCACTTGGAGTAAAATGAAAGGTTGTGAAAAATGTCCACTCTCTCCCTCTATTGATTGACACTGGTTTCATGTCTCTGTCTCCCTGCTGTAGAAAGTTATTACAAAAACGAAAGGTTGTGAAAAATGTCCACTCTCCCCCTCTATTGATTGACACTGGTTTCATGTCTCTGTCTCCCTGCTGTAGAAAGTTATTACAAAAAGAAGGATTATTTTAGACATGCAGTTCCCTAATCAGCCACTTGGATTAAAATTAAAGGTTGTGAAAAATGTCCACTCTCTCCCTCTATTGACTGACACTGGTTTCATGTCTCTGTCTCCCTGCTGTAGAAAGTTATTACAAAAATAAGGTTAATTTTGGACATGCAATTCCCTAATAAGCCACTTGGGGTAAAACGAAAGGTTGTGAAAAAATGTCCACTCTCCCCCTCTATTGATTCACACTGGTTTGGTGTATATTTCTCCCTGATGTAGAAAGCTATTACAAAAAGAATGTAAATTTTGGACATGCAATTCTCTTTTCTAGCAGTAGGGGTAAAAAGAAAGGTTGTGAAAAATGTCCACTGTCCCCGTCTATTGATTGATAGTGGTTTCATGTGTCTGTCTCCCTGCTGTAGAAAGTTATATCAAAAAGAAGGTTAATTTTGGACATGCAATTCCCTAATAAGCCACTTGGGGTAAAACGAAAGGTTGTGAAAAATGTCCACTCTCTCCCTCTATTGATTGACACTGGTTTCGTGTCTATTTCTCCCTGATGTAGAAAGTTATTACAAAAAGAATGTCAATTTTGGACATGCAATTCCCTTTTCTACCAGTTGGGGTAAAAAGAAAGGTTGTGAAAATGTCCACTCTCCCCCTCTATTGATTGACAGTGGTTTCATGTCTCTGTCTCCCTGCTGTAGAAAGTTATTACAAAAATAAGTTTAATTTTGGACATGCAGTTCCCTAATCAGCCACTTGGAGTAAAATGAAAGGTTGTGAAAAATGTCCACTCTCTCCCTCTATTGATTGACACTGGTTTCATGTCTCTGTCTCCCTGCTGTAGAAAGTTATTACAAAAACGAAAGGTTGTGAAAAATGTCCACTCTCCCCCTCTATTGATTGACACTGGTTTCATGTCTCTGTCTCCCTGCTGTAGAAAGTTATTACAAAAAGAAGGATTATTTTAGACATGCAGTTCCCTAATCAGCCACTTGGATTAAAATTAAAGGTTGTGAAAAATGTCCACTCTCTCCCTCTATTGACTGACACTGGTTTCATGTCTCTGTCTCCCTGCTGTAGAAAGTTATTACAAAAATAAGGTTAATTTTGGACATGCAATTCCCTAATAAGCCACTTGGGGTAAAACGAAAGGTTGTGAAAAAATGTCCACTCTCCCCCTCTATTGATTGACACTGGTTTGGTGTATATTTCTCCCTGATGTAGAAAGCTATTACAAAAAGAATGTAAATTTTGGACATGCAATTCTCTTTTCTAGCAGTAGGGGTAAAAAGAAAGGTTGTGAAAAATGTCCACTGTCCCCGTCTATTGATTGATAGTGGTTTCATGTCTCTGTCTCCCTGCTGTAGAAAGTTATATCAAAAAGAAGGTTAATTTTGGACATGCAATTCCCTAATAAGCCACTTGGGGTAAAACGAAAGGTTGTGAAAAATGTCCACTCTCTCCCTCTATTGATTGACACTGGTTTCGTGTCTATTTCTCCCTGATGTAGAAAGTTATTACAAAAAGAATTTCAATTTTGGACATTCAATTCCCTTTTCTACCAGTAGGGGTAAAAAGATAGGTTGTGAAAAATGTCCACTGTCCCCCTCTATTGATTGACAGTGGTTTCATGTCTCTGTCTCCCTGCTGTAGAAAGTTATTATAAAAAGAAGGTTAATTTTGGACATGCAATTCCCTTTTCTACCAGTTGGGGTAAAAAGAAAGGTTGTGAAAATGTCCACTCTCCCCCTCTATTGATTGACAGTGGTTTCATGTCTCTGTCTCCCTGCTGTAGAAAGTTATTACAAAAATAAGTTTAATTTAGGACATGCAGTTCCCTAATCAGCCACTTGGAGTAAAATGAAAGGTTGTGAAAAATGTCCACTCTCTCCCTCTATTTATTGACACTGGTTTCATGTCTCTGTCTCACTGCTGTAAAAAGTTATTACAAATAGAAGGTTAATTTTGGACATGCAGTTCCCTAATCAGCCACTTGGGGTAAAACGAAAGGTTGTGAAAAATGTCCACTCTCCCCCTGTATTGATTGACACTGGTTTTGTGTCTATGTCTCCCTACTGTAAAAAAAAGTTATTACAAAAAGAAGGTTAATTTTGGACATGCAATTCCCTAATAAGCCATTTGGAGTAAAACGAAAGGTTGTGAAAAATGTCCAATGTCCCCTTCTATTGATTGACAGTGGTTTCATGTCTCTGTCTCCTTGCTGTAGAAAGTTATTACAAAAAGAAGGTTAATTTTGGACATGCAATTCCCTTTTTTACCAGTAGGGGTAAAAAGAAAGGTTGTGAAAAATGTCCACTGTCCCCCTCTATTGATTGACACTGGTTTCATGTCTCTGTCTCCTTGCTGTAGAAAGTTATTACAAAAAGAAGGTTCATTTTGGACATGCAATTCCCTTTTCTACCAGTAGGGGTAAAAAGAAAGGTTGTGAAAAATGTCCCCTCTCCCCCTCTATTGATTGACACTGGTTTCGTGTCTCTGTCTCCCTGCTGTAGAAAGTTATTACAAAAAGAATGTCAATTTTGGACATGCAATTCCCTTTTCTACCAGTAGGGGTAAAATTCAGGGTTGTGAAAAATGTCCACTCTCTCCCTCTACTGATTGACACTGGTTTCATGTACCTGTCTCACTGCTGTAGAAAGTTATTACAAAAAGAAGGTTTATTTTGGACATGCAATTTCCTTTTTTTACCAGTAGGGGTAAAAAGAAAGGTTGTGAAAAATGTCCACTCTCCCCCTCTATTGATTAACAGTGGTTTCATGTCTCTGTCTCCCTGCTGTAGAAAGTTATTACAAAAAGAAAGTTAAATTTGGACATGCAATTCCCTTATCAGCCACTTGGGGTAAAATGAAAGGATGTGAAAAATGTCCATTGTCCGCCATTATTGATTGACACTCGTTTCATGTCTCTGTCTCACTGCTGTAGAAAGTTATTACAAAAAGAAGGTTAAATTTGTACATGCAATTCCCTTCTCAGCTACTTGGGGTAAAACGAAAAGGATGTGAAAAATATCCACTCTCTCCCTCTATTGATTGAAATTGGTTTCATCTCTCTATCTTCCTTCTGTAGAAAGTTATTACAAAAAGAAGGTTAATTTTGGACATGGTTTACCAGTAGGGGTAAAAAAAAAGGTTGTGAAAAATGTCCACTGTCCCCCTCTATTGATTGACAGTGGTTTCATGTCTCTGTCTCCCTGCTGTAGAAAGTTATTACAAAAACAAGGTTCATTTTGGACATGCAATTCCCTTTTTTACCAGTAGGGGTAAATAGAAAGGCTGTGAGAAATGTCCACTGTCTACCACTATTGATTGACACTCGTTTCATGTCTCTGTCTCACTGCTGTAGAAAGTTATTACAAAAAGAATGTTAAATTTGGACATGCAATTCCCTTATCAGCCACTTGGGGTAAAATGAAGCGATGTGAAAAATATCCACTCTCTCCCTCTATTGATTGAAATTGGTTTCATCTCTCTATCTTCCTTCTGTAGAAAGTTATTACAAAAAGAAGGTTAATTTTGGACATGCAATTCCCTTTTCTACCAGTAGTGGTAAAAAGAAAGGTTGTTAAAAATGTCCACTGTCCCCCACTATTGATTGACACTGGTTTCATGTCTATATGCCCTTTATCTAAAAAGCTATTACAAAAACACCTACTGAGCTATAGCAAAATACGAAGAAAGTTTGCACTTTCCCCACTGTCCCTAACTGAAGGCTCTGCTGAGAGCGTTCTCACCTGGCTTTTTGCACATTGCGAAGGCTTGCACGGGGCCGTGCTTATTATATCGAGGGAAAATATAGAAAAAGAAGGATGTGAAACATGATTTTGGCGGTCACACTGCTTAGATTTTTTTATGGCAATTCGTTTTGGAGTTATTGGCGTTTACCGCTGAATGTGTCACGAATATCGAAAACAAAACCAACTTGACCCCGCTTCTTTAGCGGGGTCAAGTTGGTTTTGTTTTCGATATTCGTGACACATTCAGCGGTAAACGCCAATAACTCCAAAACGAATTGCCCTAAAAAAATCTAAGCAGTGTGAACGCCAAAAGGGCAAAGCTGAACATGTTTCACATCCTTCTTTTTTTATATTTTCCCTCGATATAATAAGCACGGCCCCATGCAAGCCGTAGCAATGTGCAAAAAGCCGGGAGAGAACGCTCTCAGCAGAGCCTTCAGTTAGGGACCGTGGGGAAAGTGCAAACTTTCTTCGTTTTTTGCTATAGCTCAGTAGGTGTTTTTGTAATAGCTTTTTAGAAAAAGGGCATATAGACATGAAACCAGTGTCAATCAATAGTGGGGGACAGTGGACATTTTTAACAACCTTTCTTTTTACCACTACTGGTAGAAAAGGGAATTGCATGTCCAAAATTAACCTTCTTTTTGTAATAACTTTCTACAGAAGGAAGATAGAGAGATGAAACCAGTGTCAATCAATAGAGGGAGAGAGTGGATATTTTTCACATCCTTTCATTTTACCCCAAGTGGCTGATAAGGGAATTGCATGTCCAAATTTAACCTTCTTTTTGTAATAACTTTCTACAGCAGTGAAACAGAGACTTGAAACGAGTGTCAATCAATAGTGGCGGACAGTGGACATTTTTCACATCCTTTCATTTTACCCCAAGTGGCTGATAAGGGAATTGCATGTCCAAAATAAACCTTCTTTTTGTAATAACTTTCTACAGCAGTGAGACAGATACATGAAACCAGTGTCAATCAGTAGAAGGAGAGAGTGGACATTTTTCACAACCCTGAATTTTACCCCTACTGGTAAAAAAGGGAATTGCATGTCCAAAATGAACCTTCTTTTTGTAATAACTTTCTACAGCAGGGAGACAGAGACATGAAACCACTGTCAATCAATAGAGCGGGACAGTGGACATTTTTCACAACCTTTATTTTTACCCCTACTGGTAAAAAAGCGAATTACATGTCCAAAATTAACATTCTTTTTGTAATAACTTTCTACAGCAGAGAGACAGAGACATGAAACCACTGTCAATCAATAGAGGGGGAGAGTGGACATTTTTCACAACCTTTCGTTTTACCCCAAGTGGCTTATTAGGGAACTGCATGTCCAAAATTAACCTTATTTTTGTAATAACTTTCTACAGCAGGGAGACAGAGACATGAAACCACTGTCAATCAATAGAGGGGGAGAGTGGACATTTTTCACAACCTTTCTTTTTACCCCTACTGGTAAAAAAGGGAATTGCATGTCTAAAATTAACATTCTTTTTGTAATAACTTTCTACAGCAGGGAGACAGAGACATGAAACCAGTGTCAATCAATAGAGGGGGACAGTGGACATTTTTCTCAAACTTTCATTTTACCCCAAGTGGCTTATTAAGTAATTGCATGTCCAAAATTAACCTTATTTTTGTAATAACTTTCTACAGCAGGGAGACAGAGACATGAAACCAGTGTCAGTCAATAGAGGGAGAGAGTGGACATTTTTCACAACCTTTCATTTTACTCCAAGTGACTGATTAGGGAATTGCATGTACAAAATTAACGTTCTTTTTGTAATAACTTTCTACAGCAAGGAGACAGAGACATGAAACCAGTGTCAATCAATAGCGGGGGACAGTGGACATTTTTCACAACCCTGAATTTTACCCCTACTGGTAGAAAAGGGAATTGCATGTACAAAATTAACCTTCTTTTTGTAATAACTTTCTACAGCAGGGAGACAGAGACATGAAACCAGTGTCAATCAATAGAGGGGGACAGTGGACATTTTTCACAACATTTCATTTTACCCTTACTGGTAGAAAAGGGAATTGCATGTCCAAAATTGACATTCTTTTTGTAATAACTTTCTACAGCAGGGAGACATAGACACGAAACCAGTGTCAGTCAATAGAGGGGGAGAGTGGACATTTTTCACAACCTTTCTTTTTACCCCTACTGGTAAAAAAAGGGAATTGCATGTCCAAAATAAATCTTCTTTTTGTAATAACTTTCTACAGCAGTGAGACAGAGACATGAAACCACTGTCAATCAATAGAGGGGGACAGTGGACATTTTTCACAACCTTTTTTATTACCCCTACTGGTAAAAAAGGGAATTGCATGTCCAAAATTAACATTCTTTTTGTAATAACTTTCTACAGCAGTAAGACAGGTACATGAAACCAGTGTCAATCATTAGAGGGAGAGAGTGGACATTTTTCACATCCCTGAATTTTACTCCTACTGGTAGAAAAGGGAATTGTATGTCCAAAATGAACCTTCATTTTGTAATAACTTTCTACAGCAGGGAGACATAGACACGAAACCAGTGTCAATCAATAGAGGGGGAGAGTGGACATTTTTCACAACCTTTCATTTTACCCCAAGTGGCTTATTAGGGAATTGCATGTCCAAAATAAACATTCTTTTTGTAATAACTTTCTACAGCAGGGAGACATAGACACGAAACCAGTGTCAATCAATAGAGGGGGAGAGTGGACATTTTTCACAACCTTTCTTTTTACCCCTACTGGTAAAAAAGGGAATTGCATGTCCAAAATAAACCTTCTTTTTGTAATAACTTTCTACAGCAGTGAGACAGAGACATGAAACCACTGTCAATCAATAGAGGGGGACAGTGGACATTTTTCACAACCTTTCTTTATACCCCTACTGGTAAAAAAGGGAATTGCATGTCCAAAATAAACATTCTTTTTGTAATAACTTTCTACAGCAGGGAGACAGAGACATGAAACCACTGTCAATCAATAGAGGGGGACAGTGGACATTTTTCACAACCTTTCCTTTTATCCCTACTGGTAGAAAAGGGAATTGTATGTCCAAAATGAACCTTCATTTTGTAATAACTTTCTACAGCAGGGAGACATAGACACGAAACCAGTGTCAATCAATAGAGGGGGAGAGTGGACATTTTTCACAACCTTTCATTTTACCCCAAGTGGCTTATTAGGGAATTGCATGTCCAAAATAAACATTCTTTTTGTAATAACTTTCTACAGCAGGGAGACAGAGACATGAAACCAGTGTCAATCATTAGAGGGAGAGAGTGGACATTTTTCACATCCCTGAATTTTACCCCTACTGGTAGAAAAGGGAATTGTATGTCCAAAATGAACCTTCTTCTTGTAATAACTTTCTACAGCAGGGAGACATAGACACGAAACCAGTGTCAATCAATAAAGGGGGAGAGTGGACCTTTTTCACAACCTTTCATTTTACCCCAAGTGGCTTATTAGGGAATTGCATGTCCAAAATAAACATTCTTTTTGAAATAACTTTCTACAGCAGGGAGACATAGACATGAAACCAGTGTCAATCAATAGAGGGGGAGAGTGGACATTTTTCACAACCTTTCTTTTTACCCCTACTGGTAAAAAAGGGAATTGCATGTCCAAAATAAACCTTCTTTTTGTAATAACTTTCTACAGCAGTGAGACAGAGACATGAAACCACTGTCAATCAATAGAGGGGGACAGTGGACATTTTTCACAACCTTTCTTTTTACCCCTACTGGTAAAAAATGGAATTGCATGTCCAAAATAAACCTTCTTTTTGTAATAACTTTCTACAGCAGTGAGACAGAGACATGAAACCACTGTCAATCAATAGAGGGGGACAGTGGACATTTTTCACAACCTTTCTTTTTACCCCTACTGGTAAAAAAGGGAATTGCATGTCCAAAATAAACCTTCTTTTTGTAATAACTTTCTACAGCAGTGAGACAGAGACATGAAACCACTGTCAATCAATAGAGGGGGACAGTGGACATTTTTCACAACCTTTCTTTATACCCCTACTGGTAAAAAAGGGAATTGCATGTCCAAAATAAACATTCTTTTTGTAATAACTTTCTACAGCAGGGAGACAGAGACATGAAACCACTGTCAATCAATAGAGGGGGACAGTGGACATTTTTCACAACCTTTCCTTTTATCCCTACTGGTAGCAAAGGGAATTGCATGTCCAAAATTGACATTCTTTTTGTAATAACTTTCTACAGCAGGGAGACATAGACACAAAACCAGTGTCAATCAATAGAGGGAGAGAGTGGACATTTTTCACAACCTTTCATTTTACCCCTACTGGTAAAAAAGGGAATTGCATGTCCAAAATATTTTTTTTTTTTTGTAATAACTTTCTACAGCAGTGAGACAGAGACATGAAACCACTGTCAATCAATAGAGGGGGACAGTGGACATTTTTCACAACCTTTCTTTTTACCCCTACTGGTAAAAAAGGGAATTGCATGTCCAAAATAAACCTTCTTTTTGTAATAACTTTCTACAGCAGGGAGACATAGACACGAAACCAGTGTCAATCAATAGAGGGGGCGAGTGGACATTTTTCACAACCTTTCTTTTTACCCCTACTGGTAAAAAAGGGAATTGCATGTCCAAAATAAATCTTCTTTTTGTAATAACTTTCTACAGCAGGGAGACATAGACACGAAACCAGTGTCAATCAATAGAGGGGGAGAGTGGACATTTTTCACAACCTTTCTTTTTACCCTTACTGGTAAAAAAGGGAATTGCATGTCCAAAATAAACCTTCTTTTTGTAATAACTTTCTACAGCAGGGAGACAGAGACATGAAACCAGTGTCAATCAATAGAGGGCGTCAGTGCACATTTTTTACAACCTTTCATTTTACCCCTACTGGTAGAAAAGGCAATTGCATGTCCAAAATTGACATTCTTTTTGTAATAACTTTCTACAGCAGGGAGACATAGACACGAAACCAGTGTCAATCAATAGAGAGGGCGAGTGGACATTTTTCACAACCTTTCTTTTTACCCCTACTGGTAAAAAAGGGAATTGCATGTCCAAAATAAATCTTCTTTTTGTAATAACTTTCTACAGCAGGGAGACATAGACACGAAACCAGTGTCAATCAATAGAGGGGGAGAGTGGACATTTTTCGCAACCTTTCTTTTTACCCTTACTGGTAAAAAAGGAAATTGCATGTCCAAAATAAACCTTCTTTTTGTAATAACTTTCTACAGCAGGGAGACAGAGACATGAAACCAGTGTCAATCAATAGAGGGGGACAGTGCACATTTTTTACAACCTTTCTTTTTACCCCTACTGGTAGAAAAGGGAATTACATGTCCAAAATTGACATTCTTTTTGTAATAACTTTCTACAGCAGGGAGACATAGACACGAAACCAGTGTCAATCAATAGAGGGAGAGAGTGGACATTTTTCACAACCTTTGGTTTTACCCCAAGTGGCTTATTAGGGAATTGCATGTCCAAAATTAACCTTATTTTTGTAATAACTTTCTGCAGCAGGGAGACAGAGACATGAAACCAGTGTCAATCAATAGAGGGAGAGAGTGGACATTTTTCACAACCTTTCATTTTACCCCTACTGGTAGAAAAGGGAATTGCATGTCCAAAATTGACATTCTTTTTGTAATAACTTTCTACAGCAGGGAGACATAGACACGAAACCAGTGTCAATCAATAGAGGGGGAGAGTGGACATTTTTCACAACCTTTCGTTTTGCCCCAAGTGGCTTATTAGGGAATTACATGTCCAAAATTATCCTCCTTTTTGCAATAACTTTCTACAGCAGGGAGACAGAGACATGAAACCAGTGTCAATCAATAGAGGGGGAGAGTGGACATTTTTCACAACCTTTATTTTTACCCCTTAATGACTTTTCTTCAACAGTTTTGATTCAACATACTGGTTGATCAAAACATACTTTAACATTACGACAGAAATTTTTATTTAGTTATATTCATTAACTTTCAGTAGTTTTTTTTTTTTTTTTGCAACACATTATTTGTATTTATTAATTTATTCTCTGGAAAATTGAATTTGTGTGTATGTGTGTGTGTATATGTACATGATAAGATTTCTTTATGTATATGTTTTAAGATTTAAGAGAGAGGGACACATTAATATTTCCTGTTCATAAATGTAGGGGTGTAGTTAAAATCAATCTCGGCCAATACAGGAAAACATTTGCAAATTTACAAATAAAATATAAAAGATAAACACACACACACACATCCACATATTTATATATATTTGAACATCACTATTAAAAGAAAAAAATACAAAATTTGTTTTTAAAATAAAACATTAATTAACATTTAAAATTTATTTTATAATATGAAATTTAGAGGTAACGGTTCGGGGCAGCCACCAGCCATTGGAAAGCACCCAAAAAATTATAATTATGATTATGTTATAATATATGTTTTAAGCTTACTAATATTTTACATTTTATGGGGGGTTTAAATAAATAACACAAGGATCTTGGTAAATATCTAATGTTTGAATACTTAAATGCATTTTTCAATTGTTTTTTGGTTGTGGGACATTACTTGGCACCAATTCTGTGCTGCTCATATTCATATCAGACATTTTAGTTGACAGATGAAGGCTGTGATACTGTAGGTGTTCACTAGATGAATAGGATAAGAAATGTGAGCAAGGTCCTGCTAAATTCAAGAAGATACAATGACCAAAAAATACATAAATTATGTTAGTATGTACTGTAAGTATAGTATTATTCCTGCACTACTAGATCATTAAAATAATTTAAATAATATTTTTACATAATTACAAGTTTTGGTAGTATTTTAAAAATAAGTCTAATTTGTTAACGCTATTTAATGCATTACTATACATTAACTGAATATGAACAATATATATTTTTAGAGCATTTATCAATCTTTTAATGTTTTAATGTTACTTGATTTATTTTTGTTCATGTTGATTCACGGTACATTAACTTATGTTAACAGATACACAAATGAAAATTAATAATGTATTTTTAGTATGTAATTATATAATTAATGCTATAAAACATATTGTTCAAGTTAACATGCACAGTTAAGTACTGTTAACATATTAAAGGAACATTCCACTTTTTTGGAAATAGGCTCATTCTCAAACTCCCAGTTTATACCATTTTTGAATCCATTCAGCCAATATCAGGTTTTGAGACCAGCAGCATGGCATTCAGAAATGACCAAAGAGTATGGGTATTTTTCCTATTTAAAACTTTCCTCTTTTGTAGTTCTATTTTGTACTAAGACCGGTGGAAAATGTAAAGTTGTGATTTTCTAGGGTGATATGATTAAAAACTATACTCATTCTGGTGTAATAATCAAGGAACGGTGCAGCCATAACATGAGTGCAGCCATTGCAGTGATATCACTGCAGTAAAACTCAACTCATTAACTCTGGGGGAGTTGGAGAATGAGCATATTTCCAAAAAAGGGGAGTGTTCCTTTAAACCTTATTGTAAACCATTATCAAAGGTTTATATTTTGTTGTCTGTGTGCATGGTGTTTAACCATTTCATTGCTGTAACCCTTAAAACCAGACTGCCAAACGGTTAATATCAATGCATGCACACCTCTTTCCCAATGACACTAGAGGATGGTGGTTGCACTAGTGACTTGGGCTCGTCATTGCAGCTTGAAGCATTTTGTACTTTAATTTAGTAATGGCATTTTCCACCAGGGAGATGTAAAAGCAGTGTCAGTTAATAGAGGGAGACAGTGATCAACTTACACAACCTCACATTTAATCCTTACTGTTGCACAAGGTAGTTGCATTTACAAATTGTACCTTATTTACATCCTGACAATTACGAAATTTATGTAATGCAGAATGATCCTGTTAATACTGTAAACTAATTTGAAACGACAACAGCCAACAGTACAATAGCCTTTTTGACTGAACTGGTATTTAATACACTGATCATAAATTTATACTGATTTTAAAATTGACTGATTTTAACATTTGTAAGGAGCTGATCAAAACAAAAAACAACAACAACAAAAAAAAAAAACATTCAAGAGTAAACAATATATTTTAACACCTACACTTGTAAAGTACTTTTTACTTATAGAAAACACACAATCACTTTCTCGTCTTCCATTTTTGTACTTTTTTAATCATTCCGAGACAGACAGAGTGGTACCATTTTTCACAGTTGCTGCACTGAATCTAGTGGAAATAAAAATTGTCACAAGTAAACTTAATTTTTAATTATATTGAACATATGTTACGTTCGGGAACCCAGGGAAACACAGGAGACGAGAGATCCAAACACACTGTGAGTTTAATGGGTAATCCAAATTCAGAATCCAACAAGCAGGGGGACAAAACCAAAAATCCATCCAAACAAACAAACAGGAATAGGAACAGGAATAGAACTTGAAACTCGTAAGGCGAGGAAACTGGGTGACAGAAAGAAAGGACTCCATGAAAACAAACAGAAACAGACCGGTTAATATAGGCAGGGTAATGACTATCAAGTGAAGACACCTGAGTGCAATTAACAGAAGTGCAATTACTGTGATGAAGGGACAAGGCTTTGTGGGAATTGTAGTGCCTGCGGTGAGGTGCCTATGGGGAAGTGAGACCACTAGTGGAGACTCAGGGAAACAGAGACCAGACAGCCTGACAACATATTAAGTTAAAAATAAACTGTAATTCATTCTTTTATTACTACATTATTAAGATATTAATAGTAATTTCAGCTTAAAATCATCAAATTGAAATATAGACAATTGAACAAACAGTAAAAATAATAAAACCTTTTGATCTATATTGACCTAATACAAAATACTACTTAATATTTGATTTAGAGTCATTTCTGTATTAACTGCATACTAATTATCGGCATAATAATTATCTATTTAGTTGAAATAATTTAACATTTCAGCTCTACAGATTGTATAATACCTCATCTTCATGGGGAAGTTGTGGCCTAGTCCCAACTGCTCCCCGGGCGCTGCAGCATAAATGGCTGCCCACTGCTCCGGTGTGTGTTCATGGTTTGTGTGTGTGCACCTTGGATGGGTTAAATGCAGAGCACAAATTCTGAGTATGGGTCACCATACTTGGCTGAATGTCATGTCACTTTACTAATTACTAATTTCTCAATGAAGGAGCCATGCTTCCAACTGGACACTCTTTTCCACACAGGGAGCAATGCTGTTCGGGTTGAATACTGAAAATACAATATCACAAATCAAAGTTTTATTTTAACCATTTGGTCAGAAAGACAGACCGACCGACCAGTGTATCGACAAACAGATAGACAGACAGACAGACACTAACCTAAAGGATTATTAGGAACACCATACTAATAATGTGTTTGACCCCCTTTCATCTTCAGAACTGCCTTAATTCTATGTGGCATTGATTCAATAAGGTGCTGAAAGCATTCTTTATAAATGTTGGCCCATATTGATAGGATAGCATCTTACAGTTGATAGAGATTTGTGGGATGCACATCCAGGGCACGAAGCTCTCGTTCCACCACATCCCAAAGATGCTCTATTGGGTTGAGATATGGTGACTGTGGGGGCCATTTTAGTACAGTGAACTCATTTGTCATGTTCAAGAAACCAATTTGAAATGATTCAAGCTTTGTGATATGGTGCATTATCCTGCTGGAAGTAACCAGCAGAGGATGGGTACATGGTGGTCATAAAAGGATGGACATGGTCAGAAACAATGCTCAGGTAGGGCGTGGCATTTAAACGATGCCCAATTGGCACTAAGGGGCCTAAAGTGTGCCAAGAAAACATCCCCCACACCATTACACCACCACCACAAATTGTAGCTTATTTTTTCTATTTGTAGTGGAGATGCGTGGTACCCGGTTGGGTCTTCTGCTGTTGTAGCCCATCCGCCTCAAGGTTGTGCGTGTTGTGGCTTCACCAATGCTTTGCTGCATACCTCGGTTGTAACAAGTCGTTATTTCAGTCAAAGTTGCTCTTCTATCAGCTTGAATCAGTCAGCCCATTCTCCTCTGACCTCTAGCATCAACAAGGCATTTTCGCCCACAGGACAGCCGCATACTGGATGTTTTTCCCTTTTCACACCATTCTTTGTAAACCCTAGAAATGGTTGAACGTGAAAATCCCAGTAACTGACTGGCCCGTCAACAACCATGCCACGCTCAAAATTGCTTAAATCACCTTTCTTTCCCATTCTGACATTCAGTTTGGAGTTCAGGAGATTGTCTTGACCAGGACTACACCCCTAAATGCATTGAAGCAACTGCCATGTGTTTGGTGATTGGATTGTACGCTGAAATTTTCTACTGACAGCTACAGATAAAGACATACTGTAGATTACTGTCTTTAAACAATTTAAAGCTTCTGACAATTATAGTGTTCTAATAATTTTTTCCACCACTGTATAGATGAGCGTATGGTTACAGTAACAGAGGTAGATGGATAGATTTACTAGCAGGAAGATCATAATTCATAAAAAAATGTGCACAGACAGTCAGGTGCCAAATACATCTTTGATCTCAGACAAATACTTTTTTTTAGGTTCTTATAGACCGTTCATTCATTAATCTGTCATGAGAAAATAATTATTAAAACAATGTAGAATTTTAAGCATCAGGAAGTTACTAGTTAATTAAATGGCGATGCGGGATTGCAAGTTGACCTATATGTGCGGAATGCAAAATCCAGGCTTTTAAACATACACCAAAAAACACCACAGTTCTGCCAAAAAGGGAGTGCTAAAAAAATAAATAAATAAATCACTGTAATTTTGCTTCAGTATGATCCATGAACTTTGCAATTATGTCCGCATGAATGCATCTTTTCATCAAACTGAAATGGCCATTAATGACAAGAATACAAAGATTGTCATATCATGATCAAAATAATATCAATAATAAGCTATTTCTTGTCATATATTCTATACCCAGTACTTGAGGAAATAAAATTTTGTAAATAATTGTAATAAGACAATACAGTAATATAGTGATTCGAAATCAATTGCAATATTTAATTTATGATAAAATAGTATCTTAACTGTTAATACGTTAAAAGTGTTCATACAAATAGTGCACAGCAAATCAAAATAGTTCAGTATTCAGTTCAAAGTAGATATATCTTGACATACAGCACGATCTAAGTTAGGTTATGGTTAAGTAGTACTGTTATTTTTAATCTCTACATTGTTAATACATCAAATAAATGTATGAATATATACTTACAGTACAGACCAAAAGTTTGGACACACCTTCTCATTAGAAGAGTTTTCTTTATTTTCATGACTATGAAAATTGTAGAGTCACACTGAAGGCATCAAGGGCTATTTGACCAAGAAGGAGAGTGATGGGGTGCTGCGCCAGATGACCTGGCCTCCACAGTCACCGGACCTGAACCCAATTGAGATGGTTTAGGGGTGAGCTGGACCGCAGACAGAAGGCAAAAGGCCCAACAAGTGCTAAGCATCTCTCGGGGAACTCCTTCAAGACTGTTGGAAGACCATTTCAGGTGACTACCTCTTGAAGCTCATCAAGAGAATGCCAAGAGTGTGCAAAGCAGTAATCAAAGCAAAAGGTGGCTACTTTGAAGAACCTAGAATATGACATATTTTCAGTTGTTTCACAATATTTTGTTATGTATATAATTCCATATATAATTCCACATTTGTTAATTCATAGTTTTGATGCCTTCAGTGTGAATCTTCAATTATCATGAAAATAAAGAAAACTCGTTGAATGAGAAGGTGTGTCCAAACTTTTGGTCTGTACTGTACATTAAATAGATATAAAAATAATTAAAGCTGCAAGCAGCGATGAACGGGCCCTCGCACCCGGGCTCACCGCCATCGTGTTGCTTTAGTAAAAAGGTGAACGTTGAGAAATATGCATTTAATGTCCTAAATATAAGTGGAATATATCAAAGTATATCCCATATATGCGCCAATCTTACCGTTGCCAGCAGGTGGCGCTATCATTATAATGGAATATTGGCCTTCAGATGTGTTCAGGCCAGGACTCTTATCGAACATGTGAAGTTTGGGGAAGATTGAACATTTTATGCTTGAGTTACAACAACTTCTCTTGCTGTGGCAAGACATCAAATTTTGTCATGTCGCCATGGAAATGCCCTTTAACAAAAACTCAAGATCTCCAAAAGTTAACATTGCACAGGCCTTTAGATTAGACTGACCACAAAATATATGTTAATCTCAAAAAAATTATAGGAGTAGTTTGTCGCATTGTAAAACATGTCACTTCCTGTTGCCAATAGGTGGCGCTATGACTATAACTGAATGTGGGCATTTAGATCTGTTAAGGGCAGAAGTTTTATCTAACATGTGAAGTTTGGGGCAGATTGGACATTGTATGTCTGAGTTACAGCAACTTCCTTTTTCATGGCGAAACATCGAAATTTGTCAGGCCGCCATGGACCCGCCCTTTAACGAAACCTCAAGTCCTTCGCAATTTATTATCGCAAAGGGCTTTAGATTACACTGACCAAGTTTGGTGTTGATCTGAATAAATGTCTAGGAGGAGTTCGTTAAAGTACAACCCCTGAAAATGGCAAAAACAACAGCAATTTTGAAGGGAAAATTCAAAATAACCGACTTCCTGTTGGGATCCGGATTTCGTACCAAGAGACTTTTTTGTAGGTATTGGAGTGTTACATGTGTGTACCAATTTTTGTACATGTACGTGAAACATAGCTCGAGGCGCACTCCGTTTAAAGTGTATACGCACTCCGTTGAAAGTGTATAGGTGGCGCTATTGAGCCATTTTGCCACACTCGATGGAATATTGGCCTTCAGATCTGTCCAGGCCAGGACCCTTATCACACAAGTGAAGTTTGGGCAAGATCGGACATTTTATGCCTGAGTTATAACATCTTTTATTCCCATGGCGAGACATTGAACTTCATCACGGCGCCATGGACACACCTTTTAACAAAAACTCAAGATCTTCACAACTAAACATCACACAGGTCTTTAGATTAGACTGACCACAAAAAAGACATTGATGTCATAAAATTTCAAGGAGTAGTTTGTCGCAGTGTAAAATATGTAACTTCCTGTTGCCAATAGGTGGCGCTATGACTATAACTGAATATTGGCATGTAGATCTGTTCAGGTCAAGAGTCTTATCCAACATGTGAAGTTTGGGGCAGATTGGACATTGTATGTCTGAGTTACAGCAACTTCCTTTTTCATGGCGAAACATCGAAATTTGTCAGGCCGCCATGGACCCGCCCTTTAACGAAACCTCAAGTCCTTCGCAATTTATTGTCGCAAAGGGCTTTAGATTACACTGACCAAGTTTGGTGTTGATCTGAATAAATGTCTAGGAGGAGTTCGTTAAAGTACAACCCCTGAAAATGGCAAAAACAACAGAAATTTTGAAGGGGAAATTCAAAATAACCGACTTCCTGTTGGGATCCGGATTTCGTACTTAGAGACTTTTTTGTAGGTATTGGAGTGTTACATGTGTGTACCAATTTTTGTACATGTACGTGAAACATAGCTCGAGGCGCACTCCGTTGAAAGTGTATAGGTGGCGCTATAGAGCCATTCTGCCACACCCGGTGGAATATTGGCCTGAAGATCTGTTCAGGCCAGGACTCTTATCACACATGTGAAGTTTGGGGAAGATCGGACATCTTATGCCTGAGTTATAACATCTTTTATTCGCATGGCGAGACATCGAACTTCGTCGCGGCGCCATGAACAAGCCTTTTAACGAAAACTCAAGATCTTCACAACTGAACATCGCACAGGCCTTTAGATTAGACTGACCACAAAAAAGACATTGATGTCATAAAATTTCTAGGAGTAGTTCGTCGCAGCGTAAAATATGTCACTTCCTGTTGCCAATAGGTGGCGCTATGACTATAACTGAATATGGGCATGTCAATCTGTTCAGGTTCGGAGTCTCATCAAACATGTGAAGTTTGGGGCAGATTGGTCATTGTATGTGTGAGTTATAGCAACTTCATTTTTCATGGCGAATCATCGAAATTCGCCAGGCCGCCACGGACACGCCCTTCAACGAAAAGTCAGGATCTTCGCAATTTAACATCGCAAAGGCCTTTAGATTAGGCATACCAAATTTGGTGTTGATATGAAGAACTCTCTAGGAGGAGTTCGTTAAAATACAACACATGGAAATGACCAAAATTACACAAAATATGCTCATAATATTAAAAATAACCGACTTCCTGTTGGGTTTAGAATTTCGCTCCAAGAGTCTTTTTTGTAGGTATTGGTGTGTTACATATGTGTGCCAATTTTCGTGCATGTACGTGAAACATAGCTGGAAGGCTGTTGATTTTCTTGGTATAGGTGGCGCTGTCGAGCCATTTTGCCACACCCTCTTCTGAATCCTATATCAGACGAAAATTTTCACCAGGTTTGACGAGTGTGCAAAGTTTCATGACTTTTTGAGCATGTTAAAGCCCTCAAAAATGCGATTCATTCGGGAGAAGAAGAAGAAGAAGAAGAAGAAGAATAATAATAATAAAAAACAAAGCAGATACAAGAGGGTCCTCGCACCTCGGTGCTCGGGCCCTAAATATAAAATAGGTACATATAAATAGTGTTCTTTATAAGTGGATAGCATGTTCTATCTACTAAATCAGAAAGATGTATTTTAATGTTGTCTCATAACATTTTTTTCAGGTACCTTTATTTGTAATTGCATAGACATAAAACCATACATTGTTGACAAGGATTGTGCTATATGTAGTGAAGTGAAGTAAAGCAACATGATGGTGAAGTATAATAATAACAAATACTTGGAATTTGTGGAGTTTATCCCATCCACATGCACCTGGCATATACTTTGTATATTTACACATTACTCCTGTCATTGTGTCAACAGTGTATGGTTTATATCTATCCTTTATGTTTTTGTAAGCATAATGAACTCTTAACTCTACTTATCACAGTTTTGTTAGTTTGGACTAAGTCTGTCTTTCATACTTTGTCATTTGACCTATATTTTGTCTCACATTTTGATTACATAAGTTCACCTGTGGTGTTGCTAATTATTTCATTTGTTCTGTCTACGTTACGTTCTTGTCCTTTTAGTTTGACTTTGTCGGGTAATGTTTTAGACCTCATGACTGCTATCTGTGGATACCCTTTTCCTATGTCATGTGGAATAAATACCTTCTGAATCTTCTCCTATTTGCACCTTTTTCTACAACCTAGCTTCAGTGTGAAACTACAAAATATAAGGTTCTTTAAAAGTTTAAGATCTTAAGAACTACCATCACCATGTTTCAAGTAAAACACTTTATTAGTAATATGTAGTAACCAAACCACAATAAAATAAATATTCACTCATGCAAATTAAATACATGCAATTAATTAAAATAATTAGTAACACTATATTTCAGAGTCTATTAATTAACTAGTTGCTTATAAGTATGCATATTTATAGAATATTAGCCATTTATTAGTAGTAAGCACATATTAACAGAGGTGTAAAATACTTGAGTAATTTTACTTGAGGCAGCAAAAGTTTCGTTTCACCCGCAAAAAAAAAAAAAGTTTATTTCTTATTTGTTCCGTTTTGATAGAGCCATTAGCTATGATAAACTATTTGCACAAAATAGTGCAAATAAAATCTGTGATGAAAATTAAAATACTATTAATATTTTTGTGGGACTTTTTTCTCATGAATCTAATTAGTCACAAATAACAATTTATCAATATTTGCTAGGAAAAAACTATAAATGCCCAAAATAAAAATTGAAAAGATTAATTGTCCTTTTAGACAGTGACGCTGAATAGACAACACAAATAAAATGGACTTTAAAAACGTTAACGTTTTTTTGTATTAATTCTATGACTCTACTCATTAATTGAACACATTCTAGTATTCTGTTTCGAATATATTTCTAGCCTCTCCATCACATCTTGCTCTTCTGTCACAGTCTTATGTCTTTCTGTCACTGTCTTCTGTGAGTGTTGTGTTTGTTTGGTGCCATGTGCTCTATCCTGTCTTTTTCTGATCCCACCCACCTTGTTACCTCATTATTGTTTAGTTGCTCCACCTGTGTTTCTCAATTGCTCCCGGACTCATTACCTTCACTCCGCACAGCTGTTTCATCCACTCACACACTTACACAATGTAGCAGAAATGAGTCGAACCAGACAAATTAAAGAGTCTATCAGAGCTGTGTGCATTGAAACGAGAGCCGAACTCCTCAGGAAGTCATAAATCAGTTCTAGTGCCACAAGAACCAAGCAAGATAACCAACCAACCAACTTGTTTCAACATTAACACCAATAGAACAATTATTGACAATTTTAATTCGAAGAAGAGATTGTCAAATTTATTGTTCGTGATTGAAATGCAACGCTGGACATCACATGTAAACCCAGGAAATCATTTTAAATACTTGCATTGACTTCCCCCCACCCAGCAGAACCAGACTGAAATTCCTAAGGGGGAAGGGCTTTAAACCTTTGTCTTCACAGAAAAGTCCCTTTGCCAGAGAATGGCAAAGAAACTGCTTTTTGTACATTATATATGGACCAGAATGAACTCAAAAAGACTTATAAATGAATCGTTCCATTGCTTAACTCCATATTCATTTATGTGTAACCCACACCTTTGACTATCATGTATAATCACTTATTGTGTATGTCTTTTGATAACTATAGGATACATAGTCATGTCTAGAATTGATATAATCAAATTTTCTTGCTTGATATTGTCCTGACAATCATTTATTTGTAAAATATATCATAATCATGTTATAGGAATCATGTCCAAAATTAGACCCTGTGAGGCAAGAACCACATGCTTGGTAAGATAAACAAATGATTTATGATACCCCAGAGCCAAGACCATATCTGATTGGTCAAGGCAACATTTGAGGGGTGGCCAACAAGGAAGTTTAAATACTTTGGACACCATGAAATTTTGCTTTTAGTCTGCTTTTAGTCCCTTGCTGCTGCTATTAGCCATGTCTGTTTCTAGTCTCTAGCTATGCTTCTGCTAGCTTGTAGCTTCTAGCCATGCGGTTTAGTCATCACTGTTTGAGCGCGGTTCCTGCGTGCTTCGGCCTGCCTGCTGCTACTATGCCACGATAAGAAGGAACACAACCTAGTCTCGTCAAACTTTATTTCTTTTCTTTTTCCGTTTGAGAGTTTCATGTTCTGAGTTAAGTTTTGTAACGTCGAGTCTCCGAAGCCTGACCTCGGATGCCCGTTCAACTTCGACCAGCGCACACGACTCTGCACTTTCAGCCAACGCCCAACAACCACGGGCTTCCCAAGACGTCACTTCACTACTGAACTTCCAGCCAATCAGCGACACCGGGATACCCCTTTCAACGGGAGTCCCTTTCACAGAAAACGAAGGCAACGTATCCCCAGATATTTGTTGTGCTGGTGTATCTAATATAATTTTAGTCACATTGAGGAACTCAATGTAAGGGCTAATTACGTGATTGATGGTTGTTCATGTCTATGCAATTTAACGTATTGCTGTAAACTTGGAATTCCATATTTCCATTCTCTTAAACTCCTCTTTTCCTAACTTTCGATCTTCCTGCAACTTGTGTGAAAGTGTGAGTGCGTGCGTTTATGTGTTAGATTAATTTATATGTCTTAGATTTATCTAATAAAGCCTTATTCATATTGAAAAGAGAAGTATCTTGTGTTTTGTGCTTACAAGTTAATGTCTTAAACTGCCGATCTTGTTACTGTTCTAATTAATAGTGTTTTAACTATAGTTTGGATATTAGTATCCAGCGCAGATTTGATGTTAAACGGCTAGTTCACTGAATCGCAGGGCGTCTCCGTGAACAGCCGTGAAACAGTGATTCTGTTCAAATTCCCTTTAAAATCTTAAATGATTCCCTTTGAGCTAAATTGACCTGTTTCCGTTACAACAAACACACCTGGTGCCCATTGTCAATGAGTATATATTCTCCACTCTCTAACCACTCTGTCAGGCTGTATTAATTGTGTAATGTAAATTGTGATTTGTAAATGTTCCTGGATACTCGTGTTTTTGCATCTTGGCTGCGTCTGCTCTTGTCTCCGTGATTTGTTTCTGTTTTGTTTTGCCTTGTTGGCCTTTTTGTTCTCATTTATTAAAAAGTAATTTATTCCCTGCACTTGGACCCAGATCCTGTTTTTTCCACTGCTCCGTTTCTACCACGCCCTGACATCTTCAAAGGGATAGTTCACCCATAAATGAAAATTCTTTCACCATTTACTGACCTCTGTCATCCCAGATGTTTATGACTTTCTTTCTTCACATGAACACAAGCAAATAATTTTTATTTTTATTTTGAAAATGCAATTCTCTGATCAGCCACTAGGGTTAGAATGAAAGGTTGTGAAAAATGTCCACTCTCTCCCTCTATTGATTGACACTGGTTTCATGTCTCTATCTTCCTGCTGTAGAATGTTATTACAGAAAGGAGGTTAATTTTGGACATACAATTCCCTTTCCTAGCAGTAGGGGTAAAAAGAAAGGTTGTGAAAAATTTCAACTGTCCCCCTCTATTGATTGACACTGGTTTCATGTATCTGTCTCTTTGCTGTAGAAAGTTATTACAAAACGAAGGTTAATTTTGGACATGCAATTCCCTTTTTTACCAGTAGGTGTAAAAAGAAAGGTTGTGAAAAATGTCCACTCTCCCCCTCTATTGATTGACACTGGTTTCGCGTCTATGTCTCCCTGCTGTAGAAAGTTATTACAAAAAGAATGTTTATTTTGGACATGCAATTCCCTAATAAGCCACTTGGGGTAAAATGAAAGGTTGTAAAAAATGTCCACTGTCCCCCTCTATTGATTGACAGTGGTTTCATGTCTCTGTCTCACTGCTGTAGAAAGTTATTATAAAAAGGAGGTTAATTTTGGACATGCAATTCCCTTTCCTACCAGTAAGGGTAAAATTCAGGGTTGTGAAAAATGTCCACTCTCTCCCTCTACTGATTGACATTGGTTTCATGTCTCTGTCTCCCTGCTGTAGAAAGTTATTACAAAAATAAGGTTAATTTTGGACATGCAGTTCCCTAATAAGCCACTTGGGGTAAAACGAAAGGTTGTGAAAAACTTCCACTCTCTCCCTCTATTGACTGACACTGGTTTCATGTCTCTGTCTCTCTGCTGTAGAAAGTTATTACAAAAAGAAGGTTCATTTTGTACATGCAATTCCCTTTTCTACCAGTAGGGGTAAAATTAAGGGTTGTGAAAAATGTCCACTGTCCCCTTCTATTGATTGACACTGGTTTCATGTCTCTGTCTCCCTGCTGTAGAAAGTTATTACAAAAAGGTTAATTTTGGACATGCAATTCCCTAATAAGCCACTTGGGGTAAAACGAAAGGTTGTGAAAACTGTCCACTGTCTCCTTCTATTGATTGACAGTGGTTTCATGTCTCTGTCTCCCTGCTGTATAAAGTTATTACAAAAAGAAGGTTAATTTTGGACATGCAATTCCCTTTTTTACCAGTAGGGGTAAAAAGAAAGGTTGTGAAAAATGTCCACTGTCCCCCTCTATTGCTTGACACTGGTTTCATGTCTCTGTCTCACTGCTGTATAAAGTTATTACAAATAGAAAGTTACTTTTGGACATGCAGTTCCCTAATCAGCCACTTGAGGTAAAACGAAAGGTTGTGAAAAATGTCCACTCTCTCTCTCTACTAATTGACACTGGTTTCATGTATCTGTCTCACTGCTGTAGAAAGTTATTACAAAAAGGTTAATTTTGGACATGTAATTCCCTAATAAGCCACTTGGGGTAAAACGAAAGGTTGTGAAAAATGTCCACTCTCCCCCTCTATTGATTGACACTGGTTTTGTGTCGTTGTCTCCCTGCTGTAGAAAGTTATTACAAAAAAAAGGTTAATTTTGGACATGCAATTCCCTTTTCTACCAGTAGGGGTAAAAAGAAATGTTGTGAAAAATGTCCACTCTCTCCCTCTACTGATTGACACTGGTTTCATGTACCTGTCTCACTGCTGTAGAAAGTTATTATAAAAAGAAAGTTTATTTTGAACATGCAATTCCCTTTTTTACCAGTAGGGGTAAAAAGAAATGTTGTGAAAAATGTCCACTCTCCCCCTCTATTGATTGACACTGGTTTCATGTATCTGTCTCTTTGCTGTAGAAAGTTATTACAAAACGAAGGTTAATTTTGGACATGCAATTCCCTTTTTTACCAGTAGGTGTAAAAAGAAAGGTTGTGAAAAATGTCCACTGTCCCCCTCTATTGATTGACACTGGTTTCATGTCTCTGTCTCACTGCTGTAGAAAGTTATTATAAAAAGGAGGTTAATTTTGGACATGCAATTCCCTTTCCTACCAGTAAGGGTAAAATGAAATGTTGTGAAAAATGTCCACTGTCCCCCTCTATTGATTGACACTGGTTTCATGTCTCTGTCTCCCTGCTGTAGAAAGTTATTACAAAAATAAAGTTAATTTTGGACATGCAATTCACTTTTTTTACAAGTAGGGGTAAAAAGAAAGGTTGTGAAAAATGTCCACTCTCCCCCTCTATTGATTGACAGTGGTTTCATGTCTCTGTCTCTCTGCTGTAGAAAGTTATTACAAAAAGAAGGTTCATTTTGTACATGCAATTCCCTTTTCTACCAGTAGGGGTAAAATTCAGGGTTGTGAAAAATGTCCACTGTCCCCTTCTATTGATTGACCGTGGTTTCATGTCTCTGTCTCCCTGCTGTAGAAAGTTATTACAAAAAGGTTAATTTTGGACATGCAATTCCCTAATAAGCCACTTGGGGTAAAACGAAAGGTTGTGAAAACTGTCCACTGTCCCCTTCTATTGATTGACAGTGGTTTCATGTCTCTGTCTCCCTGCTGTAGAATGTTATTACAAAAAGAAGGCTAATTTTGGACATGCAATTCCCTTTTTTACCAGTAGGGGTAAAAAGAAAGGTTGTGAAAAATGTCCACTGTCCCCCTCTATTGCTTGACACTGGTTTCATGTCTCTGTCTCACTGCTGTATAAAGTTATTACAAATAGAAAGTTACTTTTGGACATGCAGTTCCCTAATCAGCCACTTGGGGTAAAATGAAAGGTTGTGAAAAATGTCCACTCTCTCTCTCTACTAATTGACACTGGTTTCATGTATCTGTCTCACTGCTGTAGAAAGTTATTACAAAAAGGTTAATTTTGGACATGTAATTCCCTAATAAGCCACTTGGGGTAAAACGAAAGGTTGTGAAAAATGTCCACTCTCCCCCTCTATTGATTGACACTGGTTTCATGTCTTTGTCTCCCTGCTGTAGAAACTTATTACAAAAAAAAAGGTTAATTTTGGACATGCAATTCCCTTTTCTACCAGTAGGGGTAAAATTCAGGGTTGTGAAAAATGTCCACTCTCTCCCTCTACTGATTGACACTGGTTTCATGTACCTGTCTGACTGCTGTAGAAAGTTATAAAAAGAAAGTTTATTTTGGACATGCAATTCCCTTTTTTAACAGTAGGGGTAAAAAGAAAGGTTGTGAAAAATGTCCACTCTCCCCCTCTATTTATTGACACTGGTTTCATGTCTCTGTCTCCCTGCTGTATAAAGTTATTACAAAAAGAAGGATAATTTTGGACATGCAGTTCCCTAATCAGCCACTTGGGGTGAAATGAAAGGTTGTGAAAAATGTCCACTCTCTCCCTCTATTGATTGACACTGGTTTCATGTCTCTGTCTCACTGCTGTAGAAAGTTATTACAAAAAAGAATGTTAATTTTGGACATGCAATTCCCTTTTTTACCAGTAGGGGTAAAAAAGAAAGGTTGTGAAAAATGTCCACTGTCCCCCTCTATTGATTGACAGTGGTTTCATGTCTCTGTCTCACTGCTGTAGAAAGTTATTACAAAAAGAAGGTTTATTTTGGACATGCAATTCCCTTTTTTACCAGTAGGGGTAAAAAGAAAGGTTGTGAAAAATGTCCACTCTCTCCCTCTATTGATTGACACTGGTTTCGTGTCTATGTCTCCCTGCTGTAGAAAGTTATTACAAAAAGAATGTTTATTTTGGACATGCAATTCCCTAGTAAGCCACTTGGGGTAAAACGAAAGGTTGTGAAAAATGTCCACTGTCCCCCTCTATTGATTGACACTGGTTTCATGTCTATGTCTCCCTGCTGTAGAAAGTTATTACAAAAAGAAGATTTATTTTGGACATGCAATTACCTAATAAGCCACTTGGGGTAAAATGAAAGTTTGAGAAAAATGTCCACTGTCCCCCTCTATTGATTGACACTGGTTTCATGTCTCTGTCTCCCTGCTGTAGAAAGTTATTACAAAAAGAATGTTAATTTTGGACATGCAATTCCCTTTTTTACCAGTAGGGGTAATAAGAAAGGTTGTGAAAAATGTCCACTGTCCCCCTCTATTGATTGACAGTGGTTTTTTGTCTCTGTCTCCCTGCTGTAGAAAGTTATTACAAAAAGAAGGTTCATTTTGGACATACAATTCCCTTTTCTACCAGTAGGGGTAAAATTCAGGGATGTGAAAAATGTCCACTCTCTCCCTCTAATGATTGACACTGGTTTCATGTACCTGTCTTACTGCTGTAGAAAGTTATTACAAAAAGAAGGTTAATTTTGGACATGCAATTCCCTTTTTTACCAGTAGGGGTAAAAAAAAGGTTGTGAAAAATGTCCACTGTCCCCCTCTATTGATTGACAGTGGTTTCATGTCTCTGTCTTACTGCTGTAGAAAGTTATTACAAAAAGAAGGTTCATTTGGACATGCAGTTCCCTTTTTTACCAGTAGGGGTAAAAAGAAAGGTTGTGAAAAATGTCCACTCTCTCCCTCTACTGATTGACACTGGTTTCATGCACCTGTCTCACTGCTGTAGAAAGTTATTACAAAAATAAGGTTAATTTTGGACATGCAATTCCCTAATAAGCCACTTGGGGTAAAACGAAAGGTTGTGAAAAATGTCCACTCTCCCCCTCTATTGATTGACACTGGTTTCATGTCTATGTCTCCCTGCTGTAGAAAGTTATTACAAAAAGGTTAATTTTGGACATGCAATTCCCTAATAAGCCACTTGGGGTAAAAAGAAAGGTTGTGAAAAATGTCCACTGTCCCCCTCTATTGACTGACAGTGGTTTTTTGTCTCTGTCTCCCTGGTGTAGAAAGTTATTACAAAAAGAAGGTTCATTTTGGACATGCAATTCCCTTTTCTACCAGTAAGGGGAAAAAGTAAGGTTGTGAAAAATGTCCACTCTCCTCCTATCTTGATTGACAGTGGTTTCATGTCTCTGTCTCCCTGCTGTAGAAAGTTATTACAAAAAGAAGGATAATTTTGGACATGCAGTTCCCTAATCAGCCACTTGGGGTAAAATGAAAGGTTGTGAAAAATGTCCACTCCTCTCCTTCTACTGATTGACACTTGTTTCATGTCTCTGTCTCCCTGCTGTAGAAAGTTATTACAAAAAGGAGGCTAATTTTGGACATGTAATTCCCTTTTCTACCAGTAGGGGTAAAAAGAAAGGTTGTGAAAAATGTGCACTGTCCCCCTCTATTGATTGACACTGGTTTCATGTCTCTGTCTCACTGCTGTAGAAAGTTATTACAAATAGAAAGTTAATTTTGGACATGCATTTCCCTAATCAGCCACTTGGGGTAAAAAGAGAATATTGTGAAAAATACCCATTGCCCCCCTCTATTGATGGACACTGTCTTTATGTCTCTGTCTCCTTGCTGTAGAAAGTTATTACAAAAAGAATGTTAATTTTGGACATGCAATTCCCGTTTCTGCCCGTAGGGGCAAAAAAAGAGGTTGTGAAAAATGTCCACGGTTCCCCACTATTGATTGACACTGTTATCATGTCTATATGCCCTTTAACTAAAAAGCTATTACAAAAACAACGCCTACTGAGCTATAGCAAAAAACGAAAAAAGTTTGCACTTCCCCCACGGTCCCTAACTGAATGCTCTGCTGAGAGCGTTCTCTCCCGGCTTTCTGCACATTGCGACGGCTTGCACGGGGCCATGCTTATTATATCGAGGGAAAATATAGTAAAAGAAGGCTGTGGAACATGATCAGCTCTTCCCTTTTGGAGGTCACACTGTTTAGATTTTTGTAGGGCAATTCGTTTTGGAGTTATTGGCGTTTACTGCTGAATGTGTCACGAATATCGAAAACAAAACCAACTTAACCCCGCTTAATTCTTTTCGGCTGGACGAAGTGAGCGATAGCGGAGTGGGGGAGGAGTATTATTTTCGATGTTTTTTAAAAACTGGCTTTTCAAAAATATATATTTTCAGCGGTTTTCTAGTTAGGCATTTTGTTTTAGCGTTAAGCTATTTTTTTTTTTTACATTTGTACTTGTATATGTAAAAAAAAAAGCAGTCTTCCTTACTGCTTGTCTGAATATCCCCTTACACAGCTTATTTGTTAGTGATTGAAGCTGTTTTTAACGCTTCTAAGGACGAAAGAGCAGACCGAAGTGTTAATAAAGCTCCAGGGAGAGAACGATGAGCTCTTCACCCGCGTCTTGCTTAGCGCTGTCACGGTTGCTAGGCGACAGGATATGAGCAACGGGTAAGGGAGGGAACTGAAAGAAGGGTAGGCTGTCCAAATTCACAAACACCGACTTCCGGTTTTTGCGGTCGTCGGAGGACCCATCCTCCTTCAACCGGGTAGGAAGGATCCTAAGGAGGATGCAGACCCTGAATTTGGACACAGCTTGCGTTTCCACCATGGTGTAAAGTACCGGGAAGATTAAGCAAATGACTGGTGACGTAGGTCCATGCGCGTTTCTCAATACAAAGTACCGCTGATTTAAAAAGCAAGGACTTTGCAGTTTTTAGTTTTTATGCGTTTTGCACCTCTGCCGTAGACCAAAGCGACCCTTTCCCTGCCATGTTGGTTTTGGAGCGTCGCAAAAACCGTGATGCAAAGCACCCTTTTCCGTAATCCTGCACGGTTAGCGCTCACACTGCATGCGAACCGCGCCCGAGTCCAACTGAACCGTGCCCTGGCCCACCTCTTCCAAGCGGGCCAGGGCCGGCCAATCGAGCCGCACCCGGGCACGATTCGGAGCACTCGCACTAGTCAAACGAACCGCGCTTTGGTGGTCAAACGCACTCGGGCACGGTTCAAACTGGCAGTGTGAGTACACCCTTAGTTCAGGGATATGTGTATATGCAGCCACTACAATGAAACGAAATATTATATAAATTTGCCTTTTTTATTTTCATTTTAACATATGGATAAATTGAATACAGACCAAAGAAAACCTGTTAGATTGACCCCGAAGCTGAATTATATTTTATGTTTAACCACTAAAGACACATCAGAGCCAGCGGCACACATCAGAAGGTCTATCCCAGGAGAGGCTGCTCTCTGCGGATACATGAGGACTGAGCTCCCGCTGATCGAGTCTCTAAGAGAACGACGAAACACATTTTTAAATAGGCGCTGTCTTTATAAATAAACCCCAGATTTGAGTTTTAAACAACTACATTCTCGCCTGAAATACTTTTAAAATTACATTTCATGACACAATAACAGTAGTATTTTGAAAATGTTGATCTGAATAAATGGTGGTTGAACTCAACCAATGCTGCGTGTACTCAACCAATCAGGATGTTTAGCGCCAAAGTCCCGCCCCCGAAAGTTCCTGAACTTTGAAAAAGTACCACCTCGCCAGCAGGGACTTTCTGAGGGGCATTTTTTTTTACCCAGAACTTTATTTAGTTCCTGGTTCCTGCGGTGGAAACACACCAAGTACCAGGCCAAAGTCCCTAGTTCCTGGGTAAAGTTCCTGCGGTGGAAACGCGGATATAGATCCTGTTCTGACTATTATTAATTCCTCATTGTCATTTAGGATATGTCCCCAAAACCTTCAAACTGGCTGTTATTAAGCCTCTCATCAAAAAACAACAACTTGACCCCAAAGAACTAGTTAATTATAGACCATTCTCGAATCTCCCTTTTCTGTCCAAGATACTAGAAAAGGTGGTATCCGCACAATTATATTCCTTCTCAGAGAAAAATGGTATATGTGAGGTTTTCCAGTCAGGATTTAGACCGTATCATAGTACTGAGACTGCTCTGCTTAGAGTTACAAATGATCTGCTCTTATCATCTGATTGTGGTTATATCTCTCTATTAGAAAAGTAATCTATCCTACAGAAAAGCATTAAAAACTGCTAGATCTGATTACTTTTCTTCTCTTTTAGAAGAAAACAAAAATAACACCAGGTATTTATTCAATACAGTGGCTAAATTAATGAAAAATAAAGCCTCAACAAGTGTTGACATTTCCCAACACCACAGCAGTAATGACTTTATGAACTACTTTACTTCTAAAATCGATACTATTAGAGATAAAATTGCAACCATTCAGCCGTCAGCTACAGTATCACACCAGACAGTGCACTATAGACCCTCTGAGGAACAGTTCCATTCATTCTCTACTATAGGAAAGGAAGAATTATATAAACTTTTTAAATCATCTAAACCAACAACATGTATTAGACCCTATATCATCTAAGCTCCTAAAAGAGATGCTTCCAGAAGTCATAGATCCTATTCTTACTATTATTAATTCCTCATTGTCATTAGGACATGTCCCCAAAACCTTCAAACTGGCTGTTATTAAGCCTCTCATCAAAAAACCACAACATGACCCCAAAGAACTAGTTAATTATAGACCAATCTCGAATCTCCCTTTTCTGTCCAAGAAACTAGAAAAGGTGGTATCCTCACAATTATATTCCTTCTTAGAGAAAAATGGTATATGTGAGGATTTCCAGTCAGCATTTAGACCGTATCATAATACTGAGACTGCTCTCCTTAGAGTTACAAATAATTTGCTCTTATCATCTGATCGTGGGTGTATCTCTCTATTAGTTTTATTGGATCTTAGTGCTGCGTTTGACACAATTGACCACAACATTCTTTTGCATAGACATGAACACTTTGTTGGCATTAATGGAAGTGCATTAGCATGGTTTAAATCGTACTTATATGACCACCATAAGTTCGTAGCAGTGAATGAAGATGTATCATATCGATCACAAGTGCAGTATGGAGTACCTCAAGGCTCAGTACTAGGGCGCAGATTCATTCACTGTGAGGAACTGGGACTTTTTTTCTTTTGATTATGACGGGCTATCGGTTTTTCACTGTCAAGTGTTCTTTTAACTGTGAGGAACTGGGACTTTTTTTCTTTTGATTATGACGGGCTATCGGTAAGCTCACATGGACTCTTGTTTCACAGATTCTCGTTTGAATCCTTTGTCTGTTCATCTGTTTTGTATTTAATGTGGTAAATGTGTTAATATTACAAGTGAAGTTTGAAAGCAAATAATACTGCATGGTTTAAAAAAGAGAAACTGTTAACTAAGACTAAAATGCTAGATTGCTATAGTGTTGCTTGTTGCTTGTAAAATGCAAAGTAAAAGACCAAGCTGTGTTGCCTGTTAAATGTATTTGACCTTTCCTGTGTTATTTAAAATTTTTGTATTTTCTTTTTCTTTTATGTATTGAAAGGTTTTTCACCTGTTACATCTGATCCTACTACATCAACTGATCAGAATAAATATTCTTCTGAGTGAAATCCCAAGTCTTGTCCTTTTCAAGTGTGGGCACCTCACAGTTAAAAGAACACTTGACAGTGAAAAACCGCTTGCAAAGCGAAGACTCCACAAAAGCCTGCTACAAAAGGGGAAGATTCCACCTGGGGGCCTGGAGGAAAGCCAACTATCTGCCGTCCAACCGTCCAGCTACCTGTTCGTGTAACAGCCAGAAAAGCAACATGGCTGAGTCCAAGTCACTCGAAGAGCTGAAAATGGAGCGAACAACAATGACGAGACTTCTTTCTCGACTTACCAACCATATAATGAGGACCCACATGGAGATGTCTGTGGAGGAGCTACAAGGGAGTTTCAAAAGACTCACAGCAGAGGGCTCCAAAGTGATGAATGTAAATGAGGAAATTGAGGCTGCATACATTGCACAGTGCGAGGAGACTGATGCAAAGGGCGCACTTGAGTTAAGCGACCAGCAGAGAGCCGACCTTGAGAAGACCGAGAAAGAATGTGAGCAGAAGTTAAAAGAGGTAAAGCATCTAATCCAAGAGACACTATGGGCCTCATTTGGTGAGAGGGAACTGACCCTCGCTCTAGAAACTGCAGAGGCAGAGTGCGAGAATGCCTCTTTCATTCAGCCTGACACACCCCTGGAGGCATATGACTTTATGCTCCATCATGTAGAGAAGCTGGTGCATAAAGCCAAAGAAGCGCACCAGACCTGGAACCGTTGGGCTCCACTAGCCGAGAAGCAAGACTTAAATTGTCGCCTAACGAAGCTAGAAACCCTGCTTCCCAAGCTGGTTTCAGGAAAAGCCACCCTGATTAAAGCAGCAAGAATTAAAGAGGACAGCAACAGAGTACCTGTCACAGCCCATAACACAGCCCCTGTCACTGCCATAAAGCTCAAAGCCACAGCTTTACCAAAGTTTACCGGCAGCCAACGTGAGTATTACAGATGGAGGAAAGAATGGGAGGCTCTGCAGAAGCAAGGCGAACCAACTGGGTCCATGGAGGTGAAGAAATTCCAACTGCTTGATAGTCTCGATGAAAGAGTGGCCAAAGATCTACGCCTGTCTATTTACACCTCAGCAGATGAGATCTTCAGAGCCCTGGAAAACCGTTATGGGAACCAAGCTACTATCGCCATTGAGGTTGTAGAGGAGCTGTACGCTATCCCACCTGTCCATGGTAACCAGCCGAGAAGAATCGTTCTCAAGCTGTTGGAAAAGCCCTCTATGATTTAAATGAATTGAACAATGCAGATGCCATAAAAACCCACTAGTAATAAAATCTATCGAGAGCAAATTGCCAGAGTCCCTGAAAAAAGACTGGCTTACCCACGCTGCTGACCTGAACAATGCTGTAAACCACCAGAACCGTTTTGACAAGTTACTTGCATATCTTCAATCCCAAGAGTCCATCTATGAGCAGTTAGAGCAGTTGAGAGAGATCGAACCTGCCAAGTAGAAGCCCCGGTTTCAAACAAAGTATGCCAGAACAAAGACAACCAACTCCAGCAGTGGATCAGCAGGCTGCATTATCTGTGGAGACCCAAAGCATAAGAGAAAACTCTACTTCTGCAGAAGGTTTAGAACTACCACAAAGCTTCAGGAGAAGAAGGATGCAGTGCAACAGCTCGGAGCTTGCAAGAGGTTCCTCGAAGTCCATGACGAACCCTGCAGAAATACTACTTACCTGTGTGGGAATCCAGAGTGCAGAGACCAACACCACTACCTTCTCTGTCCCTTGCCCAGACAGCTGTCCCAAAGACCCAAGTTCGGTCCAGTGAGAGCTGAGGGGAGAAGATGCACCGAGGCCCAAGAAGAATTCCTCTCTAAACTTCCACCTGAGCTCGCGCAGCAGGGTCGCAATGCCTTTTGCAACATTGCATCCCGAGCATACAACTCCACTGCAGCAAAGAGAGGCCTTCTGGAGGAAATTGGTCTGCATGAGTACCCCGTGATCCTGATGCTCCTTGATGTCACCGCCAATGACGGGCAAAGAATCGGGACATTAATTGATCTGGCATCTGACACGAATAATATAACTCATAAAGCTGAAAGCAAACTGAACCTTCGCAGTGAAGATGTCACACTGGTCGTCCATGGCGTCGGAGGGATGAAGGTGTCTGTTGAAACCAAGCGCTACCTCCTCAAGATCCGTGTCAGCACTTTAAGAGGGACCCTCAAGTCTCACCAACTGATCTGCTACGGACTTGACAGAATTGCAGAAGTGCACAAGCATGTTCCACCTAATGAGCTGCAGGAGATCTTCCCTGATATTCCCCTCAAAGACCTCATTAGACCTAAAGAGATCCAGTTTCTGATCCGCCACAAAGAAGGCCAGCTGGTGCCCCAAAAAGTCCGCTCTATTGGCGACCTGGTGCTCTGGGATGGTCCACTCGGGAAGACAGTCGGGGGCACGCATCCAGATCTCTTCGAAGAAGTCATCCTGATGGCCCACACATCCAAGACTCATTTCGCGAGATCTATTAGAACCGCATCAGTCAAGTATCGAGAGTTTGCAATAGACCCAGCTCCCTGCCATTATCCAGGTCACTCCAAAACTCAGTCTAGCACAGCTATCAGCAGCAGAGACTTTCTGAAGTGGTGGAGGTGGGAAAGTATTGGAGCCCCCTGCCAGCCAAGATGTGGAGGTTGTCGCTGCGGGAAGTGCCAGCCAGCAAGACTTAAATTGTCGCCTAACGAAGCTAGAAACCCTGCTTCCCAAGCTGGTTTCAGGAAAGGCCACCCTGATTAAAGCAGCAAGAATTAAAGAGGACAGCAACAGAGTACCTGTCACAGCCCATAACACAGCCCCTGTCACTGCCATAAAGCTCAAAGCCACAGCTTTACCAAAGTTTACCGGCAGCCAACGTGAGTATTACAGATGGAGGAAAGAATGGGAGGCTCTGCAGAAGCAAGGCGAACCAACTGGGTCCATGGAGGTGAAGAAATTCCAACTGCTTGATAGTCTCGATGAAAGAGTGGCCAAAGATCTACGCCTGTCTATTTACACCTCAGCAGATGAGATCTTCAGAGCCCTGGAAAACCGTTATGGGAACCAAGCTACTATCGCCATTGAGGTTGTCGAGGAGCTGTACGCTATCCCACCTGTCCATGGTAACCAGCCGAGAAGAATCGTTCTCAAGCTGTTGGAAAAGCCCTCTATGATTTAAATGAATTGAACAATGCAGATGCCATAAAAACCCACTAGTAATAAAATCTATCGAGAGCAAATTGCCAGAGTCCCTGAAAAAAGACTGGCTTACCCACGCTGCTGACCTGAACAATGCTGTAAACCACCAGAACCGTTTTGACAAGTTACTTGCATATCTTCAATCCCAAGAGTCCATCTATGAGCAGTTAGAGCAGTTGAGAGAGATCGAACCTGCCAAGTAGAAGCCCCGGTTTCAAACAAAGTATGCCAGAACAAAGACAACCAACTCCAGCAGTGGATCAGCAGGCTGCATTATCTGTGGAGACCCAAAGCATAAGAGAAAACTCTACTTCTGCAGAAGGTTTAGAACTACCACAAAGCTCCAGGAGAAGAAGGATGCAGTGCAACAGCTCGGAGCTTGCAAGAGGTTCCTCGAAGTCCATGACGAACCCTGCAGAAATACTACTTACCTGTGTGGGAATCCAGAGTGCAGAGACCAACACCACTACCTTCTCTGTCCCTTGCCCAGACAGCTGTCCCAAAGACCCAAGTTTGGTCCAGTGAGAGCTGAGGGGAGAAGATGCACCGAGGCCCAAGAAGAGTTCCTCTCTAAACTTCCACCTGAGCTCGCGCAGCAGGGTCGCAATGCCTTTTGCAACATTGCATCCCGAGCATACAACTCCACTGCAGCAAAGAGAGGCCTTCTGGAGGAAATTGGTCTGCATGAGTACCCCGTGATCCTGATGCTCCTTGATGTCACCGCCAATGACGGGCAAAGAATCGGGACATTAATTGATCTGGCATCTGACACGAATAATATAACTCATAAAGCTGAAAGCAAACTGAACCTTCGCAGTGAAGATGTCACACTGGTCGTCCATGGCGTCGGAGGGATGAAGGTGTCTGTTGAAACCAAGCGCTACCTCCTCAAGATCCGTGTCAGCACTTTAAGAGGGACCCTCAAGTCTCACCAACTGATCTGCTACGGACTTGACAGAATTGCAGAAGTGCACAAGCATGTTCCACCTAATGAGCTGCAGGAGATCTTCCCTGATATTCCCCTCAAAGACCTCATTAGACCTAAAGAGATCCAGTTTCTGATCCGCCACAAAGAAGGCCAGCTGGTGCCCCAAAAAGTCCGCTCTATTGGCGACCTGGTGCTCTGGGATGGTCCACTCGGGAAGACAGTCGGGGGCACGCATCCAGATCTCTTCGAAGAAGTCATCCTGATGGCCCACACATCCAAGACTCATTTCGCGAGATCTATTAGAACCGCATCAGTCAAGTATCGAGAGTTTGCAATAGACCCAGCTCCCTGCCATTATCCAGATCACTCCAAAACTCAGTCTAGCACAGCTATCAGCAGCAGAGACTTTCTGAAGTGGTGGAGGTGGGAAAGTATTGGAGCCGCCTGCCAGCCAAGATGAGGAGGTTGTCGCTGCGGGAAGTGCCAGCCAGGAGATAAAGAAATGACGCTTGCAGAGGAGAGGGAGATGGAGCTCGTGAGAAATGGCTTGACATATACAACTGGAGATGATCACAGCACTGAACCACACTGGCACGCCAAGTATCCGTGGACAGAAGATCCAGTAACTCTACCAAAGAACAACAAAGCAGTAGAAGCAACATTCCTCAGAACTGAAAGGCAGCTGTCTAAAGAACCTGAGTGGAAGAAGGCCTATACTGCGCAAATCCATGAGATGGTGAATAACAGGGCTGCAATAAAGCTGTCCGAAGATGTCCTGCAGAATTGGACTGGGCCATTGTGGTACATAAGCCATCTCATTGCGCCAAATCCACACTCAGTCTCCACCTCAGTCAGACTAGTGTGGAACAGCAGCCAAAAGTACAAATGTCTCAGTCTAAACGATATCCTCATCAAAGGTCCTGATGTCCTGAACCCGATCAGAGCTGTCCTGCTGAGGTTCCGAACTGGTGTCTATGCTGCCCTTGGTGACATCCACAAAATGTATAACTCCGTCTGGCTGGAAGATCAAGAGGTCCACCTGCACAGGTTTCTGTGGCGTAACAGTGAAGATAGTAAAATAGAGGATTATGCCATCACACGAGTTAACATCGGAGACAAACCTGCTGGTTGCATAGCCCAAGTCGCCATGCGAGAGACTGCAAACTTGCCTTCATTCAGTTACTTCAAAGGAGAGAGACGCGTGCTGGAAGAAGATGCCTACGTCGATGACATTCTGACTTCACACAACGACCTTGACCATCTGAAATGCCTCACAGCCAACATCGAGCACATCCTGAAAGCTGGAGGATTCTACATGAAGCCCTGGGTCTACTCTTTTCGAAGTGAGAGGAGAGAGCCAAAGAGTGAAATGCCCAGAACAGAGCCAAAGACTATGATCCTGCCAAACCAGCTGATGGAAGATGAAAACAAAGCCCTTGGCCTTGGTTACACCGTCGATGATGACAAGCTTCATGTCATGGTTGCAGTTAACTTTTCAAAGAAAAGGAGGAAGATGCGCCTTAGTCAAAATCTGCTGAGAGAAGAAGTTCGAAATCAAACTCCAGATCCACTCACTAGAAGAGAGCTTCTAAGCCAAGTTTCTGGCCTGTACGACCCACTCGGCCTTGTGACTCCTGTCAAGCAAAAGGGTGCCATTCTGGTTAGGAGAGCTTTCCAAGAATCCAAAGTAAGGTACTGCTTAGAAGACACGTGGGACGCTGCCTTGTCTGAAGGTCTCAGAGAAGACGCCATAAAGCTATTAGAAGAATATGCTGACCTGAGCCAATATCGCTTCACCAGATCTTTGACTCCGCCAGATCTCTGCGCAAAGCCCAGTGCCATCACTTTCTCCGATGGCAGCGAAAACGTGTACGGCGCTGTGATGTATCTTCGCTGGAGCTGCAGCCATGGTGTTGTTGTGAGACTGGTCGAATCCAAAGCCAAGTTGACCCCTCTCGACCACAGTATTTGCAGCCCGTCTCAAGACCTACTTCCAGAGACACTGCCGACTCCAGGTCGAGAAATGGTACCATCTTGTCGACAGTCGGACCATCCTGGGCGCAATACAGCATGAGAGTTATGGCTACCAGACCTTCTTCGCAAACCGTGTTGGCGAGATTCAGAGCAGCACCGACGTCCAGGACTGGTGGTGGATTCCAGGGCTAGCAAACATCGCAGACATCATCACCAGAGGTGCCAATCCAGATGCCCTAACTGAGGACTCCGAGTGGCAGTCGGGTCCAAAGTTCCTACAACTTCCTGATGATGAGTGGCCGAAAAAATCCGCTAAAGACGTTGCAGCCCAAACCCGAGACAAAGTCACAAAGATCCAGAAAAAGACATTTGTAGCAGTACTTACCAGAAGTCGCCTGAAGACTGCACATGATCCAGCCTGGGTAGAGTCCAGAAGACCAGCAGGATTAGCAGTCCGACAGCTCGTCGATAAAAGGCGCTTCAGCAACCTGAGAAAGTTGGTCGGGACTGTGGCGTGGATCTGGAGAGCAGCTAAAAATTTCCTGAGTGCTAAGATCAGAGACCAAGAAAAGTGGGAAGCAGTACCATCCTCCGGTGTCTTTACAGTCAGCGAAAGACGAGACGTGTTCCGAGACCTTTGCCTAGCAGCTCAAGAGGGTGTCAACTTCCCAAGTGCCACAATAAACAGACTAGTCGTTTACAGGGATCAGACAAGTGGACTTCTGGTTTGTGGTGGCAGAGTCCAGACCTTTGGAGATGACCGCAGAGCTGTTCCTCTTCTACCATTCCAAGCTTGGTTATCCACCCTACTAGCCAGAGAAGCACACAGTGAGGGACATGGAGTGGCGGGAACTCTATTGCGGATGAGAAGGAAGGCGTGGGTCATAAGAGGAAGAATTATTGCCCGAAAAGTTGTTGACAAGTGTATCTTCTGCAGGAAAGCAAAAGCAAGAACCTGCAAGCAGATAATGGGAAACTTACCTGAAGAGAGGTCAAGTCCTGCTGCACCATTCGAGTTCACGTCTGTTGACCTATTTAGACCTTACTATGTGAAGGATGATGTCAAGAAGAGAGTAACTATGAAAGTATGGGGTGTCGTATTTTGCTGTATGTCCAGCCGAGCCATCCATGTTGAGTTAGCAAACACATTATCAACAGAGAGCTTTCTGCTTACCTATCAGAGTTTCACCACTGTCCGAGGCCATCCTCGGAAAATCTGGTCTAATCCTGGTACAAACTTTGTCGGAGCAAAACCTGTCCTAAAAGAAATGTATACTTACCTGAATCAACAGGACAAAGAGTAGCTTGAAGAGTATGCTGCCAGAAATGAGACCACCTGGACATGGAAAATCCTCCCTGCCGATTCCCCTCACCGAAACGGGGATGCTGAAGCTGCTGTCAGAGTCACTAAAAGAGCCCTCCAAAGTCTTACCAATGTGGAAGGCCTTACCTTCAGTGAGTTCCTGACTGTGCTCCAGCTAGCTGCTAATCTTGCTAATGAGAGACCCATCGACGCCAGAGTTCAGAGCCGAGAAGAGCGCATACAGTAAATCACGCCGAACAACCTGTTGCTTGGTCGAGCCACACAAAGTGGAGACTTCAAAACTGTTGACTACACCATTTATCCATTCAAAAGACTCGAAGTACAAACTATAGTCAACAATTTCTGGAAGTCCTGGAGCCAACTTGCTGGCCTGAACCTGTTCATTCGCAGTAAGTGGCATACTGCTGAAAGGAACGTTGCCTTTGGAGACATAGTTTGGCTCTGTGACCAGAGCAGAGGGCAGTTCAGACTTGCAAGAGTCGTCGGCGTTAATCCTGATTCCAGAAGTGTTGTTCGAGATGTTGATGTGAGGGTCTCTTTATGCTCCAGCATTTCGGTGAGAAATCCAAAACCGGGTACCAGAGATCCTGAGTTGAGCACTATTCTTCATCGGGACGTCTGGCGCCTTGTGGTCCTCGTGCCGGTGGAAGATCAGGTCGGAGACCAGCCCACTTGAGAGTGCGATCTTTCCAGGCATGGCCATGTAAAAGATCGAGTGGGAGGTGTCGCGCTAACCCGGTGGAGGTATGGCTGTCTTCCGTGTACACTTCTGTAGTTGTGGTTCAACATGTCATTTTCTTTCTCTTGCATGCCACCTTCCCTGTGCGCGATCTGTATACCGGCCCGCACGTGACTGGGCGCGCTCTGGTGCAGGCTCAACCAGGTGATTTTAATTGGGGAAATTAGAAGCTCGCGCCTGGTTTAGTGTTTCAAATAGGCGCATTAGTCATTTGATGAGACACCCGTCGCTGCAGACTGTAGCGCGGTGACGTCACGTACGTACGTCACGTATGTGTTTACTGCGCATGCGCAATGTGACATAAGGTATATGTTTAACACGCATGCGCGTCGTACATATTGGCGTTACCAAGGAGTATAGAAGCGCTATATACCTAGGGTTACTGCGCATGTACAGGTTCATTCACTTCCGGATGTATGGTGGATTCGAGATTCGTTGGCAGTAAGTCAAAAAAATATTAACTTACTTATGTTTTCTTAAAAACAATGTGTGTTTGTGTTAACGGCTTTTAATTGCAACGATGCTTTGGTCATAATCGTATATTGCAATTGCGATTTCAGACATTTATGACATGTGTTATGATATATGTTAGGATTCAAAGTGACAGGGATTCTGCAGCTGGTCTGTTAAAGGGTCTTTAAAAGTATTTTTTCGCCGACAAATTTGCCTTTAGAGATGTATTTAAATAGAGCAGAAAGACTTGCATTAATAAAGTAGGCTAATGTCACTGATTGTTGCATGTGTTGTTTTTGTATTTGTCATCCTTTTCATTAACTAACATTATCAAAGATTAATAGATACTGTAACATCTATTGTTCATTGTTAACTAATATTAACCATTGACAGCTTATTGTAAAGTGTTACCTCTTCAATTTACCTTTGTGTGACTGACAGAGTTCATTTAAATCTGACATATAGAAACCTTAACTTGACTGTAAATGTTCTTTTGTTTAGATGCATACTACAGTCCTCAGAAAAGGAGAAAAGATAACAATAGAACAGTGCATCTCATGCTGTGATAAATATCACTGCCCATTTTGTGAGACCTGGGTCTACAAACCAGTGGACTTGTACAGTGTCACGAAGCATGTGCAGGATCATCTGAAAACAGCTGTTTGTGAAGAAGGTGTGTAGTGTTAGAACATCCATAAACATGGTTTTGTGAGTGGATATGTGTTTTACACTGTTTTTTTTTTTTTTTGTAAATTTCAGATTTTATTATCATAAGATGCAGCTTAAAATGCAGAGATGTTTCTCATTTTCATTGCTGCTATTGTTCTGCTACAATCATACGAAAAGCACAATTTAACATCCATCTTACAAAATGCAAGCAAAAGAAACAAAAGTTTCCATCTCCACAAAGAACTCCATCACCCATGGTTCTGATTGGTAATACACCTCTGCCTGCAGCTTCTGCTCAGACAGCACCCCTTCTTCAACCTCAGCCTTCTCCAAGTGAACCACGCACGTCTGTGTCTCCCACGCCCAGTACTCCACTGTATCAACCCAAAGTATGTAAGGGACCACCACTTCCATCTCCTTTGAGTACCTTCACATCTCTGCCTGCAGCTTCTGCTCAGACAGCACCCCTACTTCAAGCTCAGCCTTCTCCAAGTGAACCACGCACGTCTGTCTGTCAGGGAGTACAGCTGTGATGACATTACAGTAAGCACCACTTATACTAAAGCCTTCCAGTTTTTGATGTTTGAATTTCTTTATACATGTGTAAATTGTTTTTTGTTTTTTTCTTGTAATTTTCAGGGCATACCCAGACAGCACAATTCAAATAACTGCAGAGTGTTTGTGTTGATGGTAAGCCATGCAGTGTTGTAACCTAAGTCACACCAGAAAGTATTATAAATAAAGATTTTGCATTTGATTTTTTTTTTTTAAATTGGTATTATTGAATAGAAAACAAACATTGTGTTTATTTGTATGATTGTACATTGCTAAAATGAGCTTTAATTCATATTGTAGTATGCACTCTACATGGTATTGGAGGGGCATTTTGATTTCAACGAAGTAAGTCTTAAATTCCGAAGTCATTTTAGTAATCCTTAGTTACCATTAGCTTATCAGTGCTCTGTTTTTACAGTGTGACATGCCAACAATTAGAAGGTGGTGGTGTATGCTTCTGCTGAGTAATTACCCATTGACGTAAGTCAAGATCAAGTTGTACTGTATTTGAAATGTTGCCAACTTATCTGTAAACATAAATTTAACAGTTCAAATTAAATGGTACAAAGAAGTGTTTTTATGTGTGCAAATAATTTCATTACATATATCGGATGTAAACCTGTGAATTTCAAGTATTCTTCTGGGGGTGTCATTAAGATCAAACTCTCTTCATAAGCTCTTTATATTTTAAACATTTGAAGGTCAGACACGGAATGAAAACAACTAGAAAGACTAGAAAGAGCAGGTATGGGTTCAGCTTTAATTCTTGTACAGCACAATTAACAGGGTTTTGACATTGATGCTACTCTTATTACTCTCCAATTTAGAGGCAATGGAAGCCCCCCCCCCCCCCCCCCCCACCTGTTGATAACTTGACCAAGGTAAGCACAGTATAAAATCCTGTCAATCCAGCAGTTTCCTTTTTTAATGTCTTATCTACAGTCACATTTTAGACTGACTGTTGGTTATTTTGGACAGATGCCACTGGAGATACTCAGGCAGATCCTTTTGAGAGTGGTCTCAGATGACGGAGACATCGGCTTTATGAGACTTTCTCTCACGTGCAAGCTTTTTAGGGACATTGTCAGAGAGACAAAATTCAAAGAAGAGGCCCACTTCATGTGGCTAGACAGTAAGTTCTTTAACTGTAACGTGTAGTGAGTACTGTAAAAAGTATTTGAGTGTCTGTCTGTTTTTTTTTTTTTTCCTGATAACTGTGTTGCCCATTCTATGATCTTTCTCAAGCCAAACCAACATAAATTTTGACTTGACAAACTTTTTAAAGGTAACTCTTTATTAATTTATTTTACATTTTTCAGTCTAAACCTCTTTTTTGGCTCATTTTATCAGTAAAAGAAAACATGCCTTATAATTCTGCACACCTAAATGTAAGTTTATTTAGAAAAAATTCACTTCCAGCCTTCATGGACAATTATATATCACTTATGAATTATTAAATAAAAAATCAATAGTTGTTATTAAGATTTATGTGGTTTAGAATTAGTAAATAATAATAAAAATAAAATAAAAATCAGCTTGCCTAATAATTATGCACACAGTGTAGTTGATGTTAATGTTGATTTATAAATTAAATCTCTTAGGTACTTTACAGACAAAGCAAATAACACCTTTTGCTAAGACCATCCTATAATACATTTCAAACTATATTAAAAATCTTTACCTTGTATGACTCTTTTGCCTTTCTTCAAAATGATTTGATTTTGTTTAAATATTGTTTTTTCTTTTATGTAAATTAGGTGTCGTGAACTGGAGTGCATTTTCTGTAGGATACAGACAGGAGTTCCGGGTGCCGTATTCACTGACCCAGTGCCTATGGTGCCATGAAACATTCAAAGACTGCCCACCTGGCTATGTTGGGAATGGCAGGAGGGGAGTCCTGCGTGGATTTTATTCCTACAAAGACTTTGAGGGCTACTGCTCAGTTGATTGTTTTATTAAAGATGGAGGTGAATTTTAGAATGTGTAGGTGCAGATGCAGTTTCTTTTTTCTTTCTCATGTGTCATGTTTATAGTTGTAATCTCTCTTTCTCTCTTTCTCTCTCTCTCTCTCTCTCTCTCTCTCTCTCTCAATCATATATGTACACACACACACACACACAATTATATTTTGTTTTGTACTTTGCAATAAAAAAAAGATTACTGTTATCAGTTTGGTTTTTGGAGGCAAGATGCATAAAATGGGAAGCAGACACTGAAAATATAAAGTATGTTGTCAATTTAACTGAAAAATACTTTATTGGCATAAATATTTCACATGCAGAATTGTCAAAGTAACAGAAGCATGTATAAAATTATACTAAATAAATAAACAAGAACCAGGACAGAGGACAGATTAAAAGAAATAAAGAAAGGTTCAATTAAAGTGTAGTGTAATGTTACAATATAGCTACACAGTGAAGTACTGCTCAACAGAATGTATATATGTATATGTATATATATATTACTACACAGATATTAGGCTACAGAATAAACACCGTATATTTTTACCTCAGATGAGACATGATTAAAATCATGGATATGCCCTGTACTACATTTTACTGTTTAGAGTTTTTAAATACTTATCTATTTTATTGGTATGGGCTATTCTGTTAAGAATGCGCATGCGTTTTACTGATGTATTAAGTCACACGACGCGAAAACACCTAACGTCACCACGCAATGCAAATTACACACGCATGCGTGTTAGAGACATACCTGGCCTCACTTTGCGCATGCGCGGGAAACACATACGTGACGTCGATACGTGACGTCACCGCGCTACAATCTGCAGCGAGGACTTCTTGCATTTGGGGGGGGGAGCTGCCAAGATGGCCGCGTGAAATGACGCGTTTACCGAGCTCTTCATCACGAAAGTTAAATAAGTAAGCCCAATTAGTTTAAAATTCTATTCCATCTTTTATAGTGATCTTTATATCACTTGGGAATGGCTGAAAGGAAAAGAAATCGAAATCTGAATGCTGTGTTGAACGAGATGTCTGCTGATAAAGTGCTACTTAACAGTGATCACGATTACAGTCAGTGTTGTACTGAAGGAAGAGATTTGGAAATGATGATATTGGATGAGAAGGAATTCCCAGCATTACCGGTAACCCCGAGTGAACCTGCGGCGAAAAAGAAAACTACTAAATCCGTTAAGGATTCTGATTCTGACATCATTGGCACGTTGTCTCGACTTATCAACGAAAGATCTGATAGCATCGAAAAATTGGTGAGCGGCAACACAGAGAGAATTGATGAGCTGAACAAAAAGATTGACATTGCTTTTGCCGATATCAAAGAGATCGAAGTCAAGATATGTAAAGTGGAGAGCCGTGTGTTAGAACTGGAACAGCCCGTCAAAATACTTGAACGGAGGATGGATGAGTTTGAATCATATTCGAGACGGTGGAACTTGAGATTGTACGGTGTCCCGGAGAATAAGGATGAAAACGTGCGTTTGCAGACCATAAAGATATGTCAATCCATCTTGCCAGAAGAGTCATCGCGGCTGTCCGAAGTAATTGATATCGCACATCGGCTGGGTCAAAAAAGCACAACCGATTCCCGTCCACGGCCTATCATCCTTCAGTTCACTTCACGTATGCTGAGAAATGAAGTGTGGAAGCGAGCTAAGACCTCTACATATCTCAAATCTAATGGATTTCTCTTCAAGGAGGACTTCTCTAAAGGTGATCGAGAGAGGCGCTCCAAGCTCTGGCCGTTCGTGAAGCAGGCGCGGGATGCGGGGAAAACGGCTTTCTTCGCCGGAGCTCGAGCATTTATTCAGGGAGAAGGTGAAATCAAGTTATGAATCTCTCTGGATGTTGCTATTTTTCTTTTCCAGAGCAGGTGCTCGTTCTCTGGGTTTTTTCCTCATTTTGTTTTTTCTTTCGTATTTAGTGATTTAGATTCCAGACTGTTCAAACTGTTACTGCAGTTTTAAGCTGCTGGTTGCATCTTTTTGAGTTTACAACACGATCTATCCAAAGAACTTGTGTGGGCTCGAACTTTACTGTTTCACGTGATGTGGCTCGGGCAAACTACGTGCATCGTTCTCGTTTACACTTTACACTCTAATCTGTTCCATATTTTTTGTGTTATTTTGTTATATGTCGTTGTCTGTAGTTTCACTTAATACTAGGGGATTAAGAGAAAATGTTAAAAGGAAAGCTTTATTTTTATTCGCAAAACAGTTCAAAACTGATTTTGTTTTCTTTCAAGAAACACATTCTGTAGGTAATGATGTGAAATTCTGGAGGTCGCAATGGAATAATGACTTATGGTTTGCTCATGGCTCTGAGAGGTCTGCAGGGGTCGCTACGTTAAAGAACACTTTTTCTGGAAATGTTCTGGAGGTTTTTTCAGATCACTTTGGGCACTTTCTTTCTTTACTTTTAAGTTGGAATAATTCAGTATTTATTTTGGTTAACATTTATGGATATAACCTTAACACTGAAAACACTAAACTGTTTGAATCTTTAGAGGAAAGAATTCTACTCTGGTTTCGTAAACACCCACAGGCATTTTTATTGATTGGTGGGGATTTTAATATTACTATAAATGACTTGGTTGATAGATGGCCCCCAAAGCAGCCATGTTCGTCCAGTGTTACTTTGAAGACTTTTATGCAAAAATATAATCTGATTGATGCATGGAGGGAATTATATCCTAATAAGTGCTCTTACACTTGGAGTAACAAAAACGGCACAAGGCAGTCCCGCATAGATTTCTTTTTGGTTTCTAGGAGCATTTTAATAGAGAATATGTCAGTAAACATAATAATTACTCCCTTAACAGATCACAAGGCAATTTCTATAAATATTAGATCTTCTTCTTTTCTAACTCCATGCCGTACTTCTTTTTGGAAGATGAATATTTCTCATCTAAGGCATGAGGCAGTTAAATCGGAACTTACAAAATTAATTTCCTTTCACTGGGATCTGGCACAAAAGGAAGGTTCTTTCAGTAGGTATTGGGAACTTCTAAAATATGAAGTTGGTAAATATTTAAGGTCTTATGGGAGTTTTCTTTCTAAGCTTAACAGAATTTTGGAGGAACAAGTTGTTTCTGATATTACCTGTCTTTCTATGGTTTCGCCTGATAAACTTTTACCTGAGGAAAAAATTAAACTAAGTGATTTACAGAATAAATTGGATGAGATATACAAACGTAAAACAGAAGGTGCATTTGTCAGGTCTAGAATTAAATGGTTAGAACAGGGGGAACAAAACTCCTCCTACTTCTTTAACCTTGAAAGACAGCGAGGTAAACGTAATACAATTCACCACCTTAATATTAATGGTACTGTTACTAATGACCCAAAAGCTATCTCTCTTTTTTGCTATAATTTTTATGCCAATCTTTATAGATCTAACTATTGTTCTGATTCTGCTACGTCTCTTCTTAACTCTCTTAAAAATACTAATACAATTAGTGATCTGGAGAAAGAATGCTGTGATAAAAATCTGGTTTTAGATGAAGTAATAGATGCTATCAAACTTCTTAAATGTAACAAATCACCTGGCTGTGATGGCATTGCATCAGAATTTTATAAACAATTCTCAGATATTCTTGCCCCTTTTCTTTTAAATGTCTTTACTGAGAGTATCAAAAATCATGAACTCCCTCCTAGTCTATCTCAAGGAATAATAAACCTCATACCTAAACCAAAAAAAGACTTACTTCTGATTGAAAACTGGCGCCCAATAAGTTTATTAAATAACGATTATAAAATTCTGGCTATTATACTGTCTAAAAGAATTAAAAATGTTTTAAATTCTATAATAGATGAGACGCAATCTGGTTTTCTTAACAATAGACACATTTCAAATAATATACGTTTAGTTCTTGATATTATAGATTACTCTAATATGATTAGTGATGATAGCTTTCTTCTATTTCTGGATTTCTACAAAGCGTTCGACACACTGGAACATCATTTTATTTTTCAGTGTCTTGAAAAGTTTGGCTTTGGAACATTTTTTTGTAGTGCCATTAAAACTTTATATATGAACGGTAGTAGTTCAGTTATTTTAAAAAATGGAACAACTCGTCGTTTTGAATTACTGAGGGGCATTCGGCAGGGGTGTCCTATTTCCCCCTACCTTTTTCTTCTTGCTGCTCAGATTCTTTGTTCTCATATAAAAGCCAGCAGTTTAAAAGGGGTGACTATTGCTGAAAGACAGGTCATTATCAGCCAGCTCGCTGACGACACAACCCTTTTTCTTAAAGATGAAAGTCAGATTTCACTTGCAATAAATATTATTGATTCATTCTCTAAAGCCTCAGGTTTATACTTAAATATTAAGAAATGTGAACTTTTTGCTATTAAAGACTGTAATGAATCATCTGTCCAGAATATCCCAGTAAAAGAAAGAATTTGTTATCTAGGTGTTTTAATTACTAAGGATCCAAAAGAAAGATGTAATCTTAATTACCAACCTCTTATTGATAAAACAGAGAAAAGATTTAACCAATGGCTACAAAGGGACCTGTCCTTAAAAGGTAGGGTACTTCTCACAAAAGCTGAAGGTCTTTCAAGGCTTATTTATGTTGCTCAGTCTGTTCCTATGGACCCAAAATTAGGTACTCGTGTTGACAAGCTCCTCTTTAATTTTGTATGGAAGCGATCAATACACTATATAAGGAAATCTGTTGTGATGAACACATATGATAAAGGGGGTCTTAATTTTCTGGATTTCTGTACTTTAAGTTACACCCTCAAGATTAATTGGCTTAAACAATTTAGAAAGAAGCCAGGATCTATATGGAACTTCATTTCCAATTATATTTTCTCTCAGTTTGGTGGCCTTGAATTTCTTCTAATGTGTAACTATAAAATCGATAAACTACCAGCTGCATTATCTGATTTTCATAGGCAAGTTCTCTTGGCTTGGTCACTAATATTCAAGCACAACTTTTCACCTCATAGATCTTTCATTTGGAATAACTGTAATGTTTTATACAAGAATAAGTCCATATTTTTTCAGAGTTGGTTTGATAAAAACATACTGTTGATCAGTCAGTTGATGAACTCTCAAGGGTTGTTATTGTCATATAAAGAGTTTTTAGATTACTTTCAATTTCCTGTTTCTCCAAGAGAATTTTCCATAGTTATGGACTCTATACCATCAGGTGTTATTGCTTTACTGAGAGGTACTCACTCTCTGTCTCAGGTCTCTCTTAATTTGGTTGATACCTTTATTGGTAGATTATGTTTTGCCGCTCCATGCAAAAATAATAATAGGATAATTCGTTCAATATTTCAGCAGAATATTGTTACTCTACCAGCTGTAACTGCGTATTGGAATAATGCAATGGGTGATATTTGCTGGAAGAAAGTGTGGTTGCTTCCTCATACGTATCTACTAACTAACAAAATAAAGGAGATTTCCTACAAAATAATTCATAAGTTCTATCCAGCAAAGCATTATATGAAAAAATTCAAAAGTGATATTTCCTCTAACTGCTCTTTTTGTGATGACTCTGTTGAAACTGTTGTTCATCTATTTTGGTACTGTTCATTTACAAAGAAATTTTGGCAAGAAGTTTTAAGCTTCATTAGGAGTAACATTTATAATGAATGTACTCTTTTCTGGAAGAATGTTGTATTGGGTTTTTTTGAGTATGAACAGTCTAAAAGGAAACAGTTTTATGTGATAAATCTGATTTTGCTTCTTGCAAAATTCCACATCCACAGATGCAAATATTCAAATTCAAGACCTCTTTTTCTTGTCTTTATAAAAGAATTTGAGCAATATCTTTTATTAATCCAGTTATCAAAAAACAAAAAAGCTTCTAAAACCTTATCTGTTTGTAACTCCTTTCCTATTTTTAATGCTATGTAAACCTCGATTTTACTATATTTTTTGTTTGTATTGTTTTAATCCCCCTGCTGTTTTATTTGTATAATTTATTTTTTGTTATTATTGTTCATTTTTATGTTGTTGATTTATATTTTTTGTATACTTTTTGTGAACTGTGAGCTGCAATAAAAAAAAAAAAAAAAAAAAAAAAAAAAACTTCTTGCATTTGGGTTGGTCCAAGATGGCGACCGGTGCGGATGTCTTATTCTGAGCTCCGAGACTCTGATCGAGTACTAATGATTTAGATTAAATTTTTGAGACTCTATTATCGACAAATGAAGGAGTGGAGTGTTGCTCTTGCATCCAGTAAGTTTTTTCACTCGAATAAAAGACCCTTTGCCTAACCAAAGTCTTGCTAAACGAGGACACGTGCCCACTGTGTTGTAAGCTAAAGTTTTGCTAATGAGCCAGGACAAGTGTGCTACGATGTCAAAGAGAGATGCTAAGAAGGTGAGAAAGGAAGGCTTGCTAATGGACATAGATGCTGAAAGTTCGTTCTCGGTTTTATGTAAACCTCTTCCTGATACTCCAACAAAAAGCCCAAATCCTAAAAAAGTCTGCACTAAAGAGGAGGAAGCAGTTTCAAATGCTGATATCCTAAAAGCCATTAACGGCTTAAACGACCGTTTTTTGAAGTTTGAAGAAATGATTATGAAAAATACAGCAGAGATTGCTAAAGTGCAAGAAAAGGTGACAGGGTTGGAGATTCAGTGTAAAGGTACTGAGGATGCAGTAAAAAAGATGAGTGACGAGATGACTATCCTGAGGGAGAAACAAGAAGAGTCGGAGCGGTACAGTAGGAGATGGAATCTTCGTCTTCTGAATCTTCCAGAGAGCAGCAACGAGGACGTGAGGAAGGAGGTGCTGGAGATTATTGCGGAAATCATCCCAGAGGAAAAGAGCAAGCTTGGGTTCATGGTGGACACTGTGCACAGGGTTGGACGCCCGAGAGAGGATAAAAGCACACGTTCAATCATCATTCAGTTCACCATGCGCACCTTCAGATTCAGACTATGGAGAGCTTCTCTCAACGCTGATGTCATGAAGAGAAAGAATCTTCGAATGACGGAAGATCTAACCCAACTGGAGAGACAATGCAGAAATAAACTCTGGCCTCTTGTTCAGAAAGCGCGTGCTGACGGAAAGAAAACGAAATGGCAGGGGTCTGCTGTCATTATTAACGGTGTGAGACACACCGCATAATTTGTTAAACTTACCTTAATGTAAGGTAAAATGTTCAAGTTAATGTCACACGATTAGCTCTTTTGGTAGACAGTTAAAAGAGCAATATGTTCACTCCAATAGTTAAATAAGAATGTTAAGGAGTTTATTGAGGTACTCATGTTCAGAGTTTTCTACTTGGCGGTAAGCTAATACTTTATATTTTCTATCTCAGGTCTTTTTTTTCTCTTTTCCTTTAACTAACTTAGTTCTTATAACTTGAACAGACATCCAGTTCATTATTCTTCTTTTTTTGTATTATGACAGACTTCTGTTTTAGTTCCTTAAAAATAATATCTTTGAATGTAAGAGGTATTCGCGATAGCACCAAGAGGAAATCAATCTTTTTATTCAGTAGACGAAAAGATGCTGATTTAATTTTTTTACAAGAGACTCATTCGGTGGACGATGATGTGAAGTTTTGGAAAGCACAATGGGGAGATATATGTTATTTCTGTCATGCCTCACAACAATCTGCAGGTGTCGCCATTTTACTTAATAAATTTAAAGGAGATATCATTGAATCAATGACCTCAAACGAGGGTAGATGGATAATCTTGGTTCTCAAATTAGACAACTCTTTTTTTATAATTTGTAATTTATACAACTATAACAATACAGCTCAAGCAAAAATAATGTTTTTACAACTTTGTTTGAAACTTGAAGCCTTTAAAAACAAATACAAAGGGGCACATTTAATTATTGGAGGTGACTATAATGATGCTCCAGATGATCTTGTAGATAGAGTACCTGTAAGATTAACTCCACATTCAAGATTCAAAAGTACTGCATATATTTGTGAACAACTAGCAATTATAGATGTTTGGCGTTTTCTAAACCCTGATATTAACGGATTTACCTGGAGCAATGTTAGTAGATCCTCTCAGTCTAGAATTGATCTTTGGCTTATATCTCCCTCTTGTCTGCAATTTGTGGCAGAATCATCACATAGTTATGCTCCATTTTCTGATCATAAATTAATTGCAATCCATTTAGCAGGAACAAAACAACAAAATGGTAATATACGTGGTTATTGGAAACTAAATAATAATTTATTAAAAGATAATGAGTTTTGTGATTTAGTCAAAATAACAGCAAAAAGCATATTTGATAATAAAGATGTGAATCACATACAAAAATGGGAATTTTTCAAATTTAAAATTAGAGAAATAGCAATTAAACGAAGTAAAGCAATTAAAAAAAATAATATAGCAAAAGAAATAAGCATTATGGATAATTTAAATATTTTAATGATGAAGAATAATCTTTCAGAGGAAGAAGAAACTATAATGAAAAAATTAAAAGAGGAAATAGATGATATGTATATTGATATGGCTAAAGGAGCTTTTGTAAGGTCGCGAGCAAAATGGCTAGAGCAAGGAGAAAAAAATTTGAGTTATTTCTTTGCTTTAGAGAAACGAAATCGCAAGAGAAATAATTTAACTACTCTTAAAATTGATAATAACATTACTTCTAATTCTTTAGATATTTCAAGATATGTTGGTACATTTTATAGCAATATATATAAGTCTAATATTCAATTTATTGAGTGTGATAAATTCATTGATTCAGTTAAAGCATTTACACCAACTATATCTGAACAATTTAAGTTAGACTGTGATCGTCCTATTACTAAAGCGGAAATGTCAGAGGCTGTTTGTTCAATGAAAAAAGGTAAATCACCAGGTAATGATGGGCTTTCAGTTGAATTTTATTTGCATTTTTGGGAGATTATTGAAAATCCTTTATTTGAGTTATTTAAAGAATGTATGTTAAAAAAGGAAATGTCTTCGAGCATGAAGCAAGGTTTAATATGTCTTCTCCCTAAGCCTGATAAAGATCATTTATTGATAGAAAATTGGAGACCTATTACACTCTTAAATATTGACTACAAAATTGTATCATTAATTTTTGCTAAAAGATTAAAAAGAGGTCTTCATGAGATAATAAGTGAAACACAAACAGGTTTTATGTCTAAACGTCACATTAGCTCCAATATAAGACTTGTTCTAGACCTGCTGGATTATTCTGATAACATTAATACTGATGCACTAATAGTATTTCTTGATTTTTATAAAGCATTTGATACGGTAGAACACTATTTTTTATTTAAAGCAGATTTTTGATTTTGGACAAAATTTTATATCTATGGTTGAAATGCTTTATAAAAATATTGATAGTTCTGTGATGATATATCCCAACACAACCAAAAGGTTCCCTGTACTGAGATCAGTTCGCCAGGGTTGCCCTATTTCACCATTTTTGTTCCTGCTGGTGGTTGAATTACTATCATTACATATTAAACACAGTCCTATTATTAAGGGATTGTCTATTTTCGGTAAGGAAATTAGAGTAACTCAACTAGCGGATGATACAGCTCTCTTTTTGAATGACAAACATCAAATTGATAAAGCTATAACCCTAATTGACCAATTCTCTGCTGCTTCGGGTTTAATGCTTAACAAATCTAAATGTGAAGTCCTATGCCTGTATCAGACTGAAGAGGAAAAAATGTTTAATTTACCTGTTAAAAAATGTGTAAAATATTTAGGTATTCATATCTGCAAGGATCACAAACAACGTCAACGACTAAATTTTTCATCTAAATTGAAGAAATCCAAAACAATTTTAAATTTATGGCTTCAAAGAGATATTTCTATTCTAGGAAGGATTCTTTTGACTAAAGCAGAAGGGATATCAAGATTTGTTTATCCTGCTCTCTCTCTTAATGTTCATGATTCAATATGTAAAGATATAAATACCATATTTACAAATTTTGTGTGGAAAAACAGACACCATCACCTTAAAAAAGCAGTGCTCTCTGGTTCGAAGGATGAAGGCGGATTTGAATTTTTGGACTTCTGTGACTTAAATTATACCTTTAAGGTGAAATGGTTGAAGGAATGTTTGAGGACACCTGAATCATTATGGTACTTTATCCCCAATAACATCTTTAATAATGTAGGAGGCCTAAAATTTTTATTGAAATGTAACTACAATATTACAAGATTGCCACTAAAACTATCCCAATTTTATCAACAAGCTCTTTTGGCTTGGAAGCTCTGTCATTCTCACAACTTCTCTCCACACAAGTCCATCATTTGGAATAATGAATGCATTACTAAGGGGAACAAGTCACTCTATTTGCAGAAATGGATCGATTGAGATATTATATTTTTAAAAGATCTTTTTGACGATAATAATCAATTATGTAAATATGAAACTTTTCTCAGAGAGAAGGCATTTCCAATAACATTCAAAGAATATAACTCTGTTTTCAAGTCTATACCTAATGGCATATTAGAACTAATGAAAAGTTATAAAAAACAAAACAAAGTTTCTGGTTTAAATACTTCTCTTTATATAAATGGTATGGATATTATGAGTAGCAATTGTACTAATAAGCACATTAAAAAAGGTTTTTCAAGTTTAAAGAAAATAACACCTCGTGGAAAATTTTTCTGGAATTCTCATTTTCCTGAGATCAACTGGCATGAGGCGTGGCTTGTTCCTTTTAAATTTTGTATCACAAATAAAGTTAGGGAATTACATTTGAAAATATTACACAATATATATCCCACAAATTTGTTTATTTCAAAATTCAAACCTGTTGATGATCTTTGTAGTTTTTGTAAGAATGAACAAGAATCTTTATCTCATCTCTTTTATGGTTGTTCATTTTGTATTACATTTTGGAAAAATGTTGAAAGTTATGTGGCATTTAAAACAAAACATACAATAACGCTTGAAGGGAAACAGATTATTACATATTTTGATTGTAGTAATAGAAGTTTATGTAATATTGTAAATCTCTTTATTTTACTAGGTAAATTCCATATTCATAAAGCTAAATTTTCCAAATCAAGACCATGTTTTAAATTTTTCCAAATTGAAATTGATATATATTTTCAGTCTCTTAAATTTGTAAAAAATAAGAAAGCTGTGTCAGTAATTGATATATACTCAAAACTTTTTAATTGAAAATAGAAATTTATTTTATGCATTTTTATTAAAAATGAAGTCTGTAAGTCTCTCTCTCTTTTTATTTATTTATTTTTTTTTTTTTTTTTTTTTTTTTTTTGTATTTATATTATTTATTTATTTATTTTTGTGTAATATTTGTTTACGAACTGTGATGCCTGTATTTTTGTAATTTGAATTACTGTGATCTTTGTATGATGTTTAATTGAACTTTAATAATTAATAAAAAAAAAAAAAAAAAAAAAAAAAAAAAAAAGACTTCTTGCATTTGATTGGGATACAACGGGAAGAGCGGTCGGCAGAGGCGCAAATTAATTCACTGTGAGGAACTGGGACTTTTTTCCTTTTGATTATTACGGGCTATCGGTAAGCTCACATGGACTCTTGTTTCACAGATTCTTGTTTTGTATTTAATGTGGTAAATGTGTTAATATTACAAGTGAAGTTTGAAAGCAAATAATACTGCATGGTTTAAAAAAGAGAAACTGTTAACTAAGACTAAAATGCTACATTGGTATAGTGTTGCTTGTTGCTTGTAAAATGCAAAGTAAAAGACCAAGCTGTGTTGCCTGTAAAATGTATTTGACCTTTCCTGTGTTAGGAAAAATACCTGGTTATTTAAAATGTTTGTATTTTCTTTTTCTTTTATGTATTGAAAGGTTTTTCACCTGTTACATCTGATCCTACTACATCAACTGATCAGAATAAATATTCTTCTGAGTGAAATCCCAAGTCTTGTCCTTTTCAAGTGTGGGCACCTCACAGTTAAAAGAACACTTGACAACAATACTGTACAATACAATACGGTCAGAAGACAAATATACATGTCTAGCGCGGAAAAAATCTCCCGCCTCGTCCCCGCAATGAACATTCCGACCCCTGCAAACATTGTTCACACCTCTTGACATTTGGGAAAGGACCATTTACATTGGGCAAAGGATTCACCGTTTGTGCTTGGTGTAGGGTTATACTTTCACTTTCAGTATCACCGTCATCTTCTGAATACAGTTATTCCCCTTCAGAATCAGTGTCCGCGAATAGAAGTCCCAACACTTAATTGCGGGTTTATTGAAGCTTTATTGATGCCATTAGATAATAATAATAATAATAATAATAATAATAATGATAATAATAATATTCTAATGCCAATACTCGCTGACGTTGACAATATTGGTCAGATAAAATGGCTCACTCTCACACTAGCTCCGCTTTTTTCACACTGATTCAATGCGCTCTAGCTTGAAGATTTTGTACAGGAGCATGAGGTTTTTTTGAGTCAGAGATGAAGTATTACATGTCTGCTATCTGGTGCAGGGGAGGTCGCGTGAAATTTGACATCCTATTTGACAAAATCGGCCGTTTTATTCAGTGCCGCATCTTGTCGAGTAAACTCAACCATGGCACCAAGACGGTTAGAGCTCCTGCCATGAAAACCAAAATGAATCCACACGCTTGCTTTGAGCCCAGATGGAGCTGGGTGGATCGGTTGGTTGCTCGTTCCTGGTTTTTCCATTTTACACACCTGCTCTAGCTGCTTGCTAACTGGAACTGGGCGTGTTCGTGATGTTCAACTCCCGGTATAAAATTTTTTACAAAATAAAATTATGCAAAAAAAAAAAAAAAGATTTTTGAAAATGTATTAATCGATTCATACTCGTCCATAACATACTCGCGATTAATCAATAATCGATTTTTTTCACCACTCCTAGAGCGAGCCAACCAAGATTTAGAGAGGACGTTGCGATGTTTGGTCTCCAAGAATCCTTCTTCCTGGAGTCAACAACTCTCTATGGTGGAGTACGCCCACAATTTGTTGCCAGTGTCAGGTACGGGTCTCTCTCCGTTTCAGTGTAGTGTAGGGTACCAGCCACCAGCGTTTCCCAGTCTGGAATCTGAAGCGAGACTCTGCTCCGGGTGAGGGTGCACAAAGGCCAAGGCCGATCGTCACCGGTCAAAGCCTCCCGTCTACATCGTGGGTCAAAAAGTGTGGCTTTCTACCAGTAACATTCCTCTGCGATCCGTTTCTAATAAATTAGCTCCCAAATTTATCGGCCCGTTCACTATCACCAAAATCATTAGTCTGGTGACAGTCCGCCTCAAACTACCTCCTGTGTACAAGAGGATACACCCTGCCTTTCATGTGTCCAAAATTAAACCCGTGTTTTATGCACGTATTAATCCGCCTACTCCGGTTCCCCTGCCGCCGCGTCTCATAGATGGGGAACCGACATATTCGGTTAATCGTATTCTGGACTCGAGACGAAGGGGACGAGGATTCCAGTATCTGGTGGACTGGGAAGGTTAAGGTCTGGAGGAGAGGAGTTGGGTACCTGCTAGGGACATATTGGATCACTCCCTTATTGATGACTACAATCAGCAGGTAGGCCCTTCTGGGAACTCCAGGAGGAGTTCTTGGGGGCGGGGGGGTACTGTCACGGTTGGTAAACCGTGATCTCGGGGTGTTTACACTTTGTGGTGAATTCTGTATGTCCCACATCTGCACTGATTAATTGTGGGCGTCTCCGTTAATTGTATCAGCAACAGCTAACACTCATTACTCATCCACTATATAATGGCTTGTCTCACGTCTTGTGTTTGAGAGATCGTTGTCTAATGTTTTGATGTGGTTCCCCTGTTCGTTTGGCTCTCAGTGTTGTTTGCGTTTGGATGTCTGTGTTTCCCTAGAACCTCATCCTCTCTCTGCACATTCACTCAGCCACGGACACTTACCTTCGGCTCTATTCCCCGCAGTTCCTGTGCCATCCTCTCCTGCTGCCTCATGCCGTCATCATCCGGATTACTCACCTTCACTCCGCCATCAGCTGGATTCCTCACCTCTTCACCATCCCCTCGGAGTGTTGCTGTCTCATCGTCATTGTTTATGTACTCATTCAATATCTTCTCATTAAATTGCACTGAATGGAGCAACGAGCCAACATGCCCAACAGAGAAACCTTTACCAACACAACTAAGGCAAGCTCAAGTCGTTGCTGCCACAAGAGCAAATCGACACCGCAAACATCAGATTTCTATTGACATCCAGCAAAACAGAGGGCTAACAACCTCCTGCTGCTCTCCTGCCATCATCACTAGGTCAGTCTGAAATTCTCTGCACACTACAGAATCTCCATAGCAAATTCCCTGCAACCCCTGGAACCATCTGCACTCTCACCAGTTAGAGTATAACCGACTGTTCCACATCTCAAGTACCACGGATAGCCTACAGGCTAACAACTTCGACAATGAATAACATGATTTTTCATACTTAACAATTGAGAACCATTTCTGTCGGACGCGTCTGATTTGAGAACCGATGAGCTGATTCTCGTTCTTGAGTCAAGAACCGGTTGCATCACTTTACAAGAGACAGGAGACAGGAGGTAAAACTTACCTTTCGGACACGTCCGATTTGAGAACTGATGAACTGATGATACTGCGCATGCATGTAATTTTGCAAGTATTTTGTTAAACATCGGAAAGTGTGATAAAATAATGTTTTATTTTGCTTTTTTTTTTTTTTAAGATGAATGTTTCTAATCTGTATATTGTAGATTATGTGTAGGCCTAAGGGGTTTTCAGGGAAGTTGGACAATAATTAAGACTCTAGACTCTGTTTAATAGGAATAAGGGATGATTTATGAAATATCTGTACTGTATTTATAGTTAATGATAACACATTCACAAACTGAGTTTGTCGTAAACAGAACATGAACATGAGTAGAGCAGCAGATTAATTGCAAAACTTAATTGTAAACTTTTCATGATTATGAGGTTTTTAACTGACTAAAGTTATGATTACTGACTTTATATATTTGAATGTTTGATAGATTTGAAGCCATTACATCATCGCCAATGACGTCATTACATTGACCCGTTGAACCGTTTTTTGCAATCGGTTTACTGAATCGAAGCGTCCAAAAGAACAGGTTCACGGAAAAGAATCGAACTTCCCATCACTATCTCGTGGTACTTTGATGCCACACGTGATAGTCATGTAGCGTCGGCGCCATCTAATGTCGGACAAAATTTCTAACCAGCATGCTGCTTCAAGTCAGATTGCGATCGGTTTGCGCAGTGCTGCGTCAGGTTGTCAGGAAGAGTTGTACAGTCATGCCCACAATTATTGGCACTCTTGGCAAATATGATCAAATAAGGCTGTGAAAATTAATCTGCATTGTTAATCCTTTTGATGTTTTATTTGAAAAATTCACATTTAAATTGGGGGGAAATATCATTATGAAATAAATGTTTTTTCTCTAATACACATTGGCCACAATTAAGGACAGCCTTTTATTGAATTATTTTTTAAACCTCCATTTGCCAGTTTAACAGCTCAAAAATGTCTCCTATAATGCCTGATGAGGTTAGAGAACACCTGACAAGAGATCAGAGACCATTCCTTCATCCAGAATCACTCCAGACTCATCAGATTCCCAGCTTCTCCTCTTCAGTTCACTCCTCTCATTTCCTGTAAGGTTCAGGTCAGAGGACTGGAATGGCTATAGCAGAAGCTTGGTTTTGAGTTCAGTGACCCATTTCGGTGTTGTTTTTGAGGTTTGTGTTTGTATTATTGTACGGTTGAATGGTCCAAACATGGCCCATTATAAGATTTCTAACAGAGTCAGTCACTTTTTGATTTTTTTATCTGTTGGTATTTAATAGAATCCATGATGCCATGTGTCTAAACAAGATGTCCAGGACCTCCAGCAGAAATATAGGCCCACAACATCAAAAATACAGCTGTATATGTCATTGTACACATGGGTTACATTTTATCCCTGTTTTCACCAAACCCATCTTGAGTGTTTACTGCTAAAAAGCTCATTTTTAGTTTCATCTGATCATAGAAGCCAGTCCCATTTGAAGTTCCAGTCATGTCTGATAACTGAATATGCTTTAGTTTGTTTTTGGATGAGCTTGGAGAATTTTTCTTGAAACCCTCCCAAACAACATGTGTTGATGTAGGTTCTGTTTGACAATTTTTTTTAAAGGTTTTCTGAACCAGAAACTCAACTATTTTCTGCAATTCTCCAGCTGTGATCCTTGGAGAGTCTTAAGCCACTCAAACTGATCTCCTCACCATGCATTAGGACGATATAGACACACGACCTCTTCCAGGCAGTTTTCTAACCTTTTCTGTTGATTGGAAATTCTTAATTATTGTCCTGATGGTGGAAATGGGAATTTTCACTGCTCTAGCTCTTTTCTTAAAGCCACTTCACCAATTTGTGAAGCTCAGTCATCTTTTGCTGCACATCAGAAATATATTCTTTGGTTTTTCTGATTGTGATGGGTGATTAAGGGCATTTGGGCTTTGTTTTCCCTCCACTTTATATTTCTGTGAAACAGGAAGCAATGGCTGGATAATTTCATGTTTATAATCATGCTGGAGCCATCACGGGACTTTGGTTAGGCTAACTGAAACAAACTGAATTTGTCATTATGGCATTTGATGTTGGAAAAGAAACAAATACTTCAAATGTTGCATTTCCAAATGAGAAAGCACATCCGTTGAGCGAGTTCTGTACTCCGTCATTGAAACGGGTATTCGTGTGAGGACCATGAAAGGTCAGTGTCATTGACTTGCGTTGGAGAAATATCCGTGGCCGCGTCACGGAATTTGGGGCAATTCCGTGATGGTTTCACAGATTTTGAGTTAAGGGCCCATGGACATTTCACGGAATTCTGTGAGACCAGGTTGGCAGTCCAGATCTTTCACCCATAGAAGACATTTGGTGCATCATAAAGAGGAAGATGTGACAAAGAAGACCTAAAACTGTAACTTGTCTCCTCAGTCCCAGACGTTTGCAGGCTGTTATAAAAAGAATAGGGGATGCCACACAGTGGTAAACATGGCCTTGTCCCAACTTTTTTGAGATCTGTTAATGCCATGAGATTTAAAGTCAACTTATTTTCCCCATAAAATGATACATTTTCTCAGTTTAAACATTTGATATGTCATCTATTGTTGTATTCTGAATAAAATATTGAAATTTGAAACTTCCACAATTTGTACAGTGTCCTAACTTTTCTGGAATCTGGTTTTTATTTTAATAATAATCAAAACATTACCTCTTTGGAAGTCTCTGACACTTCTTGTGTGAGGTCAGTAGTGTGGTTATTTAAATCAGTAGTGTGGTTATTTTAAACAGTCTGGCTCTGAAGCTCTGACTTTAAAAATATTATCTGAATGCATTGAAAGAATGGTCAGTCTGAGCTTTGATTCTGATTGTAATGTTAAAACAAAAACTTGATTGGCTTTAAACTTAGAAAGAACCAGAGAGATAAAATTTTTTGTTTAAATATGTGTGCTGATTTGTTAAAAATTATCCCAGAAGTGATTCTTTGTGAATAGGTTTAAATGACAAAGAATGATACCATAAGATCTGTTCTAGTTCCATAATTGTTGAAAGAAAAACTGTATAGGCACACAGATTGGCAGTAGCATTTTCGAAAAACTTAGAAGCTTATGTTTTGCTTTAAAAGATAAGATTGCTTTGACTGCAATGAAGCAATTGTTTTTATCTCATGCTGGCCCCCACCATGACTCTGGCTTAAGCAGTAAAAATACCAGAGACATGTTCTGAGTGGAAAATTTGTAATTCCTATATTTACTAATGTTTGGCCAAAAGAGTAATTTTATTGTTGGATTGCAAAATTGTAGCCACGCAGCATCAAAAAAAAAAGAAAAGAAAAAAGAAGATGAGAAAAGAAAATTATTGTTTGTTTATGAGATGATAAAGTTGTTAACAAGTAACATAAACAGGGGTTTCAAAGTAACTTTGAAGACAGCATGCTAGCAAGACCCGAAGTAATATACCTGGGTCAGATAACCTAAGACAGATTTAAAACCAATGTTGAGTTGCGAAAATAAAGTAAAAATACAAATAAAAAAGATGTTTATTTTTAAAATGCATATAATTTCTGACAAGTTTTAAACTGGACTAGAGTAAAATGATAGTACGATGAAATTATGTTAAAAATGAATGAAAATGCATTGTTACGAGTCCTGAATCCCTCAGAGTTCTCTCTCTCATTCAAAGTAAGCTAAAATGTATGGAGTTAGAAATGTGTCTTTATTACATGCGAGGAAATAAAAGATCTGAGAGAAAAAAAAAAGTTTGAGAGAAAAAGTTATCACACTGATAGCAAAAAAACATTTCATGAGAGAAAAAATAATATTTGAGAGAAAAAGTTTTCATGCCAATAGCAAAAAATAATAATATTTGAGACTAAAAAAAGTTTTGAGAGAAAGTATTTTCTCATAGAACATAAAAAAATATACATTTGAAAATTTTGTAATTATTTCTGAAAAAAAAATCTCTCTCAAAATAATTTGAAAAAAACTCTCAAATATATATTTTTTGCTATCAGTGTGAAAATATTTTCTCTAAAAAAAAGTGTTTCTCTCGAAACGCTTTTCTTTGCTCTTGATGCAATTTCTTGCTCTCGTGTCAGGATTTTGCTTTCACTGTGAGAATTGTGTCATGGGCGGGGCCACGTTCCTATTGGCCAGTCAGGTGAGCATCGTCTTGTTTTGGGAGTCGAACTGAATCATTACACCATTATTCGGTTCACCTGCATAGATGCCGCCTCTGCCTTATGGCTAGTTAAATTGAGCACGGACACTCCAATGTTTGGGTAAGATGATGACACACAGCTGGCTGAGCAAGTTCAGTATCACTGAAGATTAAACATAAAAAAATAGCACTCATATTCATGAATGAATGTGTATTATATTATTTGCTTGCTAATCTCTAGTAAAGCGATTAGCAAGCCATCATGCTAGGTAAACTTGCAAACTCACCTGGTTTATACTGTTTAAATCAAATGCCATATTAATGTTTTGATTTAGATAGTTTAACTGCAAGTTAAGTTTTCACTAGTTTCGTAGTTCACTGACAACCGGGACCCTCTTGCGTTCCCCTGAACTGAGGTCCAACCATCATTGTATCTGAAAGTTCTGAGGGAAACACTGCTTACATAGTTACATTATAATTATAATCAACGTTAATGGCAGATCTGGGACTAAATGGTTCCCATAAATAGAGGAAATGTACATGTTTACATAAAATAAAAAGTTACTTTCAATGTGCATTCATGCTGCTTTTTATTTCCAGCATGGAAAATCACCGCAGTGACCGCACACAACCTCCGGTAGTGCCTGGTTCAGATTTTTTGTCCAGGCTCTGCTTTCCAACACTCCCGTCACCCCTTTAGTTGACAATGTAGCTGTAGTCGAGTGGAATGGAAGTGTGGGGCAACCTAGACTGAGTATCAGTAGGGATGTTATTGAAAGTCTTTTAAGCACCAACCTACCATTGACCACTCTGGCTAATGCTCATGGTATTTCAAGATCCACCCTGTGTAGGAGGATGAGAGAGTATGGTCTGTCAGTCAGAAGCAGCTACTCTGACATTCCCGATTCTGTCCTTGATATGAAGGCAAGTATGACAGCAAATTTCATGATGTCATAAAAAACAATCTTTGTCATTGATCCATTAGGCCAGTTACATTTTTACTTTAAAGATGGATAAATCTTCAACCAGAGCTTTTGCCACCATGTCTCCTAAATGGGCATGGTCAAAATAATAAGACAATGGCAACATTTTCCAAAGTGGGTGTGTCATGATATGAGACTATGGATTGGGGCTGCCTTGTTTGAAATTCCACCATCTTTGCTTAGGCCCCACTAGAATCTGTGATGGTGTTTATCTACTGAGCATCTCCCGTCTGGCAGTATTTTGTTATTCATTCTTGTTATCAACAGTTCTTCTGTGGGGTAGGGATGGAGGATGGAATTGGATAAACCAATCACAGAGTGGCCATATGTGACTTAATATCTTTTAAACTCTATCTTTAAGGTGAGATCCATAAAGGCCAGAATGCCTGATGCTGGATATAGGCTGGTGAAAGGGGCTCTACTGGCCATGGGACACCGTGTCACATGGAGTAGAGTCAAGTCATCCTTGCAGCGTGTTGATGGAGCAGGCATCATCTCAAGAATAATCCAGTTGACATGCATTGCCAGACGGACATACTCTGTCCCAGCTCCATTGTCTCTTGTCCACGTTGACACCAATCACAAGTTGATCAGGTAGTGTTTTGTTTATGAGGTTGTCTCCATTTTTACTGCACAAATATGATTTCAAGCCTTATGAAGTTAATGTTCGGTTTATGAGGGTTATGTCAGTGTTCCCCACAGAACAGGTAGCAATTTGTGGTGCCCCTCTGGCACTGGTGGGGGAATCGAGTGTCATGGTGTCATGGCAGTCAATGGAGTCTGTCATCAGGGTCAGAGTGTGTGCAGCAGACGGCATTCAAACACATACTTTCTGAAGCTGCCACGTTAAATATACACCTGTATGCTTATCTATTGTTCTTCAGTCACCTGCTGAGACAATTTTAAAGCTGCAAGAAGCATTTGGAATTACTCAGCTCAATCTTAGTTCTTTAAATAAGTTATTTAAGAGAAGACAACTAAAAACATTTTTAACAGAACCCTGCCTGGTTTCATTCCTCAGCCCAACTCCATACATTACAGGGCAGGCCAGTAGAATTAGTTTGCTCATACAAATACCTGGACTTTATGTTGGAGGAAGACCTGTCTTTTAAGTTTCATGTTGAGAATTACTCATCGATATGAATGAATGTAATAATATATATATTTCAAAATTGCGTTGGGGGAAAAAATCGGAATCAATTTGTAGCCCTTGATGTTGATTCTGTGGTGCTGCACCACACACTGGTCTATGGATGGATAGAAACACTTTAGTTAGGTTTATGATGTGTTGGATGGGGTGATGTTCAAATAGCATATTATGGTGGATATTAGAAAATTGCACATTATCAGTGGTTGCCTGTTACAGAGATAATATCCAATCTGATAATTTTAAGGTACAACATAGTGGTGTTCGGAGGTGTCGATGGCTTTTCTCGGAAGGTACAGTTGACTATCATTTTTAAATTGAACTACTGGTTTACATGTTATTTACATTTTTAGTTTTGCTTGGAATCTAACATTTTCAATTTCTATCCTGAATCAGGTTTTGTAGCTCAATGCGGCTGGGAATAATAAGGCAGAGACTGGTTTGAGGTTTTTCATGGAGAGTGTGCAGAAACATGCATGGCCATCAAGGTAAGTAAGGACTTTCTCCCTCCTTCCAGTTTCAAATAGTATTGTTTTCAAATTAATCTCACAGTGCTTTTTTCATTCAGAGTACGCGGTGACCAAGGCGTAAAAAATGTGGAGATAGCAAGATTCATGTTCACTGTGCGAGGAACAGGTCATGGCAGCTTTATAGCTGGGAAAAGTGTGCACAACCAAAGGTGAAGATGGTCTATGTTATTACTTTCCTCTCAATCCAGGGTTTACATTGCATCCTACCTACAGTTAGCTACATCCATCCCAACAATTAGCTTGATTATGCTTGACACCCAATAGTAACCTGATTGCAAGTCCCCCAAACTAATGGGGTATTACATATACATCCTGGGGGGAGCCTTGTCTGTTATTTTTAGGCATGATGAACTGCTCTACAGATATCGTTTGAGGTATTGCCTGTAGTAGACTGGTATCTAGCGGAATAGACAAGAAGCCACAGGCACCACAGCTGATACTAGGCCAGACTACAGTTTTGAAAAAAGCATTACTTCTGCCCTCGATGTCGATTGGCTAATCATTACAATTCATGGCGCTGATTAGTCTATTAAAATTTTGAGTGGAAAAGATGATTTCCCTTACACTAGACCAACCGTCAGTCAATTGGATTCTAACTTTTGTAGCCAGACTAATATAATTTTGTACATAGTGTTTTTTTTTTTCTCAATGCAACTGACCACTTTACCATGTAAATTATTTGCAGAGTGGAATGACTATGGAGAGATGTGTGGAATGCTGTAACATCTCAGTACTACAACATGCTTCACACCTTGGAGGAAGAGGGGTTTGTAGACCTCTCAAATGCTGTTCACCTCTTCTGTCTTGGGTATTTTTTCATTCCACGTCTACAAGCAGACCTTCAAAACTTTGTAGAGACATGGAATTGTCACCCCTTGAGGACCGAGGCAAACCTGACCCCTAATCAGCTTTGGAGAATTGGGAGGATGCAAGTACCGGTGCAAGAGCCAGATCTGTCTGAGGTTTGTCCCAAACATTGCAGCATGCAGTACATTAGTTTTTAAAGCGGGTTACATGTACATGAAGTATCTAGATAACTACGACCTAACATAGCATGAATATTCCATCTCACAGTATGTTAGAAGACAATTGTTATAATAGTATTTAGTTTGACTTTCTATTTTCTATTACAGATAGAATACTTGCATGACCAGGAAGCTTGTGGTGCTGATCCAGAACATACATTTACATTTACATTTAATCATTTAGCAGACGCTTTCATCCAAAGCGACTTACAAATGAGTACAATAGAAGCAGTCAGGTCAACAAGAGAACAACAACAGAATACAAGTGCCATGACAAGTCTCAGTTAGTCTAGTATAGAACGCATAGCCAGGTGTATATAATTATTATTTTTTTTTTTTTTATTAAATGAAAAAGACAAGAAAAGGAAAAGTACTGGTGTTAGTAGGTTAAGTGCAGGCGAAAAAGATGAGTCTTTAGATGTTTCTTGAAAATGAGTAAAGACTCAGCTGTACGAATTGAGATTGGGAGGTCATTCCAACAGCTGGGCACAGTCCAGGAAAAGGTCCGTGAGAGTGATTTTGAATTTCTTTGGGATGGCACCACAAGGCGTTGTTCACTTGCAGAGCGCAAACTTCTGGAGGGCACATAGGATTTAACCAGTGAGTTTAGGTAAGTTGGTGCCGTGCCAGTGGTCGTCTTGTAGGCAAGCATCAGTACCTTGAATTTGATGCGAGCAGCTACTGGAGTAACATGAGCTTTTTTTTTGGCTCATTGAAGACAACCCTCGCTGCTGCATTCTGGATCATTTGCAGAGGCTTGACAGTACATGCAGGAAGGCCCGCCAGGAGAGCATTACAATAGTCCAGTCTGGAGAGAACAAGAGCTTGGACAAGAAGTTGGGTTGCTTGCTCTGACAGGAAGGGTCTAATCTTCCTAATGTTGTATAAGGCAAACCTGCAGGACCGGGTCATTGTAGCAATGTGGTCAGTGAAGCTTAATTGATGATCCATCACAACTCCTAGGTTTCTGGCTGTCCTCGAAGGAGTTATGGTTGACGAGCCCAGCTGTATAGAGAAGTTGTGATTAATCAATGGGTTAGCTGGAATCACCAGTAGTTCAGTCTTTGTAAGGTTAAGCTGAAGGTGATGGCCATTCATCCAGCTAGAAATGTCACTCAGACAGGCTGAAATGCGAGCAGCTACCGTCGGGTCATCAGGCTGGAATGAGAAGTAGAGTTGGGTGTCATCAGCATAGCAGTGATAAGAAAAGCCATGCTTCTGAATGACAGATCCTAAAGATGTCATGTAGATGGAGAAGAGAAGTGGTCCAAGTACTGAGCCTTGAGGAACCCCAGTAGCAAGGTGGTGTGACTTTGAAACATCACCCCTCCAAGACACACTGAAGGATCTGTCAGAGAGGTAGGACTTAACCCACAGGAGAGCAGTTCCAGAGATTCCCATCTTTCTGAGGGTGGACAGGAGAATCTGGTGATTAACAGTGTCAAAAGCAGCAGACAGGTCCAGTAAGATGAGTACCGAGGATTTTGAAGCTGCTCTTGCTAGTCGCAGGGCTTCAGTAACCGAGAGCAGAGCAGTCTCAGTTGAGTGGCCACTTTTGAAGCCAGATTGGTTGCTGTCCAGGAGGTTGTTCTGTCCAAGGAACATAGAAAGCTGGTTGAACACAGTCCGCTCAAGTGTCTTTGCAATGAATGGAAGAAGGGATACCGGTCTGTAATTTTCAAGAAGCGCTGGATTTAGAGATGGTTTCTTGAGCAGTGGGCTTACCCGAGCCTGCTTGAATGCTAAGGGAAATGTTCCAGATTGAAGAGAGGAGTTGATAATGTGAGTAAGTGAAGGTATGACTGAAGAAGAGATCGCTTGAAGGAGGTGAGTGGGGATAGGATCAAGTAGACAAGTAGTAGGATGATTGGACAGGAGAATTTTGGAGACGTCCATCTCTGAGAGTGGGGAGGAGGAGGATAAAGAGTGTGCATCAGTCATTGTGAAGTTTTCCTCAGTCTGCAGTGTGGAGAATTGTTCACTGATGGATCTCGTCTTATTTGTGAAGAAAGCTGCAAAGTCGTCCGCTGTAAGAGTCGATGGAGGAGGTGGAGGCGGCGGATTAAGAAGAGAAGAGAAAGTCTTGAATAGTGTCCGAGCGTCACAGCAGCTGTTAATTTTGTTTTGGTAGTAGGATGTTTTAGCTGTGAAAACATGTGCAGAGAAGGAAGAGAGGAGAGATTGATACACACTGAGGTCCGTAGAGTTTTTTGATTTCTGCCATTTCCTCTCTGCAGCCCTGAGTTTAGAGCAATGTTCACGGAGAACCTTGGACAGCCAGGGGGCAGATGGGGCAGTGCGTGCTGGTCTAGACAACAGTGGGCAAAAGTTGTCCAAGCAAGATGTTAAAGTGGAGCAAAGAGTGTCCGTAGCACTATTCGTGTCCAGAGCAGAAAACTGAGAGAATGGTGGAAGAGAGGATGAAACCACAGCAGATAGGCGAGATGGAGAGAGTGAGCATAGGTTCCGTCGAAAGGTGACCTGTGTTGGAGTGTGTGCCACTTCAGGAGTAAGTGCTAGGTTAGCAGTAATGAGGAAGTGATCAGAGGTGTGCAGTGGAGCAACTGAAGAGGTGTCCACGGAGCAACCGCGCGTGTAGATGAGGTCAAGTTGGTTGCCCGATTTGTGAATCGCTGTAGTGGACACTAGCTTGAGATCAAATGAGGTGAGCAGAGTTTTGAAGTCAGCAGCCTGGGGTTTATCTAAGTGGATGTTGAAGTCACCAAGCAGTACCAGAGGAGTACCATCTTCAGGAAAGTTTGATAGCAAGGAAAGTTTGATAGCATGGAACCATAGTACCAGAAACTGCATGTCCCTTGTCAGCTGAGGCTCTTGCTGCGTTACAAGATATTAACCCCACTGCAGAGTCCTCTTCTCTTGGGTGGGATATCTATATGTATGCTCTTCAATTGGTCTCATTCCTTATGTGAGAGCTGGATAAGCGGTTTACAAAACATAGCATTTGTTTGTTTTGTAATATTGAACTCTGTATTTGACCTCTTTGGAGTTTCTTGTAAGCCCATATGGGCTGGGATTTTTGAAGCATGACACTTAAATTCAATAAATCAATCATATCTATTTGATGGAACCCTTCCCTCCAGAAAACCCAATGATGGCCAGTGATCCAAACTGTTTATTATACATATTTATCCATTTTCTCTATTAGAAACAAAGATATGTATGGTTTTGCAGACAAAAGGCAAATATGTGTAGTAACATTGTGGTTTCATGAATGTCAGAGGACAGCCTTGCACGAGAACAGAAAATGTGCTGGCATAACTTCAAGTCAACTACATTACTCAAACCTCACTCACACAGTAACATCAACTATAATGATCTTTAAAATCTATCAAAAGACCATAAGTCTAGGAATGATAAAATACTTCCCAAACGAATAGAAGCATATCTGGAACAATACATTAAACTGTAAATCACCAAGAACAGATTTCCAAAAAATCCTCAAGGTTTGCTGATGTCACAATTTTTTCTCGTTAATTAATTTCTCTTGTGAATGAAATTTTAAACAAAAACCAACGTGGGTGTCTTACAATATGACAACTAAAAACAATAGATTATAGGTTGTATCAGTGATTTCAGGCCCAAACATAAATGATCACATTCACCTAATCTTTCCTAACGATCCGCTAGCTGCCTGCCCCATAAGCATGCCGTCAAAAAAACACGTCTCTGTAGGCAGACTAGGCTCTGAGATCTGCACACATGCATGTGCGCTCGTGCACGGCTGCCTATGACAGCTTGTTACGAACCCATTTAGCTAAATATAAAGATGGGTAAGCAACATAAGAAAGCCCAGGAGTCAGAGTTAAAACAAAATGTAAACTGATTTATTTTCTGATTTGAACAACAGGTTTATACAACAATCAGCTTGACTTCAATCAGTGGTGACAAAACCAAAAAAAATATAGCCCTGTCAGATTACCTTCTCTTATAAATATATACAAAACTACCCTACCTCCTCGAAGAAAAGGAAAATATATGGGAGTCTTCCGCAAGCTTCCTGCTGCACTGTTATATTCTGCTCTAAAGTGCAAAAACAAATGAAATCGAAGTCCAGTGTCTCTTTTCCCAAGGCTCTCAAAATTTTGCCAAAACAAATAGGAAAAAGAGGAAAACAGAACAGCAAAGCTGTATAAGTAGTTGCCCCGTATTTTAGACGGTAAACATCTATGCCCAACGAAACAGCAATGTCACGCGCCAAGGTGCCAGAGGGCATGAGCTGTTGTCCTGATGTAACGGGCGTCTTTTAATAGCAGGTCCAATCCGCTTCGTCAGCACACAATCAGGGACAACTGCACACAATTAGAGACGGTGAAATGGCAGGAGAAAAACACAGCATCAGTCAATCCCAGGGGAAACCTCAAGGCCACGTAACACAGCTGCACGCGAAAACCTCACAACACACACCCCTGTCGGTGATTGGTTGGAACACTATTTGTTTTGGTTTTGAGTGGTTGGTGAAACCAATTGTTTTTGTGTGCAGATCTCAGAGCCTAGGCTGCCTACAGAGACGCGTTTTTTTTTTGACGGCATGCTTATGGGGCGGGCAACTAGTGGATCGTTAGGAAAGATAAGATGAATGTGATCATTTATGTTTGGGCCTGAAATCATTGATACAACCTTTAACCCTCACAAATGTTAAAATTGGTCAAATTTTACCCCGAACAGTATGTTAAGACCATGCTATGCAAGTTCACAACTCCCCTGTGGAATCCGGACATATTCAAGGATATAACATGTGGGCTTACACACATGAAACACAATGCATCATGCTCTATAAAATCCTGCACCGTATTTAATGGCTGTTGTCATGACGTTTTTGAAAGACACATAGTCTGACATGTGTGCAACAGGGAATGTTATGGTGTCTGTGCAAGCGCTAACTGTTGGATAACAGATTGTGTGGTTAGGCATCTTGTGACAGTCATGGTCAAACTTCACTGTGATCTTGAAGTTCTGGCGATCAGAAAGAAGATGTCTGTGGGCTTGACCCGTAATCCACTGCATCACTGAGGGTACAGTTGTGATGTCTTCAGACATGGCATCTGGTTCAGCAACTAGAAAAAAAAACTCAAGTGAGTATATAGGCTTATATATGATGTAATGCTCATTAAAGCATTTTAACACCGTAACTAAAACACCAGACTGGGTTGCTGTGGAGTCACAAACACTCATGCCAAAATTAAACTAAACACCGTCTGGAGTGGCGGCCCAAATATGACTACCCTATGGAATCCAGACATATTTGAAATGTGGCGGGACCGGGAATTGAATCCTGGTCTCTGGTGGGCAGCTGCATCAGACACCTGATACTTAGATCACCACACCACTGCAGACCCCTAGAGTGGAAATCTTAAAATCACAATCAACACTTTCAATGACTAGTTGTAGACATACCTTCCAGCTCGTGCAGGAAGTCTTGAAAGTGTTCAAGGATCTGGGTCTCCTTGTGGTGCTTGTTGCAGCCCCTTTCGCTCATCACCGGCGCCAGATGGGAAGTGATGTAATGAGAGTCCACCTACGATCAAAACATAATGAAACTCAATACATTCTTCTAAAAGTACCCGAAGAAGCAGCAGAAGGAAGAAAGGACATACCATGGTATAATAAAGAGATGGTCCAAGGCAGCTCTTCAAGAAAGTGTATAATGCTTTAATTTCATGTGGCTTACATCATCAAATCATCAACATGTTTCAGCCTGATGTCGGCTTTTAAGCCGCCTGAAATAAAGCCATTTTAAACATTCTTGAAGAGCTGCCTTGGACCATATTTTTCTTATTCACCTTGGATACCTCCCCGTGACTCTAATGAGCAACTTAATTGTTTTCCGTTAATTTTACCTGAGGAAGGAATGCAGCAGTCTCTTTCCTCTTTTTTCATGAAGGAAATACCATGACCTACAACTATGCTATAGAACACTATTGGACAGCATACCGACTCATCGTCTCCGGTGACGAACAGACTGCGGCACTCTTCTGTCTTTGCCTGCATCACTTGGGAGAAGCCGTAGATGTCCAAGCCCTCACGGAGTTGCTGAAGCATGGGCATTCTTTTTGTCATGACATGCAGACCGATTGCTCTGAATACAAAGAAATCAAAAATTATTAATCTCCAAGTGCAAGCAAACGTTCCCTTTGCCAGACAGTTATATCCACATAACTATTCTTTAGAGTGCACCTACCTTAGAATGTTCTCTTTGTGTTCCATGTCGATCTTGCCAGTATAGCCACAATCCATAATGTCTGCAATGTAGTCAGTCATGTCGGACACCTCTGCAAACTTAAATCAGATTAAGAAAAAAAGTTTACAAAGAGCTGATTCAACTGTAATATCATTATCGAGGATAGTTTGGTGAACTTTAATTGTATAACACAATAATCAAAACATCTAAAACGGTTTTATACTCCAGTCAGTCCTAAAATTTAAACACACTGTTATTAGCGGTGATAAGCTCGGGTCCAGGACTTGATCCAATGAGAGCTTGCCAGATACTAGAAAGTTGTAGCACCACCGCTGGAGGAAACGTGGTGCAGGTCCACCTTGGGCAATGCTTGTAGCAAAGATTTAACCCGCAATCCTATAAAAGAGAACATGGGAGTTAATACAGAAAGACAAATAATTTCCAGCTTTTTTAATCACTAGGCTAAAGATTTTAACAAAGGCTACAAATTCATGAAAAAAGCAATGTATAACTCATTGCCCCCACCCTCCCTTCCATCAAATCCCATCACTGCAAATCACCTACCTGAAGAGCTCTTCATCAAAGTCATTCACAGAATATTTGGGCATTTTGGACTTCACACCTTCAAAAAGGCGCTGCTCAATCCCAGATACCATTGCTTAAAATCAACAACAAAACAATTAAAATCATTAGACAAGACACCACAAATGTTATACTGTATAATATCATCAAATTGGTTTTTAAATGCATTTCCCTTTTTAAAAGTAACTAATGAATGGCCACTACTCACTGGTCAGAAACTCTTTTCTAAGGGCCCCTGTATCAATCCCCGCCTCTCCAAGGAATTTGATCCGCAAGGGATTAATTGGTGTAGCCTTTTTGTTGCGCTTCCATAGCTTCAGACCTCTTTCAAACATATGATCTCGAGACACACAGAGCTCAAAGGTCTTGCTGGTATCCACTTTTGATTTGAGCCACATGATCACATCTTCTTTACTGTGAAAAATACCACATCTGATTAACCCTCTCATTGTATACAAATACAGTAAGGTAGAGCTCTCACCAAATTAAAATTCAACCATTATCTAGTTACCCTTGTGTAGCGTATCTGACCCGAACCAGACAAATGAAAGATTCGATCGGGAGAATGGTTGAAACATGAGGAGCCGAATTCCACAGAAAGGCAACAGGATGTTGTAAATCAACTCCTAGCACCACAGTCTGAAACAAGATAACCAACCAACTCTTTCACAGAACAGCTTTCAACATTAACACCATTAGAACAATTATTGACAATTTCAATTCAGAGAAGAGATTGTCAAATTTGGGACAAGTAATCAAGATTGATAGTCAAAGAGATGCACAGCCTGACCATCACATCTAAACCCATGAGAGTTAACAAGATCATTAGATTGACTTCCCCCACCTAGCAGAACTTTATTATACTTTGGATAATAATATCCAGTGCAGATTTTATGTTAAACGGCTCGTTCAGTGAATCGCTGGCCGTCTCAGTGATCAGCCGTGAAACAGTGATTCTGTTCAAATCCCCTTTAAAATCTTAAATTATTCCCTTTGAGCTAAATTGACCTGTTTCCCTTACATTGTGTCCATGGAAAGGCAGGTTAAGGCAGTTCCATTCGCACAAGGGTGTCTAGGTAGTGGGTGCATTTTCATTTTTAAGTGAACAATCCCTTACAAGCTACATGAATAAAAACGGACTTACCATGAGATATCATCTGTCTCAGGATGGAGTTCCCTCTCAGGTGAGGTTGTGTCCTCAGTTCTATAAGAATAAAGGCATTAATGTATTTACAAATCAAGTACATATCAGCTATCCCCATATCATTCAACAAAAATAATTAAATAATTAAAGCAATACATACAACATCCTGAGTGCACACAGCAAGACACCCCACCCCTCTCCCCGCAGAAGAAGACAGAGCTTGAAGAAATAGGTAACCATTACCTTTGGCCACAATGGCTAGCATGTTCCTCGATAAGCAGGACTGGGAAGGATATGCCACATATAGGACACTGGACATCCCCTTTCTGAATGGACAGAGAGACACCGTATTTATCTCTGTGAAGAAATTCTAGTATCTTGCTACTTACAATCACAGGACAGTTCAGTACAAACAAAAGGAATAAATACAAGGCATTAACATCTCCTACATAGGAGACAACGTCTCAAAAATGGTTAGATATGTAACAGTAACTCCACCTGCTGAGGGCAGTGGTCCTCTTCAGTCATCTGCACTGGCACTGGAGTTTGCAAAACTTCAGGAAATTGGACATCATCGTCGTCATCATCAGAGATAATCTATACGATTAAAGCACATTTCAAGTTTAAGATATCCATACAAAGGTAATTTTAGACATTTAATAATATCCCAAATTCTAGAAAAAAAGTTCACCTCCAAGTCTGGGCTGGTGTGGCTAGCACATTTACAGTCATGTAGAGCCAACATTTGGAGAGGCATCTCTGCAAAACAGTGCTTGCAGCTGGCCTTGGGCATCAAAGCAAACTCTGGAGCATTTGCTGGGAGTGGTGAGAGGTCCAACTCATCCTGAAGAGGCACTATGTAAAGAGTGCCTTTCCCACCACCTGAAACTTTCCGGAGCATAGCACCAGTGTAGCCCTCAGCCTCCAAGGGGATTGCGGACATTTTTCTCCTCCCATTTCCACCTGGTAAAATTAAACATGATTGAAAAAATGGATATGTGGAATAACAAATAATATAGCATTTATATAGTGTTCCATCAATAAGAAGTTTGAGGTGCTCAAGACGAGGGGGGTGGCACATCACAACCAATGTGTAGCTCCCACCTGGATGAATGCTCACCACACATCAGCTAGTGATGAGGTGAAGGAGAGGTAATAAGGGAGTTGAGGACCCAGATCTATGTTACCATTCTCTGTTGCATTACCTATTTTACATAAATGAAGTGTCAATTTAAGTATTTTTACATTACCTCCTGCTTTGTAAAGCAGCCACCGGTCCTGCAGCTCCACCATTTTTGGGTAGGTGGCCTGCAATAGCCTTGACAACTACATAATAAATAAAATATTATTTAGACAGCGATTGAATTTAGTTAAACAGTGAGGACATTTTCAATGTCACCCTGAACACAGTGTCCACATTAAAGGGACAAAAATTATATTTAGTACTACAGAACTACAATGTGATCACCTCAGCATACCTCTACATGCGTTAGATCACGGTCAAGAGAAACCGTCCTCTTTCCCAATCCAGCCTGCATGAAGGCCAATTCATCTGATGGAAGTGGAGTCAGTTCGTCATTGGACGAAAGTAGAAAAATGCTCAAATCAAAAGGTTTCCATTTTTTGTTACTCAATGATGCAAAGCGGGATGATATACTGGTTGATGGCCGTTTTCTACCATTCCGGAACAATCCAGGGAAGGACCTGTATAATTGTAAAAACAACGATTAAAGGTACTTCAGACATTACTAAAAAAAAACAATAAAAACTGAAAAATAATTGCCAACATACAAATATATCAAATGAAAGAACAGACCCTCTGATATCAAACAAATAAACAAACAAAATGGGAAAAAAACATTTCATCCTATATATATATATATATATATATATATATATATATATATATATATATATCATCATCATCATCATCATATATATATATATATATATATATATATATATATATATATATATATATATATATATATATATATATATATATATATATATAACCTCTTAAAATGGCTATTTTTATTCAAAAATAAAAAATTTTAAGCAAAAAGCTGATGAAATGATCACATTCATCTAAACAAAACAATTGGTTTCACCAACCACTCAAAACCAAAATCCAACCAATCACTGACAGGGGCTCGTGCACGGCTGCACGCGAAGCCGGAGAACACGAGCGCAAAACCTCACAACACCCTCCCCCTGTCTGCGGAGCTAGCAGATTGTTAGGAAAGATTAGATGTATGTGATCATATCGCTGATACAACCTTTAATTAAATCATTTTTTGCTTCAGTTATTTATAAATTGGGGTAAGAGCGCCATCTAGTGGATAAGTGGTTACTTTTATCCACTTAAAATTTATTACAGCTTACCATTTAAACTTGTCAGAAAAGTGTCTTTATCAGGTAAATATTTACTCATAATTGATGAGATTACTCGTCAATGGCGGCGAAAGAGTTAAAAGTCTTGTGTAGCCAGACTATTCCAGCTTTGCCTCCCGAATCAAACGATACAAGGGTTTGGGGTCTGAGGTGGTGTAGCAAAATAATCATCAGGCTTCTGATGCAACTTTCCACTGGAGATAAGGGTTAAATTCCCAGTCTGGCCAGATACTGCATATGGCAGTAGCACACAGGGGAAAGGCATATTAGGCAGTCACTCCTGAGGGTGGTTAGTATAATTTTGGCATAAGGCTATCTGGACTGAATGTTTAAATTATTTGTGTAGGCTTTGTATAATCGTCGTCAGTGTAACCATTGCCTAGAACATTTTATATTTTCCCACGCCAAAACCAGTCCAGATTATGTCATCTGGACTGGTTTCTCAATGGTACTATAACTAATAAGTTAATTAAAAAACATAGATTTAGTGTTCTAATAATAACAATTAGTGTTCTAAATCTATGGTGTCAAATTAACTAATCGGTTCTAGAACCAACAAAATGTCTGATGGCAGGTCTGTGTCTGTCAGACGTCTACCTGGCCATTTCATACTGGACGGAGCTGCGCTCAATCTGACTTCCTGTGGGCCTAGAGGAATTGGCCATTTCACACTGGCTGCCCTGTCGCTGTTCTTGTGGAGGAATTACTGACGAAATCAGGGCGAGTAGCTGCCGTGCCCTCTCCTGTGTCTCAGCTGAATTTAACTGGAAAGGGATTTTAGTTTAGATGTACAAACATATTTAAAATAACTATCTTGCTCCAATGTACTTAACTAAAAATAATTTCCAATGGCTTACCTGTGGTTGGTTTTCCATGCTGGGATTTAAAAGAAAAAATAATTACCATGACCATACAGGCACAAACATATTTGTGGGTTGCTAATGTAAGAATTAGTCCTAGACCTGCAATTTACCTTGTCAGCTCTAGACCTCGGCTAGATGGTAAAAAATATTTAGAATAAGCCCCGTGTAGCTGAGTTTGTGAGCTATACATGCAGTGTAGCTAAACATGTAGTGCAACAACAACAAAGACTACAAAGACTATTTTAAACAAAACTAGGTGGGACACTTTCAAACGGTATATCAATCACTGTCTAACGTTAGCTAGTTGTAGGGTTGCCACCTTCCATGCATACTAACGTTAGTTGAAAGTTGTACGGGAGGTTGTATGAACAAGCAGTTACTCTTCAGGTGCTTTGAGGCTAGCAAGTGCAAAGGTAGAAACTAGCTCACAACTCACTAAATAAGGTGTGAAACTATCTAAATCAAAACATTAATTTGGCATTTGATTTAAACATAGTATAAACCAGGTGAGTTTGCAAGTTTACCTAGCATGATGGCTGGTTAGCTTTACTAGTGATTAGCAAGCAAATAATATAATACACATTCAATCATGAATATGAGTGCTATTTTTTAATGTTTAATCTTCAGTGATACTGAACTTGCTCAGCCAGCTGTGTGTCATCATCTTACCCAAACATTGGAGTGTCCGTGCTCAACTTAACTAGCCATAAGGCAGAGGCGGCATCAATGCAGGTGAACCGAACAATGGTGTAATGATTCAGTTCGACTCCCAAGACAAGACGATGCTCACCCGACTGGCCAATAGGAACGTGGCCCCGCCCATGACACAATTCTCACAGTGAAAGCAAAATCCTGACACTAGAGCAAGAAATTGCTTTAAGAGCAAAGAAAAGCGTTTCGAGAGAAACACTTTTTTTTAGAGAAAATATTTTCACACTGATAGCAAAAAATATATATTTGAGAGTTTTTTGAGAGAGATTTTTTTTTCTCAGAAATAAATTTAAAAATTTCTATGAGAAAATACTTTCTCTCAAAACTTTTTTTAGTCTCAAATATTATTATTTTTTGCTATTGGCATGAAAACTTTTTCTCTCAAATATTCTTTTTTCTCTCATGAAATGTTTTTTTTGCTATCAGTGTGCTAACTTTTTTTCTCAAACTTTTTTTTCTCTCAGATCTTTTATTTTCTCGCATGTAATGAAGACTCAATTCTAACTCCATAAAATGCCATTATCTGAGCCTGTGATAAGCTCAGATAATGATGACATGACATGATAAAAAGAGTTCAGATTTAATGCATTAAGAGGGCAATTGGTAGTTAAATTTTCAACTGCCCAATGCATGTAAGAAATAAGAGATTATAAAAATAATGAATAACAATTTAGGAGCAATTGTTGAAGAGACATGAGGTCTTTAAAATCATAATACAGACCCTGAGCTATAGATGTAATAATTTTGAATAGTTAAACAGTTGTATTGCTATTTGTTCTATGACCTGTAACTTATCTGTCTTATTTTTAGTCTCCACCATCATACAGGGCCTGATGGCTGCAGCTACAGAAGCAACAGAAAATTACAATGAATGGACGGGTGTGAAAAATAAATTCACTGAGTAATCTCAGCATGATAGTTTGGAGGTATCCAATTGATTTTAGCGATTCAATAATAGTTTGATTAACTCTTTTACATGTTTTAACAGTAGTAGGTGCTGTCAATGGCTCTCATGGCTCTTGAGTGCACCTTTCCTAAGCTGCAGGAAATACTGGATTCTGGAAGCAGACTGTCGAGGATGTTGCAACGGGAAACCACCAGTGTGCATGAGGTGATTTCTCAATGACGGGTAAGATCCTCTTCTGGCCAATAGGGGACAACCTAAGGCAGGGGGTCACCCCCACTGGGCACCTGCCCAGAAGGGAGGTGTTATATGTGAGATGGTAGTGGAGTTGAGCGGATGCATGATAGGCCTAGAGCATCATTAAGAGTGGAACTGTAGGAAGTACAGCAATCCACCTCAAAATGTGAGCTCCTCCAGACCTGATCACCAGCAACCGTATTCCTTGACCGATTGTTGTGACAAGCGTCCACAACTTGATGCCACTATGCCAGGGGATCACACCCTGAGGAAAAGAGGCTTATTTATAAAGAGTTAATGGCAATGGGCTATCAAGAACCATCTGAGACCATGTGATGACAGACATTATTTTGAGACAAAATTTCTCATTGGGCTAAAATGATATTGAACTAATATGTCTATATCATAGTCTTTACTCATGCAGGTCATTAGGCATGGCATAAGATGATTACAAGATATGGTGGTGGCTAAAAATGAGGACTGCTTTTGCTGAATCAAGAGATGGTTTAGATAACAAAGGTTAAGGGAATTAATCATGTAAGGTAAAAATAATTTTAAAGAAATGTTCCTAGCATTATGTATTTTAAACAGTATAAACTGAGATTTGAGATATAGAAACTCTGAAATTTTTAACCTATTTGAATGATTAAGGGTTATATGTTGTAATGAATTTGATATTATAGTCTAAGTTTAAGTTTGGTGAAAACTGTCAAATAAATAACTAATATTTTGCACAGTAAGAGAGAGAGAGAGTGCTTGAGTGGATGCAGGGATGGTGCTCTGCTTCTCTTATCTGCCTGCTAAGCAAGAGTAACCAAAACAAAGCAATAATTTTAAGAGCAAAACAACCCAGCTGATTTTTCTCAAAATAAAAATCATTAATGAACAGGCAAACTTTGAGATTAGATAAGAGACAAGGTACAAACTAGGTAAAACGCACAGACAATGTTTAAGTTTAAATCCTTCCGATTTAACACCAAAAGCAAACCTTGAATATGAGATGTTAAATATTTATGTTAAGTATGTGCACGCATGAGGATGACTACTGTGTATTTTGGAGGACAATTCTGATTCTGCTTTGTGCATATTGAGTCAATAACCTCTGGAATGAGTGTTTTATCATTACAGATGTTTTAAGTGAAATTACTTTACAGAAGTCGATAATTCTGACTGAAACCAATGAAGAGACAATGCCGAACATGGAATTTGTCTTTTATAATGCTGATTTAAATCACTCTCTGGATTAATATGTTTAAGAGTGTTTATATGATTGGATTTGTGAAATTTAAGTTTGCCGTCCAAAATGGGTTTAAAATCCATGCCTAAATTTAAATGAGGGTCTAAATTTTAACAAGTTAACACTATGTTGATTGAATAGTAAAGGTAAATATTTTGGACTTGACGGCAGAAAAACAGTGACAGATTGGCTAAGTCACTAACCAAATTATCCAGAGAGCACCCTCACATAAAGAACCCTGGTGGGAAAACAAAGGAGTGAATCCTGTTTATGTAATATAGTGCAAAAGCAAAAGCAGCCGTAAGGCTTTGTGGCTCCTCAAGGTCTGAATGACGCAATAGTTTGGTTTATGTAGAACAGAGATAAGTTGAACAAAAACGTGTGGATCTCCTGGGATAGCCCCTTAACGGAGGAATACCATAACAAAAGGTTTGAATTAATTGAAATAGCACAGCAAAAAAAAAAAAAAAAAAAAAAAAAAAAGTTTAAACAACACAATTGTTTAAACTTGTTTAAATTAAACTTTAAACAAATTAAACTTGCTCTATGGAGCTGCTTATGAACACCTGTCAAGTCAAATCAAATTAATGTTGTGAACACTGACAGGGCTTTTTGATAATGTATACTGTTTCAATACAGATTTACAGAAACTGAGGATGTCTCTTTAATAAATATTTGGGCCCGGTTCCCCAAAACGTTCTTATCGCTAAGTAGTTCTTAACCTATTCCTTAACCTCTCTCTTAACCTTATGGCACGATTCCCAACACGTTCGTACGCTATATCTTCTGTAAGTCACACTTTCGTAAGGTTGATCTGGACCATTCGTAACCTCTCTCTTAGCGTTGTTTGAGCTCAAGACGCTACTGTACAGCAGTCTTTAGAAACCAGCGCAGCGAAGTACAAGTCAAACTACGGTATGTTGACAATGTTGTGGCTCAACAATGATTTTATGTTATTTTTTAAGACTCATAATAAATTATGTTCGCAATGGATACAGGCCTATTTATAAAGTTGACTTTATGTGGTATCAGAACTAATATGGTGGTAATTAGCCTAGGCTTTTTCGTAATGTAATTAAAGCGAATTGGAAATAATTTTTTTGATAATTAAAATCTGGCAAAAATTTGGATCCAAATGGCTAAGATCTATAAATGGGGAATCATGGTTGTGTCCAGTAAGCGACCATAGCAGCGATCCAATGTCCTGAAACTTTATCATGTATTGTTTAAGTGGATAGTAGGCCTACATCAAACTGTAAATTAAGTGAGAATATGCAAAATATTGTATGAAGTCAGTTTATAGCTTTATGAATATTATAGTATAAATAGCTTTAAACAGTAGCTACACCTAGTGTAGAAATAAAATAAGGTTTGCAAAAAAAAAAAAAAAAAAATTCTTAAACACACAACATGAGCTTCATGTTCTATGCATTTTTAAAATAAATTGTAAATATATTATTTAACAGTGTTTCACATATGTATTACCATTCCGTATGGGTATAGTCTGATTAGAGGATTAAGCGTGCTAATAATAATAAAAATAAACCGTCCCAGCATTTTGTAAATAACTCCCTTATACGCAGGACAAAGTCGCAAATGTTCAAATAGGCACAATCTTTATTTGCATAGTATCCTTCTGCCTCCTCACGACCCGTCCGCTCAACCCATAATTCCCAGCGTCGACACAACATGGAAGAGGACAACAGCTGCAAGAGAACAATGTTTTGCCTGTAAAGCAGTTAAAAAAAATAAAGCGTTTTAGCCAATTCATTTAAATGCTGCGAGTTGGCCGTGGTAATGTAACGTTACAAGTAAGTGGGATTGCATTTGTAATATTTATGTGTGCCCGAGGTTGTAAAGATGAGTGATTGTGCACGGCTGAGAGCTCCAAATGAAATCACAGCCGTTGAAGCGAGAGATGCGTTTTACCGGCCAGCATCATTGTTTCTGCTGCTTGAGACTGAGAAGATTAAGGCGCTTTTATCAAAACATTTAATCTACCTTTGCAGGCTTACCGTTACATATATTCCAGTCTCAGTGTGGTCTTTACATCGCATTTATCGTCGCATATTCACGCCGGATTGTGTTACTGTGTGTGGTCTATAATTAGTGATGGTGTCGAATGGATGAATGTTCACGATACAATCACACTCGTGTAACGTTACAGGGCAAGCACGGGAAAGGCGAAAAAAATTAAGTACTTCAGTTCTTCTGAATTCTCAGTTTGACTTCGTTTGTTGTAATGGGAGCATTCTAGTGCGTCGCCTGAGGTGTGGGAGGGCTGTTAGCAGTAAGTTAATGTAGCTCTTTCATCTGCATGCTATTGCTGGCTAGCCCCGTTCGTCACGTAGTTCAATAAAACATTTATTTTTGCTTGTGTCCTATAGGTTTTAGATTTTCTTATGTAGCGTATTCGTGTCGAGAGGTATATAACAGTTATATGCACAAAAATTATTTTGTTTAAAATCTTATTATAGTTCTCATGTTTTACTCTTTCAGTTTAGCTAGCCGTTAGCTGCTAATGAAGTAATTTAGACGGAGATGTGTTTGGTAACGTAATTGTGATGAACGACAAACGTTAGATTAGCCGGATTTGATTAAACGGGTTACATTTTACACAGTTCAGCTCTGCAAACGTATTAAGTAACGTTAAACATACCAATAAAGAAATTAAACTACATAACCACTTTAATGTGATATAATAATAATAATAATAATAATAATAACAATAGTAATAATAATAATAATAATTAAAGCTGCAAGCAGCATTTTACCGGGGTTCCCTTACGAAAAATAACCATGGTTTTATTATAGTAAAACTGTAGTAACCCATGGTTTTTTGGCGTATTGACTGCCATTTGTAAAACCACAGATTTACTACAAATACCATGGTTAAACTATGGTTAATATAGCAAAACCATGGTTAATTTGTGGTTACCATGGTTTAACTACAGTAACCATGGTTTTTTGGTTTTATCTGTAGTAAAACCATGGTTAATTTTCGTAAGCACATTAAGGCATCTGAGGTGGTCTCAGCCAACCTGGATGTAAATGGAGAACAGACTGGCAATCAGACACAAACACTGAAATGAAATGATTAAACTAATATATTAATTCTATATAAACATGTGCACACACACGCACACAAAGACAAAGACACACATTTACATGCACACACATTTTGTTGCAGATATAGGTATTTGACATAAGTGATAGGTGACAATAAACTTATTGCAAGTCTTCTCTTTTTTAGAGTTTAGATGTCATTTTCAGGTTAAACTGTAATCATAATGTGGCAAAATTGTAAAAACTGATACATCTGTATGAACAAAATGGAAAACATCAAATCAATGAGATTTAAAATGTTATAACAGTTAATTTATTTATGTTTTGCCATGAATTCATAAAAACAGTACTAGCTGAATGAGCCCATTAGTGGTCTTCCGCTGCCATCTAGTGGTTATAAATTGCATTTACTCAAACAACACTGTGTTTTTAAACAGAACTGTTAAAGTGTTGTTGTTGTTTTTTTTTTTTTTGCCTTATCTCTCTTAAATTTTGCATGCTTATTTAGAATGAAATTATGCATTACTTTACACAGTTTTGATAATTTGTGGGATTTCTGTTTGTATTAATAGGCCTTTGTGTACACTCGGCCAACCAGGATGTATGGATGACATCTAAACACATCCAAAAGACAGACACACACACACACTGAAATTAAATGATTAAACTAGTTTTTAAACGTTTAGATGTCATTCAGGTTTCACTGTAATCATAATGTGGCAAAATTGTAAAAAATGATGTGTCTGTATGAACAAAATGGAAAACATTGATTCAATGAGATTTAAAATGTTATAACAGTTAATTTATTAATGTTTTGGCAAGAATTCATGAAAACAGTGCTGTTCAACTTAGCTGAATGAGCCCATTAGTGGTCTTCCGCTGCCATCTAGTGGTTATAAATTGCATTTACTCAAAAAACACTGTTTTTAAACATAACTGTTATAGTGTTGTTATTTTTTTTTTTTTGCCCAATCTCTCTTAAATTTTGCACGCTTGTTTAGAATGAAATTATGCATTATTTTACACAGTTTTGATAATTTGTGGGCTTTCTGTTTGTATTAATAGGCCTTTGTGTACACTATGCAAATAACATATTATAAAATTACTGGTTTATAGTTATCCAAATGCAATTGTTCAACATGTTTTTGATAATTATTGACCTTCAGAGTCTAGCGAATTGTACTTCAGTGGTTTTATTGATTTTCATCATAAACCCTATCACTAGTATGCCAAAGTAACTTTTTTAAATAATCTTGAATATTTAATTAACAGCTTTATTGACAACATTGGTCCCAGAGGCAAAGTTGTTCAGAATGAGGAGATCTATCATATGATATGAATATCTAGTGTTTTTGAGTGAATATATGAGCATTTTCAAACAATTTGAGGCCATTTACCATCTAAATCTTGTGTTTTGAGACCTGTTGAACTGTTATAGCGCCACCTATGGTTCGATCTCCATGAAACTTTGCATGCTTGTTAAGAGTCACCAGTTACATGTTCTCACCGAGTTTCATAAAGTTTTGAGTTTTCGTTTAGGTTTTATAGGCTTTGGGGTATGTCTGGCCACACCCCTTTTCTAAATGACTGATTTAAAGCTAACCAAAAGACAAAATACAACATTTTTTTGATAATTATTGATCTAGAGAGTCCACAGAACATTACTACAGTGGTTTGGTTCCGATCGGGCAAAAAACCTAGGACTAGTTCGCAAAAGTAGGTTTTAACATATTTGTGAATAACAATTGAACGATTTGATTGACAGCAATGGTTCTTGAGGCAAAGTTGTGCATTATGAGGAGATCTATCAAATGATATGCATATTGTGTTGATATGTGAAACACCACGTGATATAATTATGATAATTATTGATATTGAGTGTCCAGGGAATATTTATGAAGTGGTTTGGTTCTGATTCGCAAAAGTAGCTTTCGGATATAGCTCGATTTTGCGAGAAAACGGTGCGTCGTAGACCCCAAAAAGGCGTGCACTTTTTTCGGGCTAACCCAAGGATTGCAACAATGCCATGTTTTTGAGTCTACGGCTAACGGTTTACGATTTACGGCCAAAAATGTCCAAAATTTTTGTTTTTTGCGCTGTAGCGCCCCCGTTAGGCCGATTGGGCCGGTTCTTTGTATCTGAGTAGCGAGCAAGACTACTACCATCTGACCAAGTTTCAGCTCTCTAGGCCTTACAGTTTGAGCTGCACGTTCAGTTTTAAGGCGGAAGAATAATAATAATAATAATAATTAAAGCTGCAAGCAGCATTTATCGGGGTTCAAGCATTTTAGGTCTCTGGGGTGGTCTCGGCCAACCTGGATGTACGGATGACAGTTAAACACATCCAAAATGGAGATTAGGCTCACAGACAGACACACGCACTGAAATTAAATGATTGAACTAGTTTTTAATAGTTTAGATGTCATTTTCAGCTTTCACTGTAATCAAAAAGTGGCAGAAGTGTAAAAACTGACGTTTACATTTATCTGACGCTTTTATCCAAAGCGACTTACACTTGCTATATATGTCAGAGGTCACATGCTTCTGGACCAACTTGGGGTTAAGTGTCTTGCTAAGCGACACATCGGTGTCTCACAGTGGATTCGAACCCGGGTCGCTCGCACCAATGGCATGTGTCTTATCCACTGCACCAACAACACCACTACGTCTGTTGGATATGTCTGTTTGAACAAAATGGAAAACTGTGACTCAATGAGATTTAAAATGTAACTGTGTTTTATATTTTTTAGGCATGAATTCACTTAAATTTTGCATGCTTGTTTAGAATGAGATTATGCATTATTTTACACAGTTTTGATAATTTGTGGGCTTTCTGTTTGTATTAACAGGTCTTTGGGTACACTATGTAAATAACTTATTTTAAAATAACTGGTTTATAGTTGTCCAAATACAATTGTTCAACATTTTTTTGATAATTATTGACCTTCAGAGTCTAGAGAATTGTACATCAGTGGTTTTATTGATTTTCAGCTTAAACCCTTGGACTAGTTTGCCAAAGTAACTTTTTAAAATAATCTTGAATATTTAATTAGGAGTTTTATCGACAACATTGATCCAAGAGGCAAAGTTGTTCAGAATGAGGAGATCTATCATATGATCTAGTGTTTGTGTGAATATATGAGTATTTTTAACCAATTTGAGGCCATTTACCATATAAATCTTGTGTTTTTGAGACCTTTTCTACTGTTATAGCGCCACCTATTGTCCGATCTCCATGAAACTTTGCATGATTGTTCAGAGACATCTGCTCCATGTTTTCTCCTAGTTTGTAAAGTTTTGAGTTTCTGTTGAGGTTTTATAGGCTTTTGTTTGTATGTGGCCACGCCCGTTTTATTAATGACCTGGTTACAGCTAACCAAAGGACAAAATTCAACATTTTTTTGATAACTATTGATCTAGAGAGTCCAGAGAATATTACCGCAGTGGTTTGGTCCTGATTGGGTGAAAAACCTATGACTAGTTCGCAAAAGTAGGTTTTTAACATATTTGTGAATAATTAATGAACTATTTGATTGACAGCCATGGTTCTTGAGGCAAAGTTGTGCATCATGAGGAGATCTATCAAATGATATGCATATTGTGTGAATCTATGTCACACCACGTGATTACTGAGCCAAAAAATCTCATTAGCGCCAACTAGTGGCCGATTTCTTTCAAAATTCTTACAGACCTTTAGGGCCCTGAGTCGAACGTGCCTACCGAGTTTCGTTCCGATTGACCTCTGTTAACATTGTCAAAAACGTGCTTACATTTCATTGGCCAATGGCGGCCATGTTTTTTTAGATACGCCAATTTCCTCATAGACTCTTGTGTCACATGAGACAATGACATGGCATACAAATTTTGAAGTCGTTCAGGCGAACAGTTGTTTAGTTATAGCCATTTCTATGTTTTTACCTCTTATAGCGCCACCAAGTGGCAGAGCTGTGCAATTATTTTTTATTTGACCAAAGTTTTAGCTCATCAAAATGTGTACCAAGTTTGGTTAAGATATCTAATTTCGTTCACGAGTTCTGGCCTTTTGAATGAAATTGGTCCTCGACTTGTGAAGGTATTAGCGCCCCCTTGCAGCAGTGAGTGAAAATTTCTAATTGTTTTTGATAATTATTGATAATGACTGTCCATAGAACATTTCTGCACTGGTTTTGTTACGATTGGCTGAAAAACCTAGGACTAGTTTGCAAAAGTAGGTTTTGGCTATAGGTCGATTTTACGGGAAAACGGTGCGTCCTAGAGTAAAAAAAGGCGCAGAGCAATTTTGTTCCTATTAACCCAAGGATGCAAAATATATAACGTTTTTGAGTCTACGTAAAGTGGTTTAGGAGCTATGGCCAAAAATGTCTGAAAATTTAGTTTTTTGTGCTGTAGCGCCCCCGTTAGGCCGATTGGGCCGGGTCTTTGCGCCTGAGTAGCGAGCTAGACTACTACAATCTGGCCAAGTTTCAGCTCTCTAGCCCTTACGGTTTGGGCTGCGCGATCAGTTTTAGGGAAGAATAATAATAATAATTAAAGCTGCAAGCAGCATTTATCGGGGTTCAAGCATTTTAGGTCTCTGGGGTGGTCTCGGCCAACCTGGATGTACGGATGACAGTTAAACACATCCAAAATGGAGATTAGGCTCACAGACAGACACACGCACTGAAATTAAATGATTGAACTAGTTTTTAATAGTTTAGATGTCATTTTCAGCTTTCACTGTAATCATAAAGTGGCAGAAGTGTAAAAACTGACGTCTACATTTATCTGACGCTTTTATCCAAAGCGACTTACACTTGCTATATATGTCAGTGGTCACATGCTTCTGGACCAACTTGGGGTTAAGTGTCTTGCTCAGTGAAACATCGGTGTCTCACGGTGGATTCGAACCCGGGTCGCTCGCACTGATGGCGTGTGTCTTATCCACTGCGCCAACAACACCACTACATCTGTTGCAAATGTCTGTTTGAACAAAATGGAAAACTTTGACTCAATGAGATTTAAAATGTAACTTTGTTTTTTATTTTTTAGGCATGAATTCGCTTAAATTTTGCATGCTTGTTTAGAATGAGATTATGCATTATTTTACACAGTTTTGATAATTTGCGGGCTTTCTGTTTGTATTAACAGGTCTTTGGGTACACTATGTAAAGAACGTATTTTAAAATAACTGGTTTATAGTTGTTCAAATACAATTGTTCAATATTTTTTTGATAATTATTGACCTTCAGAGTCTAGAGAATTGTACTTAATTGGTTTTATTGATTTTCAGCTTAAAACCTTGGACTAGTTTGCCAAAGTAACTTTTTTAAATAATCTTGAATATTTAATTAGGAGTTTTATCGACAACATTGATCCAAGAGGCAAAGTTGTTCAGAATGAGGAGATCTATCATATGATCTAGTGTTTGCGTGAATATATGAGTATTTTTAACCAATTTGAGGCCATTTACCATATAAATCTTGTGTTTTTGAGACCTTTTCTACTGTTATAGCGCCACCTATTGTCCGATCTCCATGAAACTTTGCATGATTGTTCAGAGACATCTGCTCCATGTTTTCTCCTAGTTTTGTAAAGTTTTGAGTTTCTGTTGAGGTTTTATAGGCTTTTGTTTGTATGTGGCCACGCCCGTTTTATTAATGACCTGGTTACAGCTAACCAAAGGACAAAATTCAACATTTTTTTGATAACTATTGATCTAGAGAGTCCTGAGAATATTACTGCAGTGGTTTGGTTCTGATTGGGTGAAAAACCTAGGACTAGTTCGCAAAAGTAGGTTTTTAACATATTTGTGAATAATTAATGAACAATTTGATTGACAGCCATGGTTCTTGAGGCAAAGTTGTGCAACATGAGGAGATCTATCAAATGATATGCATATTGTGTGAATCTATGTCCCACCACGTGATTACTGAGCCAAAAAATCTCATTAGCGCCAACTAGTGGCCGATTTCTTTCAAAATTCTTACAGACCTTTAGGGCCCTAAGTCGAACGTGCCTACCGAGTTTCGTTCCGATTGACCTCTGTTAACCTTGTCGAAAAGGGGTTTACATTTCATTGGCCAATGGCGGCCATGTTTTTTTAGATACGCCAATTTCCTCATAGACCCTTGTGTCATATGGGACAATGACATGGCATACAAATTTTCAAGTCGATCAGGCTAACGGTTGTGTAGTTATAGCCATTTTATGTTTTTACCTCTTATAGCGCCACCAAGTGGCAGAGCTGTGCAATTCTTTTTTATTTGACCAAAGTTTCAGCTCATCAAAATGTGTACCAAGTTTGGTTAAGATATCTCATTTCGTTCACGAGTTCTGGCCTTTTGAATGAAATTGGTCCTCGACTTGTGAAGGTATTAGCGCCCCTTTGAAGCAGTGAGTGAAAATTTCAATTTTTTTTTGATAATTATTGATAATGACTGTCCATAGAACATTTCTGCACTGGTTTTGTTCCGATTGGCTGAAAAACCTAGGACTAGTTTGCAAAAGTAGGTTTGGGCTATAGGTCGATTTTACGGGAAAACGGTGCATCGTAGAGTAAAAAAAGGCGCAGAGCAATTTTGTTACTATTAACCCAAGGATGCAAAATATATAAAGTTTTTGAGTCTACGTCAAGTGGTTTAGGAGCTATGGCCAAAAATGTCTGAAAATTTAGTTTTTTGTGCTGTAGCGCCCCCGTTAGGCCGATTGGGCCGGGTCTTTGCGCCTGAGTAGCGAGCCAGACTACTACAATCTGGCCAAGTTTCAGCTCTCTAGCCCTTACGGTTTGGGCTGCACGATCAGTTTTAGGGAAGAATAATAATAATAATAATAATAATTAAAGCTGCAAGCAGCATTTTACCGGGGTTCAAGCATTTAAGGCATCTGAGGTGGTCAGAGCCAACCTGGATGTTTGGATGACATTTAAACACATCCAAAATGGAAAACAGGTTGACAGACAGACACACACACTGAAAGTAAATGATTAGACTAATATATGTATACTCTATAAGCATATGCACACACACACACACAAAGACACACATATACATGCACAAACATTTTGTTGCAGATATAGGTATTTGAAATAAGTGATAGGTGACAATAAACTTATTGCAAGTCTTCTCTTTTTTAGAGTTTAGATGTCATTTTCAGGTTAAACTGTAATCATAATGTGGCAAAATTGTTAAAACTGCTACATCTGTATGAACAAAATGGAAAACATCAATTCAATGAGATTTAAAATGTTATAACAGTTAATTTATTAATGTTTTGGCATGAATTCATAAAAACAGTACTAGCTGAATGAGCCCATTAGTGGTCTTCCGCTGCCATCTAGTGGTTATAAATTACATTTACTCAAAACAACACTGTGTTTTTAAACATAACTATTAATGTGTTGTTGTTGTTGTTGTTTTGCCCTATCTCTCTTAAATTTTGCATGCTTGTTTAGAATTAAAATATGCATTACCTTACACAGTTTTGATAATTTGTGGGATTTCTGTTTGTATTAATAAGGCCTTTGTGCCTCTGGGGTGGTCTCGGCCAACCAGGATGAATGGATGACAATTAAACACATCCAAAAGTCAGACACACACACACACTGAAATTAAATGATTAAACTAGTTTTTAAGAGTTTAGATGTCATTCAGGTTTCACTGTAATCACACTGTGGCAAAATTGTAAAAAATTATGTGTCTGTATAAACAAAATGGAAAACATCAATTCAATGAGATTTAAAATGTTATAACAGTTAATTTATTAATGTTGTGGCATGAATTCATAAAAACAGTACTAGCTGAATGAGCCCATTAGTGGTCTTCCGCTGCCATCTAGTGGTTATAAATTGCATTTACTCAAGCAACACTGTGTTTTTAAACATAACTGTTATAGTGTTGTTATTTTTTTTTGCCCAATCTCTCTTAAATTTTGCATGCTTGTTTAGAATGAAATTATGCATTATTTTTCACAGTTTTGATAATTTGTGGGCTTTCTGTTTGTATTAATAGGCCTTTATGTGCACTATGCAAACAACATATTATAACATTACTGGTTTATAGTTGTCCAAATGCAATTGTTCAACATATTTTTGATAATTATTGACCTTCAGAGTCTAGAGAATTGTACTTCAGTGGTTTTATTGATTTTCATCTTAAACCCTATCACAAGTATGCCAAAGTAACTTTTTTAAATAATCTTGAATATTTAATTAACAGCTCTATTGACAACATTGGTCCCAGAGGCAAAGTTGTTCAGAATGAGGAGATTTATCATATGATATGAAGATTTAGTGTTTTTGAGTGAATATATGAACATTTTCAAACAATTTGAGGCCATTTACCATATAAATCTTGTGTTTTGAGACATTTTCTACTGTTATAGCACCACCTATGGTCTGATCTCCATAAAACTTTGCATGCTTGTTAAGAGTCACCTGTTACATGATTTCACTGAGTTTCATAAAGTTTTGAGTTTTCCTTTAGGTTTTATAGGCTTCGGGGTATGTTTGGCCACACCCCTTTTTCTAAATTACCCCGTTACAGCTAACCAAAGGACAAAATTCAACATTTTTTTAATAATTATTGATCTAGAGAGTCCACAGAATATTACTGCAGTGGTTTGGTTCCGATCGGGCAAAAAACCTAGGACTAGTTCGCAAAAGTAGGTTTTTAACATATTTGTGAATAACAATTGAACGATTTGATTGACAGCAATGGTTCTTGAGGCAAAGTTGTGCATTATGAGGAGATCTATCAAATGATATGCATATTGTGTTGATATGTGAAACACCACGTGATTACAGAGCCATAAAACTCGTTAGCGCCAACTAGTGGCCGATTTCTTTCAAAATTCTTGCATTCCTTTAGGGCTATGAGTCAAACATGCCCACCGAGTTTCGTTCCGATTGACATCCGTTAACCTTGTTAAATAGGTGCTCAAACTTCTTTGGCCAATGGCGGCCATGTTTTTTGAGATACGCGAATGTCCTCATAGATACTTGTGCCACTTCTGACAAAGACATGACATGCCAATTTTCAAGTCGATCGGACCAACGGTTGCTTAGTTATAGCCATTTATGTGTTTTTTCTGTCTTATAGCGCCCCCAAGGGGCAGAGGTGTGCAATTTTTTTTATTTGACCAAAGTTTTTGCTCTTACAAGTGTCCAGCAAGTTTGGTTAAGATATCTCATTTCATTCATGAGTTATAGCCTGTTGCGTAAAATTGGTCCTCGACTTTAGAACATTTTCGCATCCCATTACGACAGTGATTCGAAATTTCAACTTTTTTTTGATAATTATTGATATTCACTGGCCAGAGAACATTTCTGCAGTTGTTTGGTTCAGATTGGTTGAAAATCCTAGGACTAGTTCGCAAAAGTAGGTTTTGGACATACGTCAAGTTTGCGAAAAAACGAGGCCTCCTAGACCCAAAATCAGAGTGACCGTTTTTAATTTCGCTTGACCCAAGGATTCCAGAAATGTTAAATTTTTGAGTCTACGATAAGCGGTTTAGGAGCTATTAGCAAAAACGCATATTTGATCGCTGTAGCGCCCCCCACTGGCCGAATGGGCTGGATCTTTGTATCTGAGTAGCGAGCAAGACTACTACCTTTTGACCAAGTTTCAGCTCTCTAGGCCTTACGGTTTGGGCTGCCCGTTCAGTTTTAAGGCGGAAGAATAATAATAATAATAATAATTAAAGCTGCAAGCAGCATTTTACGGGGTTCAAGCATTTAAGGCCTCTGAGGTGGTCTTGGCTAACCTGGATGCATGGATGACAGTTAAAGACATCCAAAATGAAGAATAGGCTGGCAGACAGACACAAACACTGAAATTAAATGATTAAACTAGTTTTTAACAGTTTAGATGTCATTTTCAGGTTAAACTGTAATCACAATGTGGCAAAATTGTAAAAACTGATATATCTGTATGAACAAAATGGAAAACATTGACTCAATGAGATTTAAAATGTTATAACAGTTAATTTTTTTTATGTTTTGGCATGAATTAATGAATCCTTTCAACAGTACTGTTCAACTTTGCTGAATGAGCCCATTAGTGGTCTCCCGCTGCCATCTAGTGGTTCTAAATTGCATTTACTCAAGCAACACTGTGTTTTTAAATATAACTGTTAAAGTGTTGTTATTTTTTTTGACCAATCTCTCTTAAATTTTGCATGCTTGTTTAGAATGAAATTATGCATTATTTTACACAGTTTTGATAATTTGTGGGCTTTCTGTTTGTATTAATAGGCCTTAGTGTACACTATGCAAATAACATATTATAAAATTACTGGTTTATAGTTGTCCAAATGCAACTGTTCAACATGTTTTTGATAATTATTGACCTTCAGAGTCTAGAGAATTGTACTTCAGTGGTTTTATTGATTTTCAGCTTATACCCTATCACTAGTTTGCCAAAGTAACTTTTTGAAATAATCTTGAATATTTAATTAACAGCTTTATTGACAACATTGGTCCCAGAGGCAAAGTTGTTCAGAATGAGGAGATCTATCATATGATATGAAGATCTAGTGTTTTTGAGTGAATATATGAGCATTTTCAAACAATTTGAGGCCATTTACCATATAAATCTTGTGTTTTGAGACCTTTTCTACTGTTATAGCACCACCTATGGTGCGATCTCCATGAAACTTTGCATGCTTGTTAAGAGTTACCTGTTACATGTTCTCACCACGTTTCATAAAGTTTTGAGTTTTCGTTTAGGTTTTATAGGCTTTGGGGTATGTTTGGCCACACTCCTTTTTCTATATTACCCCTTTACAGCTAACCAAAGGACAAAATTCAACATTTTTTTAATAATTATTGATCTACAGAGTCCACAGAATATTACTGCAGTGGTTTGGTTCCGATCGGACAAAAAACCTAGGACTAGTTCGCAAAAGTAGGTTTTTAACATATTTGTGAATAACAATTGAACGATTTGATTGACAGCAATGGTTCTTGAGGCAAAGTTGTGCATTACGAGGAGATCTATCAAATGATATGCATATTGTGTTGATATGTGAAACACCACGTGATTACAGAGCCATAAAACTCGTTAGCGCCAACTAGTGGCCGATTTCTTTCAAAATTCTTACATACCTTAAGGTTCATGAGTCGAACGTACCCAGCGAGTTTCGTTCCGATCAACATCCGTTAACCCTTTCAAATAGGTGCTTAAATTTGTTTGGCCAATGGCGGCCATGTTTTTTGAGATATGCAAATGTCCTCATAGGTACTTGTGCCCCTTCAGACCAAGACACTGCATACCGATTTTCAAGTCGATCGAGCCAACGGTTGCCTAGTTATAGCAATTTATGTGTTTTTTCTATCTTATAGCGCCCCCAAGTGGCAGAGATGTGCAATTTTTTTGATTTGACCAAAGATTGAGCTTATACATATGTGTACCGAGTTTGGTGAAGATATCTCATTCCGTTCAAGAGTTATAGTCAAAATAGCATTTGGCTAACGTTAGCATAGACGCTTTTTGGTGTACTGTTTCGCGTAAGAATTGAAATTTCAACTTTTTTTTGATAATTATTGATATTGAGTGTCCAGGGAATATTTATGAATTGGTTTGGTTCTGATTGGTTGAAAATCCTAGGACTAGTTCGCAAAAGTAGGTTTCGGATATAGCTCGATTTTGCGAGAAAACGGTGCGTCGTAGACCCCAAAAAGGCGCCGTGCACTTTTGTTCGGGCTAACCCAAGGATTGCAACAATGCCATGTTTTTGAGTCTACGGCTAACGGTTTACGATTTACGGCCAAAAATGTCCAAAATTTTAGTTTTTTGCGCTGTAGCGCCCCCGTTAGGCCGATTGGGTCGAGACTCGGTATCTGACAAGAAGGCCGGACTACTACATTCTGACCAAATTTCAGCTTTCTAGGCCTTACGGTTTGGGCTGCACGAACAGTTTGAGTGGAGAATAATAATAATAATAATAATAATTAAAGCTGCAAGCAGCATTTACGGGGTTCAAGCATTTAAGGCATCTGAGGTGGTCTGAGCCAAGCTGGATGCATGGATGACAGTTAAACACATCCAAAATGGAGAACAGGCTAACAGACAGACACACACACTGAAATTCACTGATTAAACTAATATATTAATACTCTATAAGCATATGCACACACACACACACACACACACACACACACATATACATGCACAAACATGTTGTTGCAGATATAGGTATCTGAAATAAGTGATAGGTGACAATAAACTTATTGCAAGTCTTCTCTTTTTAAGAGTTTAGATGTCATTTTCAGGTTAAACTGTAATCATAATGTGGAAAAATTGTAAAAACTGATACATCTGTATGAACCAAATGGAAAACATCAATTCAATGAGATTTAAAATGTTATAACAGTTAATTTATTAATGTTTTGCTTGAATTTATGAAAACAGTACTGTTTAACTTAACTGAATGAGCCCATTAGTGGTCTTCCGCTGCCATCTAGAGGTTATAAATTGCATTTACTCAAACAACAGTGTTTTTAAACATAACTGTTATAGTGTTATTTTTTTTGCCCAATCTCTCTTAAATTTTGCATGCTTGTTAAGAATGAAATTATGCATTATTTTACACAGTTTTGATAATTTGTGGGCTTTCTGTTTGTATTAATAGGCCTTTGTGTACACTATGCAAATAACATATTATAAAATCAGTGGTTTATAGTTGTCCAAATGCAATTGTTCAACGTTTTTGATAATTATTGACCTTCAGAGTCTACAGAATTGTACTTCAGTGGTTTTATTGATTTTCAGCTTAAAGCCTTGGAATACTTTGCCAAAGTAACTTTTTAAAATAATCTTGAATATTTAATTAACAGATTTATTGACAAAATTGGTCCCAGAGGCAAAGTTTTTCAGAATGAGGAGATCTATCATATGATATGAAGATTTAGTGTTTTTGAGTGAATATATGAGCATTTTCAAACAATTTGAGGCCATTTACCATATAAATCTTGTCTTTTGAGACCTTTTCTACTGTTATAGCGCCACCTATAGTCCGATCTCCATGAAACTTTGCATGCTTGTTAAGAGTCACCTTTTACATGATTTCACCAATTTTCATAAAGTTTAGAGTTTTCGTTTACGTTTTATAGGCTTTGGGGTATGTTTGGCCACACCCCTTTTCTTAATTACCCCTTTACAGCTAACCAAAGTACAAAATTCAACATTTTTTTGATAATTATTGATCTAGAGAGTCCACAGAATATTACTGCAGTAGTTTGGTTCCGATCAGACAAAAAACCTAGGACTAGTTCGCAAAAGTAGCTTTTTAACATATTTGTGAATAACAATTGAACGATTTGATTGACAGCAATGGTTCTTGAGGCGAAGTTGTGCATTATGAGGAGATCTATCATATGATATTAAGATCTAGTGTTTGTTTGAATGTATGAACATGTCCTACAAATTGTGATCATTTTCTATTGAAAATGTGTGTTTTTGAGGCTTTTTCAACTGTTATAGCGCCATCTATGGTCCGATCTCCATGAAACATTGCATGCTTGTTAAGAGTCACCTGTTACATGTTTTCACCAAGTTTCATAAAGTTTTGAGTTTTCCTTTAGGTTTTATAGGCTTTGGGGTATGTTTGGCCACACCCCTTTTCTTAATTACCCCTTTAACGCTAACCAAAGTACAAAATTCAACATTTTTTTGATAATTATTGATCTAGAGAGTCCACAGATTATTACTGCAGTGGTTTGGTTCCGATCGGACAAAAATCCTATGACTAGTTCGCAAAAGTAGGTTTTTAACATATTTGTGAATAATTAATGAACGATTTGATTGACAGCAATGGTTCTTGAGGCAAAGTTGTGCATTATGAGGAGATCTATCAAATGATATGGATATTGTGTTGATATGTGAAACACCACGTGATTACAAAGCCATAAAACTCGTTAGCGCCAACTAGTGTCCGATTTCTTTCAAAATTCTTACAGACCTTAAGGTTCATGAGTCGAACGTACCCAGTGAGTTTCGTTCCGATCAACATCCGTTAACCCTTTCAAATAGGTGCTTAAAATTGTTTGGCCAATGGCGGCCATGTTTTTTGAGATATGCAAATGTCCTCATAGGTACTTGTGCCCCTTCAGACCAAGACACTGCATACCAATTTTCAAGTCGATCGAGCCAACGGTTGCCTAGTTATAGACATCTATGTGTTTTTTCTATCTTATTGCGCCCCCAAGTGGCAGAGATGCGCAATTTTTTTTATTTGACCAAAGATTGAGCTCATACATATGTGTACCATGTTTGGTGAAGATATCTCATTTCATTAATGAGTTATAGCCTGTTGCGTAAAATTGGTCCTCGACTTTCGAATGTTTTGGCATCCCATCACGACAGTGAGTCGAAATTTCTACTTTTTTTTGATAATTATTGATATTCACTGGACAGAGAACATTTCTGCAGTGGTTTGGTTCAGATTGGGTGAAAAACCTAGGACTAGTTCGCAAAAGTAGGTTTTGGACATACGTCAAATTTGCGAAAAAATGAGGCCTCCTAGACCCAAAATCAGAGTGACCGTTTATAATTTCGCATGACCCACGGATTCCAGAAATGTTAAATTTTTGGCTCTATCACAAGCGGTTTAGGAGCTATTAGCAAAAACGCATTTTTGATCACTGTAGCGCCCCCCACTGGCCGATTGGGCCGGATCTTTGCGCCTGAGTAGCGAGCAAGACTACTACCTTTTGACCAAGTTTCAGCTCTCTAGGCCTTACGGTTTGGGCTGCCCGTTCAGTTTTAAGGCGGAAAAATAATAATAATAATAATAATTAAAGCTGCAAGCAGCATTTACGGGGTTCAAGCATTTAAGGGATCTGAGGTGGTCTGAGCCAACCTGGATGCATGGATGACAGTTAAACACATCCAAAATGGAGAACAGGCTAACAGAAACACACACACTGAAATTCAATGATTAAACTAATATATTAATACTCTATAAGCATATGCACACACACACACACACATATATATGCACAAACATTTTGTTGCAGATATAGGTATCTGAAATAAGTGATAGGTGACAATAAACTTATTGCAAGTCTTCTCTTTTTAAGAGTTTAGATGTCATTTTCAGATTAAACTGTAATCATAATGTGGCAAAATTGGAAAAACTGATACATCTGTATGAACAAAATGGAAAACATCAATTCAATGAGATTTAAAATGTTATAACAGTTAATTTATTAATGTTTAGCTTGAATTCATTAAAACAGTGCTGTTTAACTTAGCTGAATGAACACATTAGTGGTCTTCCGCTGCCATCTAGAGGTTATAAATTGTATTTACTCAAACAACAGTGTTTTTAAACATAACTGGTATAGTGTTATTTTTTTGCCCAATCTCTCTTAAATTTTGCATGCTTGCTTAGAATTAAATTATGCATTATTTTACACAGTTTTGATAATTTGTGGGCTTTCTGTTTGTATTAATAGGCCTTTGTGTACACTATGTAAAATAACATATTATAAAACCACTGGTTTATAGTGGTCCAAATGCAATTGTTCAACATGTTTTTGATAATTACTGACCTTCAGAGACTACAGAATTGTACTTCAGTGGTTTTATTGATTTTCAGCTTAAAGCCTTGGAATACTTTGCCAAAGTAACTTTTTAAAATAATCTTGAATATTTAATTAACAGCTTTATTGACAACGTTGGTCCCAGAGGCAAAGTTGTTCAGAATGACAATATTTATCAAATTATATGAAGATCTAGTGTTTTTGAGTGAATATATGAGCATTTACAACCAATTTGAGGCCATTTACCATATAAATCTTGTGTTTTGAGACCTTTTCTACTGTTATAGCGCCACCTATGGTCCGATCTCCATGAAACTTTGCATGCTTGTTAAGAGTCACATGTTACATGATTTCACCGACTTTGATAAAGTTTTGAGTTTTCGTTTAGGTTTTATAGGCTTTGGGGTATGTTTGGCCACACCTCTTTTTCTAAATTACCCCTTTACAGCTAACCAAAGGACAAAATTCAACATTTGTTGGATAATTATTGATCTAGAGAGTCCACAGAATATTACTGCAGTGGTTTGGTTCCGATCGGACAAAAAACCTAGGACTAGTTCGCAAAAGTAGGTTTTTAACATATTTGTGAATAACAATTGAACGATTTGATTGACAGCAATGGTTCTAGAGGCAAAGTTGTGCATTATGAGGAGATCTATCAAATGATATGCATATTGTGTTGATATGTGAAACACCACGTGATTACAGAACCATAAAACTCGTTAGCGCCAACTAGTGGCCGATTTCTTTCAAAATTCTTACAGACCTTAAGGTTCATGAGTCGAACGTACCCAGCGAGTTTCGTTCCGATCAACATCCGTTAACCCTTTGAAATAGGTGCTTAAATTTGTTTGGCCAATGGCGGCCATGTTTTTTGAGATATGCTAATGTCCTCATATGTACTTGTGCCCCTTCAGACCAAGACACTGCAAACCAATTTTCAAGTCGATCGAGCCAACGGTTGCCTAGTTATAGCAATTTATGTGTTTTTTCTATCTTATAGCGCCCCCAAGTGGCAGAGATGCGCAATTTTTTTGATTTGACCAAAGATTGAGCTCTTACATCTGTATACCGAGTTTGGTGAAGATATCTCATTCCGTTCAAGAGTTATAGTCAAAATAGCATTTGGCTAACGTTACCCTAGACGCTTTTTGGCGTACTGTTTCGCGTAAGAATCGAAATTTCAACTTTTTTTTGATAATTTTTGATATTGAGTGGACAGTGGATATTTCTGCAGTGGTTTGATTCCGATTGGTTGAAAATCCTAGGACTAGTTCGCAAAAGTAGGTTTCGGATATAGCTCGATTTTGCGAGAAAACGGTGCGTCGTAGACCCCAAAAAGGCGCCATACACTTTTGTTCGGTCTAACCCAAGGATTGCAACAATGCCATGTTTTTGAGTTTACGGGTAACGGTTTAAGATTTACGGCCAAAAATGTAAAAATTTTTTGTTTTTTGCACTGTAGCGCCCCCGTTTGGCCGATTGGGGTGAGACTTTGTCAGAATGTCCCCTCGGGGAGCTCTACAATCTGGCCAAGTTTCAGCTCTCTAGGCCTTACGGTTTGGTCTGCACAATCAGTTTTAGCGGAGAAAAATAATAATAATAAAAAAAATCCTTACAATTACAATAGGGTTTCAGCACTGCGTGCTTGAACCCCTAAAAATCCTAACAATTACAATAGGGTTTCAGCACTGCGTGCTTGAACCCCTAATAATAATAATAATAAAAATCCTAACAAAAACAATAGGGTTTCAGCACTTCGTGCTTGAACCCCTAATTAAAGCTGCAAGCAGCATTTTACCGGGGTTCAAGCATTTAAGGCATCTGAGGTGGTCAGAGCCAACCTGGATGCATGGATGACAGTTAAACACATCCAAAATGGAGAACAGGCTAACAGACAGACACACACACTGAAAGTAAATGATTAGACTAATATATTAATACTCTATAAGCATATGCACACACACACACACCAAGACACACATATACATGGACACACATTTTGTTGCAGATATAGGTATTTGAAATAAGTGATAGGTGACAATAAACTTATTGCAAGTCTTCTCTTTTTTAGAGTTTAGATGTCATTTTCAGGTTAAACTGTAATCATAATGTGGCAAAATTGTAAAAACTGATACATCTGTATGAACAAAATGGAAAACATTGATTCAGTAAGATTTAAAATGTTATAACAGTTAATTTATTAATGTTTTGGCAAGAATTCATGAAAACAGTGCTGTTCAACTTAGCTGAATGAGCCCATTAGTGGTCTTCCGCTGCCATCTAGTGGTTATAAATTGCATTTACTCAAACAACCCTGGTTTTAAACATAACTGTTATAGTGTTGTTATTTTTTTTTGCCCAATCTCTCTTAAATTTTGCATGCTTGTTTAGAATGAAATTATGCATTATTTTACACAGTTTTGATAATTTGTGGGCTTTCTGTTTGTATTAATAGGCCTTTGTGTACACTATGCAAATAACATATTATAAAATTACTGGTTTATAGTTGCCCAAATGCAATTGTTCAACATGTTTTTGATAATTATTGACCTTCAGAGTCTAGAGAATTGTACTTCAGTGGTTTTATTGATTTTCAGCTTAAACCGTATCACAAGTATGCCAAAGTAACTTTTTTAAATAATCTTGAATATTTAATTAACAGCTTTATTGACAACATTGGTCCCAGAGGCAAAGTTGTTCAGAATGAGGAGATTTATCATATGATATGAAGATCTAGTGTTTTTGAGTGAATATATGAGCATTTTCAAACAATTTTGAGGCCATTTACCATAAAAATCTTGTGTTTTGAGACCTTTTCTACTGTTATAGCGCCACCTATGGTCTGATCTCCTTAAAACTTTGCATGCTTGTTAAGAGTCACCTGTTACATGATTTCACTGAGTATCATAAAGTTTTGAGTTTTCGTTTAGGTTTTATAGGCTTTGGGGTATGTTTGGCCACACCCCTTTTACTAAATTACCCCTTTACAGCTAACCAAAGGACAAAATTCAACATTTTTTTGATAATTATTGATCTAGAGAGTCTACAGAATATTACTGCAGTGGTTTGGTTCCGATCGGACAAAAAACCTAGGACTAGTTCGCAAAAGTAGGTTTTTAACATATTTGTGAATAACAATTGAACGATTTGATTGACAGCAATGGTTCTTGAGGCAAAGTTGTGCATTATGAGGAGGTCTATCAAATGATATGGATATTGTGTTGATATGTGAAACACCATGTGATTACAGAGCCATAAAACTCGTTAGCGCCAACTAGTGGCCGATTTCTTTCAAAATTCTTACAGACCTTGAGGTTCAAGAGTCGAACGTACCCAGCGAGTTTCATTCCGATCAACATCCGTTAACCCTTTCAAATAGGTGCTTAAATTTGTTTGGCCAATGGCGGCCATGTTTTTTGAGATATGCAAATGTCCTCATAGGTACTTGTGCCCCTTCAGACCAAGACACTGCATACCAATTTTCAAGTCGATCGAGCCAACGGTTGCCTAGTTATATCCATTTATGTGTTTTTTCTATCTTATTGCGCCCCCAAGTGGCAGAGATGCGCAATTTTTTTTGTTTGACCAAAGATTGAGCTCATACATATGTGTACCAAGTTTGGTGAAGATATCTCATTCCGTTCAAGAGTTATAGTCAAAATAGCATTTGGCTAACGTTAGCATAGACGCTTCTTGGCGTACTGTTTCGCGTAAGAATCGAAATTTCAACTTTTTTTTGATAATTATTGATATTGAGTGTCCAGGGAATATTTCTGAAGTGGTTTGGTTCCGATTGGTTGAAAATCCTAGGACTAGTTCGCAAAAGTAGGTTTCGGACATAGCTCGATTTTGTGAGAAAACGGTGCGTCGTAGAGCAAAAAATGAAGTTGTGCACTTTTGTTCGGACTAACCCAAGGATTGCAACGATGCCTTGTTTTTGAGTCTACGGCTAACGGTTTACGATCTGCGGCCAAAAATGTCAAAAAATTTTGTTTTTTGCGCTGTAGCGCCCCCGTTAGGCCGATTGGGCTGAGACTTTGATAAGTTCTCCCCAAAATGAGCTCTACGATCTGTCCAAATTTCAGCTCTCTAGGCCTTACGGTTTGGGCTGCACGTTCAGTTCTAGGGCGGAAGAATAATAATAATAATAAAAATCCTAACAATTACAAGAGGGTTTCAGCACTGCGTGCTTGAACCCCTAATAATAATAAAAATCCTAACAATTACAATAGGGTTTCAGCACTGCGTGCTTGAACCCCTAATTAAAGCTGCAAGCAGCATTTACCGGGGTTCAAGCATTTAAGGCATCTGAGGTGGTTAGAGCCAACCTGGACGTATGGATGACCGCTAAACACATCCAAAATGGAGAATAGGCTAACAAACAGACACACACACTGAAAGTAAATTATTAGACTAATATATTCATACTCTATAAGCATACGGATACACACAAAGACAAAGACACACATATACATGCACACACATTTTGTTGCAGATGTTGGGATTTGAAATAAGTGATAGGTGACAATAAATGTATTGCAAGTCTTCTCTTTTTAAGAGTTTAGATGTCATTTTCAGTTTAAACTGTAATCATAATGTGGCAAAATTGTAAAAACTGATATATCTGTATTAACAAAATGGAAAACATCAATTCAATGAGATTTAAAATGTTATAACAGTTAATTTATTAATGTTTTGGCATGAATTCATGAAAACAGTACTGTTTAACAAGCTGAATGAGCCCATTAGTGGTCTTCCGCTGCCATCTAGTGGTTATAAATTGCATTTACTCAAACAACACTGTGTTTTAAAACATAACTGTTATAGTGTTGTAATTTTTTTTTGCCCAATCTCTCTTAAATTTTGCATGCTTGTTTAGAATGAAATCATGCATTATTTTACACAGTTTTAATAATTTGTGGGCTTTCTGTTTGTATAAATAGGCCTTTGTGTACACTATGCAAATAACATATTATAAAATTATTGGTTTATAGTTGCCCAAATGCAATTGTTCAACATGTTTTTGATAATTATTGACCTTCAGAGTCTAGAGAATTGTACTTCAGTGGTTTTATTGATTTTCAGCTTAAACCGTATCACAAGTATGCCAAAGTAACTTTTTAAAATAATCTTGAATATTTAATTAACAGCTTTATTGACAACATTGGTCCCAGAGGCAAAGTTGTTCAGAATGAGGAGATTTATCATATGATATGAAGATTTAGTGTTTTTGAGTGAATATATGAACATTTTCAAACAATTTGAGGCCATTTACCATATAAATCTTGTGTTTTGAGACATTTTCTACTGTTATAGCGCCACCTATGGTCTGATCTCCATGAAACTTTGCATGCTTGTTAAGAGTCACCTGATACATGATTTCACTGAGTGTCATAAAGTTTTGAGTTTTCCTTTAGGTTTTATAGGCTTTGGGGTATGTTTGGCCACACCCCTTTTTCTAAATTACCCAGTTACAGCTAACCAAAGGACAAAATTCAACATTTTTTTAATAATTATTGATCTAGAGAGTCCACAGAATATTACTGCAGTGGTTTGGTTCCGATCGGGCAAAAAACCTAGGACTAGTTCGCAAAAGTAGGTTTTTAACATATTTGTGAATAACAATTGAACGATTTGATTGACAGCAATGGTTCTTGAGGCAAAGTTGTGCAATACGAGGAGATCTATCAAATGATATGCATATTGTGTTGATATGTGAAACACCACGTGATTACAGAGCCATAAAACTCGTTAGCGCCAACTAGTGGCCGATTTCTTTCAAAATTCTGACAGACCTTAAGGTTCATGAGTCGAACGTACCCAGCGAGTTTCGTTCCGATCAACATCCGTTAACCCTTTCAAATAGGTGCTTAAATTTGTTTGGCCAATGGCGGCCATGTTTTTTTAGATATGCAAATGTCCTCATAGGTACTTGTGCCCCTTCAGACCAAGACACTGCATACCGATTTTCAAGTCGATCGAGCCAACGGTTGCCTAGTTATAGCCATTTATGTGTTTTTTCTATCTTATAGCGCCCCCAAGTGGCAGAGATGCGCAATTTTTTTGATTTGACCAAAGATTGAGCTCATACATATGTATACCGAGTTTGGTGAAGATATCTCATTCTGTTCAAGAGTTATAGTCAAAATAGCATTTGGCTAACGTTAGCATAGACGCTTTTTGGTGTACTGTTTCGCGTAAGAATTGAAATTTCAACTTTTTTTTGATAATTATTGATATTGAGTGTCCAGGGAATATTTATGAAGTGGTTTGGTTCTGATTGGTTGAAAATCCTAGGACTAGTTCGCAAAAGTAGGTTTCGGATATAGCTCGATTTTGCGAGAAAACGGTGCGTCGTAGACCCCAAAAAGGCGCCATACACTTTTGTTCGGGCTAACCCAAGGATTGCAACAATGCCATGTTTTTGAGTCTACGGCTAACGGTATACGATTTACGGCCAAAAATGTCCAAAATTTTTGTTTTTTGCGCTGTAGCGCCCCCGTTAGGCCGATTGGGTCGAGACTCGGTATCTGACAAGAAGGCCGGACTACTACATTCTGACCAAATTTCAGCTTTCTAGGCCTTACGGTTTGGGCTGCACGAACAGTTTGAGTGGAGAATAATAATAATAATAATTAAAGCTGCAAGCAGCATTTACGGGGTTCAAGCATTTAAGGCATCTGAGGTGGTCTGAGCCAACCTGGATGCATGGATGACAGTTAAACACATCCAAAATGGAGAACAGGCTAACAGAAACACACACACTGAAATTCAATGATTAAACTAATATATTAATACTCTATAAGCATATGCACACACACACACACATATATATGCACAAACATTTTGTTGCAGATATAGGTATCTGAAATAAGTGATAGGTGACAATAAACGTATTGCAAGTCTTCTCTTTTTAAGAGTTTAGATGTCATTTTCAGATTAAACTGTAATCATAATGTGGCAAAATTGGAAAAACTGATACATCTGTATGAACAAAATGGAAAACATCAATTCAATGAGATTTAAAATGTTATAACAGTTAATTTATTAATGTTTAGCTTGAATTCATGAAAACAGTGCTGTTTAACTTAGCTGAATGAACACATTAGTGGTCTTCCTCTGCCATCTAGAGGTTATAAATTGTATTTACTCAAACAACAGTGTTTTTAAACATAACTGGTATAGTGTTATTTTTTTGCCCAATCTCTCTTAAATTTTGCATGCTTGCTTAGAATGAAATTATGCATTATTTTACACAGTTTTGATAATTTGTGGGCTTTCTGTTTGTATTAATAGGCCTTTGTGTACACTATGTAAAATAACATATTATAAAACCACTGGTTTATAGTGGTCCAAATGCAATTGTTCAACATGTTTTTGATAATTATTGACCTTCAGAGTCTACAGAATTGTACTTCAGTGGTTTTATTGATTTTCAGCTTAAAGCCTTGGAATACTTTGCCAAAGTAACTTTTTAAAATAATCTTGAATATTTAATTAACAGCTTTATTGACAACGTTGGTCCCAGAGGCAAAGTTGTTCAGAATGAGAATATTTATCAAATTATATGAAGATCTAGTGTTTTTGAGTGAATATATGAGCATTTACAACCAATTTGAGGCCATTTACCATATAAATCTTGTGTTTTGAGACCTTTTCTACTGTTATAGCGCCACCTATGGTCCGATCTCCATGAAACTTTGCACGCTTGTTAAGAGTCACATGTTACATGATTTCACCGAGTTTGATAAAGTTTTGAGTTTTCGTTTAGGTTTTATAGGCTTTGGGGTATGTTTGGCCACACCCCTTTTTCTAAATTACCCCTTTACAGCTAACCAAAGGACAAAATTCAACATTTTTTTGATAATTATTGATCTAGAGAGTCCACAGAATATTACTGCAGTGGTTTGGTTCCGATCGGACAAAAAACCTAGGACTAGTTTGCAAAAGTAGGTTTTTAACATATTTGTGAATAACAATTGAACGATTTGATTGACAGCAATGGTTCTAGAGGCAAAGTTGTGCATTATGAGGAGATCTATCAAATGATATGCATATTGTGTTGATATGTGAAACACCACGTGATTACAGAGCCATAAAACTCGGTAGCGCCAACTAGTGGCCGATTTCTTTCAAAATTCTTACAGACCTTAAGGTTCATGAGTCGAACGTACCCAGCGAGTTTCGTTCTGATCAACATCCGTTAACCCTTTCAAATAGGTGCTTAAATTTGTTTGGCCAATGGCGGCCATGTTTTTTGAGATATGCTAATGTCCTCATATGTACTTGTGCCCCTTCAGACCAAGACACTGCATACCGATTTTCAAGTCGATCGAGCCAACGGTTGCCTAGTTATAGCAATTTATGTGTTTTTTTATATCTTATAGCGCCCCCAAGTGGCAGAGATGCGCAATTTTTTTGATTTGACCAAAGATTGAGCTCATACATATGTATACCGAGTTTGGTGAAGATATCTCATTCCGTTCAAGAGTTATAGTTAAAATAGCATTTGGCTAACGTTAGCATAGACGATTTTTGGTGTACTGTTTCGCGTATGAATTGAAATTTCAACTTTTTTTTGATAATTATTGATATTGAGTGTCCAGGGAATATTTATGAAGTGGTTTGGTTCTGATTGGTTGAAAATCCTAGGACTAGTTCGCAAAAGTAGGTTTCGGATATAGCTCGATTTTGCGAGAAAACGGTGCGTCGTAGACCCCAAAAAGGCGCCGTGCACTTTTGTTCGGGCTAACCCAAGGATTGCAACAATGCCATGTTTTTGAGTCTAATGCTAACGGTTTACACTTTACGGCCAAAACTGTCCAAAATTTTTGCTTTTTGCGCTGTAGCGCCCCCGTTAGGCCGATTGGGCCGGTTCTTTGTATCTGAGTAGCGAGCCAGACTACTACGATCTGACCAAGTTTCAGCTCTCTAGGCCTTACGGTTTGGGCTGCACGTTCAGTTTTAAGGCGGAAGAATAATAATAATAATTAAAGCTGCAAGCAGCATTTACGGGGTTCAAGCACATTAAGGCCTCTGAGGTGGTCTGAGCCAACCTGGATGTATGGATGACAGTTAAACACATCCAAAATGGAGAATAGGCTGACAGACTGACACACGCACTGAATTTAAATGATTAAACTAGTTTGTAAGAGTTTGGATGTCATTTTCAGGTTTCACTGTAATCACAATGTGGCCAAATTTTAAAAACTGATAAGTCTGTATGAACAAAATGGAAAACTTTAACTCAGTGAGATTTAAAATGTTGTAACAGTGTTTTTTATTGTTTAGGCATGAATTCATAAATCTTTTCAAAAGTACGATTTCAATTTGCTGAATCAGCCCATTAGTGGTCTTCCGCTGCCATCTAGTGGTTATGAATTGCTTTTACTCAAACAACACTGTTTTTAAACATAACTGTTATAGTGTTATGTTTTTTGCCCAATCTCTCTTAAATTTTGCATGCTTGTTTAGAATGAAATTAGGCATTATTTTACACAGTTTTGATAATTTGTGGGCTTTCTGTTTGTATTAATACAATTTGTGTACACTGTGAAAAGAACATATTATACAATCACTGGTTTATAGTTGTCCAAATGCAATTGTAATTATTGACCTTCAGAGTCTATAGAATTGTACTTCAGTGGTTTTATTGATTTTCAGCTTAAAGCCTTGGACTACTTTACCAAAGTAACTTTTTTAAATAATCTTGAATATTTAATTAACAGCTTTATTGACAACATTGGTCCCAGAGGCAAAGTTGTTCAGAATGAGGAGATTTATCATATGATATGAAGATTTAGTGTTTTTGAGTGAATATATGAACATTTTCAAACAATTTGAGGCCATTTACCATATAAATCTTGTGTTTTGAGACCTTTTCTACTGTTATAGCGCCACCTATAGTCTGATCTCCATGAAACTTTGCATGCTTGTTAAGAGTCACCTTTTACATGATTTCACTGAGTTTCATAAAGTTTTGAGTTTTCCTTTAGGTTTTATAGGCTTTGGGGTATGTTTGGCCACACCCCTTTTTCTAAATTACCCCGTTACAGCTAACCAAAGGACAAAATTCAACATATTTTTAATAATTATTGATCTAGAGAGTCCACAGAATATTACTGCAGTGGTTTGGTTCCGATCGGGCAAAAAACCTAGGACTAGTTTGCAAAAGTAGGTTTTTAACATATTTGTGAATAACAATTGAACGATTTGATTGACAGCAATGGTTCTTGAGGCAAAGTTGTGCATTACGAGGAGATCTATCAAATGATATGCATATTGTGTTGATATGTGAAACACCACGTGATTACAGAGCCATAAAACTCGTTAGCGCCAACTAGTGGCCGATTTCTTTCAAAATTCTTGCAGACCTTAAGGTTCATGAGTCGAACGTACCCAGCAAGTTTCGTTCCGATCAACATCCGTTAACCCTTTCAAATAGGTGCTTAAATTTGTTTGGCCAATGACGGCCATGTTTTTTGAGATATGCAAATGTCCTCATAAGTACTTGTGCCCCTTCAGACCAAGACACTGCATACCGATTTTCAAGTTGATCGAGCCAACGGTTGCCTAGTTATAGCAATTTATATGTTTTTTCTATCTTATAGCGCCTCCAAGTGGCAGAGATGCGCAATGTTTTTGATTTGACCAAAGATTGAGCTCATACATATGTGTACCGAGTTTGGTGAAGATATCTCATTCCGTTCAAGAGTTATAGTCAAAATAGTATTTGGCTAACGTTAGCATAGACGCTTTTTGGCGTACTGTTTCGCGTAAGAATTGAAATTTCAACTTTTTTTTAATAATTATTGATATTGAGTGTCCAGGGAATATTTATGAAGTGGTTTGGTTCTGATTGGTTGAAAATCCTAGGACTAGTTCGCAAAAGTAGGTTTCGGATATAGCTCGATTTTGCGAGAAAACGGTGCGTCGTAGACCCCAAAAAGGCGCCGTGCACTTTTGTTCGGGCTAACCCAAGGATTGCAACAATGCCATGTTTTTGAGTCTATGGCTAACGGTTTACGATTTACGGCCAAAAATGTCCAAAATTTTAGTTTTTTGCGCTGTAGCGCCCCCGTTAGGCCGATTGGGTCGAGACTCGGTATCTGACAAGAAGGCCGGACTACTACATTCTGACCAAATTTCAGCTTTCTAGGCCTTACGGTTTGGGCTGCACGAACAGTTTGAGTGGAGAATAATAATAATAATAATAATAATAATAATAAAAATCCTAACAAATACAATAGGGTTTCAGCACTGCGTGCTTGAACCCCTAAAAATCCTAACAATTACAATAGGGTTTCAGCACTGCGTGCTTGAACCCCTAATTAAAGCTGCAAGCAGCATTTACGGGGTTCAAGCACATTAAGGCCTCTGAGGTGGTCTGAGCCAACCTGGATGTACGGATGACAGTTAAACACATCCAAAACGGAGAATAGGCTGACAGACAGACACACGCACTGAAATTAAATGATTAAACTAGTTTTAAGAGTTTGGATGTCATTTTCAGGTTTCACTGTAATCATAATGTGGCAAAATTTTAAAAACTGGTAAGTCTGTATGAACAAAATGGAAAACTTTAACTCAGTGAGATTTAAAATGTTGTAACAGTGTTTTTTTTTATTGTTTAGGCATGAATTCATAAATCTTCTCAAAAGTACTGTTTCAATTTGCTGAATGAGCCCATTAGTGGTCTTCCGCTGCCATCTAGTGGTTGCATTTACTCAACACTGTTTTTAAACATAACTGTTATAGTGTAAAGTTTTTTGCCCAATCTCTCTTAAATTTTGCATGCTTGTTTAGAATGAAATTAGGCTTTATTTTACACAGTTTTGATAGTTTGTGGGCTTTCTGTTTGTATAAATAGGCCTTTGTGTACACTGTGAAAAGAACATATTATACAATCACTGGTTTATAGTTGTCCAAATGCAATTTTTCAACATGTTTTTAATTATTATTGACCTTCAGAGTCTAGAGAATTGTACTTCAGTGGTTTTATTGATTATCAGCTTAAAGCCTTGGACTACTTTGCCAAAGTAACTTTTTAAAATAATCTTCAATATTTAATTAACAGCTTTATTGACAACATTGGTCCCAAAAGTTGTTCAGAATGAGGAGATCTATCATATGATATGAAGATCTAGTGTTTATGTGAATATATGAGCATTTTCAGACAATTTGAGGCCATTTACCATATCAATCTTATGTTTTGAGACCTTTTCTACTGTCATAGCGCCACCTGTGGTCCGATCTCCATGAAAATTTGCATGCTTGTTAAGAGTCACCTGTTACATGTTTTCACCAAGTTTCATAAAGTTTTGAGTTTTCGTTTAGGTTTTATATGCTTTTGGGTATTTTGGTCACGCCCCTTTTCTAATTTAGCCAGTTAAAGCTAACCAAAGGACAAAATTCAACATTTTTTTGATAATTATTGATCTAGAGAGTCCAGATAAAATTACTGCAGTGGTTTGGTTTCGATCAGGTAAAAAATCTGGGACTAGTTCGCAAAAGTAAGTTTTTAACATATTTGTGAATAACAATTGAACGATTTGATTGACATCTTCGTTCCTTGAGGCAAAGTTGTTCACAAAGAGGAGATCTATCATATGATATGAAGATCTAGTGTTTGTGTGAATGTATGAACATGTCCTACAAATTGTGATCATTTTCTATTGAAAATGTGTGTTTTTGAGGCTTTTTCAACTGTTATAGCGCCACCTATGATCCGATCTCCATGAAACTTTGCATGCTTGTTAAGAGTCACCTGATACATGATTCCACGAAGTTTCATAAAGTTTTGAGTTTTCGTTTAGGTTTTATAGGCTTTGGGGTATGTTTGGCCACACCCCTTTTACTAAATTACCCCTTTACAGCTAACCAAAGGACAAAATTCAACATTTTTTTGATAATTATTGATCTAGAGAGTCGACAGAATATTACTGCAGTGGTTTGGTTCCGATCGGACAAAAAACCTAGGACTAGTTCGTAAAAGTAGGTTTTTACCATATTTGTGAATAACATTTGAACAATTTGATTGACAGCAATGGTTCTTGAGGCAAAGTTGTGCATTATGAGGAGATCTATCCAATGATATGCATATTGTGTTGATAAGTGAAACACCACGTGATTACAGAGCCAATAAACTCGTTAGCGCCAACTAGTGGCCGATTTCTTTCAAAATTCTTACAGACCTTAAGGTTCATGAGTCGAACGCACCCAGCGAGTTTCGTTCCGATCAACATCCGTTAACCCTTTCAAATAGGTGCTTAAAATTGTTTGGCCAATGGCGGCCATGTTTTTTGAGATATGCAAATGTCCTCATAGGTACTTGTGCCCCTTCAAACAAAGACACTGCATACCAATTTTTAGGTCGATCGAGCCAACGGTAGCCTAGTTATAGCCATTTATGTGTTTTTTCTTTTTATAGCGCCCCCAAGTGGCAGAGGTGTGCAATTTTTTTTATTTGACCAAAGTTTTAGGTCTTACAAATGTGTAGCAAGTTTGGTGAAGATATCTTATTTCTTTCACGAGTTATAGCCTGTTGCGTAAAATTGCTCCTCGACTTTCGAACGTTTTGGCATCCCATTACGACAGCGAGTCGAAATTTCAACTTTTTTTTGATAATTATTGATATTCCCTGGCCAGAGAACATTTCTGCAGTGGTTTGGTTCAGATTGGGCGAAAAACCTAGGACTAGTTCGCAAAAGTAGGTTTTGGACATACGTCAAATTTGCGAAAAAACGAGGCCTCCTAGACCCAAAATCAGAGTGACCGTTTTTAATTTCGCATGACCCACGGATTCCGGAAATGTAAAATTTTTGGCTCTATGATAAGCGGTTTAGGAGTTATTAGCACTAACGCATTTTTGATCACTGTAGCGCCCCCTTTAGGCCGATTGGGGCGAGCCTTTGGATCTGACAAGAAGGCCGGACTTCTACCATCTGACCAAGTTTCAGCTCTCTAGGCCTTACGGTTTGGGCTGCACGATCAGTTTGAGTGGAGAATAATAATAATAATAATAATAAAAATCCTAACAGATACAATAGGGTTTCAGCACTGCGTGCTTGAACCCCTAATTAAAGCTGCAAGCAGCATTTACCGGGGTTCAAGCACATTAAGGCCTCTGAGGTGGTCTGAGCCAACCTGGATGCATGGATGACAGTTAAACACATCCAAAATGGAGAACAGGCTAACAGACAGACACACACACTGAAAGTAAATGATTAGACTAATATATGTATACTCTATAAGCATATGCTCACACACACACACACACACACACACACACACAAACAAAGACACACATATACATGCACAAACATTTTGTTGCAGATATAGGTATTTGAAATAAGTGATAGGTGATAATAAACTTATTGCAAGTCTTTTCTTTTTAAGAGTTTAGATGTCATTTTCAGGTTAAACTGTAATCATAATGTGGCAAAATTTTAAAAACTGATATATCTGTATGAACAAAATGGAAAACATTGACTCAATGAGATTTAAAATGTTATAACAGTTCATTTTTTAATGTTTTGGCATGAATTCATGAATCCTTTCAACAGTACTGTTCAACTTTACTGAATGAGCCCATTAGTGGTCTTCCGCTGCCATCTAGTGGTTATAAATTGCATTTACTCAAACAACCCTGGTTTTAAACATAACTGTTATAAGTGTTGTAATTTTTTTTTGCCCAATCTCTCTTAAACTTTGCATGCTTGTTTAGAATGAAATCATGCATTATTTTACACAGTTTTGATAATTTGTGGGCTTTCTGATTGTATTAATAGGCCTTTGTGTGCACTATGAAAAGAACATATTATGAAATGACTGGTTTATAGTTGCCCAAATGCAATTGTTCAACATGTTTTTGATAATTATTGACCTTCAGAGTCTAGAGAATTGTACTTCAGTGGTTTTATTGATTTTCATCTTAAACTGTATCACAAGTATGCCAAAGTAACTTTTTTAAATAATCTTGAATATTTAATTAACAGCTTTATTGACAACATTGGTCCCAGAGGCAAAGTTGTTCAGAATGAGGAGATATATCATATGATATGAAGATTTGGTGTTTTTGAGTGAATATATGAGCATTTTCAAACAATTTGAGGCCATTTACCATAGAAATCTTGTGTTTTGAGACCTTTTCTACTGTTATAGCGCCACCTATGGTCTGATCTCCATGAAACTTTGCATGCTTGTTAAGAGTAACGTGTTACATGATTTCAATGAGTTTCATAAAGTTTTGAGTTTTCGTTTAGGTTTTATAGGCTTTGGGGTATGTTTGGCCACACCCCTTTTTCTATATTACCGCTTTACAGCTAACCAAAGGACAAAATTCAACATTTTTTTAATAATTATTGATCTACAGAGTCCACAGAATATTACTGCAGTGGTTTGGTTCCGATCGGACAAAAAACCTAGGACTAGTTCGCAAAAGTAGGTTTTTAACATATTTGTGAATAACACTTGAACGATTTGATTGACAGCAATGGTTCTTGAGGCAAAGTTGTGCATTACGAGGAGATCTATCAAATGATATGCATATTGTGTTGATATGTGAAACACCACGTGATTACAGAGCCATAAAACTCGTTAGCGCCAACTAGTGGCCGATTTCTTTCAAAATTCTTACAGACCTTAAGGTTCATGAGTCGAACGTACCCAGCGAGTTTCGTTCCGATCAACATCCGTTAACCCTTTCAAATAGGTGCTTAAAATTGTTTGGCCAATGGCGGCCATGTTTTTTGAGATATGCAAATGTCCTCATAGGTACTTGTGCCCCTTCAAACAAAGACACTGCATACCAATTTTTAGGTCGATCGAGCCAACGGTAGCCTAGTTATAGCCATTTATGTGTTTTTTCTTTTTATAGCGCCCCCAAGTGGCAGAGGTGTGCAATTTTTTTTATTTGACCAAAGTTTTAGGTCTTACAAATGTGTAGCAAGTTTGGTTAAGATATCTTATTTCTTTCACGAGTTATAGCCTGTTGCGTAAAATTGGTCCTCGACTTTCGAACGTTTTGGCATCCCATTACGACAGCGAGTCGAAATTTCAACCTTTTTTTGATAATTATTGATATTCTCTGGCCAGAGAACATTTCTGCAGTGGTTTGGTTCAGATTGGGCGAAAAACCTAGGACTAGTTCGCAGAAGTAGGTTTTGGACATACGTCAAATTTGCGAAAAAACGAGGCCTCCTAGACCCAAAATCAGAGTGACCGTTTTTAATTTCGCATGACCCACGGATTCCGGAAATGTAAAATTATTGGCTCTATGATAAGCGGTTTAGGAGTTATTAGCACTAACGCATTTTTGATCACTGTAGCGCCCCCTTTAGGCCGATTGGGGCGAGCCTTTGGATCTGACAAGAAGGCCGGACTTCTACAATCTGACCAAGTTTCAGCTCTCTAGGCCTTACGGTTTGGGCTGCACGATCAGTTTGAGTGGAGAATAATAATAATAATAATAATAAAAATCCTAACAGATACAATAGGGTTTCAGCACTGCGTGCTTGAACCCCTAATAATAATAAAAATCCTAACAAATACAATAGGGTTTCAGCACTGCGTGCTTGAACCCCTAAAAATCCTAACAATTACAATAGGGTTTCAGCACTGCGTGCTTGAACCCCTAATTAAAGCTGCAAGCAGCATTTACCGGGGTTCAAGCACATTAAGGCCTCTGAGGTGGTCTGAGCCAACCTGGATGCATGGATGACATTTAAACACATCCAAAATGGAGAACAGGCTAACAGACAGACACACACACTGAAAGTAAATGATTAGACTAATATATGTATACTCTATAAGCATATGCACACACACACACACACACACACACAGAAAGACACACATATACATGCACAAACATTTTGTTGCAGATATAGGTATTTGAAATAAGTGATAGGTGACAATAAACTTATTGCAAGTCTTCTCTTTTTAAGAGTTTAGATGTCATTTTCAGGTTAAACTGTAATCACAATGTGGCAAAATAGTAAAAACTGATATATCTGTAAGAACAAAATGGAAAACATTGACTCAATGAGATTTAAAATGTTATAACAGTTACATTTTTAATGTTTTGGGATGAATTCATGAATCCTTTCAACAGTGCTGTTCAACTTAACTGAATGAGCCCATTAGTGGTCTTCCACTGCCATCTAGAGGTTATAAATTGCATTTACTCAAGCAACACTGTTTTTAAACATAACTGTTATAGTGTTTTTTTTTTTTTTTTGCCCAATCTCTCTTAAATTTTGCATGCTTGTTTAGAATGAAATTATGCATTGTTTTACACAGTTTTGATAATTTGTGGGCTTTCTGTTTGTATTAATAGGCCTTTGTGTACACTATGAAAAGAACATATTATAAAATTACTGGTTTATAGTTGTCCAAATGCAGTTGTTCAACATGTTTTTGATAATTATTGACCTTCAGAGTCTACAGAATTGTACTTCAGTGGTTTTATTGATTTTCATCTTAAACCGTATCACAAGTATGCCAAAGTAACTTTTTAAAATAATCTTGAATATTTAATTAACAGCTTTATTGACAACATTGGTCCCAGAGGCAAAGTTGTTCAGAATGAGGAGATCTATCATATGATATGAAGATTTAGTGTTTTTGAGTGAATATATGAGCATTTTCAAACAATTTGGGGCCATTTACCATATAAATCTTGTGTTTTGAGACCTTTTCTACTGTTACAGCGCCACCTATGGTCTGATCTCCATGAAACTTTGCATGCTTGTTAAGAGTCACCTGATACATGATTTCACTGAGTTTCATACAGGTTTGAGTTTTCCTTTAGGTTTTATAGGCTTTGGGGTATGTTTGGCCACACCCCTTTTTCTAAATTACCCGGTTACAGCTAACCAAAGGACAAAATTCAACATTTTTTTAATAATTATTGATCTAGAGAGTCCACAGAATATTACTGCAGTGGTTTGGTTCCGATCAGGCAAAAAACCTAGGACTAGTTCGCAAAAGTAGGTTTTTAACATATTTGTGAATAACAATTGAACGATTTGATTGACAGCAATGGTTCTTGAGGCAAAGTTGTGCATTACGAGGAGATCTATCAAATGATATGCATATTGTGTTGATATGTGAAACACGACGTGATTACAGAGCCATAAAACTCGTTAGCGCCAACTAGTGGCCGATTTCTTTCAAAATTCTTACAGACCTTAAGGTTCATGAGTCGAACGTACCCAGCGAGTTTCGTTCCGATCAACATCCGTTAACCCTTTCAAATAGGTGCTTAAATTTGTTTGGCCAATGGCGGCCATGTTTTTGGAGATATGCAAATGTCCTCATAGGTACTTGTGCCCCTTCAGACCAAGACACTGCATACCGATTTTCAAGTCGATCGAGCCAACGGTTGCCTAGTTATAGCAATTTATGTGTTTTTTCTATCTTATAGCGCCCCCAAGTGGCAGAGATGCGCAATTTTTTTGATTTGACCAAAGATTGAGCTCATACATATGTGTACCGAGTTTGGTGAAGATATCTCATTTCGTACAAGAGTTATAGTCAAAATAGCATTTGGCTAACGTTAGCATAGACGCTTTTTGGTGTACTGTTTCGCGTAAGAATTGAAATTTCAACTTTTTTTTGATAATTATTGATATTGAGTGTCCAGGGAATATTTATGAATTGGTTTGGTTCTGATTGGTTGAAAATCCTAGGACTAGTTCGCAAAAGTAGGTTTCGGATATAGCTCGATTTTGCGAGAAAACGGTGCGTCGTAGACCCCAAAAAGGCGCCGTGCACTTTTGTTCGGGCTAACCCAAGGATTGCAACAATGCCATGTTTTTGAGTCTACGGCTAACGGTTTACGATTTACGGCCAAAAATGTCAAAAATTTTAGTTTTTTGCGCTGTAGCGCCCCCGTTAGGCCGATTGGGTCGAGACTCGGTATCTGACAAGAAGGCCGGACTACTACATTCTGACCAAATTTCAGCTTTCTAGGCCTTACGGTTTGGGCTGCACGAACAGTTTGAGTGGAGAATAATAATAATAATTAAAGCTGCAAGCAGCATTTACCGGGGTTCAAGCACATTAAGGCCTCTGAGGTGGTCTGAGCCAACCTGGATGCATGGATGACAGTTAAACACATCCAAAATGGAGAACAGGCTAACAGACAGACACACACACTGAAAGTAAATGATTAGACTAATATATGTATACTCTATAAGCATATGCACACACACAAAGACAAAGACACACATATACATGCACACACATTTTGTTGCAGATGTTGGGATTTGAAATAAGTGATAGGTGACATAAAATTATTGCAAGTCTTCTCTTTTTCAGACTTTAGATGTCATTTTCAGGTTAAACTGTAATCATAATGTGGCAAAATTGTAAAAACTGATATATCTGTATAAACAAAATGGAAAACATCAATTCAATGAGATTTAAAATGTTATAACAGTTAATTTATTAATGTTTTGGCATGAATTCATGAAAACAGTACTGTTTAACTAGCTGAATGAGCCCATTAGTGGTCTTCCGCTGCCATCTAGTGGTTATAAATTGCATTTACTCAAACAACACTGTGTTTTAAAACATAACTGTTATAGTGTTGTAATTTTTTTTTGCCCAATCTGTCTTAAATTTTGCATGCTTGTTTAGAATGAAATCATGCATTATTTTACACAGTTTTAATAATTTGTGGGCTTTCTGTTTGTATAAATAGGCATTTGTGTACACTATGCAAATAACATATTATAAAATAATTGGTTTATAGTTGCCCAAATGCAATTGTTCAACATGTTTTTGATAATTATTGACCTTCAGAGTCTAGAGAATTGTACTTCAGTGGTTTTATTGATTTTCATCTTAAACCGTATCACAAGTATGCCAAAGTAACTTTTTAAAATAATCTTGAATATTTAATTAACAGCTTTATTGACAACATTGGTCCCAGAGGCAAAGTTGTTCAGAATGAGGAGATCTATCATATGATATGAAGATTTAGTGTTTTTGAGTGAATATATGAGCATTTTCAAACAATTTGGGGCCATTTACCATATAAATCTTGTGTTTTGAGACCTTTTCTACTGTTACAGCGCCACCTATGGTCTGATCTCCATGAAACTTTGCATGCTTGTTAAGAGTCACCTGTTACATGATTTCACCAAGGCTCATAAAGTTTTGAGTTTTCGTTTAGGTTTTATAGGCTTTGGGGTATATTTGGCCACACCCCTTTTCCTAAATTATCCCCTTACAGCTAACCAAAGGACAAAATTCAACATTTTTTTAATAATTATTGATCTAGAGAGTCCACAGAATATTACTGCAGTGGTTTGGTTCCGATCGGGCAAAAAACCTAGGACTAGTTCGCAAAAGTAGGTTTTTAACATATTTGTGAATAACAATTGAACGATTTGATTGACAGCAATCGTTCTTGAGGCAAAGTTGTGCATTACGAGGAGATCTATCAAATGATATGCATATTGTGTTGATATGTGAAACACCACGTGATTACAGAGCCATAAAACTCGTTAGCGCCAACTAGTGGCCGATTTCTTTCAAAATTCTTAAAAACCTTAAGGTTCATGAGTCGAACGTACCCAGCGAGTTTCGTTCCGATCAACATCCGTTAACCCTTTCAAATAGGTGCTTAAATTTGTTTGGCCAATGGCGGCCATGTTTTTTGAGATATGCAAATGTCCTCATAGGTACTTGTGCCCCTTCAGACCAAGACACTGCATACCGATTTTCAAGTCGATCGAGCCAACGGTTGCCTAGTTATAGCAATTTATGTGTTTTTTCTATCTTATAGCGCCCCCAAGTGGCAGAGATGCGCAATTTTTTTGATTTGACCAAAGATTGAGCTCGTACATATGTGTACCGAGTTTGGTGAAGATATCTCATTCCGTTCAAGAGTTATAGTCAAAATAGCATTTGGCTAACGTTAGCATAGACGCTTTTTGGTGTACTGTTTCGCGTAAGAATTGAAATTTCAACTTTTTTTTTATAATTATTGATATTGAGTGTCCAGGGAATATTTCTGAAGTGGTTTGGTTCTGATTGGTTGAAAATCCTAGGACTAGTTCGCAAAAGTAGTTTTCGGATATAGCTCGATTTTGCGAGAAAACGGTGCGTCGTAGACCCCAAAAAGGCGCCGTGCACTTTTGTTCGGGCTAATCCAAGGATTGCAACAATGCCATGTTTTTGGGTCTACGGCTAACGGTTTACGATTTACGGCCAAAAAAGTCAAAAATTTTAGTTTTTTGCGCTGTAGCGCCCCCGTTAGGCCGATTGGGTCGAGACTCGGTATCTGACAAGAAGGCGGGACTACTACATTCTGACCAAATTTCAGCTTTCTAGGCCTTACGGTTTGGGCTGCACGAACAGTTTGAGTGGAGAATAATAATAATAATAATAATAATAATAATAAAAATCCTAACAAATACAATAGGGTTTCAGCACTGCGTGCTTGAACCCCTAATAATAATTAAAGCTGCAAGCAGCATTTACGGGGTTCAAGCATTTAAGGCATCTGAGGTGGTCTGAGCCAACCTGGATGCTCGGATGACAGTTAAACACATCCAAAATGGAGAACAGGCTAACAGACAGACACACACACTGAAATTCAATGATTAAACTAATATATTAATACTCTATAAGCATATGCACACACACACACACAAAGACACACATATACATGCACAAACATTTTGTTGCAGATATAGGTATCTGAAATAAGTGATAGGTGACAATAAACTTATTGCAAGTCTTCTCTTTTTAAGAGTTTAGATGTCATTTTCAGGTTAAATTGTAATCATAATGTGGCAAAATTGTAAAAACTGATACATCTGTATGAACAAAATGGAAAACATCAATTCAATGAGATTTAAAATGTTATAACAGTTAATTTATTAATGTTTAGCTTGAATTCATGAAAACAGTACTGTTTAACCTTAACTGAATGAGCCCATTAGTGGTCTTCCGCTGCCATCTAGAGGTTATAAATTGCATTTACTCAAACAACAGTGTTTTTAAACATAACTGTTATAGTGTTATTTTTTTGCCCAATCTCTCTTGAATTTTGCATGCTTGTTAAGAATGAAATTATGCATTATTTTACACAGTTTTGATCATTTGTGGGCTTTCTGTTTGTATTAATAGGCCTTTGTGTACACTATGCAAATAACATATTATAAAATCACTGGTTTATAGTGGTCCAAATGAAATTGTTCAACATGTTTTTGATAATTATTGACCTTCAGAGTCTACAGAATTGCACTTCAGTGGTTTTGTTGATTTTCAGCTTAAAGCCTTGGAATACTTTGCCAAAGTAACTTTTTAAAATAATCTTGAATATTTAATTAACAGATTTATTGACAAAATTGGTCCCAGAGGTAAAGTTTTTCAGAATGAGGAGATCTATCATATGATATGAAGATTTAGTGTTTTTGAGTCAATATATGAGCATGTTCAAACAATTTGAGGCCATTTACCATATAAATCTTGTGTTTTGAGACCTTTTCTACTGTTATAGCGCCACCTATGGATCGATCTCCATGAAACTTTGCAGCCTTGTTAAGAGTCACCTGTTACATGATTTCACCTAGTTTCATAAAGTTTTGAGTTTTCCTTTAGGTTTTATAGGCTTTGGGGTATGTTTGGCCACACCCTTTTTTCTAAATTACCCCTTTACAGCTAACCAAAGGACAAAATTCTACATTTTTTTGATAATTATTGATCTAGAGAGTCCACAGAATATTACTGCAGTGGTTTGGTTCCGATCGGGCAAAAAATCTAGGACTAGTTCGCAAAAGTAGGTTTTTAACATATTTGTGAATAACAATTGAACGATTTAATTGACAGCAATAGTTCTTGAGGCAAAGTTGTGCATTATGAGGAGATCTATCAAATGATATGCATATTGTGTTGATATGTGAAACACCACGTGATTACAGAGCCATAAAACTCGTTAGCGCCAACTAGTGGCCGATTTCTTTCAAAATTCTTACAGACCTTAAGGTTCATGAGTCGAACGTACCCAGCGAGTTTCATTCTGATCAACATCCGTTAACCCTTTCAAATAGGTGCTTAAAATTGTTTGGCCAATGGCGGCCATGTTTTTTGAGATATGCAAATGTCCTCATAGGTACTTGTGCCCCTTCAGACCAAGACACTGCATACCAATTTTCAAGTCTATCGAGCCAACGGTTGCCTAGTTATAGCCATTTATGTGTTTTTTCTATCTTATAGCGCCCCCAAGTGGCAGAGATGCGCAATTTTTTTGATTTGACCAAAGATTGAGCTCATACATATGTATACCGAGTTTGGTGAAGATATATCGTTCCGTTCAAGAGTTATAGTCAAAATACCATTTGGCTAACGTTAGCATAGACGCTTCTTGGCGTACTGTTTCGCGTAAGAATCGAAATTTCAACTTTTTTTTGATAATTATTGATATTGAGTGTCCAGGGAATATTTCTGAAGTGGTTTGGTTCCGATTGGTTGAAAATCCTAGGACTAGTTCGCAAAAGTAGGTTTCGGACATAGCTCGATTTTACGAGAAAACGGTGCGTCGTAGAGCAAAAAATGCAGCTGTGCACTTTTGTTCGGACTAACCCAAGGATTGCAACGATGCCTTGTTTTTGAGTCTACGGCTAACGGTTTACGATCTGCGGCCAAAAATGTCCAAAATTTTTGTTTTTTGCGCTGTAGCGCCCCCGTTAGGCCGATTGGGCTGAGACTTTGATAAGTTCTCCCCAAATTGAGCTCTACGATCTGTCCAAATTTCAGCTCTCTAGGCCTTACGGTTTGGGCTGCACGTTCAGTTCTAGGGCGGAAGAATAATAATAATAATTAAAGCTGCAAGCAGCATTTACGGGGTTCAAGCACATTAAGGCCTCTGAGGTGGTCTGAGCCAACCTGGACGTATGGATGACAGTTAAACACATCCAAAACGGAGAATAGGCTGACAGACAGACACACGCACTGAAATTAAATGATTAAACTAGTTTTTAAGAGTTTGGATGTCATTTTCAGGTTTCACTGTAATCATAATGTGGCAAAATTTTAAAAACTGATGAGTCTGTATGAACAAAATGGAAAACTTTAACTCAGTGAGATTTAAAATGTTGTAACAGTGTTTTTTTATTTATTGTTTAGGCATGAATTCATAAATCTTCTCAAAAGTACTGTTTCAATTTGCTTAATGAGCCCATTAGTGGTCTTCTGCTGCCATCTAGTGGTTATAAATTGCATTTACTCAAACAACACTGTTTTTAAACATAACTGTTATAGTGTAATGTTTTTTGCCCAATCTCTCTTAAATTTTGAATGCTTGTTTAGAATGAAATTAGGCATTATTTTACACAGTTTTGATAATTTGTGGGCTTTCTGTTTGTATTAATAGGCCTTTGTGTACACTGTGAAAATAACATATTATAAAATTACTGGTTTATAGTTGTCCAAATGCAATTGTTCAACATGTTTTTGATAATTATTGACCTTCAGAGTCTAGAGAATTGTACTTCAGTGGTTTTATTGATTTTCAGCTTAAAGCCTTGGACTACTTTGGCAAAGTAACTTTTTTAAATAATCTTGAATATTTAATTAACAGCTTTATTGACAACATTGGTCCCAGAGGCAAAGTTGTTCAGAATGAGGAGATCTATCATTTGATGTGAAGATCTAGTGTTTTTGAGAGAATATATTAGCATTTTCAAACAATTTGAGGCCATTTACCATCTAAATCTTGTGTTTTGAGACCTTTTCTACTGTTATAGCGCCACCTATGGTCCGATCTCCATGAAACTTTGCATGCTTGTTAAGAGTCACCTGTTACATGTTTTTCCCTAGTTTCATAAAGTTTAGAATTTTTGTTTAGGTTTTATAGGCTTTGGGGTATGTTTGGCCACACCACTTTTCTTAATTACCCCTTTAACGCTAACCAAAGTACAAAATTTAACATTTTTTTGATAATTATTGATCTAGAGAGTCCACAGATTATTACTGCAGTGGTTTGGTTCCGATCGGACAAAAAACCTAGGACTAGTTCGCAAAAGTAGGTTTTTAACATATTTGTGAATAACAATTGAACGATTTGATTGACAGCAATGGTTCTTGAGGCAAAGTTGTGCATTATGAGGAGATCTATCAAATGATATGCATATTGTGTTGATATGTGAAACACCACGTGATTACAGAGCCATAAAACCCGTTAGCGCCAACTAGTGGCCAATTTCTTTCAAAATTCTTACAGACCTTAAGGTTCATGAGTCGAACGTACCCAGCGAGTTTCGTTCCGATGAACATCCGTTAACCCTTTCAAATAGGTGCTTAAATTTGTTTGGCCAATGGCGGCCATGTTTTTTGAGATATGCAAATGTCCTCATAGGTACTTGTGCCCCTTCAGACCAAGACACTGCATACCAATTTTCAAGTCGATCGAGCCAACGGTTGCCTGGTTATAGCCATTTATGTGTTTTTTTAATCTTATTGCGCCCCCAAGTGGCAGAGATATGCAATTTTTTTTATTTGACCAAAGATTGAGCTCATACATATGTGTACCAATTTTGGTGAAGATATCTCATTCCGTTCAAGAGTTATAGTCAAAATAGTATTTGGCTAACGTTAGCATAGACGCTTTTTTGTGTACTGTTTCGCGTAAGAATTGAAATTTCAACTTTTTTTTGATAATTATTGATATTGAGTGTCCAGGGAATATTTATGAAGTGGTTTGGTTCTGATTGGTTGAAAATCCTAGGACTAGTTCGCAAAAGTAGGTTTCGGATATAGCTCGATTTTGCGAGAAAACGGTGCGTCGTAGACCCCAAAAAGGCGCCGTGCACTTTTGTTCGGGCTAACCCAAGGATTGCTATGATGCCATGTTTTTGAGTTTATGGCTAACGGTTTACGATTCACGGCCAAAAACGTCCAAAATTTTTGTTTTTTGCGCTATAGCGCCCCCGTTTGGCCGATTGGGCTGAGACTTTGATAAGTTCTCCCCAAAATGAGCTCTACGATCTGTCCAAATTTCAGCTCTCTAGGCCTTACGGTTTGGGCTGCACGTTCAGTTCTAGGGCGGAAGAATAATAATAATAATAATAATAATAATTAAAGCTGCAAGCAGCATTTACGGGGTTCAAGCACATTAAGGCCTCTGAGGTGGTCTGAGCCAACCTGGATGTACGGATGACAGTTAAACACATCCAAAACGGAGAATAGGCTGACAGACAGACACACGCACTGAAATTAAATGATTAAACTAGTTTTAAGAGTTTGGATGTCATTTTCAGGTTTCACTGTAATCATAATGTGGCAAAATTTTAAAAACTGGTAAGTCTGTATGAACAAAATGGAAAACTTTAACTCAGTGAGATTTAAAATGTTTTTTTTTATTGTTTAGGCATGAATTCATAAATCTTCTCAAAAGTACTGTTTCAATTTGCTGAATGAGCCCATTAGTGGTCTTCCGCTGCCATCTAGTGGTTGCATTTACTCAAACAACACTGTTTTTAAACATAACTGTTATAGTGTAAAGTTTTTTGCCCAATCTCTCTTAAATTTTGCATGCTTGTTTAGAATGAAATTAGGCTTTATTTTACACAGTTTTGATAGTTTGTGGGCTTTCTGTTTGTATAAATAGGCCTTTGTGTACACTGTGAAAATAACATATTATACAATCACTGGTTTATAGTTGTCCAAATGCAATTTTTCAACATGTTTTTCATTATTATTGACCTTCAGAGTCTAGAGAATTGTACTTCAGTGGTTTTATTGATTTTCAGCTTAAAGCCTTGGACTACTTTGCCAAAGTAACTTTTTTAAATAATCTTCAATATTTAATTAACAGCTTTATTGACAACATTGGTCCCAAAAGTTGTTCAGAATGAGGAGATCTATCATATGATATGAAGATCTAGTGTTTATGTGAATATATGAGCATTTTCAGACAATTTGAGGCCATTTACCATATCAATCTTATGTTTTGAGACCTTTTCTACTGTCATAGCGCCACCTGTGGTCCGATCTCCATGAAAATTTGCATGCTTGTTAAGAGTCACCTGTTACATGTTTTCACCAAGTTTCATAAAGTTTTGAGTTTTCGTTTAGGTTTTATATGCTTTTGGGTATTTTGGTCACGCCCCTTTTCTAATTTAGCCAGTTAAAGCTAACCAAAGGACAAAATTCAACATTTTTTTGATAATTATTGATCTAGAGAGTCCAGAGAAAATTACTGCAGTGGTTTGGTTTCGATCGGGTAAAAAATCTGGGACTAGTTCGCAAAAGTAAGTTTTTAACATATTTGTGAATAACAATTGAACGATTTGATTGACATCTTCGCTCCTTGAGGCAAAGTTGTTCACAAAGAGGAGATCTATCATATGATATGAAGATCTAGTGTTTGTGTGAATGTATGAACATGTCCTACAAATTGTGATCATTTTCTATTGAAAATGTTTGTTTTTGAGGCTTTTTCAACTGTTATAGCGCCACCTATGATCCGATCTCCATGAAACTTTGCATGCTTGTTAAGAGTCACCTGATACATGATTCCACGAAGTTTCATAAAGTTTTGAGTTTTCGTTTAGGTTTTATAGGCTTTGGGGTATGTTTGGCCACACCCCTTTTACTAAATTACCCCTTTACAGCTAACCAAAGGACAAAATTCAACATTTTTTTGATAATTATTGATCTAGAGAGTCCACAGAATATTACTGCAGTGGTTTGGTTCCGATCGGACAAAAAACCTAGGACTAGTTCGTAAAAGTAGGTTTTTAACATATTTGTGAATAACATTTGAACAATTTGATTGACAGCAATGGTTCTTGAGGCAAAGTTGTGCACTATGAGGAGATCTATCAAATGATATGCATATTGTGTTGATATGTGAAACACCACGTGATTACAGAGCCATAAAACTCGTTAGCGCCAACTAGTGGCCGATTTCTTTCAAAATTCTTACAGACCTTAAGGTTCATGAGTCGAACGTACCCAGTGAGTTTTGTTCCGATCAACATCCGTTAACCCTTTCAAATAGGTGCTTAAAATTGTTTGGCCAATGGCGGCCATGTTTTTTTAGATATGCAAATGTCCTCATAGGTACTTGTGCCCCTTCAGACCAAGACACTACATACCAATTTTCAACTCCATCGAGCCAACGGTTGCCTAGTTATAGCCATTTATGTGTTTTTTCTATCTTATAGCGCCCCCAAGTGGCAGAGATGCGCAATTTTTTTTATTTGACCAAAGATTGAGCTCATACATATGTGTACCAAGTTTGGTGAAGATATCTCATTCTGTTCAAGAGTTATAGTTAAAATAACATTTTGCTAACGTTAGGATAGATGCTTTTTGGCGTACTGTTTCGCGTAAGAAACGAAATTTCAACTTTTTTTTGATAATTATTGATATTGAGTGTCCAGGGAATATTTCAGAAGTGGTTTGGTTCTGATTGGTTGAAAATCCTAGGACTAGTTCGCAAAAGTAGGTTTCGGATATAGCTCGATTTTGCGAGAAAACGGTGCGTCGTAGAGCAAAAAAAGCAGCTGTGCACTTTTGTTCGGGCTAACCCAAGGATTGCAACGATGCCATGTTTTTGAGTCTACGGCTAACGGTTTACGACCTGCGGCCAAAAATGTCAAAAATTTTAGTTTTTTGCGCTGTAGCGCCCCCGTTAGGCCGATTGGGCTGAGACTTTGATAAGTTCTCCCCAAAATGAGCTCTACGATCTGTCCAAATTTCAGCTCTCTAGGCCTTATGGTTTGGGCTGCACGTTCAGTTCTAGGGCGGAAGAATAATAATAATAATAAAAATCCTAACAATTACAAGAGGGTTTCAGCACTGCGTGCTTGAACCCCTAAAAATCCTAACAATTACAATAGGGTTTCAGCACTGCGTGCTTGAACCCCTAATTAAAGCTGCAAGCAGCATTTTACCGGGGTTCAAGCACATTAAGGCCTCTGAGGTGGTCAGAGCCAACCTGGATGTTTGGATGACATTTAAACACATCCAAAATGGAGAACAGGCTAACAGACAGACACACACACTGACAGCAAATGATTAGACTAATATATGTATACTCTATAAGCATATGCACACACAAACACACACACAAAGACACACATATACATGGACACACATTTTGTTGCAGATATAGGTATTTGACATAAGTGATAGGTGACAATAAACTTATTGCAAGTCTTCTCTTTTTTAGAGTTTAGATGTCATTTTCAGGTTAAACTGTAATCATAATGTGGCAAAATTGTAAAAACTGATACATCTGTATGAACAAAATGGAAAACATTGACTCAATGAGATTTAAAATGTTATAAAAGTTCATTTTTTAATGTGTTGGCATGAATTCATGAATCCTTTCAACAGTACTGTTCAACTTTACTGAATGAGCCCATTAGTGTTCTTCCGCTGCCATCTAGTGGTTATAAATTGTATTTACTCAAACAACACTGTGTTTTAAACATAAATGTTATAGTGTTGTTATTTTTTTTTTTTGCCCAATCTCTCTTAAATTTTGCATGCTTGTTTAGAATGAAATCATGCGTTATTTTACACAGTTTTGATAATTTGTGGGCTTTCTGTTTGTATTAATAGGCCTTTGTGTACACTATGCAAATAACATATTATAAAATTACTGGTTTATAGTTGTCTAAATGCAATTGTTCAACATGTTTTTGATAATTATTGACCTTCAGAGTCTAGAGAATTGTACTTCAGTGGTTTTATTGATTTTCATCTTAAACCCTTTCACTAGTATGCCAAAGTAACTTTTTAAAATAATCTTGAATATTTAATTAACAGCTTTATTGACAACATTGGTCCCAAAGGCAAAGTTGTTCAGAATGAGGAGATCTATCATATGATATGAATATCTAGTGTTTTTGAGTGAATATATGATCATTTTCAAACAATTTGAGGCCATTTACCATCTAAATATTGTGTTTTGAGACCTGTTGTACTGTTTTAGCGCCACCTATGCTTCGATCTCCATGAAACTTTGCAAGCTTGTTAAGAGTCACCTGTTACATGTTCTCACCGAGTTTCATAAAGTTTTGAGTTTTCGTTTAGGTTTTATAGACTTTGGAGTATGTTTGGCCACACCCCTTTTTCTAAATTATCCCTTAACAGCTAACCAAAGGACAAAATTCAACATTTTTTTAATAATTATTGATCTAGAGAGTCCACAGAATATTACTGCAGTGGTTTGGTTCTGATCGGACAAAAAACCTAGGACTAGTTCGCAAAAGTAGGTTTTTAACAAATTTGTTAATAACAATTGAACGATTTGATTGACAGCAATGGTTCTTGAGGCAAAGTTGTGCATTATGAGGAGATCTATCAAATGATATGCATATTGTGTTGATAGGTAAAACACCACGTGATTACAGAGCCATAAAACTCGTTAGCGCCAACTAGTGGCCGATTTCTTTCAAAATTCTTACAGACCTTAAGGTTCATGAGTCGAACGTACCCAGCGAGTTTCGTTCCGATCAACATCCGTTAACCCTTTCAAATAGGTGCTTAAATTTGTTTGGCCAATGGCGGCCATGTTTTTTTTAGATATGCAAATGTCCTCATAGGTACTTGTGCCCCATCAGACCAAGACACTGCATACCAATTTTCAAGTCGATCGAGCCAACGGTTGCCTAGTTATAGCCATTTATGTGTTTTTTCTATCTTATTGCGCCCCCAAGTGGCAGAGATGCGCAATTTTTTTTATTTGACCCAAAATTGAGCTCATACATATGTGTACCAAGTTTGGTGAAGTTATCTCATTCTGTTCAAGAGTTATAGTTAAAATAGCATTTGGCCAACGTTAGCATAGACACTTTTTGGCGTACTGTTTCGCGTAAGAATTGAAATTTCAACTTTTTTTTGATAATTATTGATATTGAGTGTCCAGGGAATATTTCTGAAGTGGTTTGGTTCTGATTGGTTGAAAATCCTAGGACTAGTTCGCAAAAGTAGGTTTCGGATATAGCTCGATTTTGCGAGAAAACGGTGCGTCGCAGACCCCAAAAAGGCGCCGTGCACTTTTGTTCGGGCTAACCCAAGGATTGCTACGATGCCATGTTTTTGAGTTTATGGCTAACGGTTTACGATTCACGGCCAAAAATGTCCAAAATTTTTGTTTTTTGCGCTGTAGCGCCCCCGTTTGGCCGATTGGGCTGAGACTTTGATAAGTTCTCCCCAAATTGAGCTCTACGATCTGTCCAAATTTCAGCTCTCTAGGCCTTACGGTTTGGGCTGCACGTTCAGTTCTAGGGCGGAAGAATAATAATAATAATTAAAGCTGCAAGCAGCATTTACGGGGTTCAAGCACTTAAGGGATCTTAGGTGGTCAGAGCCAACCTGGACATATATGGATGGCCGTTAAACACATCCAAAATGGAGAATAGGCTAACAGACAGACACACACACTGAAATTAAATGATTAAACTCGTTTTTAAGATTTTAGATGTCATTTTCAGGTTTCACTGTAATCATAATGTGGTAAAATTTTAAAAACTGATATGTCTGAATGAACAAAATGGAAAACTTTAACTCAATGAGATTTGAAATGTTGTAAGAGTGTTTTTTGTATTGTTTAGGCATTACATCCTTTCAACTGTACAGTTTAAGTTAGCTGATTGAGCCCATTAGTGGTTTTCCGCTGCCATCTAGTGGTTATAAATGGCAATTTCTCATACATCAATGTGTTAATCCTTTTAACTCTTAGTGTTTTTTGCCCAATATCTCTTAAATATGGCATGCTCGTTTAGAATGAAATTATGCATTATTTTACACAGTTTTGATAATTTGTGGGCTTTCTGTTTGTATTAATAGGCCTTTGTGTACACTATGCAAATAACATATTATAAAATTACTGGTTTATAGTTGTCCAAATGCAATTGTTCAACATGTTTTTGATAATTATTGACCTTCTGAGTCTAGAGAATTGTACTTCAGTGGTTTTATTGATTTTCAGCTTAAAGCCTTGGAATACTTTGCCAAAGTAACTTTTTCAAATAATCTTGAATATTTAATTAACAGATTTATTGACAAAATTGGTCCCAGAGGCAACGTTTTTCAGAATGAGGAGATCTATCATATGATATGAAGATTTTGTGTTTTTGAGTGAATATATGTGCATTTTCAAACAGTTTGAGGCCATTTACCATCTAAATCTTGTGTTATGAGACCTTTTCTACTGTTATAGCGCCACCTATGGATCAATCTCCATGAAACTTTGCAGCCTTGTTGAGAGTCACCTGTTACATGATTTCACCTAGTTTCATAAAGTTTTGAGTTTTCGTTTAGGTTTTATAGGCTTTGGGGTATGTTTGGCCACACCCCTTTTTCTAAATTACCCCTTTACAGCTAACCAAAGGACAAAATTCAACATTTTTTTGATAATTATTGATCTAGAGAGTCCACAGAATATTACTGCAGTGGTTTGGTTCTGATCGGGCAAAAAATCTAGGACTAGTTCGCAAAAGTAAGTTTTTAACATATTTGTGAATAACAATTGAACGATTTGATTGACAGCAATGGTTCTTGAGGCAAAGTTGTGCATTATGAGGAGATCTATCAAATGATATGCATATTGTGTTGATATGTGAAACACCACGTGATTACAGAGCCATACAACTCGTTAGCGCCAACTAGTGGCCGATTTCTTTCAAAATTCTTACAGACCTTAAGGTTCATGAGTCGAACGTACCCAGCGAGTTTCGTTCCGATCAACATCCGTTAACCCTTTCAAATAGGTGCTTAAAATTGTTTGGCCAATGGCGGCTATGTTTTTTGAGATATGCAAATGTCCTCATAGGTACTTGTGCCCCTTCAGACCAAGACACTGCATACCAATTTTCAAGTCGATCGAGCCAACGGTTGCCTAGTTATAGCCATTTATGTGTTTTTTCTATCTTATTGCGCCCCCAAGTGGCAGAGATGCGCAATTTTTTTTATTTTACCCAAAATTGAGCTCGTACATATGTGTACCAAGTTTGGTGAAGTTATCTCATTCCGTTCAAGAGTTATAGTTAAAATAGCATTTGGCCAACGTTACTATAGACGCTTTTTGGCATACTGTTTCGCGTAAAAATTGAAATTTCAACTTTTTTTTGATAATTATTGATATTGAGTGTCCAGGGAATATTTCTGAAGTGGTTTGGTTCTGATTGGTTGAAAATCCTAGGACTAGTTCGCAAAAGTAGGTTTCGGATATAGCTCGATTTTGCGAGAAAACGGTGTGTCGTAGACCCCAAAAAGGCGCCGTGCACTTTTGTTCGGGCTAACCCAAGGATTGGAACGATGCCTTGTTTTTGAGTCTACGGCTAACGGTTTACGATCTGCGGCCAAAAATGTCCAAAATTTTTGTTTTTTGCGCTGTAGCGCCCCCGTTAGGCCGATTGGGCTGAGACTTTGATAAGTTCTCCCCAAAATGAGCTCTACGATCTGTCCAAATTTCAGCTCTCTAGGCCTTACGGTTTGGGCTGCACGTTCAGTTCTAGGGCAGAAGAATAATAATAATAATTAAAGCTGCAAGCAGCATTTTACGGGGTTCAAGCATTTAAGGCCTCTGAGGTGGTCTTGGCTAACCTGGATGCATGGATGACAGTTAAAGACATCCAAAATGAAGAATAGGCTGGCAGACAGACACAAACACTGAAATTAAATGATTAAACTAGTTTTTAACAGTTTAGATGTCATTTTCAGGTTAAACTGTAATCACAATGTGGCAAAATTGTAAAAACTGATATATCTGTATGAACAAAATGGAAAACATTGACTCAATGAGATTTAAAATGTTATAACAGTTAATTTTTTTTATGTTTTGGCATGAATTAATGAATCCTTTCAACAGTACTGTTCAACTTTGCTGAATGAGCCCATTAGTGGTCTCCCGCTGCCATCTAGTGGTTCTAAATTGCATTTACTCAAGCAACACTGTGTTTTTAAATATAACTGTTATAGTGTTGTTATTTTTTTTGACCAATCTCTCTTAAATTTTGCATGCTTGTTTAGAATGAAATTATGCATTATTTTACACAGTTTTGATAATTTGTGGGCTTTCTGTTTGTATTAACAGGCCTTAGTGTACACTATGCAAATAACATATTATAAAATTACTGGTTTATAGTTGTCCAAATGCAACTGTTCAACATGTTTTTGATAATTATTGACCTTCAGAGTCTAGAGAATTGTACTTCAGTGGTTTTATTGATTTTCAGCTTATACCCTATCACTAGTTTGCCAAAGTAACTTTTTGAAATAATCTTGAATATTTAATTAACAGCTTTATTGACAACATTGGTCCCAGAGGCAAAGTTGTTCAGAATGAGGAGATCTATCATATGATATGAAGATCTAGTGTTTTTGAGTGAATATATGAGCATTTTCAAACAATTTGAGGCCATTTACCATATAAATCTTGTGTTTTGAGACCTTTTCTACTGTTATAGCGCCACCTATGGTGCGATCTCCATGAAACTTTGCATGCTTGTTAAGAGTTACCTGTTACATGTTCTCACCACGTTTCATAAAGTTTTGAGTTTTCGTTTAGGTTTTATAGGCTTTGGGGTATGTTTGGCCACACCCCTTTTCTTAATTACCCATTTAACGCTAACCAAAGTACAAAATTGAACATTTTTTTGATAATTATTGATCTAGACAGTCCACAGAATATTACTGCAGTGGTTTGGTTCCGATCGGACAAAAAACCTAGGACTAGTTCGCAAAAGTAGTTTTTTAACATATTTGTGAATAACAATTGAACGATTTGATTGACAGCAATGGTTCTTGAGGCAAAGTTGTGCATTATGAGGAGATCTATCAAATGATATGCATATTGTGTTGATATGTGAAACACCACGTGATTACAGAGCCATAAAACTCGTTAGCGCCAACTAGTGGCCGATTTCTTTCAAAATTCTTACAGACCTTAAGGTTCATGAGTCGAACGTACCCAGGGAGTTTCGTTCCGAACAACATCCGTTAACCCTTTCAAATAGGTGCTTAAAATTGTTTGGCCAATGGCAGCCATGTTTTTTGAGATATGCAAATGTCCTCATAGGTACTTGTGCCCCTTCAGACCAAGACACTGCATACCAATTTTCAAGTCGATCGAGCCAACGGTTGCCTAGTTATAGCCATTTATGTGTTTTTTAAATCTTATTGCGCCCCCAAGTGGCAGAGATGCGCAATTTTTTTTTATTTGACCAAAGATTGAGCTCATACATATGTGTACCAAGTTTGGTCAAGATATCTCATTCCGTTCAAGAGTTATAGTCAAAATAACATTTGGCTAACGTTAGCATAGACGCTTTTTGGCGTACTGTTTCGCGTAAGAATCGAAATTTCAACTTTTTTTTGATAATTATTTATATTGAGTGTCCAGGGAATATTTCTGCAGTGGTTTCGTTCCGATTGGTTGAAAATCCTAGGACTAGTTCGCAAAAGTAGGTTTCGGATATAGCTCGATTTTGCGAGAAAACGGTGCGTCGTAGAGCAAAAAATGCAGTTGTGCACTTTTGTTCGGGCTAACCCAAGGATTGCAACGATGCCTTGTTTTTGAGTCTACGGCTAACGGTTTACGACCTGCGGCCAAAAATGTCAAAAATTTTAGTTTTTTGCGCTGTAGCGCCCCCGTTAGGCCGATTGGGCCGGTTCTTTGTATCTGAGTAGCGAGCAAGACTACTACCATCTGACCAAGTTTCAGCTCTCTAGGCCTTACGGTTTGGGCTGCACGTTCAGTTTTAAGGCGGAAAAATAATAATAATAATAAAAATCTTAACAATTACAATAGGGTTTCAGCACTGCGTGCTTGAACCCCTAATAAAAATCCTAACAATTACAATAGGGTTTCAGCACTGCGTGCTTGAACCCCTAATAAAAATCCTAACAATTACAATAGGGTTTCAGCACTGCGTGCTTGAACCCCTAATAATAATATTAAATCTGCAAGCAGCATTTTACCGGGGTTCAAGCATTTAAGGCATCTGAGGTGGTCAGAGCCAACCTGGACGTATGGATGACCGCTAAACACATCCAAAATGGAGAATAGGCTAACAAACAGACACACACACTGAAAGTAAATTATTAGACTAATATATTCATACTCTATAAGCATATGCACACACACACACACACACACAAAGACACACATATACATGCACAAACATTTTGTTGCAGATATAGGTATTTGAAATAAGTGATAGGTGATAATAAACTTATTGCAAGTCTTCTCTTTTTAAGAGTTTAGATGTCATTTTGAGGTTAAACTGTAATCATAATGTGGCAAAATTTTAAAAACTGATATATCTGCATGAACAAAATGGAAAACATTGACTCAATGAGATTTAAAATGTTATAACAGTTCATTTTTTAATGTTTTGGCATGAATTCATAAATCCTTTCAACAGTACTGTTCAACTTTACTGAATGAGCCCATTAGTGGTCTTCCGCTGCCATCTAGTGGTTATAAATTGCATTTACTCCAAGAACACTGTGTTTTTAAACATAACTGTTATAGTGTTATTTTTTTTTTTTTGCCCAATCTCTCTTAAATTTTGCATGCTTGTTTAGAATGAAATTATGCATTATTTTACACAGTTTTAATTATTTGTGGGCTTTCTGATTGTATTAATAGGCCTTTGTGTGCACTATGAAAAGAACATATTATGAAATGACTGGTTTATAGTTGCCCAAATGCTATTGTTCAACATGTTTTTGATAATTATTGACCTTCAGAGTCTAGAGAATTGTACTTCAGTGGTTTTATTGATTTTCATCTTAAACCGTATCACAAGTATGCCAAAGTAACTTTTTTAAATAATCTTGAATATTTAATTAACAGCTTTATTGACAACATTGGTCCCAGAGGCAAAGCTGTTCAGAATGAGGAGATTTATCATATGATATGAAGATTTAGTGTTTTTGAGTGAATATATGAGCATTTTCAAACAATTTGGGGCCATTTACCATATAAATCTTGTGTTTTGAGACCTTTTCTACTGTTATAGCGCCACCTATGGTCTGATCTCCATGAAACTTTGCATGCTTGTTAAGAGTCACCTGATACATGATTTCACTGAGTTTCATACAGTTTTGAGTTTTCCTTTAGGTTTTATAGGCTTTGGGGTATGTTTGGCCACACCCCTTTTTCTAAATTACCCGGTTACAGCTAACCAAAGGACAAAATTCAACATTTTTTTAATAATTATTGATCTAGAGAGTCCACAGAATATTACTGCAGTGGTTTGGTTCCGATCGGGCAAAAAACCTAGGACTAGTTCGCAAAAGTAGGTTTTTAACATATTTGTGAATAACAATTGAACGATTTGATTGACAGCAATGGTTCTTGAGGCAAAGTTGTGCATTACGAGGAGATCTATCAAATGATATGCATATTGTGTTGATATGTGAAACACCACGTGATTACAGAGCCATAAAACTCGTTAGCGCCAACTAGTGGCCGATTTCTTTCAAAATTCTTACAGACCTTAAGGTTCATGAGTCGAACGTACCCAGCGAGTTTCGTTCCGATCAACATCCGTTAACCCTTTCAAATAGGTGCTTAAATTTGTTTGGCCAATGACGGCCATGTTTTTTGAGATATGCAAATGTCCTCATAAGTACTTGTGCCCCTTCAGACCAAGACACTGCATACCGATTTTCAAGTTGATCGAGCCAACGGTTGCCTAGTTATAGCAATTTATGTGTTTTTTCTATCTTATAGCGCCCCCAAGTGGCAGAGATGCGCAATTTTTTTTATTTTACCAAAGATTGAGCTCATACATATGTGTACCGAGTTTGGTGAAGATATCTCATTCCGTTCAAGAGTTATAGTCAAAATAGTATTTGGCTAACGTTAGCATAGACGCTTTTTGGCGTACTGTTTCGCGTAAGAATTGAAATTTCAACTTTTTTTTGATAATTATTGATATTGAGTGTCCAGGGAATATTTATGAATTGGTTTGGTTCTGATTGGTTGAAAATCCTAGGACTAGTTCGCAAAAGTAGGTTTCGCATATAGCTCGATTTTGCAAGAAAACGGTGCGTCGTAGAGCAAAAAATGCAGCTGTGCACTTTTGTTCGGGCTAACCCAAGGATTGTAACAATGCCATGTTTTTGAGTCTACGGCTAACGGTTTACGATTTACGGCCAAAAATGTCAAAAATTTTAGTTTTTTGCGCTGTAGCGCCCCCGTTAGGCCGATTGGGTCGAGACTCGGTATCTGACAAGAAGGCCGGACTACTACATTCTGACCAAATTTCAGCTTTCTAGGCCTTACGGTTTGGGCTGCACGAACAGTTTGAGTGGAGAATAATAATAATAATTAAAGCTGCAAGCAGCATTTACGGGGTTCAAGCACATTAAGGCCTCTGAGGTGGTCTGAGCCAACCTGGACGTATGGATGACAGTTAAACACATCCAAAACGGAGAATAGGCTGACAGACAGACACACGCACTGAAATTAAATGATTAAACTAGTTTTTAAGAGTTTGGATGTCATTTTCAGGTTTCACTGTAATCATAATGTGGCAAAATTTTTAAAACTGATAAGTCTGTATGAACAAAATGGAAAACTTTAACTCAGTGAGATTTAAAATGTTGTAACAGTGTTTTTTTATTTATTGTTTAGGCATGAATTCATAAATCTTCTCAAAAGTACTGTTTCAATTTGCTTAATGAGCCCATTAGTGGTCTTCCGCTGCCATCTAGTGGTTATAAATTGCATTTACTCAAACAACACTGTTTTTAAACATAACTGTTATAGTGTAATGTTTTTTGCCCAATCTCTCTTAAATTTTGAATGCTTGTTTAGAATGAAATTAGGCATTATTTTACACAGTTTTGATAATTTGTGGGCTTTCTGTTTGTATTAATAGGCCTTTGTGTACACTGTGAAAATAACATATTATAAAATTACTGGTTTATAGTTGTCCAAATGCAATTGTTCAACATGTTTTTGATAATTATTGACCTTCAGAGTCTAGAGAATTGTACTTCAGTGGTTTTATTGATTTTCAGCTTAAAGCCTTGGACTACTTTGGCAAAGTAACTTTTTTAAATAATCTTGAATATTTAATTAACAGCTTTATTGACAACATTGGTCCCAGAGGCAAAGTTGTTCAGAATGAGGAGATCTATCATTTGATGTGAAGATCTAGTGTTTTTGAGAGAATATATTAGCATTTTCAAACAATTTGAGGCCATTTACCATATAAATCTTGTGTTTTGAGACCTTTTCTACTGTTATAGCGCCACCTATGGTCCGATCTCCATGAAACTTTGCATGCTTGTTAAGAGTCACCTGTTACATGTTTTTCCCTAGTTTCATAAAGTTTAGAGTTTTTGTTTAGGTTTTATAGGCTTTGGGGTATGTTTGGCCACACCCCTTTTCTTAATTACCCCTTTAACGCTAACCAAAGTACAAAATGTAACATTTTTTTGATAATTATTGATCTAGAGAGTCCACAGAATATTACTGCAGTAGTTTGGTTCAGATCGGGCAAAAAACCTAGGACTAGTTCGCAAAAGTAGGTTTTTAACATATTTGTGAATAACAATTGAACGATTTGATTGACAGCAATGGTTCTTGAGGCAAAGTTGTGCATTACGAGGAGATCTATCAAATGATATGCATATTGTGTTGATATGTGAAACACCACGTGATTACAGAGCCATAAAACTCGTTAGCGCCAACTAGTGGCCGATTTCTTTAAAAATTCTTACAGACCTTAAGGTTCATGAGTCGAACGTACCCAGCGAGTTTCGTTCCGATCAACATCCGTTAACCCTTTCAAATAGGTGCTTAAAATTTTTTGGCCAATGGCGGCCATGTTTTTGGAGATATGCAAATGTCCTCATAGGTACTTGTGCCCCTTCAGACCAAGACACTGCATACCAATTTTCAAGTCGATCGAGCCAACGGTTGCCTAGTTATAGCCATTTATGTGTTTTTTCTATCTTATAGCGCCCCCAAGTGGCAGAGATGCGCAATTTTTTTTGTTTGACCAAAGATTGAGCTCATACATATGTGTACCAAGTTTGGTGAAGATATCTCATTCCGTTCAAGAGTTATAGATAAAATAGCATTTGGCTAACGTTAGCATAGACGCTTTTTGGTGTACTGTTTCGCGTAAGAATTGAAATTTCAACTTTTTTTTGATAATTATTGATATTGAGTGTCCAGGGAATATTTCTGAAGTGGTTTGATTCCGATTGGTTAAAAATCCTAAGACTAGTTCGCAAAAGTAGGTTTCGGATATAGCTCGATTTTGCGAGAAAACGGTGCGTCGTAGAGCAAAAAATGCAGCTGTGCACTTTTGTTCGGACTAACCCAAGGATTGCAACGATGCCTTGTTTTTGAGTCTACGGCTAACGGTTTACGATCTGCGGCCAAAAATGTCCAAAATTTTAGTTTTTTGCGCTGTAGCGCCCCCGTTAGGCCGATTGGGCTAAGACTTTGATAAGTTCTCCCCAAAATGAGCTCTACGATCTGTCCAAATTTCAGCTCTCTAGGCCTTACGGTTTGGGCTGCACGTTCAGTTCTAGGGCGGAAGAATAATAATAATTAAAGCTGCAAGCAGCATTTTACCGGGGTTCAAGCATTTAAGGCATCTGAGGTGGTCAGAGCCAACCTGGATGTTTGGATGACATTTAAACACATCCAAAATGGAGAACAGGCTAACAGACAGACACACACACTGAAAGTAAATGATTAGACTAATATATTAATTCTCTATAAGCATGTGCACACACACACACACACACACACACACACATACACACACACGCACACAAAGACAAAGACACACGTATACACGCACACACATTTTGTTGCAGATATAGGTATTTGAAATAAGTGATAGGTGACATAAACTTATTGCAAGTCTTCTCTTTTTCAGAGTTTAGATGTCATTTTCAGGTTAAACTGTAATCATAATGTGGCAAAATTGAAAAACTGATACATCTGTATAAACAAAATGGAAAACATCAATTTAATGAGATTTAAAATGTTATAACAATTAATTTATTAATGTTTTGGCATGAATTCATGAAAACAGTACTGTTTAACTAGCTGAATGAGCACATTAGTGGTCTTCCGCTGCCATCTAGTGGTTATAAATTGCATTTACTCAAACAACACTGTGTTTTAAAACATAACTGTTATAGTGTTGTAATTTTTTTTTTGCCCAATCTCTCTTAAATTTTGCATGCTTGTTTAGAATGAAATCATGCATTATTTTACACAGTTTTGATAATTTGTGGGCTTTCTGTTTGTATAAATAGGCCTTTGTGTACACTATGCAAATAACATATTATAAAATTATTGGTTTATAGTTGCCCAAGTGCAATTGTTCAACATGTTTTTGATAATTATTGACCTTCAGAGTCTAGAGAATTGTACTTCAGTGGTTTTATTGATTTTCATCTTAAACCGTATCACAAGTATGCCAAAGTAACTTTTTAAAATAATCTTGAATATTTAATTAACAGCTTTATTGACAACATTGGTCCCAGAGGCAAAGTTGTTCAGAATGAGGAGATTTATCATATGATATGAAGATTTAGTGTTTTTGAGTGAATATATGAACATTTTCAAACAATTTGAGGCCATTTACCATATAAATCTTGTGTTTTGAGACCTTTTCTACTGTTATAGCGCCACCTATGGTCTGATCTCCATGAAACTTTGCATGCTTGTTAAGAGTCACCTGATACATGATTTCACTGAGTTTCATAAAGTTTTGAGTTTTCCTTTAGGTTTTATAGGCTTTGGGGTATGTTTGGCCACACCGCTTTTTCTAAATTACCACGTTACAGCTAACCAAAGGACAAGATTCAACATTTTTTTAATAATTATTGATTTAGAGAGTCCACAGAATATTACTGCAGTGGTTTGGTTCCGATCGGGCAAAAAACCTAGGACTAGTTCGCAAAAGTAGGTTTTTAACATATTTGTGAATAACAATTGAACGATTTGATTGACAGCAATGGTTCTTGAGGCAAAGTTGTGCACTACGAGGAGATCTATCAAATGATATGCATATTGTGTTGATATGCGAAACACTACGTGATTACAGAGCCATAAAACTCGTTAGCGCCAACTAGTGGCCGAATTCTTTCAAAATTCTTACAGACCTTAAGGTTCATGAGTCGAACGTACCCAGCGAGTTTCGTTCTGATCAACATCCGTTAACCCTTTCAAATAGGTGCTTAAATTTGTTTGGCCAATGGCGGCCATGTTTTTGGAGATATGCAAATGTCCTCATAGGTACTTGTGCCCCTTCAGACCAAGACACTGCATACCGATTTTCAAGTCGATCGAGCGAACGGTTGCCTAGTTATAGCAATTTATGTGTTTTTTCTATCTTATAGCGCCCCCAGGTGGCAGAGATGCGCAATTTTTTTGATTTGACCAAAGATTGAGCTCATACATATGTGTACCAATTTTGGTGAAGATATCTCATTTCGTTCAAGAGTTATAGTTAAAATAGCATTTGGCTAACGTTAGCATAGACGCTTTTTGGTGTACTGTTTCGCGTAAGAATTGAAATTTCAACTTTTTTTTAATAATTATTGATATTGAGTGTCCAGGGAATATTTCTGAAGTGGTTTGGTTCTGATTGGTTGAAAATCCTAGGACTAGTTTGCAAAAGTAGGTTTCGGATATAGCTCGATTTTGCGAGAAAACGGTGCGTCGTAGACCCCAAAAAGGCGCCGTGCACTTTTGTTCGGGCTAACCCAAGGATTGCAACAATGCCATGTTTTTGAGTTTATGGCTAACGGTATACGATTTACGGCCAAAAATGTCCAAAATTTTTGTTTTTTGCGCTGTAGCGCCCCCGTTAGGCCGATTGGGCTGAGACTTTGATAAGTTCTCCCCAAATTGAGCTCTACGATCTGTCCAAATTTCAGCTCTCTAGGCCTTACGGTTTGGGCTGCACGTTCAGTTTTACGGCGGAAGAATAATAATAATAATAATAATAATAATAATAATAATAATAATAATAATAAAAATCCTAACAAATACAATAGGGTTTCAGCACTGCGTGCTTGAACCCCTAATAATAATAATAATAATAATAAAAATCCTAACAAATACAATAGGGTTTCAGCACTGCGTGCTTGAACCCCTAAAAAATCCTAACAATTACAATAGGGTTTCAGCACTGCGTGCTTGAACCCCTAAAAATCCTAACAATTACAATAGGGTTTCAGCACTGCGTGCTTGAACCCCTAATAATAATAATTAAAGCTGCAAGCAGCATTTACGGGGTTCAAGCATTTAAGGCATCTGAGGTGGTCTGAGCCAAGCTGGATGCATGGATGACAGTTAAACACATCCAAAATGGAGAACAGGCTAACAGACAGACACACACACTGAAATTCACTGATTAAACTAATATATTAATACTCTATAAGCATATGCACACACACACACACACACACACACACACACATATACATGCACAAACATGTTGTTGCAGATATAGGTATCTGAAATAAGTGATAGGTGACAATAAACTTATTGCAAGTCTTCTCTTTTTAAGAGTTTAGATGTCATTTTCAGGTTAAACTGTAATCATAATGTGGAAAAATTGTAAAAACTGATACATCTGTATGAACCAAATGGAAAACATCAATTCAATGAGATTTAAAATGTTATAACAGTTAATTTATTAATGTTTTGCTTGAATTTATGAAAACAGTACTGTTTAACTTAACTGAATGAGCCCATTAGTGGTCTTCCGCTGCCATCTAGAGGTTATAAATTGCATTTACTCAAACAACAGTGTTTTTAAACATAACTGTTATAGTGTTATTTTTTTTGCCCAATCTCTCTTAAATTTTGCATGCTTGTTAAGAATGAAATTATGCATTATTTTACACAGTTTTGATAATTTGTGGGCTTTCTGTTTGTATTAATAGGCCTTTGTGTACACTATGCAAATAACATATTATAAAATCAGTGGTTTATAGTTGTCCAAATGCAATTGTTCAACGTTTTTGATAATTATTGACCTTCAGAGTCTACAGAATTGTACTTCAGTGGTTTTATTGATTTTCAGCTTAAAGCCTTGGAATACTTTGCCAAAGTAACTTTTTAAAATAATCTTGAATATTTAATTAACAGATTTATTGACAAAATTGGTCCCAGAGGCAAAGTTTTTCAGAATGAGGAGATCTATCATATGATATGAAGATTTAGTGTTTTTGAGTGAATATATGAGCATTTTCAAACAATTTGAGGCCATTTACCATATAAATCTTGTCTTTTGAGACCTTTTCTACTGTTATAGCGCCACCTATAGTCCGATCTCCATGAAACTTTGCATGCTTGTTAAGAGTCACCTTTTACATGATTTCACCAATTTTCATAAAGTTTAGAGTTTTCGTTTACGTTTTATAGGCTTTGGGGTATGTTTGGCCACACCCCTTTTCTTAATTACCCCTTTACAGCTAACCAAAGTACAAAATTCAACATTTTTTTGATAATTATTGATCTAGAGAGTCCACAGAATATTACTGCAGTAGTTTGGTTCCGATCAGACAAAAAACCTAGGACTAGTTCGCAAAAGTAGCTTTTTAACATATTTGTGAATAACAATTGAACGATTTGATTGACAGCAATGGTTCTTGAGGCGAAGTTGTGCATTATGAGGAGATCTATCATATGATATTAAGATCTAGTGTTTGTTTGAATGTATGAACATGTCCTACAAATTGTGATCATTTTCTATTGAAAATGTGTGTTTTTGAGGCTTTTTCAACTGTTATAGCGCCATCTATGGTCCGATCTCCATGAAACATTGCATGCTTGTTAAGAGTCACCTGTTACATGTTTTCACCAAGTTTCATAAAGTTTTGAGTTTTCCTTTAGGTTTTATAGGCTTTGGGGTATGTTTGGCCACACCCCTTTTCTTAATTACCCCTTTAACGCTAACCAAAGTACAAAATTCAAAATTTTTTTGATAATTATTGATCTAGAGAGTCCACAGATTATTACTGCAGTGGTTTGGTTCCGATCGGACAAAAATCCTATGACTAGTTCGCAAAAGTAGGTTTTTAACATATTTGTGAATAATTAATGAACGATTTGATTGACAGCAATGGTTCTTGAGGCAAAGTTGTGCATTATGAGGAGATCTATCAAATGATATGGATATTGTGTTGATATGTGAAACACCACGTGATTACAAAGCCATAAAACTCGTTAGCGCCAACTAGTGTCCGATTTCTTTCAAAATTCTTACAGACCTTAAGGTTCATGAGTCGAACGTACCCAGTGAGTTTCGTTCCGATCAACATCCGTTAACCCTTTCAAATAGGTGCTTAAAATTGTTTGGCCAATGGCGGCCATGTTTTTTGAGATATGCAAATGTCCTCATAGGTACTTGTGCCCCTTCAGACCAAGACACTGCATACCAATTTTCAAGTCGATCGAGCCAACGGTTGCCTAGTTATAGACATCTATGTGTTTTTTCTATCTTATTGCGCCCCCAAGTGGCAGAGATGCGCAATTTTTTTTATTTGACCAAAGATTGAGCTCATACATATGTGTACCATGTTTGGTGAAGATATCTCATTTCATTAATGAGTTATAGCCTGTTGCGTAAAATTGGTCCTCGACTTTCGAATGTTTTGGCATCCCATTACGACAGTGAGTCGAAATTTCTACTTTTTTTTGATAATTATTGATATTCACTGGACAGAGAACATTTCTGCAGTGGTTTGGTTCAGATTGGGTGAAAAACCTAGGACTAGTTCGCAAAAGTAGGTTTTGGACATACGTCAGATTTGCGAAAAAATGAGGCCTCCTAGACCCAAAATCAGAGTGACCGTTTATAATTTCGCATGACCCACGGATTCCAGAAATGTTAAATTTTTGGCTCTATCACAAGCGGTTTAGGAGCTATTAGCAAAAACGCATTTTTGATCACTGTAGCGCCCCCCACTGGCCGATTGGGCCGGATCTTTGCGCCTGAGTAGCGAGCAAGACTACTACCTTTTGACCAAGTTTCAGCTCTCTAGGCCTTACGGTTTGGGCTGCCCGTTCAGTTTTAAGGCGGAAAAATAATAATAATAATAATTAAAGCTGCAAGCAGCATTTTACCGGGGTTCAAGCACATTAAGGCCTCTGAGGTGGTCAGAGCCAACCTGGATGTATGGATGACAGTTAAACACATCCAAAATGGAGAACAGGCTAACAGACAGACACGCACACTGAAAGTAAATGATTAGACTAATATATGTATACTCTATAAGCATATGCACAAACACACACACACACACACACACACACACAAAGACACACAAAGATACACATATACATGCACAAACATTTTGTGGCAGATATAGGTGTTTGATAAAAAGTGATAGGTGACAATAAGCTTATTGCAAGTCTTCTCTTTTTTTAGAGTTTAGATGTCATTTTCAGATTAAACTGTAATCATAATGTGGCAAAATTGTTAAAACTGATACATCTGTATGAACAAAATGGAAAACATCAATTCAATGAGATACAAAATGTTATAACAGTTAATTTATTAATGTTTTGGCATGAATTCATAAAAACAGTACTAGCTGAAAGAGCCCATTAGTGGTCTTCCGCTGCCATCTAGTGGTTATAAATTGCATTTACTCAAACAACACTGTGTTTTTAAACATAACTGTTAAAGTGTTGTTGTTGGGTTTTTTTGCCCTATCTCTCTTAAATGTTGCATGCTTGTTTAGAATGAAATTATGCATTACTTTACACAGTTTTGATAATTTGTGGGATTTCTGTTTGTATTAATAGGTCTTTGTGCCTCTGGGGTGGTCTCGGCCAACCAGGATGTATGGATGACATTTAAATACATCCAAAAGACAGACACACACACACTGAAATTAAATGATTAAACTAGTTTTTAAGAGTTTAGATGTCATTCAGGTTTCACTGTAATCACAATGTGGCAAAATTGTAAAAAATGATGTGTCTGTATGAACAAAATGGAAAACATTGATTCAATAAGATGTAACATGTTATAACAGTTAATTTATTAATGTTTTGGCATGAATTCATGAATCCTTTCTACAGTACTGTTCATTTTAACTGAATGAGCCCATTAGTGGTCTTCCGCTGCCATCTAGTGGTTATAAATTGCATTTACTGAAACAACACTGTGTTTCTAAACATAACTGTTATAGTGTTGTTATTTTTTTTTTTTTTTGCCCAATCTCTCTTAAATTTTGCATGCTTGTTTAGAATGAAATCATGCATTATTTTACACAGTTTTGATCATTTGTGGGATTTCTGTTTGTATTAATAGGCCTTTGTGTACACTATGCAAATAACATAATATAAAATTACTGGTTTATAGTTGTCTAAATGCAATTGTTCAACATGTTTTTGATAATTATTGACCTTCAGAGTCTAGAGAATTGTACTTCAGTGGTTTTATTGATTTTCATCTTATACCCGATCACTAGTTTGCCAAAGTACCTTTTTAAAATAATCTTGAATGTTTAATTAACAGCTTTATTGACAACGTTGGTCCCAGAGGCAAAGTTGTTCAGAATGAGGATATTTATCAAATGATATAAAGATTTAGTGTTTTTGAGTGAATATATGAGCATTTACAAACAATTTGAGGCCATTTACCATATAAATCTTGTGTTTTGAGACCTTTTCTACTGTTATAGCGCCACCTATGGTCTGATTTCCATGAAACTTTGGATGCTTGTTAAGAGTCACAAGTTAGATGATTTCACCGAGTTTCATAAAGTTTTGAGTTTTCGTTAAGGTTTTATAGGCTTTGGGGTATGTTTGGCCACACCCCTTTTTCTAAATTACCCCTTTACAGCTGACCAAAGGACAAAATTCAACATTTTTTTAATAATTATTGATCTAGAGAGTCCACAGAATATTACTGCAGTGGTTTGGTTCCGATCGGACAAAAAACCTAGGACTAGTTCGCAAAAGTAGGTTTTAAACATAGTTGTGAATAACAATTGAATGATTTGATTGACAGCAATGGTTCTTGAGGCAAAGTTGTGCATTATGAGGAGATCTATCAAATGATATGCATATTTCGTTGATATGTGAAACACCACGTGATTACAGAGCCATAAAACTCGTTAGCGCCAACTAGTGGCCGATTTCTTTCAAAATTCTTACAGACCTTAAGGTTCATGAGTTGAACGTACCCAGCGAGTTTTGTTCCGATCAACATCCGTTAACCCTTTCAAATAGGTGCTTAAAATTGTTTGGCCAATGGCGACCATGTTTTTTTGAGATATGCAAATGTCCTCATAGGTACTTGTGCCGCTTCAGACCAAGACACTGCATACCAATTTTCAAGTCGATCGAGCCAACGGTTGCCTAGTTATAGCCATTTATGTGTTTTTTCGATCTTATAGCGCCCCCAAGTGGCAGAGATGCGCATTTTTTTTTTGTTTGACCAAAGATTGAGCTCATACATATGTGTACCAAGTTTGGTGAAGATATCTCATTCCGTTCAAGAGTTATAAATAAAATAGCATTTGGCTAACGTTAGCATAGACGCTTTTTGGTGTACTGTTTCGCGTAAGAATTGAAATTTCAACTTTTTTTTGATAATTATTGATATTGAGTGTCCAGGGAATATTTCTGAAGTGGTTTGATTCCGATTGGTTAAAAATCCTAAGACTAGTTCGCAAAAGTATGTTTCGGATATAGCTCGATTTTGCGAGAAAACGGTGCGTCGTAGAGCAAAAAATGCAGCTGTGCACTTTTGTTCGGGCTAACCCAAGGATTGCAACGATGCCTTGTTTTTGAGTCTACGGCTAACGGTTTACGATCTGCGGCCAAAAATGTCCAAAATTTTAGTTTTTTGCGCTGTAGCGCCCCCGTTAGGCCGATTGGGCTAAGACTTTGATAAGTTCTCCCCAAAATGAGCTCTACGATCTGTCCAAATTTCAGCTCTCTAGGCCTTACGGTTTGGGCTGCACGTTCAGTTCTAGGGCGGAAGAATAATAATAATAATAATTAAAGCTGCAAGCAGCATTTACCGGGGTTCAAGCACATTAAGGCCTCTGAGGTGGTCTGAGCCAACCTGGATGCATGGATGACAGTTAAACACATCCAAAATGGAGAACAGGCTAACAGACAGACACACACACTGAAAGTAAATGATTAGACTAATATATGTATACTCTATAAGCATATGCTCTCTCACACACACACACACACACACACACAAACAAAGACACACATATACATGCACAAACATTTTGTTGCAGATATAGGTACTTGAAATAAGTGATAGGTGATAATAAACTTATTGCAAGTCTTTTCTTTTTAAGAGTTTAGATGTCATTTTCAGGTTAAACTGTAATCATAATGTGGCAAAATTTTAAAAACTGATATATCTGTATGATCAAAATGGAAAACATTGACTCAATGAGATTTAAAATGTTATAACAGTTCATTTTTTAATGTTTTGGCATGAATTCATGAATCCTTTCAACAGTACTGTTCAACTTTACTGAATGAGCCCATTAGTGGTCTTCCGCTGCCATCTAGTGGTTATAAATTGCATTTACTCCAACAACACTGTGTTTTTAAACATAACTGTTATAGTGTTGTTATTTTTTTTTGCCCAATCTCTCTTAAATTTTGCATGCTTGTTTAGAATGAAATTATGCATTATTTTACACAGTTTTGATAATTTGTGGGCTTCTGTTTGTATTAATAGGCCTTTGTGTGCACTATGAAAAGAACATATTATAAAATGACTGGTTTATAGTTGCCCAAATGCAATTGTTCAACATGTTTTTGATAATTATTGACCTTCAGAGTCTAGAGAATTGTACTTCAGTGGTTTTATTGATTTTCAGCTTAAACCGTATCACAAGTATGCCAAAGTAACTTTTTAAAATAATCTTGAATATTTAATTAACAGCTTTATTGACAACATTGGTCCCAGAGGCAAAGTTGTTCAGAATGAGGAGATTTATCATATGATATGAAGATTTAGTGTTTTTGAGTGAATATATGAACATTTTCAAACAATTTGAGGCCATTTACCATATAAATCTTGTGTTTTGAGACCTTTTCTACTGTTATAGCGCCACCTATGGTCTGATCTCCATGAAACTTTGCATGCTTGTTAAGAGTCACCTGTTACATGATTTCACTTAGTTTCATAAAGTTTTGAGTTTTCCTTTAGGTTTTATAGGCTTTGGGGTATGTTTGGCCACACCCCTTTTTCTAAATTACCCTGTTACAGCTAACCAAAGGACAAAATTCAACATTGTTTTAATAATTATTGATCTAGAGAGTCCACAGAATATTTCTGCAATGGTTTGGTTCCGATTGGACAAAAAACCTAGGACTAGTTCGCAAAAGTAGGTTTTTAACATATTTGTGAATAACAATTGAAGGATTTGATTGACAGCAATGGTTCTTGAGGCAAAGTTGTGCATTATGAGGAGATCTATCAAATGATATGCATATTGTGTTGATATGTGAAACACCACGTGATTACAGAGCCATAAAACTCGTTAGCGCCAACTAGTGGCCGATTTCTTTCAAAATTCTTACAGACCTTAAGGTTCATGAGTCGAACGTACCCAGCGAGTTTCGTTCCGATGAACATCCGTTAACCCTTTCAAATAGGTGCTTAAAATTGTTTGGCCAATGGCAGCCATGTTTTTTGAGATATGCAAATGTCCTCATAGGTGCTTGTGCCCCTTCAGACCAAGACACTGCATACCAATTTTCAAGTCGATCGAGTCAACGGTTGCCTAGTTATAGCCATTTATGTGTTTTTTCTTTTTATAGCGCCCCCAAGTGGCAGAGGTGTGCAATTTTTTTTATTTGACCGAAGATTGTGCTCATAGATATGTATACCGAGTTTGGTTAAGATATCTCATTTCATTCATGAGTTATAGCCTGTTGCGTAAAATTGGTCCTCGACTTTCGAACATTTTGGCATCCCATTACGACAGTGAGTCGAAATTTCTACTTTTTTTTGATAATTATTGATATTCACTGGACAGAGAACATTTCTGCAGTGGTTTGGTTCAGATTGGGTGAAAAACCTAGGACTAGTTCGCAAAAGTAGGTTTTGGACATACGTCAAGTTTGCGAAAAAACGAGGCCTCCTAGACCCAAATTCAGAGTGACCGTTTTTAATTTCGCATGAACCACGGATTCCAGAAATGTAAAATTTTTGGCTCTATCACAAGCGGTTTAGGAGCTATTAGCAAAAACGCATTTTCGATCACTGTAGCGCCCCCTATTGGCCAATTGGGCTGAGACTTTGATAGGTTCTCCCCAAATTGAGCTCTATCATCTGACCAAGTTTCAAGTCTCTAGGCCTTACGGTTTGGGCTGCACGTTCAGTTCTAGGGCAGAAGAATAATAATAATAATAATAAAAATCCTAACAATTACAATAGGGTTTCAGCACTGCGTGCTTGAACCCCTAATAATAATAATTAAAGCTGCAAGCAGCATTTACCGGGGTTCAAGCACATTAAGGCCTCTGAGGTGGTCTGAGCCAACCTGGATGCATGGATGACATTTAAACACATCCAAAATGGAGAACAGGCTAACAGACAGACACACACACTGAAAGTAAATGATTAGACTAATATATGTATACTCTATAAGCATATGCACACACACACACACACACACACAGAAAGACACACATATACATGCACAAACATTTTGTTGCAGATATAGGTATTTGAAATAAGTGATAGGTGACAATAAACTTATTGCAAGTCTTCTCTTTTTAAGAGTTTAGATGTCATTTTCAGGTTAAACTGTAATCACAATGTGGCAAAATAGTAAAAACTGATATATCTGTAAGAACAAAATGGAAAACATTGACTCAATGAGATTTAAAATGTTATAACAGTTACATTTTTAATGTTTTGGGATGAATTCATGAATCCTTTCAACAGTACTGTTCAACTTTACTGAATGAGCCCATTAGTGGTCTTCCACTGCCATCTAGAGGTTATAAATTGCATTTACTCAAGCAACACTGTTTTTAAACATAACTGTTATAGTGTTTTTTTTTGCCCAATCTCTCTTAAATTTTGCATGCTTGTTTAGAATGAAATTATGCATTGTTTTACACAGTTTTGATAATTTGTGGGCTTTCTGTTTGTATTAATAGGCCTTTGTGTACACTATGAAAAGAACATATTATAAAATTACTGGTTTATAGTTGTCCAAATGCAATTGTTCAACATGTTTTTGATAATTATTGACCTTCAGAGTCTACAGAATTGTACTTCAGTGGTTTTATTGATTTTCATCTTAAACCGTATCACAAGTATGCCAAAGTAACTTTTTAAAATAATCTTGAATATTTAATTAACAGCTTTATTGACAACATTGGTCCCAGAGGCAAAGTTGTTCAGAATGAGGAGATCTATCATATGATATGAAGATTTAGTGTTTTTGAGTGAATATATGAGCATTTTCAAACAATTTGGGGCCATTTACCATATAAATCTTGTGTTTTGAGACCTTTTCTACTGTTATAGCGCCACCTATGGTCTGATCTCCATGAAACTTTGCATGCTTGTTAAGAGTCACCTGATACATGATTTCACTGAGTTTCATACAGTTTTGAGTTTTCCTTTAGGTTTTATAGGCTTTGGGGTATGTTTGGCCACACCCCTTTTTCTAAATTACCCGGTTACAACTAACCAAAGGACAAAATTCAACATTTTTTTAATAATTATTGATCTAGAGAGTCCACAGAATATTACTGCAGTGGTTTGGTTCCGATCGGGCAAAAAACCTAGGACTAGTTCGCAAAAGTAGGTTTTTAACATATTTGTGAATAACAATTGAACGATTTGATTGACAGCAATGGTTCTTGAGGCAAAGTTGTGCATTACGAGGAGATCTATCAAATGATATGCATATTGTGTTGATATGTGAAACACCACGTGATTACAGAGCCATAAAACTCGTTAGCGCCAACTAGTGGCCGATTTCTTTCAAAATTCTTACAGACCTTAAGGTTCATGAGTCGAACGTACCCAGCGAGTTTCGTTCCGATCAACATCCGTTAACCCTTTCAAATAGGTGCTTAAATTTGTTTGGCCAATGACGGCCATGTTTTTTGAGATATGCAAATGTCCTCATAGGTACTTGTGCCCCTTCAGACCAAGACACTGCATACCGATTTTCAAGTTGATCGAGCCAACGGTTGCCTAGTTATAGCAATTTATGTGTTTTTTCTATCTTATAGCGCCCCCAAGTGGCAGAGATGCGCAATTTTTTTGATTTGACCAAAGATTGAGCTCATACATATGTGTACCGAGTTTGGTGAAGATATCTCATTCCGTTCAAGAGTTATAGTCAAAATAGTATTTGGCTAACGTTAGCATAGACGCTTTTTGGCGTACTGTTTCGCGTAAGAATTGAAATTTCAACTTTTTTTTAATAATTATTGATATTGAGTGTCCAGGGAATATTTATGAAGTGGTTTGGTTCTGATTGGTTGAAAATCCTAGGACTAGTTCGCAAAAGTAGGTTTCGGATATAGCTCGATTTTGCGAGAAAACGGTGCGTCGTAGACCCCAAAAAGGCGCCGTGCACTTTTGTTCGGGCTAACCCAAGGATTGCAACAATGCCATGTTTTTGAGTCTACGGCTAACGGTATACGATTTACGGCCAAAAATGTCCAAAATTTTTGTTTTTTGCGCTGTAGCGCCCCCGTTAGGCCGATTGGGCTGAGACTTTGATAAGTTCTCCCCAAATTGAGCTCTACGATCTGTCCAAATTTCAGCTCTCTAGGCCTTACGGTTTGGGCTGCACGTTCAGTTTTACGGCGGAAGAATAATAATAATAATAATAATAATAATAATAATAATAATAATAATAAAAATCCTAACAAATACAATAGGGTTTCAGCACTGCGTGCTTGAACCCCTAAAAATCCTAACAATTACAATAGGGTTTCAGCACTGCGTGCTTGAACCCCTAATTAAAGCTGCAAGCAGCATTTTACCGGGGTTCAAGCACATTAAGGCCTCTGAGGTGGTCAGAGCCAACCTGGATGTTTGGATGACATTTAAACACATCCAAAATGGAGAACAGGCTAACAGACAGACACACACACTGACAGCAAATGATTAGACTAATATATGTATACTCTATAAGCATATGCACACACACACACACACACACACACACACAAAGACACACATACACATGGACACACATTTTGTTGCAGATATAGGTATTTGAAATAAGTGATAGGTGACAATAAACTTATTGCAAGTCTTCTCTTTTTTAGAGTTTAGATGTCATTTTCAGGTTAAACTGTAATCATAATGTGGCAAAATTGTAAAAACTGATACATCTGTATGAACAAAATGGAAAACATTGATTCAGTAAGATTTAAAATGTTATAACAGTTAATTTATTAATGTTTTGGCAAGAATTCATGAAAACAGTGCTGTTCAAATTAGCTGAATGAGCCCATTAGTGGTCTTCCGCTGCCATCTAGTGGTTATAAATTGCATTTACTCAAACAACCCTGGTTTTAAACATAACTGTTATAGTGTTGTTATTTTTTTTTGCCCAATCTCTCTTAAATTTTGCATGCTTGTTTAGAATGAAATGATGCATTATTTTACACAGTTTTGATAATTTGTGGGTTTTCTGTTAGTATTAATAGGCCTTTGTGTACACTATGAAAATAACATATTATAAAATTATTGGGTTATAGTTGCCCAAATGCAATTGTTCAACATGTTTTTGATAATTATTGACCTTCAGATTCTAGAGAATTGTATTTCAGTGGTTTTATTGATTTTCATCTTAAACTGTATCACAAGTATGCCAAAGTAACTTTTTTAAACAATCTTGAATATTTAATTAACAGCTTTATTGACAACATTGGTCCCAGAGGCAAAGTTGTTCAGAATGAGGAGATATATCATATGATATGAAGATTTGGTGTTTTTGAGTGAATATATGAGCATTTTCAAACAATTTGAGGCCATTTACCATAGAAATCTTGTGTTTTGAGACCTTTTCTACTGTTATAGCGCCACCTATGGTCTGATCTCCATGAAACTTTGCATGCTTGTTAAGAGTAACCTGTTACATGATTTCACTGAGTTTCATAAAGTTTTTAGTTTTCGTTTAGGTTTTATAGGCTTTGGGGTATGTTTGGCCACACCCCTTTTTAAATATTACCGCTTTACAGCTAACCAAAGGACAAAATTCAACATTTTTTTAATAATTATTGATCTACAGAGTCCACAGAATATTACTGCAGTGGTTTGGTTCCGATCGGACAAAAAACCTAGGACTAGTTTGCAAAAGTAGGTTTTTAACATATTTGTGAATAACAATTGAACGATTTGATTGACAGCAATGGTTCTTGAGGCAAAGTTGTGCATTACGAGGAGATCTATCAAATGATATGCATATTGTGTTGATATGTGAAACACCACGTGATTACAGAGCCATAAAACTCGTTAGCGCCAACTAGTGGCCGATTTCTTTCAAAATTCTTACAGACCTTAAGGTTCATGAGTCGAACGTACCCAGCGAGTTTCGTTCCGATCAACATCCGTTAACCCTTTCAAATAGGTGCTTAAAATTGTTTGGCCAATGGCGGCCATGTTTTTTTGAGATATGCAAATGTCCTCATAAGTACTTGTGCCCCTTCAGACCAAGACACTGCATACCAATTTTCAAGTCGATCGAGCCAACGGTTGCCTAGTTATAGCCATTTATTTGTTTTTTCTATCTTACAGCACCCCCAAGTGGCAGAGATGCGCAATTTTTTTAATTTGATCAAAGATTGAGCTCATACATATGTATACCGAGTTTGGTGAAGATATCTCATTCCGTTCAAGAGTTATAGTCAAAAGAGCATTTGTCTAATGTTAGCATAGACGCTTTTTGGCGTACTGTTTCGCGTAAGAATTGAAATTTCAACATTTTTTTGATAATTATTGATATTGAGTGTCCAGGGAATATTTATGAAGTGGTTTGGTTCTGATTGGTTGAAAATCCTAGGACTAGTTCGCAAAAGTAGGTTTTGGATATAGCTCGATTTTGCGAGAAAACGGTGCGTCGTAGACCCCAAAAAGGCGCCGTGCACTTTTGTTCGGGCTAACCCAAGGATTGCAACAATGCCATGTTTTTGAGTCTATGGCTAACGGTTTACACTTTATGGCCAAAATTGTCCAAAATTTTTGTTTTTTGCGCTGTAGCGCCCCCGTTAGGCCGATTGGGCCGGTTCTTTGTATCTGAGTAGCGAGCAAGACTACTACCATCTGACCAAGTTTCAGCTCTCTAGGCCTTACGGTTTGGGCTGCACGTTCAGTTTTAAGGCGGAAGAATAATAATAATAATAATAATTAAAGCTGCAAGCAGCATTTTACCGGGGTTCAAGCACATTAAGGCCTCTGAGGTGGTCAGAGCCAACCTGGATGTATGGATGACAGTTAAACACATCCAAAATGGAGAACAGGCTAACAGACAGACACGCACACTGAAAGTAAATGATTAGACTAATATATGTATACTCTATAAGCATATGCACACACACACACACACACACACACACACACACACACACACAAAGACACACAAAGATACACATATACATGCACAAACATTTTGTGGCAGATATAGGTATTTGATAAAAAGTGATAGGTGACAATAAGCTTATTGCAAGTCTTCTCTTTTTTTAGAGTTTAGATGTCATTTTCAGATTAAACTGTAATCATAATGTGGCAAAATTGTTAAAACTGATACATCTGTATGAACAAAATGGAAAACATCAATTCAATGAGATACAAAATGTTATAACAGTTAATTTATTAATGTTTTGGCATGAATTCATAAAAACAGTACTAGCTGAAAGAGCCCATTAGTGGTCTTCCGCTGCCATCTAGTGGTTATAAATTGCATTTACTCAAACAACACTGTGTTTTTAAACATAACTGTTAAAGTGTTGTTGTTGGTTTTTTTTGCCCTATCTCTCTAAAATGTTGCATGCTTGTTTAGAATGAAATTATGCATTACTTTACACAGTTTTGATAATTTGTGGGATTTCTGTTTGTATTAATAGGTCTTTGTGCCTCTGGGGTGGTCTCGGCCAACCAGGATGTATGGATGACATTTAAATACATCCAAAAGACAGACACACACACACTGAAATTAAATGATTAAACTAGTTTTTAAGAGTTTAGATGTCATTCAGGTTTCACTGTAATCACAATGTGGCAAAATTGTAAAAAATGATGTGTCTGTATGAACAAAATGGAAAACATTGATTCAATAAGATGTAACATGTTATAACAGTTAATTTATTAATGTTTTGGCATGAATTCATGAATCCTTTCTACAGTACTGTTCATTTTAACTGAATGAGCCCATTAGTGGTCTTCCGCTGCCATCTAGTGGTTATAAATTGCATTTACTGAAACAACACTGTGTTTCTAAACATAACTGTTATAGTGTTGTTATTTTTTTTATTTTTGCCCAATCTCTCTTAAATTTTGCATGCTTGTTTAGAATGAAATCATGCATTATTTTACACAGTTTTGATCATTTGTGGGATTTCTGTTTGTATTAATAGGCCTTTGTGTACACTATGCAAATAACATAATATAAAATTACTGGTTTATAGTTGTCTAAATGCAATTGTTCAACATGTTTTTGATAATTATTGACCTTCAGAGTCTAGAGAATTGTACTTCAGTGGTTTTATTGATTTTCATCTTATACCCGATCACTAGTTTGCCAAAGTACCTTTTTAAAATAATCTTGAATGTTTAATTAACAGCTTTATTGACAACGTTGGTCCCAGAGGCAAAGTTGTTCAGAATGAGGATATTTATCAAATGATATAAAGATTTAGTGTTTTTGAGTGAATATATGAGCATTTACAAACAATTTGAGGCCATTTACCATATAAATCTTGTGTTTTGAGACCTTTTCTACTGTTATAGCGCCACCTATGGTCTGATCTCCATGAAACTTTGCATGCTTGTTAAGAGTCACAAGTTAGATGATTTCACCGAGTTTCATAAAGTTTTGAGTTTTCGTTAAGGTTTTATAGGCTTTGGGGTATGTTTGGCCACACCCCTTTTTCTAAATTACCCCTTTACAGCTGACCAAAGGACAAAATGCAACATTTTATTAATAATTATTGATCTAGAGAGTCCACAGAATATTACTGCAGTGGTTTGGTTCCGATCGGACAAAAAACCTAGGACTAGTTCGCAAAAGTAGGTTTTTAACATATTTGTGAATAACAATTGAATGATTTGATTGACAGCAATGGTTCTTGAGGCAAAGTTGTGCATTATGAGGAGATCTATCAAATGATATGCATACTGTGTTGATATGTGAAACACCACGTGATTACAGAGCCATAAAACTCGTTAGCGCCAACTAGTGGCCGATTTCTTTCAAAATTCTTACAGACCTTAAGGTTCATGAGTCGAACGTACCCAGCGAGTTTCGTTCCGATCAACATCCGTTAACCCTTTCAAATAGGTGCTTAAAATTGTTTGGCCAATGGCTGCCATGTTTTTTTTAGATATGCAAATGTCCTCATATGTACTTGTGCCCCTTCAGACCGAGACATTGCATACCAATTTTCAAGTCGATCGAGGCAACAGTTGCCTAGTTATAGCCATTTATGTGTTTTTTCTATCTTATAGCGCCCCCAAGTGGCAGAGATGCGCAATATTTTTGATTTGACCAAAGATTGAGCTTATACATATGTATACCGAGTTTGGTGAAGATATCTCATTCCGTTCAAGAGTTATAGTTAAAATAGCATTTGGCTAACGTTAGCATAGACGCTTTTTGGTGTACTGTTTCGCGTAAGAATTGAAATGTCAACTTTTTTTTGATAATTATTGATATTGAGTGTCCAGGGAATATTTATGAAGTGGTTTGGTTCTGATTGGTTGAAAATCCTAGGACTAGTTCGCAAAAGTAGGTTTCGGATTTAGCTCGATTTTGCGAGAAAACGGTGCGTCGTAGACCCCAAAAAGGCGCCGTGCACTTTTGTTCGGGCTAACCCAAGGATTGCAACAATGCCATGTTTTTGAGTCTATGGCTAACGGTTTACACTTTACGGCCATAATTGTCCAAAATTTTGGTTTTTTGCGCTGTAGCGCCCCCGTTAGGCCGATTGGGCCGGTTCTTTGTATCTGAGTAGCGAGCAAGACTACGACCATCTGACCAAGTTTCAGCTCTCTAGGCCTTACGGTTTGGGCTGCACGTTCAGTTTTAAGGCGGAAGAATAATAATAATAATAATAATTAAAGCTGCAAGCAGCATTTTACGGGGTTCAAGCATTTAAGGCCTCTGAGGTGGTTTCGGCTAACCTGGATGCATGGATGACAGTTAAACACATCCATAATGAAGAATAGGCTGGCAGACAGACACAAACACTGAAATTAAATTATTAAACTAGTTTTTAACAGTTTAGATGTCATTTTCAGGTTAAACTGTAATCACAATGTGGCAAAATTGTAAAAACTGATATATCTGTATGGACAAAAAATACTGGTTTATAGTTGTCCAAATGCAACTGTTCAACATGTTTTTGATAATTATTGACCTTCAGATTCTAGAGAATTGTACTTCAGTGGTTTTATTGATTTTCAGCTTATACCCTATCACTAGTTTGCCAAAGTAACTTTTTGCAATAATCTTGAATATTTAATTAACAGCTTTATTGACAACATTGGTCCCAGAGGCAAAGTTGTTCAGAATGAGGAGATCTATCATATGATATGAAGATCTAGTGTTTTTGAGTGAAAATATGAGCATTTTCAATCAATTTGAGGCCATTTACCATATACATCTTGTGTTTTGAGACCTTTTCTACTGTTATAGCGCCACCTATGGTCCGATCTCCATGAAACTTTGCATGCTTGTTAAGAGTCACCTGTTACATGATTTCACCAATTTTCATAAAGTTTTGAGTTTTCGTTTAGGTTTTATATGCTTTTGGGTATTTTGGTCACGCCCCTTTTCTAATTTAGCCAGTTATAGCTAACCAAAGGACAAAATTCAACATTTTTTTGATAATTATTGATCTAGAGAGTCCAGAGAAAATTACTGCAGTGGTTTGGTTTCGATCGGGTAAAAAACCTGGAACTAGTTCGCAAAAGTACGTTTTTAACATATTTGTGAATAACAATTGAACGATTTGATTGACATCTTTGCTCCTTGAGGCAAAGTTGTTCACAAAGAGGAGATCTATCATATGATATGAAGATCTAGTGTTTGTGTGAATGTATGAACATGTTCTACAAATTGTGATAATTTTCTATTGAAAATGTGTGTTTTTGAGGCTTTTTCAACTGTTATAGCGCCACCTATGGTCCGATCTCCATGAAACATTGCATGCTTGTTAAGAGTCACCTGGTACATGTTTTCACCAAGTTTCATAAAGTTTTGAGTTTTCTTTTAGGCTTTATAGGCTTTGGGGTATGTTTGGCCACACCCCTTTTCTTAATTACCCCTTTAACGCTAACCAAAGTACAAAATGCAACATTTTTTTGATAATTATTGATCTAGAGAGTCCACAGATTATTACTGCAGTGGTTTGGTTTCGATGGGACAAAAAACCTAGGACTAGTTCGCAAAAGTAGGTTTTTAACATATTTGTGAATAATTAATGAACGATTTGATTGACAGCAATGGTTCTTGAGGCAAAGTTGTGCATTATGAGGAGATCTATCAAATGATATGCATATTGTGTTGATATGTGAAACACCATGTGATTACAGAGCCATAAAACTCGTTAGCGCCAACTAGTGTCCGATTTCTTTCAAAATTCTTACAGACCTTAAGGTTCATGAGTCGAACGTACCCAGCGAGTTTCGTTCCGATCAACCTCCGTTAACCCTTTCAAATATGTGCTTAAAATTGTTTGGCCAATGGCGGCCATGTTTTTTGAGATATGCAAATGTCCTCATAGGTACTTGTGCCCCTTCAGACCAAGACACTGCATACCAATTTTCAAGTCGATCGAGCCAACGGTTGCCTAGTTATAGCCATTTATGTGTTTTTTTCTTTTTATAGCGCCCCCAAGTGGCAGAGGTGTGCAATTTTTTTTATTTGACCAAAGTTTTAGCTCCTACAAATGTTCAGCGAGTTTGGTTAAGATATCTCATTTCATTCATGAGTTATAGCCTGTTGCGTAAAATTGGTCCTCGACTTTCGAACATTTTGGCATCCCATTACGACAGTGAGTCGAAATTTCTACTTTTTTTTGATAATTATTGATATTCACTGGACAGAGAACATTTCTGCAGTGGTTTGGTTCAGATTGGGCGAAAAACCTAGGACTAGTTCGCAAAAGTAGGTTTTGGACATACGTCAAATTTGCGAAAAAACGAGGCCTCCTAGACCCAAAATCAGAGTGACCGATTTTAATTTCGCATGACCCACGGATTCCAGAAATGTTAAATTTTTGGCTCTATCACAAGCGGTTTAGGAGCTATTAGCAAAAACGCATTTTTGATCGCTGTAGCGCCCCCCACTGGCCGATTGGGCCGGATCTTTGCGCCTGAGTAGCGAGCAAGACTACTACCTTTTGACCAAGTTTCAGCTCTCTAGGCCTTACGGTTTAGGCTGCCCGTTCAGTTTTAAGGCGGAAAAATAATAATAATAATAATAAAAATCCTAACAATTACAATAGGGTTTCAGCACTGCGTGCTTGAACCCCTAATAATAATAATAAAAATCCTAACAAATACAATAGGGTTTCAGCACTGCGTGCTTGAACCCCTAATAAAAATCCTAACAATTACAATAGGGTTTCAGCACTGCGTGCTTGAACCCCTAATAATTAAAGCTGCAAGCAGCATTTACCGGGGTTCAAGCACATTAAGGCCTCTGAGGTGGTCTGAGCCAACCTGGATGCATGGATGACATTTAAACACATCCAACATGGAGAACAGGCTAACAGACAGACACACACACTGAAAGTAAATGATTAGACTAATATATGTATACTCTATAAGCATATGCACACACACACACACACACAGAAAGACACACATATACATGCACAAACATTTTGTTGCAGATATAGGTATTTGAAATAAGTGATAGGTGACAATAAACTTATTGCAAGTCTTCTCTTTTTAAGAGTTTAGATGTCATTTTCAGGTTAAACTGTAATCACAATGTGGCAAAATAGTAAAAACTGATATATCTGTAAGAACAAAATGGAAAACATTGACTCAATGAGATTTAAAATGTTACAACAGTTAAATTTTTAATGTTTTGGGATGAATTCATGAATCCTTTCAACAGTACTGTTCAACTTAACTGAATGAGCCCATTAGTGGTCTTCCGCTGCCATCTAGAGGTTAAAAAATTGCATTTACTCAAGCAACACTGTTTTTAAACATAACTGTTATAGTGGGGTTTTTTTTTTTTTGCCCAATCTCTCTTAAATTTTGCATGCTTGTTTAGAATGAAATTATGCATTATTTTACACAGTTTTGATAATATGTGGGCTTTCTGTTTGTATTAATAGGCCTTTGTGTACACTATGAAAAGAACATATTATAAAATTACTGGTTTATAGTTGTCTAAATGCAATTGTTCAACATGTTTTTGATAATTATTGACCTTCAGAGTCTAGAGAATTGTACTTCAGTGGTTTTATTTATTTTCAGCTTATACCCAATCACTAGTTTACCAGAGTAACTTTTTTAAATAATCTTGAATATTTAATTAACAGCTTTATTGACAACATTGGTCCCAGAGGCAAAGTTGTTCAGAATGAGGAGATCTATCCTATGATATGAAGATTTAGTGTTTTTGAGTGAATATATGAACATTTTCAAACAATTTGAGGCCATTTACCATATAAATCTTGTGTTTTGAGACCTTTTCTACTGTTATAGCGCCACCTATGGTGCGATCTCCATGAAACTTTGCATGCTTGTTAAGAGTTACCTGTTACATGTTCTCACCACGTTTCATAAAGTTTTGAGTTTTCGTTTAGGTTTTATAGGCTTTGGGGTATGTTTGGCCACACCCCTTTTCTTAATTACCCATTTAACGCTAACCAAAGTACAAAATTGAACATTTTTTGATAATTATTGATCTAGACAGTCCACAGAATATTACTGCAGTGGTTTGGTTCCGATCGGACAAAAAACCTAGGACTAGTTCGCAAAAGTAGTTTTTTAACATATTTGTGAATAACAATTGAACGATTTGATTGACAGCAATGGTTCTTGAGGCAAAGTTGTGCATTATGAGGAGATCTATCAAATGATATGCATATTGTGTTGATATGTGAAACACCACGTGATTACAGAGCCATAAAACTCGTTAGCGCCAACTAGTGGCCGATTTCTTTCAAAATTCTTACAGACCTTAAGGTTCATGAGTCGAACGTACCCAGCGAGTTTCGTTCCGAACAACATCCGTTAACCCTTTCAAATAGGTGCTTAAAATTGTTTGGCCAATGGCAGCCATGTTTTTTGAGATATGCAAATGTCCTCATAGGTACTTGTGCCCCTTCAGACCAAGACACTGCATACCAATTTTCAAGTCGATCGAGCCAACGGTTGCCTAGTTATAGCCATTTATGTGTTTTTTAAATCTTATTGCGCCCCCAAGTGGCAGAGATGCGCAATTTGTTTTTTATTTGACCAAAGATTGAGCTCATACATATGTGTACCAAGTTTGGTCAAGATATCTCATTCCGTTCAAGAGTTATAGTCAAAATAACATTTGGCTAACGTTAGCATAGACGCTTTTTGGCGTACTGTTTCGCGTAAGAATCGAAATTTCAACTTTTTTTTGATAATTATTTATATTGAGTGTCCAGGGAATATTTCTGCAGTGGTTTCGTTCCGATTGGTTGAAAATCCTAGGACTAGTTCGCAAAAGTAGGTTTCAGATATAGCTCGATTTTGCGAGAAAACGGTGCGTCGTAGAGCAAAAAATGCAGCTGTGCACTTTTGTTCGGGCTAACCCAAGGATTGCAACGATGCCTTGTTTTTGAGTCTACGGCTAACGGTTTACGACCTGCGGCCAAAAATGTCAAAAATTTTAGTTTTTTGCGCTGTAGCGCCCCCGTTAGGCCGATTGGGCCGGTTCTTTGTATCTGAGTAGCGAGCAAGACTACTACCATCTGACCAAGTTTCAGCTCTCTAGGCCTTACGGTTTGGGCTGCACGTTCAGTTTTAAGGCGGAAAAATAATAATAATAATAAAAATCTTAACAATTACAATAGGGTTTCAGCACTGCGTGCTTGAACCCCTAATAATTAAAGCTGCAAGCAGCATTTACGGGGTTCAAGCACATTAAGGCCTCTGAGGTGGTCTGAGCCAACCTGGATGTACGGATGACAGTTAAACACATCCAAAACGGAGAATAGGCTGACAGACAGACACACGCACTGAAATTAAATGATTAAACTAGTTTTAAGAGTTTGGATGTCATTTTCAGGTTTCACTGTAATCATAATGTGGCAAAATTTTAAAAACTGGTAAGTCTGTATGAACAAAATGGAAAACTTTAACTCAGTGAGATTTAAAATGTTTTTTTTTATTGTTTAGGCATGAATTCATAAATCTTCTCAAAAGTACTGTTTCAATTTGCTGAATGAGCCCATTAGTGGTCTTCCGCTGCCATCTAGTGGTTGCATTTACTCAAACAACACTGTTTTTAAACATAACTGTTATAGTGTAAAGTTTTTTGCCCAATCTCTCTTAAATTTTGCATGCTTGTTTAGAATGAAATTAGGCTTTATTTTACACAGTTTTGATAGTTTGTGGGCTTTCTGTTTGTATAAATAGGCCTTTGTGTACACTGTGAAAATAACATATTATACAATCACTGGTTTATAGTTGTCCAAATGCAATTTTTCAACATGTTTTTCATTATTATTGACCTTCAGAGTCTAGAGAATTGTACTTCAGTGGTTTTATTGATTTTCAGCTTAAAGCCTTGGACTACTTTGCCAAAGTAACTTTTTTAAATAATCTTCAATATTTAATTAACAGCTTTATTGACAACATTGGTCCCAAAAGTTGTTCAGAATGAGGAGATCTATCATATGATATGAAGATCTAGTGTTTATGTGAATATATGAGCATTTTCAGACAATTTGAGGCCATTTACCATATCAATCTTATGTTTTGAGACCTTTTCTACTGTCATAGCGCCACCTGTGGTCCGATCTCCATGAAAATTTGCATGCTTGTTAAGAGTCACCTGTTACATGTTTTCACCAAGTTTCATAAAGTTTTGAGTTTTCGTTTAGGTTTTATATGCTTTTGGGTATTTTGGTCACGCCCCTTTTCTAATTTAGCCAGTTAAAGCTAACCAAAGGACAAAATTCAACATTTTTTTGATAATTATTGATCTAGAGAGTCCAGAGAAAATTACTGCAGTGGTTTGGTTTCGATCGGGTAAAAAATCTGGGACTAGTTCGCAAAAGTAAGTTTTTAACATATTTGTGAATAACAATTGAACGATTTGATTGACATCTTCGCTCCTTGAGGCAAAGTTGTTCACAAAGAGGAGATCTATCATATGATATGAAGATCTAGTGTTTGTGTGAATGTATGAACATGTCCTACAAATTGTGATCATTTTCTATTGAAAATGTTTGTTTTTGAGGCTTTTTCAACTGTTATAGCGCCACCTATGATCCGATCTCCATGAAACTTTGCATGCTTGTTAAGAGTCACCTGATACATGATTCCACGAAGTTTCATAAAGTTTTGAGTTTTCGTTTAGGTTTTATAGGCTTTGGGGTATGTTTGGCCACACCCCTTTTACTAAATTACCCCTTTACAGCTAACCAAAGGACAAAATTCAACATTTTTTTGATAATTATTGATCTAGAGAGTCCACAGAATATTACTGCAGTGGTTTGGTTCCGATCGGACAAAAAACCTAGGACTAGTTCGTAAAAGTAGGTTTTTAACATATTTGTGAATAACATTTGAACAATTTGATTGACAGCAATGGTTCTTGAGGCAAAGTTGTGCACTATGAGGAGATCTATCAAATGATATGCATATTGTGTTGATATGTGAAACACCACGTGATTACAGAGCCATAAAACTCGTTAGCGCCAACTAGTGGCCGATTTCTTTCAAAATTCTTACAGACCTTAAGGTTCATGAGTCGAACGTACCCAGTGAGTTTTGTTCCGATCAACATCCGTTAACCCTTTCAAATAGGTGCTTAAAATTGTTTGGCCAATGGCGGCCATGTTTTTTTAGATATGCAAATGTCCTCATAGGTACTTGTGCCCCTTCAGACCAAGACACTACATACCAATTTTCAACTCCATCGAGCCAACGGTTGCCTAGTTATAGCCATTTATGTGTTTTTTCTATCTTATAGCGCCCCCAAGTGGCAGAGATGCGCAATTTTTTTTATTTGACCAAAGATTGAGCTCATACATATGTGTACCAAGTTTGGTGAAGATATCTCATTCTGTTCAAGAGTTATAGTTAAAATAACATTTTGCTAACGTTAGGATAGATGCTTTTTGGCGTACTGTTTCGCGTAAGAAACGAAATTTCAACTTTTTTTTGATAATTATTGATATTGAGTGTCCAGGGAATATTTCAGAAGTGGTTTGGTTCTGATTGGTTGAAAATCCTAGGACTAGTTCGCAAAAGTAGGTTTCGGATATAGCTCGATTTTGCGAGAAAACGGTGCGTCGTAGAGCAAAAAAAGCAGCTGTGCACTTTTGTTCGGGCTAACCCAAGGATTGCAACGATGCCATGTTTTTGAGTCTACGGCTAACGGTTTACGACCTGCGGCCAAAAATGTCAAAAATTTTAGTTTTTTGCGCTGTAGCGCCCCCGTTAGGCCGATTGGGCTGAGACTTTGATAAGTTCTCCCCAAAATGAGCTCTACGATCTGTCCAAATTTCAGCTCTCTAGGCCTTATGGTTTGGGCTGCACGTTCAGTTCTAGGGCGGAAGAATAATAATAATTAAAGCTGCAAGCAGCATTTTACCGGGGTTCAAGCATTTAAGGCATCTGAGGTGGTCAGAGCCAACCTGGATGTTTGGATGACATTTAAACACATCAAAAATGGAGAACAGGCTAACAGACAGACACACACACTGAAAGTAAATAATTAGACTAATATATGTATACTCTATAAGCATATGCACACACACACACACACAAACACACACACACACTAAGACACATATAAATGCACAAAACATTTTGTTGCAGATATAGGTATTTCAAATAAGGGATAGGTGACAATACAAGTATTGCAAGTCTTCTCTTTTTAAGAGTTTAGATGTCATTTTCAGGTTAAACTGTAATCATAATGTGGCAAAATTGTAAAAACTGATATATCTGTATGAACAAAATGGAAAATATTGACTCAATGAGATTTAAAATGTTATAACAGTTAATTTTTTAATGTTTTGGCATGAATTCATGAATTCTTTCAACAGTACTGTTCACCTTAGCTGAATGAGCCCATTAGTGGTCTCCCGCTGCCATCTAGTGGTTATAAATTGCATTTACTAAAGCAACACTGTGTTGTTAAATATAACTGTTATAGTGTTGTTATTTTTTTTGACCAATCTCTCTTAAATTTTGCATGCTTGTTTAGAATGAAATTATGCATTATTTTACACAGTTTTGATAATTTGTGGGCTTTCTGTTTGTATTAATAGGCCTTTGTGTACACTATGCAAATAACATATTATAAAATTACTGGTTTATAGTTGTCCAAATGCAATTGTTCAACATGTTTTTGATAATTATTGACCTTCAGAGTCTAGAGAATTGTACTTCAGTGGTTTTATTGATTTTCATCTTAAACCCTATCACAAGTATGCCAAAGTAACTTTTTTAAATAATCTTGAATATTTAATTAACAGCTTTATTGACAACATTGGTCCCAGAGGCAAAGTTGTTCAGAATGAGGAGATCTATCATATGATATGAAGATTTAGTGTTTTTGAGTGAATATATGAACATTTTCAAACAATTTGAGGCCATTTACCATATAAATCTTATGTTTTGAGACCTGTTGTACTGTTATAGCGCCACCTATGGTCTGATCTCCATGAAACTTTGCATGCTTGTTAAAAGTCATCTGTTACATGATTTTACAAAGGTTCATAACGTTTTGAGTTTTCGTTTAGGTTTTATAGGCTTTGGGGTATGTTTGGCCACACCCCTTTTTCTAAATTATCCCTTTACAGCTAACCAAAGGACAAAATTCAACATTTTTTTAATAATTATTGATCTAGAGAGTCCACAGAATATTACTGAAGTGGTTTGGTTCCGATCGGGCAAAAAACCTAGGACTAGTTCGCAAAAGTAGGTTTTTAACATATTTGTGAATAACAATTGAACAATTTGATTGACAGCAATGGTTCTTGAGGCAAAGTTGTGCATTATGAGGAGATCAATCAAATGATATGCATATTGTGTTGATATGTGAAACACCACGTGATAACAGAGCCATAAAACTCGTTAGCGCCAACTAGTGGCCGATTTCTTTCAAAATTCTTACAGACCTTAAGGTTCATGAGTCGAACGTACCCAGCGAGTTTCGTTCCGATCAACATCCGTTAACCCTTTCAAATAGGTGCTTAAAGTTGTTTGGCCAATGGCGGCCATGTTTTTTTGAGATATGCAAATGTCCTCATAGGTACTTGTGCCCCTTCAGACCAAGACTTTGCATACCAATTTTCAAGTCGATCGAGCCAACGGTTGCCTAGTTATAGCCATTTATGTGTTTTTTCTATCTTATAGCGCCCCCAAGTGGCAGAGATGCGCAATTTTTTTTATTTGACCAAAGATTGAGCTCATACATATGTGTACCGAGTTTGGTGAAGATATCTCATTCCGTTCAAGAGTTATAGTTAAAATAGCATTTGGCTAACGTTAGCATAGACGCTTTTTGGTGTACCTTTTCGCGTATGAATTGAAATTTCAACTTTTTTTTGATAATTATTGATATTGAGTGTCCAGGGAATATTTCTGAAGTGGTTTGGTTCTGATTGGTTGAAAATCCTAGGACTAGTTCGCAAAAGTAGGTTTCGGATATAGCTTGATTTTGCGAGAAAACGGTGCGTCGTAGACCCCAAAAAGGCGCCGTGCACTTTTGTTCGGGCTAACCCAAGGATTGCAACAATGCCATGTTTTTGAGTCTACGGCTAACGGTATACGATTTACGGCCAAAAATGTCCAAAATTTTTGTTTTTTGCGCTGTAGCGCCCCCGTTAGGCCGATTGGGCTGAGACTTTGATAAGTTCTCCCCAAATTGAGCTCTACGATCTGTCCAAATTTCAGCTCTCTAGGCCTTACGGTTTGGGCTGCACGTTCAGTTCTAGGGCAGAAGAATAATAATAATAATAATAATAATAAAAATCCTAACAATTACAATAGGGTTTCAGCACTGCGTGCTTGAACCCCTAATAATAAAAATCCTAACAATTACAAGAGGGTTTCAGCACTGCGTGCTTGAACCCCTAAAAATCCTAACAATTACAATAGGGTTTCAGCACTGCGTGCTTGAACCCCTAATTAAAGCTGCAAGCAGCATTTTACCGGGGTTCAAGCACATTAAGGCCTCTGAGGTGGTCAGAGCCAACCTGGATGTTTGGATGACATTTAAACACATCCAAAATGGAGAACAGGCTAACAGACAGACACACACACTGACAGCAAATGATTAGACTAATATATGTATACTCTATAAGCATATGCACACACAAACACACACACAAAGACACACATATACATGGACACACATTTTGTTGCAGATATAGGTATTTGACATAAGTGATAGGTGACAATAAACTTATTGCAAGTCTTCTCTTTTTTAGAGTTTAGATGTCATTTTCAGGTTAAACTGTAATCATAATGTGGCAAAATTGTAAAAACTGATACATCTGTATGAACAAAATGGAAAACATTGACTCAATGAGATTTAAAATGTTATAAAAGTTCATTTTTTAATGTGTTGGCATGAATTCATGAATCCTTTCAACAGTACTGTTCAACTTTACTGAATGAGCCCATTAGTGTTCTTCCGCTGCCATCTAGTGGTTATAAATTGTATTTACTCAAACAACACTGTGTTTTAAACATAAATGTTATAGTGTTGTTATTTTTTTTTTTTGCCCAATCTCTCTTAAATTTTGCATGCTTGTTTAGAATGAAATCATGCGTTATTTTACACAGTTTTGATAATTTGTGGGCTTTCTGTTTGTATTAATAGGCCTTTGTGTACACTATGCAAATAACATATTATAAAATTACTGGTTTATAGTTGTCTAAATGCAATTGTTCAACATGTTTTTGATAATTATTGACCTTCAGAGTCTAGAGAATTGTACTTCAGTGGTTTTATTGATTTTCATCTTAAACCCTTTCACTAGTATGCCAAAGTAACTTTTTAAAATAATCTTGAATATTTAATTAACAGCTTTATTGACAACATTGGTCCCAAAGGCAAAGTTGTTCAGAATGAGGAGATCTATCATATGATATGAATATCTAGTGTTTTTGAGTGAATATATGATCATTTTCAAACAATTTGAGGCCATTTACCATCTAAATATTGTGTTTTGAGACCTGTTGTACTGTTTTAGCGCCACCTATGCTTCGATCTCCATGAAACTTTGCAAGCTTGTTAAGAGTCACCTGTTACATGTTCTCACCGAGTTTCATAAAGTTTTGAGTTTTCGTTTAGGTTTTATAGACTTTGGAGTATGTTTGGCCACACCCCTTTTTCTAAATTATCCCTTAACAGCTAACCAAAGGACAAAATTCAACATTTTTTTAATAATTATTGATCTAGAGAGTCCACAGAATATTACTGCAGTGGTTTGGTTCTGATCGGACAAAAAACCTAGGACTAGTTCGCAAAAGTAGGTTTTTAACAAATTTGTTAATAACAATTGAACGATTTGATTGACAGCAATGGTTCTTGAGGCAAAGTTGTGCATTATGAGGAGATCTATCAAATGATATGCATATTGTGTTGATAGGTAAAACACCACGTGATTACAGAGCCATAAAACTCGTTAGCGCCAACTAGTGGCCGATTTCTTTCAAAATTCTTACAGACCTTAAGGTTCATGAGTCGAACGTACCCAGCGAGTTTCGTTCCGATCAACATCCGTTAACCCTTTCAAATAGGTGCTTAAATTTGTTTGGCCAATGGCGGCCATGTTTTTTTTAGATATGCAAATGTCCTCATAGGTACTTGTGCCCCATCAGACCAAGACACTGCATACCAATTTTCAAGTCGATCGAGCCAACGGTTGCCTAGTTATAGCCATTTATGTGTTTTTTCTATCTTATTGCGCCCCCAAGTGGCAGAGATGCGCAATTTTTTTTATTTGACCCAAAATTGAGCTCATACATATGTGTACCAAGTTTGGTGAAGTTATCTCATTCTGTTCAAGAGTTATAGTTAAAATAGCATTTGGCCAACGTTAGCATAGACACTTTTTGGCGTACTGTTTCGCGTAAGAATTGAAATTTCAACTTTTTTTTGATAATTATTGATATTGAGTGTCCAGGGAATATTTCTGAAGTGGTTTGGTTCTGATTGGTTGAAAATCCTAGGACTAGTTCGCAAAAGTAGGTTTCGGATATAGCTCGATTTTGCGAGAAAACGGTGCGTCGCAGACCCCAAAAAGGCGCCGTGCACTTTTGTTCGGGCTAACCCAAGGATTGCTACGATGCCATGTTTTTGAGTTTATGGCTAACGGTTTACGATTCACGGCCAAAAATGTCCAAAATTTTTGTTTTTTGCGCTGTAGCGCCCCCGTTTGGCCGATTGGGCTGAGACTTTGATAAGTTCTCCCCAAATTGAGCTCTACGATCTGTCCAAATTTCAGCTCTCTAGGCCTTACGGTTTGGGCTGCACGTTCAGTTCTAGGGCGGAAGAATAATAATAATAATTAAAGCTGCAAGCAGCATTTACGGGGTTCAAGCACTTAAGGGATCTTAGGTGGTCAGAGCCAACCTGGACATATATGGATGGCCGTTAAACACATCCAAAATGGAGAATAGGCTAACAGACAGACACACACACTGAAATTAAATGATTAAACTCGTTTTTAAGATTTTAGATGTCATTTTCAGGTTTCACTGTAATCATAATGTGGTAAAATTTTAAAAACTGATATGTCTGAATGAACAAAATGGAAAACTTTAACTCAATGAGATTTGAAATGTTGTAAGAGTGTTTTTTGTATTGTTTAGGCATTACATCCTTTCAACTGTACAGTTTAAGTTAGCTGATTGAGCCCATTAGTGGTTTTCCGCTGCCATCTAGTGGTTATAAATGGCAATTTCTCATACATCAATGTGTTAATCCTTTTAACTCTTAGTGTTTTTTGCCCAATATCTCTTAAATATGGCATGCTCGTTTAGAATGAAATTATGCATTATTTTACACAGTTTTGATAATTTGTGGGCTTTCTGTTTGTATTAATAGGCCTTTGTGTACACTATGCAAATAACATATTATAAAATTACTGGTTTATAGTTGTCCAAATGCAATTGTTCAACATGTTTTTGATAATTATTGACCTTCTGAGTCTAGAGAATTGTACTTCAGTGGTTTTATTGATTTTCAGCTTAAAGCCTTGGAATACTTTGCCAAAGTAACTTTTTCAAATAATCTTGAATATTTAATTAACAGATTTATTGACAAAATTGGTCCCAGAGGCAACGTTTTTCAGAATGAGGAGATCTATCATATGATATGAAGATTTTGTGTTTTTGAGTGAATATATGTGCATTTTCAAACAGTTTGAGGCCATTTACCATCTAAATCTTGTGTTATGAGACCTTTTCTACTGTTATAGCGCCACCTATGGATCAATCTCCATGAAACTTTGCAGCCTTGTTGAGAGTCACCTGTTACATGATTTCACCTAGTTTCATAAAGTTTTGAGTTTTCGTTTAGGTTTTATAGGCTTTGGGGTATGTTTGGCCACACCCCTTTTTCTAAATTACCCCTTTACAGCTAACCAAAGGACAAAATTCAACATTTTTTTGATAATTATTGATCTAGAGAGTCCACAGAATATTACTGCAGTGGTTTGGTTCTGATCGGGCAAAAAATCTAGGACTAGTTCGCAAAAGTAAGTTTTTAACATATTTGTGAATAACAATTGAACGATTTGATTGACAGCAATGGTTCTTGAGGCAAAGTTGTGCATTATGAGGAGATCTATCAAATGATATGCATATTGTGTTGATATGTGAAACACCACGTGATTACAGAGCCATACAACTCGTTAGCGCCAACTAGTGGCCGATTTCTTTCAAAATTCTTACAGACCTTAAGGTTCATGAGTCGAACGTACCCAGCGAGTTTCGTTCCGATCAACATCCGTTAACCCTTTCAAATAGGTGCTTAAAATTGTTTGGCCAATGGCGGCTATGTTTTTTGAGATATGCAAATGTCCTCATAGGTACTTGTGCCCCTTCAGACCAAGACACTGCATACCAATTTTCAAGTCGATCGAGCCAACGGTTGCCTAGTTATAGCCATTTATGTGTTTTTTCTATCTTATTGCGCCCCCAAGTGGCAGAGATGCGCAATTTTTTTTATTTTACCCAAAATTGAGCTCGTACATATGTGTACCAAGTTTGGTGAAGTTATCTCATTCCGTTCAAGAGTTATAGTTAAAATAGCATTTGGCCAACGTTACTATAGACGCTTTTTGGCATACTGTTTCGCGTAAAAATTGAAATTTCAACTTTTTTTTGATAATTATTGATATTGAGTGTCCAGGGAATATTTCTGAAGTGGTTTGGTTCTGATTGGTTGAAAATCCTAGGACTAGTTCGCAAAAGTAGGTTTCGGATATAGCTCGATTTTGCGAGAAAACGGTGTGTCGTAGACCCCAAAAAGGCGCCGTGCACTTTTGTTCGGGCTAACCCAAGGATTGGAACGATGCCTTGTTTTTGAGTCTACGGCTAACGGTTTACGATCTGCGGCCAAAAATGTCCAAAATTTTTGTTTTTTGCGCTGTAGCGCCCCCGTTAGGCCGATTGGGCTGAGACTTTGATAAGTTCTCCCCAAAATGAGCTCTACGATCTGTCCAAATTTCAGCTCTCTAGGCCTTACGGTTTGGGCTGCACGTTCAGTTCTAGGGCAGAAGAATAATAATAATAATTAAAGCTGCAAGCAGCATTTTACGGGGTTCAAGCATTTAAGGCCTCTGAGGTGGTCTTGGCTAACCTGGATGCATGGATGACAGTTAAAGACATCCAAAATGAAGAATAGGCTGGCAGACAGACACAAACACTGAAATTAAATGATTAAACTAGTTTTTAACAGTTTAGATGTCATTTTCAGGTTAAACTGTAATCACAATGTGGCAAAATTGTAAAAACTGATATATCTGTATGAACAAAATGGAAAACATTGACTCAATGAGATTTAAAATGTTATAACAGTTAATTTTTTTTATGTTTTGGCATGAATTAATGAATCCTTTCAACAGTACTGTTCAACTTTGCTGAATGAGCCCATTAGTGGTCTCCCGCTGCCATCTAGTGGTTCTAAATTGCATTTACTCAAGCAACACTGTGTTTTTAAATATAACTGTTATAGTGTTGTTATTTTTTTTGACCAATCTCTCTTAAATTTTGCATGCTTGTTTAGAATGAAATTATGCATTATTTTACACAGTTTTGATAATTTGTGGGCTTTCTGTTTGTATTAACAGGCCTTAGTGTACACTATGCAAATAACATATTATAAAATTACTGGTTTATAGTTGTCCAAATGCAACTGTTCAACATGTTTTTGATAATTATTGACCTTCAGAGTCTAGAGAATTGTACTTCAGTGGTTTTATTGATTTTCAGCTTATACCCTATCACTAGTTTGCCAAAGTAACTTTTTGAAATAATCTTGAATATTTAATTAACAGCTTTATTGACAACATTGGTCCCAGAGGCAAAGTTGTTCAGAATGAGGAGATCTATCATATGATATGAAGATCTAGTGTTTTTGAGTGAATATATGAGCATTTTCAAACAATTTGAGGCCATTTACCATATAAATCTTGTGTTTTGAGACCTTTTCTACTGTTATAGCGCCACCTATGGTGCGATCTCCATGAAACTTTGCATGCTTGTTAAGAGTTACCTGTTACATGTTCTCACCACGTTTCATAAAGTTTTGAGTTTTCGTTTAGGTTTTATAGGCTTTGGGGTATGTTTGGCCACACCCCTTTTCTTAATTACCCATTTAACGCTAACCAAAGTACAAAATTGAACATTTTTTTGATAATTATTGATCTAGACAGTCCACAGAATATTACTGCAGTGGTTTGGTTCCGATCGGACAAAAAACCTAGGACTAGTTCGCAAAAGTAGTTTTTTAACATATTTGTGAATAACAATTGAACGATTTGATTGACAGCAATGGTTCTTGAGGCAAAGTTGTGCATTATGAGGAGATCTATCAAATGATATGCATATTGTGTTGATATGTGAAACACCACGTGATTACAGAGCCATAAAACTCGTTAGCGCCAACTAGTGGCCGATTTCTTTCAAAATTCTTACAGACCTTAAGGTTCATGAGTCGAACGTACCCAGGGAGTTTCGTTCCGAACAACATCCGTTAACCCTTTCAAATAGGTGCTTAAAATTGTTTGGCCAATGGCAGCCATGTTTTTTGAGATATGCAAATGTCCTCATAGGTACTTGTGCCCCTTCAGACCAAGACACTGCATACCAATTTTCAAGTCGATCGAGCCAACGGTTGCCTAGTTATAGCCATTTATGTGTTTTTTAAATCTTATTGCGCCCCCAAGTGGCAGAGATGCGCAATTTTTTTTTATTTGACCAAAGATTGAGCTCATACATATGTGTACCAAGTTTGGTCAAGATATCTCATTCCGTTCAAGAGTTATAGTCAAAATAACATTTGGCTAACGTTAGCATAGACGCTTTTTGGCGTACTGTTTCGCGTAAGAATCGAAATTTCAACTTTTTTTTGATAATTATTTATATTGAGTGTCCAGGGAATATTTCTGCAGTGGTTTCGTTCCGATTGGTTGAAAATCCTAGGACTAGTTCGCAAAAGTAGGTTTCGGATATAGCTCGATTTTGCGAGAAAACGGTGCGTCGTAGAGCAAAAAATGCAGTTGTGCACTTTTGTTCGGGCTAACCCAAGGATTGCAACGATGCCTTGTTTTTGAGTCTACGGCTAACGGTTTACGACCTGCGGCCAAAAATGTCAAAAATTTTAGTTTTTTGCGCTGTAGCGCCCCCGTTAGGCCGATTGGGCCGGTTCTTTGTATCTGAGTAGCGAGCAAGACTACTACCATCTGACCAAGTTTCAGCTCTCTAGGCCTTACGGTTTGGGCTGCACGTTCAGTTTTAAGGCGGAAAAATAATAATAATAATAAAAATCTTAACAATTACAATAGGGTTTCAGCACTGCGTGCTTGAACCCCTAATAAAAATCCTAACAATTACAATAGGGTTTCAGCACTGCGTGCTTGAACCCCTAATAAAAATCCTAACAATTACAATAGGGTTTCAGCACTGCGTGCTTGAACCCCTAATAATAATATTAAATCTGCAAGCAGCATTTTACCGGGGTTCAAGCATTTAAGGCATCTGAGGTGGTCAGAGCCAACCTGGACGTATGGATGACCGCTAAACACATCCAAAATGGAGAATAGGCTAACAAACAGACACACACACTGAAAGTAAATTATTAGACTAATATATTCATACTCTATAAGCATATGCACACACACACACACACACACAAAGACACACATATACATGCACAAACATTTTGTTGCAGATATAGGTATTTGAAATAAGTGATAGGTGATAATAAACTTATTGCAAGTCTTCTCTTTTTAAGAGTTTAGATGTCATTTTGAGGTTAAACTGTAATCATAATGTGGCAAAATTTAAAAAACTGATATATCTGCATGAACAAAATGGAAAACATTGACTCAATGAGATTTAAAATGTTATAACAGTTCATTTTTTAATGTTTTGGCATGAATTCATAAATCCTTTCAACAGTACTGTTCAACTTTACTGAATGAGCCCATTAGTGGTCTTCCGCTGCCATCTAGTGGTTATAAATTGCATTTACTCCAAGAACACTGTGTTTTTAAACATAACTGTTATAGTGTTATTTTTTTTTTTTTGCCCAATCTCTCTTAAATTTTGCATGCTTGTTTAGAATGAAATTATGCATTATTTTACACAGTTTTAATTATTTGTGGGCTTTCTGATTGTATTAATAGGCCTTTGTGTGCACTATGAAAAGAACATATTATGAAATGACTGGTTTATAGTTGCCCAAATGCAATTGTTCAACATGTTTTTGATAATTATTGACCTTCAGAGTCTAGAGAATTGTACTTCAGTGGTTTTATTGATTTTCATCTTAAACCGTATCACAAGTATGCCAAAGTAACTTTTTTAAATAATCTTGAATATTTAATTAACAGCTTTATTGACAACATTGGTCCCAGAGGCAAAGCTGTTCAGAATGAGGAGATTTATCATATGATATGAAGATTTAGTGTTTTTGAGTGAATATATGAGCATTTTCAAACAATTTGGGGCCATTTACCATATAAATCTTGTGTTTTGAGACCTTTTCTACTGTTATAGCGCCACCTATGGTCTGATCTCCATGAAACTTTGCATGCTTGTTAAGAGTCACCTGATACATGATTTCACTGAGTTTCATACAGTTTTGAGTTTTCCTTTAGGTTTTATAGGCTTTGGGGTATGTTTGGCCACACCCCTTTTTCTAAATTACCCGGTTACAGCTAACCAAAGGACAAAATTCAACATTTTTTTAATAATTATTGATCTAGAGAGTCCACAGAATATTACTGCAGTGGTTTGGTTCCGATCGGGCAAAAAACCTAGGACTAGTTCGCAAAAGTAGGTTTTTAACATATTTGTGAATAACAATTGAACGATTTGATTGACAGCAATGGTTCTTGAGGCAAAGTTGTGCATTACGAGGAGATCTATCAAATGATATGCATATTGTGTTGATATGTGAAACACCACGTGATTACAGAGCCATAAAACTCGTTAGCGCCAACTAGTGGCCGATTTCTTTCAAAATTCTTACAGACCTTAAGGTTCATGAGTCGAACGTACCCAGCGAGTTTCGTTCCGATCAACATCCGTTAACCCTTTCAAATAGGTGCTTAAATTTGTTTGGCCAATGACGGCCATGTTTTTTGAGATATGCAAATGTCCTCATAAGTACTTGTGCCCCTTCAGACCAAGACACTGCATACCGATTTTCAAGTTGATCGAGCCAACGGTTGCCTAGTTATAGCAATTTATGTGTTTTTTCTATCTTATAGCGCCCCCAAGTGGCAGAGATGCGCAATTTTTTTTATTTTACCAAAGATTGAGCTCATACATATGTGTACCGAGTTTGGTGAAGATATCTCATTCCGTTCAAGAGTTATAGTCAAAATAGTATTTGGCTAACGTTAGCATAGACGCTTTTTGGCGTACTGTTTCGCGTAAGAATTGAAATTTCAACTTTTTTTTGATAATTATTGATATTGAGTGTCCAGGGAATATTTATGAATTGGTTTGGTTCTGATTGGTTGAAAATCCTAGGACTAGTTCGCAAAAGTAGGTTTCGCATATAGCTCGATTTTGCAAGAAAACGGTGCGTCGTAGAGCAAAAAATGCAGCTGTGCACTTTTGTTCGGGCTAACCCAAGGATTGTAACAATGCCATGTTTTTGAGTCTACGGCTAACGGTTTACGATTTACGGCCAAAAATGTCAAAAATTTTAGTTTTTTGCGCTGTAGCGCCCCCGTTAGGCCGATTGGGTCGAGACTCGGTATCTGACAAGAAGGCCGGACTACTACATTCTGACCAAATTTCAGCTTTCTAGGCCTTACGGTTTGGGCTGCACGAACAGTTTGAGTGGAGAATAATAATAATAATAATAATAATAATAATAATAAAAATCCTAACAAATACAATAGGGTTTCAGCACTGCGTGCTTGAACCCCTAAAAAATCCTAACAATTACAATAGGGTTTCAGCACTGCGTGCTTGAACCCCTAAAAATCCTAACAATTACAATAGGGTTTCAGCACTGCGTGCTTGAACCCCTAATAATAATAATTAAAGCTGCAAGCAGCATTTACGGGGTTCAAGCATTTAAGGCATCTGAGGTGGTCTGAGCCAAGCTGGATGCATGGATGACAGTTAAACACATCCAAAATGGAGAACAGGCTAACAGACAGACACACACACTGAAATTCACTGATTAAACTAATATATTAATACTCTATAAGCATATGCACACACACACACACACACACACACACACACATATACATGCACAAACATGTTGTTGCAGATATAGGTATCTGAAATAAGTGATAGGTGACAATAAACTTATTGCAAGTCTTCTCTTTTTAAGAGTTTAGATGTCATTTTCAGGTTAAACTGTAATCATAATGTGGAAAAATTGTAAAAACTGATACATCTGTATGAACCAAATGGAAAACATCAATTCAATGAGATTTAAAATGTTATAACAGTTAATTTATTAATGTTTTGCTTGAATTTATGAAAACAGTACTGTTTAACTTAACTGAATGAGCCCATTAGTGGTCTTCCGCTGCCATCTAGAGGTTATAAATTGCATTTACTCAAACAACAGTGTTTTTAAACATAACTGTTATAGTGTTATTTTTTTTGCCCAATCTCTCTTAAATTTTGCATGCTTGTTAAGAATGAAATTATGCATTATTTTACACAGTTTTGATAATTTGTGGGCTTTCTGTTTGTATTAATAGGCCTTTGTGTACACTATGCAAATAACATATTATAAAATCAGTGGTTTATAGTTGTCCAAATGCAATTGTTCAACGTTTTTGATAATTATTGACCTTCAGAGTCTACAGAATTGTACTTCAGTGGTTTTATTGATTTTCAGCTTAAAGCCTTGGAATACTTTGCCAAAGTAACTTTTTAAAATAATCTTGAATATTTAATTAACAGATTTATTGACAAAATTGGTCCCAGAGGCAAAGTTTTTCAGAATGAGGAGATCTATCATATGATATGAAGATTTAGTGTTTTTGAGTGAATATATGAGCATTTTCAAACAATTTGAGGCCATTTACCATATAAATCTTGTCTTTTGAGACCTTTTCTACTGTTATAGCGCCACCTATAGTCCGATCTCCATGAAACTTTGCATGCTTGTTAAGAGTCACCTTTTACATGATTTCACCAATTTTCATAAAGTTTAGAGTTTTCGTTTACGTTTTATAGGCTTTGGGGTATGTTTGGCCACACCCCTTTTCTTAATTACCCCTTTACAGCTAACCAAAGTACAAAATTCAACATTTTTTTGATAATTATTGATCTAGAGAGTCCACAGAATATTACTGCAGTAGTTTGGTTCCGATCAGACAAAAAACCTAGGACTAGTTCGCAAAAGTAGCTTTTTAACATATTTGTGAATAACAATTGAACGATTTGATTGACAGCAATGGTTCTTGAGGCGAAGTTGTGCATTATGAGGAGATCTATCATATGATATTAAGATCTAGTGTTTGTTTGAATGTATGAACATGTCCTACAAATTGTGATCATTTTCTATTGAAAATGTGTGTTTTTGAGGCTTTTTCAACTGTTATAGCGCCATCTATGGTCCGATCTCCATGAAACATTGCATGCTTGTTAAGAGTCACCTGTTACATGTTTTCACCAAGTTTCATAAAGTTTTGAGTTTTCCTTTAGGTTTTATAGGCTTTGGGGTATGTTTGGCCACACCCCTTTTCTTAATTACCCCTTTAACGCTAACCAAAGTACAAAATTCAAAATTTTTTTGATAATTATTGATCTAGAGAGTCCACAGATTATTACTGCAGTGGTTTGGTTCCGATCGGACAAAAATCCTATGACTAGTTCGCAAAAGTAGGTTTTTAACATATTTGTGAATAATTAATGAACGATTTGATTGACAGCAATGGTTCTTGAGGCAAAGTTGTGCATTATGAGGAGATCTATCAAATGATATGGATATTGTGTTGATATGTGAAACACCACGTGATTACAAAGCCATAAAACTCGTTAGCGCCAACTAGTGTCCGATTTCTTTCAAAATTCTTACAGACCTTAAGGTTCATGAGTCGAACGTACCCAGTGAGTTTCGTTCCGATCAACATCCGTTAACCCTTTCAAATAGGTGCTTAAAATTGTTTGGCCAATGGCGGCCATGTTTTTTGAGATATGCAAATGTCCTCATAGGTACTTGTGCCCCTTCAGACCAAGACACTGCATACCAATTTTCAAGTCGATCGAGCCAACGGTTGCCTAGTTATAGACATCTATGTGTTTTTTCTATCTTATTGAGCCCCCAAGTGGCAGAGATGCGCAATTTTTTTTATTTGACCAAAGATTGAGCTCATACATATGTGTACCATGTTTGGTGAAGATATCTCATTTCATTAATGAGTTATAGCCTGTTGCGTAAAATTGGTCCTCGACTTTCGAATGTTTTGGCATCCCATTACGACAGTGAGTCGAAATTTCTACTTTTTTTTGATAATTATTGATATTCACTGGACAGAGAACATTTCTGCAGTGGTTTGGTTCAGATTGGGTGAAAAACCTAGGACTAGTTCGCAAAAGTAGGTTTTGGACATACGTCAGATTTGCGAAAAAATGAGGCCTCCTAGACCCAAAATCAGAGTGACCGTTTATAATTTCGCATGACCCACGGATTCCAGAAATGTTAAATTTTTGGCTCTATCACAAGCGGTTTAGGAGCTATTAGCAAAAACGCATTTTTGATCACTGTAGCGCCCCCCACTGGCCGATTGGGCCGGATCTTTGCGCCTGAGTAGCGAGCAAGACTACTACCTTTTGACCAAGTTTCAGCTCTCTAGGCCTTACGGTTTGGGCTGCCCGTTCAGTTTTAAGGCGGAAAAATAATAATAATAATAATTAAAGCTGCAAGCAGCATTTTACCGGGGTTCAAGCACATTAAGGCCTCTGAGGTGGTCAGAGCCAACCTGGATGTATGGATGACAGTTAAACACATCCAAAATGGAGAACAGGCTAACAGACAGACACGCACACTGAAAGTAAATGATTAGACTAATATATGTATACTCTATAAGCATATGCACAAACACACACACACACACACACACACACACAAAGACACACAAAGATACACATATACATGCACAAACATTTTGTGGCAGATATAGGTGTTTGATAAAAAGTGATAGGTGACAATAAGCTTATTGCAAGTCTTCTCTTTTTTTAGAGTTTAGATGTCATTTTCAGATTAAACTGTAATCATAATGTGGCAAAATTGTTAAAACTGATACATCTGTATGAACAAAATGGAAAACATCAATTCAATGAGATACAAAATGTTATAACAGTTAATTTATTAATGTTTTGGCATGAATTCATAAAAACAGTACTAGCTGAAAGAGCCCATTAGTGGTCTTCCGCTGCCATCTAGTGGTTATAAATTGCATTTACTCAAACAACACTGTGTTTTTAAACATAACTGTTAAAGTGTTGTTGTTGGGTTTTTTTGCCCTATCTCTCTTAAATGTTGCATGCTTGTTTAGAATGAAATTATGCATTACTTTACACAGTTTTGATAATTTGTGGGATTTCTGTTTGTATTAATAGGTCTTTGTGCCTCTGGGGTGGTCTCGGCCAACCAGGATGTATGGATGACATTTAAATACATCCAAAAGACAGACACACACACACTGAAATTAAATGATTAAACTAGTTTTTAAGAGTTTAGATGTCATTCAGGTTTCACTGTAATCACAATGTGGCAAAATTGTAAAAAATGATGTGTCTGTATGAACAAAATGGAAAACATTGATTCAATAAGATGTAACATGTTATAACAGTTAATTTATTAATGTTTTGGCATGAATTCATGAATCCTTTCTACAGTACTGTTCATTTTAACTGAATGAGCCCATTAGTGGTCTTCCGCTGCCATCTAGTGGTTATAAATTGCATTTACTGAAACAACACTGTGTTTCTAAACATAACTGTTATAGTGTTGTTATTTTTTTTTTTTTTTGCCCAATCTCTCTTAAATTTTGCATGCTTGTTTAGAATGAAATCATGCATTATTTTACACAGTTTTGATCATTTGTGGGATTTCTGTTTGTATTAATAGGCCTTTGTGTACACTATGCAAATAACATAATATAAAATTACTGGTTTATAGTTGTCTAAATGCAATTGTTCAACATGTTTTTGATAATTATTGACCTTCAGAGTCTAGAGAATTGTACTTCAGTGGTTTTATTGATTTTCATCTTATACCCGATCACTAGTTTGCCAAAGTACCTTTTTAAAATAATCTTGAATGTTTAATTAACAGCTTTATTGACAACGTTGGTCCCAGAGGCAAAGTTGTTCAGAATGAGGATATTTATCAAATGATATAAAGATTTAGTGTTTTTGAGTGAATATATGAGCATTTACAAACAATTTGAGGCCATTTACCATATAAATCTTGTGTTTTGAGACCTTTTCTACTGTTATAGCGCCACCTATGGTCTGATTTCCATGAAACTTTGGATGCTTGTTAAGAGTCACAAGTTAGATGATTTCACCGAGTTTCATAAAGTTTTGAGTTTTCGTTAAGGTTTTATAGGCTTTGGGGTATGTTTGGCCACACCCCTTTTTCTAAATTACCCCTTTACAGCTGACCAAAGGACAAAATTCAACATTTTTTTAATAATTATTGATCTAGAGAGTCCACAGAATATTACTGCAGTGGTTTGGTTCCGATCGGACAAAAAACCTAGGACTAGTTCGCAAAAGTAGGTTTTAAACATAGTTGTGAATAACAATTGAATGATTTGATTGACAGCAATGGTTCTTGAGGCAAAGTTGTGCATTATGAGGAGATCTATCAAATGATATGCATATTTCGTTGATATGTGAAACACCACGTGATTACAGAGCCATAAAACTCGTTAGCGCCAACTAGTGGCCGATTTCTTTCAAAATTCTTACAGACCTTAAGGTTCATGAGTTGAACGTACCCAGCGAGTTTTGTTCCGATCAACATCCGTTAACCCTTTCAAATAGGTGCTTAAAATTGTTTGGCCAATGGCGACCATGTTTTTTTGAGATATGCAAATGTCCTCATAGGTACTTGTGCCCCTTCAGACCAAGACACTGCATACCAATTTTCAAGTCGATCGAGCCAACGGTTGCCTAGTTATAGCCATTTATGTGTTTTTTCGATCTTATAGCGCCCCCAAGTGGCAGAGATGCGCATTTTTTTTTTGTTTGACCAAAGATTGAGCTCATACATATGTGTACCAAGTTTGGTGAAGATATCTCATTCCGTTCAAGAGTTATAAATAAAATAGCATTTGGCTAACGTTAGCATAGACGCTTTTTGGTGTACTGTTTCGCGTAAGAATTGAAATTTCAACTTTTTTTTGATAATTATTGATATTGAGTGTCCAGGGAATATTTCTGAAGTGGTTTGATTCCGATTGGTTAAAAATCCTAAGACTAGTTCGCAAAAGTATGTTTCGGATATAGCTCGATTTTGCGAGAAAACGGTGCGTCGTAGAGCAAAAAATGCAGCTGTGCACTTTTGTTCGGGCTAACCCAAGGATTGCAACGATGCCTTGTTTTTGAGTCTACGGCTAACGGTTTACGATCTGCGGCCAAAAATGTCCAAAATTTTAGTTTTTTGCGCTGTAGCGCCCCCGTTAGGCCGATTGGGCTAAGACTTTGATAAGTTCTCCCCAAAATGAGCTCTACGATCTGTCCAAATTTCAGCTCTCTAGGCCTTACGGTTTGGGCTGCACGTTCAGTTCTAGGGCGGAAGAATAATAATAATAATAATTAAAGCTGCAAGCAGCATTTACCGGGGTTCAAGCACATTAAGGCCTCTGAGGTGGTCTGAGCCAACCTGGATGCATGGATGACAGTTAAACACATCCAAAATGGAGAACAGGCTAACAGACAGACACACACACTGAAAGTAAATGATTAGACTAATATATGTATACTCTATAAGCATATGCTCTCTCACACACACACACACACACACACACAAACAAAGACACACATATACATGCACAAACATTTTGTTGCAGATATAGGTACTTGAAATAAGTGATAGGTGATAATAAACTTATTGCAAGTCTTTTCTTTTTAAGAGTTTAGATGTCATTTTCAGGTTAAACTGTAATCATAATGTGGCAAAATTTTAAAAACTGATATATCTGTATGATCAAAATGGAAAACATTGACTCAATGAGATTTAAAATGTTATAACAGTTCATTTTTTAATGTTTTGGCATGAATTCATGAATCCTTTCAACAGTACTGTTCAACTTTACTGAATGAGCCCATTAGTGGTCTTCCGCTGCCATCTAGTGGTTATAAATTGCATTTACTCCAACAACACTGTGTTTTTAAACATAACTGTTATAGTGTTGTTATTTTTTTTTGCCCAATCTCTCTTAAATTTTGCATGCTTGTTTAGAATGAAATTATGCATTATTTTACACAGTTTTGATAATTTGTGGGCTTCTGTTTGTATTAATAGGCCTTTGTGTGCACTATGAAAAGAACATATTATAAAATGACTGGTTTATAGTTGCCCAAATGCAATTGTTCAACATGTTTTTGATAATTATTGACCTTCAGAGTCTAGAGAATTGTACTTCAGTGGTTTTATTGATTTTCAGCTTAAACCGTATCACAAGTATGCCAAAGTAACTTTTTAAAATAATCTTGAATATTTAATTAACAGCTTTATTGACAACATTGGTCCCAGAGGCAAAGTTGTTCAGAATGAGGAGATTTATCATATGATATGAAGATTTAGTGTTTTTGAGTGAATATATGAACATTTTCAAACAATTTGAGGCCATTTACCATATAAATCTTGTGTTTTGAGACCTTTTCTACTGTTATAGCGCCACCTATGGTCTGATCTCCATGAAACTTTGCATGCTTGTTAAGAGTCACCTGTTACATGATTTCACTTAGTTTCATAAAGTTTTGAGTTTTCCTTTAGGTTTTATAGGCTTTGGGGTATGTTTGGCCACACCCCTTTTTCTAAATTACCCTGTTACAGCTAACCAAAGGACAAAATTCAACATTGTTTTAATAATTATTGATCTAGAGAGTCCACAGAATATTTCTGCAATGGTTTGGTTCCGATTGGACAAAAAACCTAGGACTAGTTCGCAAAAGTAGGTTTTTAACATATTTGTGAATAACAATTGAAGGATTTGATTGACAGCAATGGTTCTTGAGGCAAAGTTGTGCATTATGAGGAGATCTATCAAATGATATGCATATTGTGTTGATATGTGAAACACCACGTGATTACAGAGCCATAAAACTCGTTAGCGCCAACTAGTGGCCGATTTCTTTCAAAATTCTTACAGACCTTAAGGTTCATGAGTCGAACGTACCCAGCGAGTTTCGTTCCGATGAACATCCGTTAACCCTTTCAAATAGGTGCTTAAAATTGTTTGGCCAATGGCAGCCATGTTTTTTGAGATATGCAAATGTCCTCATAGGTGCTTGTGCCCCTTCAGACCAAGACACTGCATACCAATTTTCAAGTCGATCGAGTCAACGGTTGCCTAGTTATAGCCATTTATGTGTTTTTTCTTTTTATAGCGCCCCCAAGTGGCAGAGGTGTGCAATTTTTTTTATTTGACCGAAGATTGTGCTCATAGATATGTATACCGAGTTTGGTTAAGATATCTCATTTCATTCATGAGTTATAGCCTGTTGCGTAAAATTGGTCCTCGACTTTCGAACATTTTGGCATCCCATTACGACAGTGAGTCGAAATTTCTACTTTTTTTTGATAATTATTGATATTCACTGGACAGAGAACATTTCTGCAGTGGTTTGGTTCAGATTGGGTGAAAAACCTAGGACTAGTTCGCAAAAGTAGGTTTTGGACATACGTCAAGTTTGCGAAAAAACGAGGCCTCCTAGACCCAAATTCAGAGTGACCGTTTTTAATTTCGCATGAACCACGGATTCCAGAAATGTAAAATTTTTGGCTCTATCACAAGCGGTTTAGGAGCTATTAGCAAAAACGCATTTTCGATCACTGTAGCGCCCCCTATTGGCCAATTGGGCTGAGACTTTGATAGGTTCTCCCCAAATTGAGCTCTATCATCTGACCAAGTTTCAAGTCTCTAGGCCTTACGGTTTGGGCTGCACGTTCAGTTCTAGGGCAGAAGAATAATAATAATAATAATAAAAATCCTAACAATTACAATAGGGTTTCAGCACTGCGTGCTTGAACCCCTAATTAAAGCTGCAAGCAGCATTTACGGGGTTCAAGCATTTAAGGCATCTTAGGTGGTCAGAGCCAACCTGGACGTACGGATGACCGTTAAACACATCCAAAATGGAGAATAGTCTGACAGACAGACACACACACTGAAATTAAATGATTAAACTCGTTTTTAAGATTTTAGATGTCATTGTCAGGTTTCACTGTAATCATAATGTGGAAAATTTTAAAAACTGATATGTCTGTATGAACAAAATGGAAAACTTTAACTCAATGAGATTTGAAATGTTGTAACAGTGTTTTTTTATTGTTTAGGCATTAATTCATACATCCTTTCAACTGTACTGTTTAAGTTAGCTGAATGAGCCCATTAGTGGTTTCCGCTGCCATCTAGTGGTTATAAATGGCAATTTCTCATACATCAATGTGTTAATCCTTTATAACTCTTAGTGTTTTTTTGCCCAATCCCTCTTAAATTTTGCATGCTTGTTTAGAATGAATTTATGCATTATTTTACACAGTTTTGATAATTTGTGGGCTTTCTGTTTGTATAAATAGGCCTTTGTGTACACTATGCAAATAACATATTATAAAATTATTGGTTTATAGTTGCCCAAATGCAATTGTTCAACATGTTTTTGATAATTATTGACCTTCAGAGTCTAGAGAATTGTACTTCAGTGGTTTTATTGATTTTCATCTTAAACCGTATCACAAGTATGCCAAAGTAACTTTTTTAAATAATCTTGAATATTTAATTAACAGCTTTATTGACAACATTGGTCTCAGAGGCAAAGTTGTTCAGAATGAGGAGTTTTATCATATGATATGAAGATTAAGTGTTTTTGAGTGAATATATGAACATTTTCAAACAATTTGAGGCCATTTACCATCTAAATCTTGTGTTTTGAGACCTTTTCTACTGTTATAGCGCCACCTATGGTCTGATCTCCATGAAACTTTGCATGCTTGTTAAGAGTCACCTGATACATGATTTCACTGAGTTTCATAAAGTTTTGAGTTTTCCTTTAGGTTTTATAGGCTTTGGGGTATGTTTTGCCACACCCCTTTTTCTAAATTACCCCGTTATAGCTAACCAAAGGACAAAATTCAACATTTTTTTAATAATTATTGATCTAGAGAGTCCAGAGAATATTACTGCAGTGGTTTGGTTCCGATCGGGCAAAAAACCTAGGACTAGTTCGCAAAAGTAGGTTTTTAACATATTTGTGAATAACAATTGAACGATTTGATTGACAGCAATGGTTCTTGAGGCAAAGTTGTGCATTACGAGGAGATCTATCAAATGATATGGATATTGTGTTGATATGTGAAACACCACTTGATTACAGAGCCATAAAACTCGTTAGCGCCAACTAGTGGCCGATTTCTTTCAAAATTCTTACAGACCTTAAGGTTCATGAGTCGAACGTACCCAGCGAGTTTCGTTCCGATCAACATCCGTTAACCCTTTCAAATAGGTGCTTAAATTTGTTTGGCCAATGGCGGCCATGTTTTTTGAGATATGCAAATGTCCTCATAGGTACTTGTGCCCCTTCAGACCAAGACACTGCATACCGATTTTCAAGTCGATCGAGCCAACGGTTGCCTAGTTATAGCAATTTATGTGTTTTTTCTATCTTATAGCGCCCCCAAGTGGCAGAGATGCGCAATTTTTTTGATTTGACCAAAGATTGAGCTCATACATACGTATACCGAGTTTGGTGAAGATATCTCATTCCGTTCAAGAGTTATAGTCAAAATAGCATTTGGCTAACGTTAGAATAGACGCTTTTTGGCGTACTGTTTCGTGTAAGAATTGAAATTTCAACTTTTTTTTGATAATTATTGATATTGAGTGTCCAGGGAATATTTATGAAGTGGTTTGGTTCTGATTGGTTGAAAATCCTAGGACTAGTTCGCAAAAGTAGGTTTCGGATATAGCTCGATTTTGCGAGAAAACGGTGCGTCGTAGACCCCAAAAAGGCGCCGTGCACTTTTGTTCGGGCTAACCCAAGGATTGCAACAATGCCATGTTTTTGAGTCTACGGCTAACGGTATACGATTTACGGCCAAAAATGTCCAAAATTTTTGCTTTTTGCGCTGTAGCGCCCCCGTTAGGCCGATTGGGTCGAGACTCGGTATCTGACAAGAAGGCCGGACTACTACATTCTGACCAAATTTCAGCTTTCTAGGCCTTACGGTTTGGGCTGCACGAACAGTTTGAGTGGAGAATAATAATAATAATAATAATAATAATAATAATAATAATTAAAGCTGCAAGCAGCATTTACGGGGTTCAAGCATTTAAGGCATCTGAGGTGGTCTGAGCCAACCTGGATGCATGGATGACAGTTAAACACATCCAAAATGGAGAACAGGCTAACAGAAACACACACACTGAAATTCAATGATTAAACTAATATATTAATACTCTATAAGCATATGCACACACACACACACACACATATATATGCACAAACATTTTGTTGCAGATATAGGTATCTGAAATAAGTGATAGGTGACAAACTTATTGCAAGTCTTCTCTTTTTAAGAGTTTAGATGTCATTTTCAGATTAAACTGTAATCATAATGTGGCAAAATTGGAAAAACTGATACATCTGTATGAACAAAATGGAAAACATCAATTCAATGAGATTTAAAATGTTATAACAGTTAATTTATTAATGTTTAGTTTAAATTCATGAAAACAGTGCTGTTTAACTTAGCTGAATGAACACATTAGTGGTCTTCCGCTGCCATCTAGAGGTTATAAATTGTATTTACTCAAACAACAGTGTTTTTAAACATAACTGGTATAGTGTTATTTTTTTGCCCAATCTCTCTTAAATTTTGCATGCTTGCTTAGAATGAAATTATACATTATTTTACACAGTTTTGATAATTTGTGGGCTTTCTGTTTGTATTAATAGGCCTTTGTGTACACTATGTAAAATAACATATTATAAAACCACTGGTTTATAGTGGTCCAAATGCAATTGTTCAACATGTTTTTGATAATTATTGACCTTCAGAGTCTACAGAATTGTACTTCAGTGGTTTTATTGATTTTCAGCTTAAAGCCTTGGAATACTTTGCCAAAGTAACTTTTTAAAATAATCTTGAATATTTAATTAACAGCTTTATTGACAACGTTGGTCCCAGAGGCAAAGTTGTTCAGAATGAGAATATTTATCAAATTATATGAAGATCTAGTGTTTTTGAGTGAATATATGAGCATTTACAAACAATTTGAGGCCATTTACCATATAAATCTTGTGTTTTGAGACCTTTTCTACTGTTATAGCGCCACCTATGGTCCGATCTCCATGAAACTTTGCATGCTTGTTAAGAGTCACTTGTTACATGATTTCACCGAGTTTGATAAAGTTTTGAGTTTTTGCTTAGGTTTTATAGGCTTTGGGGTATGTTTGGCCACACCCCTTTTTCTAAATTACCCCTTTACAGCTAACCAAAGGACAAAATTCAACATTTTTTTGATAATTATTGATCTAGAGAGTCTACAGAATATTACTGCAGTGGTTTGGTTCCGATCGGACAAAAAACCTAGGACTAGTTCGCAAAAGTAGGTTTTTAACATATTTGTGAATAACAATTGAACGATTTGATTGACAGCAATGGTTCTAGAGGCAAAGTTGTGCATTATGAGGAGATCTATCAAATGATATGCATATTGTGTTGATATGTGAAACACCACGTGATTACAGAGCCATAAAACTCGTTAGCGCCAACTAGTGGCCGATTTCTTTCAAAATTCTTACAGACCTTAAGGTTCATGAGTCGAACGTACCCAGCGAGTTTTGTTCCGATCAACATCCGTTAACCCTTTCAAATAGGTGCTTAAATTTGTTTGGCCAATGGCGGCCATGTTTTTTTGAGATATGCTAATGTCCTCATATGTACTTGTGCCCCTTCAGACCAAGACACTGCATACCAATTTTCAAGTCGATCGAGCCAACGGTTGCCTAGTTATATTAATTTATGTGTTTTTTCTATCTTATAGCGCCCCCAAGTGGCAGAGATGCGCAATTTTTTTTATTTGACCAAAGATTGAGCTCATACATCTGTATACCGAGTTTGGTGAAGATATCTCATTCCGTTCAAGAGTTATAGTCAAAATAGCATTTGGCTAACGTTACCCTAGACGCTTTTCGGCGTACTGTTTCGCGTAAGGATCGAAATTTCAACTTTTTTTTGATAATTTTTGATATTGAGTGGACAGGGGATATTTCTGCAGTGGTTTGATTCCGATTGGTTGAAAATCCTAGGACTAGTTCGCAAAAGTAGGTTTCAGATATAGCTCGAATTTGCGAGAAAACGGTTCGTCGTAGACCCCAAAAAGGCGCCATACACTTTTGTTCGGTCTAACCCAAGGATTGCAACAATGCCATGTTTTTGAGTTTATGGGTAACGGTTTACGATTTACGGCCAAAAATGTCCAAAATTTTTGTTTTTTGCACTGTAGCGCCCCCGTTTGGCCGATTGGGGTGAGACTTTGTCAGAATGTCCCCTCGGGGAGCTCTACAATCTGGCCAAGTTTCAGCTCTCTAGGCCTTACGGTTTGGTCTGCACGATCAGTTTTAGCGGAGAAAAATAATAATAATAAAAAAAATCCTTACAATTACAATAGGGTTTCAGCACTGCGTGCTTGAACCCCTAATAATAATAATAATAATAATAATAAAAATCCTAACAAATACAATAGGGTTTCAGCACTGCGTGCTTGAACCCCTAAAAATCCTAACAATTACAAGAGGGTTTCAGCACTGCGTGCTTGAACCCCTAAATATAGCTGCAAGCAGCAATTACGGGGCCAAGCACTCCAACGGCAAATGTAGGAGATAAGCATGGCATGAAGCATCACACCAAATACATTTATAAGCAATAACAGCAATTATAGGATTATTGTAATTGAAATGGCAAAACAATCATAATACCACCTCTAGTAGCATGATTACTTGGCTTATCAAATTTGACCAATAGGTGGCACTGTTATAAAATCAATTTGGTGTACTCTGTGTGACTTTTCAATGACACACACAAAGTTTGGTGTCAATATGCGAAAGCATTCCATGGATAAAGCCTCAAGTGTCATTTTCTCATTGTGCCTCAAATTCGTCGATGTGGTATGCGAAAACGGTTTTGTCTATCGACACAAAATCCATAACTTTGAGTCAGCATAGTCAGAAGATCAAGATTGATTCGAATTTGGTGAAAATCGGACATACGGTTGATGAGGAGTTCGAAAAAGTATGTTTTCAACATAAATCAAAATGGCGGACCGGAAGTTCAGCTTACTATGGTATATTTGGTATCTATGTTATCGGCATAAGCCAGGGAATATTTCGAGCCCAGTTTCATTCAAATAGGCTAATGCAATAAAAAGTTATTAGCATTTTAAAAAGTGTAATTACTCATGGTTAATGAATGGTTTATTACTCTTGACCAATAGGTGGCGCTGTTACCAAATTTATGTGGCATGGTCAGTGTGAGGTGGCGATGACACATACAAAATTTGGTGCAAATATGTCAAAGTGTTGCAGAGATACAGCCTCAAATGCATTTTGGCACCCTTCCAGCAAATTCGTTGATGCGCTAAATGAGAACCGTTTCGTATATCAACACAAAATCCATAACTTTTTGCCAGCATGGTCTGAAGATGATTCACGTCTAATTTGGTGAAAATTGGACTAACGGTCTAGGAGGAGTTTGAAAAAGTAGGTTTTCAACATTAAGCAAAATGGCGGACAGGAAGTAAGGCCAATTTTCACATAATTCGTATCAATGCTCTCGGCATGACCCACAGAATATAGCGAGATCATTTTAATTTTAATAGTCTAATTTATTCAAAAGTTATTAGCATTTATGTGATATTTCATTATAACTATTGGCCACAAGGTGGCGCTGCCACCAAACTTTTTGAGTACCTTCAGGGCATGGAGCCGAATATTTATGTAATTATTTGCGAAACGATACGATGCTGCGTTCAAAAAATACAGCATTTTAAAACATAATTCAAAATGGCCGACGCTTAAAATGGCCGACACAGGAAAATTGGATATCATTCGACTCGCCATGACTCACTGAATCTAAAGAGACCAGTTGTGTGATTTTTTTGCCAAACCAATCAGAAGTTATAAGCCAAAATATGCATTTTTCATATCTCCTGACCACTAGGTGGCGCTGTGTTGAAACACTGCAGGTAGTCTCAGGTCATGCTTATTATAACACACACCAAGTTTGGTCTCAATATGCCAAACCGTTGCTGAGATATAGCCTCACGTGTATTTTTGCGTGCTTTTCATCATATTTTTTCACGTGTCATTCGAGAACGGTTGGAGGAATCAACTTGAATTCCATAACTTTTAGCCAACATGGTCTGTAGATGATCTGAGCCAATTTTCGTGAAAATCGGACAAACCGTCTAGGACGAGTTCGAAAAAGTATGTTTTTCTAACAATCGAAAATAGCTGAAAAACTAAACCTTGCGATTTTTGAATTTTGGGGTTCATTCGACTTGGCATGAGCCAAGGATTCAGAGGAAAAAAGAATTTCCATTTTCTGGCTTACGGTTCAAAAGTTATTAGCATACAAACATTGAAAGTTTGGACAAGTGGTGGCGCTAGAGAGTAGGAGTTAGAGACTTCAAATTAGCTATAGTTAATGTTGGGACTGTCCTCTATCAGTGTGCCAAATTATACAACTTTCCCGCAATCGGTTCTATGGGCTGCCATAGACTTGCGGCGGAAGAAGAAGAAGAAGAATAATAACGCCAACGAAAACAATAGGTGCCTACGCACCTTCGGTGCTTGGCCCCTAAATATAGCTGCAAGCAGCAATCACGGGGCCAAGCATTCCAGCGGCAACATCAGGAGCTAAGCATATGTAGCATCAGACCAAATGCAACGATGAATAATGAAATTAATAATTGCATGATTGTAATTGAAATGGCTGAAAATCGTTAATAAAAGTTCCACAGCGAGGAGCTAAGCATGGCATGGAGCATCAGACCAAATGCAACGAGTAAGAAAAGCAATTATTGGAAGAGTGTAATTGAAACAGCCAGTAAAACTCCAGTAAAATGATGCATTATCATTTTTGGAAAATAGGTGGCGCTGTAATCAAATCGCTTTGTTGTGTTCTGTGGGAGGTGACAATGTTGTGGGCAATTTCTTTCAAAATACTTACAGACCTTTAGGGCAATGAGTCGAACATGCCCACCGAGTTTCGTTCCGATCGACTTCCATTAACCTTGTCAAATAGGTGCTTAAAGTTGTTTGGCCAATGGCGGCCATGTTTTTTAAGATAAGTGAAATTCCTCATAGAGCACTTGTGCCACATTGGGCCATATCAATTTTCAAGTTGATTGGATCAACGGTTGCTTAGTTATAGCCATTTGATTTTTTTTCATCCTGTAGCGCCACCAAGTGGCAGATATGGAAAAAAAATAATAATTTGACTAAAGTTTTTGTTCATGCATATGAGTCCTGAGTTTGGTGAAGATATCTCATTTTGTTCCCGAGTTATAGCCTTTTTCGTAAAATTGGTCCACGAATTTGAATGTTTTGGGTCACCTGGTTTTTTGTTCAGTCTTGATCAAACCACTGCAATAATATTCTCTGGACTCTCTAGATCAATAATTTTCAAAAATATGTTGTATTTTGTCCTTTGGTTAGATATCATTTAAACAGGCCTAAAAAACAAAAGATTTCTGTTGTGAATGGCATTAAACTGCAAAAAAAAAGGGGGTAATATAATCACACATGCATTAGATCTGTATTTTTTCTAAACAATCATGCAAAATTTAACAGAGATTAGGTAAAAAAGAACACTGTAATATTTATAAAGCTTCAAAACCCAGTGTTGAATAAAAAATTGCAATTATAACCACTAGATGTCACCGGAAGACCACTAATGAGCTCACTAAAGACTAAAACATTACAGTTTATGGGCTTGTTGAGGGATTCATCTAGAAAAAATGTATATTACTATTATTTAATATTACTGTTCAAGCATTTCAGATCACATTGAGTCAAAGTTTACCAATTTTTTCATACAGATATATCTAATGTTTATAATTATGCCAGATTATGATTGCAATGAAACCTGAAAAATAGAACATAGAAGCCCATAAAAACAGAAGACTTGCAATAGGTTTTATCACCCATCATTTATTTTAATTATCTATATATATAACAAAATGTGTGCATCTGTGTGTGGGTTTAAGCATGCTTATTGAGTATTAATATAGTAGTTTAAACATTTCATGTTTGTGTGTGTCTGTAATTCTGTTCTATTCTTTTACTGTCAGCCATATCTAGGTTATTTAAAATCAGTGCAGTACTATTATCCAGACTGTGAAATTATACATAAATTGCGTATGCTTCTTTGGAATGAAATTAAGACAACATATAACAGTTATAAAGGTTAAAGAGACAGTGTTGTATGATAAATTGCATTTACGACCACTAGATGTCACTGGAAGACCACTAATGGGCTCACTAAAGACTAAAACATTACAGTTCATTGTCTCGATGATTGATTCATCTAGAAAAATATATATTACTATTATTTAATATTACTGTTCAAGCATTTAAGATCACATTGAGTGAAAGTTCAACAATTTATTCATACATGTATATCAAATGTTTACTATTATGTCAGAATATGAATGCAATGAAACCTGACATAGAAATGTAAGAAAAGAAGTCTTTCTGTGAGTTGTGTGTCACCTATAATTTATTTCAAATATCTACATACAACAAAATGTGTGGGCATGTACTTCTCTCTGTGTGTGTGTGTGTGTAATCATGCTTATTGATTATTCATATAATAGTTGAACCATTTCATTTCTGTGTGTGAGTGTCTGTGAGCCTATTCTCCATGTTAGACAATGGCACACACAAGTTTGGCTTAATTACAACAAAGCTTTGCAGAGATATAGCCTCAGGCTCATTTTGTTAAGATGCCTGACATCTGAAGCAGCGCTGTACAAAAACGGTTTCGTCTATTGACACGAAATCCATAACTTTTTGTCAGCACGGTCTGAAGATGATCTGATTCAATTTTGGTGAAAATCAGACAAACGGTTGAGGATGAGTTTAAAAAAAAAGGTTTTCAACATGAATCAAAATGGCGGACAGGAAGTTTTGCTTAATATGACATAATTGGTATGTATGTTGTCGGCATGTCCCAAGGAACATTTTGAGACATGTTTCATGATAATAGGCTAATGCAATCAAAAGTTATTAGCATTATTTGAAATGTAATAATTAGCGGTTATTGATTGGTTTATTACTCTTGACCAATAGGTGGCGCTGTGACCAAAATGATGTGGCGTGGTCAATGTGATGTGACAATGTCACATATTAAGTTTTGTGTAAATATCTCCAACCTTTGCAGAGATACAGCCTCAGATGCAGTTTGGCATCTTTCCAGCAAATTCGTTGGTACGCTAATTGAAAACGGTTACGTGTATCGACACAAATTCCATAACTTTTTGCCAGCATGGTCTGAAGATGATCCAAATCAAATTTGGTGAAAATCTGAGCAACGGTCTAGGAGGAGTTCGAAAAAGTAGGTTTTCAACATGAATCAAAATGGCGGACAGGAAATTTTGCCAAAATTGACAAATGGGGTATCGGTGTTCTCGGCATGACCCAAGGAATCTATCAACATCAGTTTTGTTACAATAGGCTAATGTATGCAAAAGTTATTAGCATTTTTCGAAAAATCGTTATAACTATTGACCACAAGGTGGCGCTGCCCCCAATTTTTTTGTGTACATTCAGGGCATGGAGCCGGACATTTTTGTAATTATTTGCGAAACGATACGGAACTTCATTCTTAAGATACAGCAATTTACAACTAAATTCAAAATGGCCGACGCCCAAAATGGCCGAATTGGGAAAATTCGGTATCATTCGACTCGGAAGGATGCACTGAATCTAAAGACACCACTTTTGTGATTTTTGGCAAAACCGTTCAGAAGTTATGAGCAAAAACATGCATTTTTCATATCTCCTGACCACTAGGGGGCACAGCGCCGAAACACTGCAGGTAGTCCCAGGGAATGGTTGTTATAAGACCCACCAAGATTGGTCTCAATAGGCCAAACCGTTGCGGAGATATAGCCTCACGTTCACGTTTGCGTGCTTTTCGAAGAATTCGTTCATGAGCTATTCGGAAACAGTTTGAGAAATCAACTTGAATTCCATAACTTTTTGCCAGCATGGTCTGAAGATTATCTGATTCAATTTTCGTGACAATCGGTGCAACGGCCTAGGACGAGTTCGAAAAAGTAGGTTTTACGAACAATTGACGATAGCGAAAAAACTAAACCTTGCGATTTTTGAATTTCGGTGTCCATTCGACTCGGCATGAGCCAAGGAATCACAGGAAAAAATAATTTTCATTTTGTGGCTTACGGTTCAAGAGTTATTAGCATCAAGTTTTTGAAAGTTTAGACAATTGGTGGCGCTAGACAGTTTGAGTTAGAGACTTCAAATTTGCTACGGTTAATGTTCAGACAGTCCTCTATTAGTGTGCCAAATTATACAACTTTCCCGCAATCGGTTCTATGGGCTACCATAGACTTGGGGTGGAAGAAGAAGAGGAAGAATAATAACGCCAACAAACACAATAGGTGCCTTCGCACCTTCGGTGCTTGGCCCCTAAATATAGCTGCAAGCAGCAATTACGGGGCCAAGCACTCCAACGGCAAATGCCAAAAAATTTTGGAATTATTGTATTTGAAATGGCAAAAAAAAAAAAAAAAAACCAATACCACCTCTAGTAGCATGATTACTTGGCTTATCAAGCTTGACCAATAGGTGGCACTGTTATAAAATCAATTTGGTGTACTCTGTGTGACTTTTCAATGACACACACAAAGTTTGGTGTCAATATGCCAAAGCATTCCAGGGATACAGCCTCAAGTGTCATTTTCTCATTGTGCCTCAAATTCGTCGATGTGGTATGCGAAAACGGTTTTGTCTATCGACTCAAAATCCATAACTTTGAATCAGTATAGTCTGAAGATCATTTGATTCGAATTTGGTGAAAATCGGACATACGGTTGATGAGGAGTTCGAAAAAGTATGTTTTCAACATAAATCAAAATGGCGGACCGGAAGTTCAGCTTACTGTGGTATATTTGGTATCTATGTTATCGGCATAAGCCAGGGAATATTTTGAGCCCAGTTTCCTTCAAATAGGCTAATGCAATAAAAAGTTATTAGCATTTTAAAAAGTGTAATTACTCATGGTTTATGAATGGTTTATTACTCTTGACCAATAGGTGGCGCTGTTACCAAATTTATGTGGCATGGTCAGTGTGAGGTGGCGATGACACATACAAAGTTTGGTGCAAATATGTCAAAGTGTTGCAGAGATACAGCCTCAAATGCATTTTGGCACCCTTCCAGCAAATTCGTTGATGCGCTAAATGAGAACCGTTACGTATATCGACACGAAATCCATAACTTTTTGCCAGCATGGTTTGAAGATGATTCACGTCAAATTTGGTGAAAATTGGGCTAACGGTCTAGGAGGAGTTCGAAAAAGTAGGTTTTCAACATTAAGCAAAATGGCGGACAGGAAGTATGGCCAATTTTCACATTATTGGTATTAATACTCTCGGCATGACCCACAGAATATAGTGAGACCATTTTAATTTTAATAGACTAATTTATTCAAAAGTTATTAGCATTTATGTGATATTTCATTATAACTATTGGCCACAAGGTGGCGCTGCCACCAAACTTTTTGAGTACCTTCAGGGCATGGAGCCGAATATTTTTGTAATTATTTGCGAAACGATACGATGCTGCGTTCAAAAAATACAGCATTTTAAAATATAATTCAAAATGGCCGACGCCTAAAATGGCCGACACAGGAAAATTGGATATCATTCGACTCGACATGACTCACTGAATCTAAAGAGACCAGTTGTGTGATTTTTGGCCAAACCATTCAGAAGTTATAAGCCAAAATATGCATTTTTCATATCTCCTGACCACTAGGTGGCGCTGTGTCGAAACACTTTCTGGCTTACGGTTCAAAAGTTATTAGCATACAAACATTGAAAGTTTGGACAAGTGGTGGCGCTAGAGAGTAGGAGATAGAGACTTCAAATTTGCTATAGTTAATGTTGGGACTGTCCTCTATCAGTGTGCCAAATTATACAACTTTCCCGCAATCGGTTCTATGGGCTGCCATAGACTTGCGGCGGAAGAAGAAGAAGAAGCAGAATAATAATAACGCCAACGGAAACAATAGGTGCCTCGCACCTTCGGTGCTTGGCCCCTAATAACGCCAACGATTACAATAGGTGCCTACGCACCTTCGGTGCTTGGCCCCTAATTAAAGCTGCAAGCAGCATTTACGGGGTTCAAGCATTTAAGGCATCTTAGGTGGTCAGAGCCAACCTGGACGTATGGATGACCGTTAAAGACATCCAAAATGGAGAATAGGCTAACAGACAGACACACACACTGAAATTAAATGATTAAACTCGTTTTTAAGATTTTAGATGTCATTTTCAGGTTTCACTGTAATCATAATGTGGTAAAATTTTAAAAACTGATATGTCTGTATGAACAAAATGGAAAACTTTAACTCGGTGAGATTTGAAATGTTGTAACAGTGTTTTTTTATTGTTTAGGCATTAATTCATACATCCTTTCAACTGTACTGTTTAAGTTAGCTGAATGAGCCCATTAGTGGTTTCCGCTGCCATCAAGTGGTTATAAATGGCAATATCTCATACATCAATGTGTTAATCCTTTATAACTCTTAGTGTTTTTTTGCCTAATCCCTCTTAAATGTTGCATGCTTGTTTAGAATGAAATTAGGCATTATTTTACACAGTTTTGATCATTTGTGGGCTTTCTGTTTGTATTGATAGGCCTTTGTGTACACTGTGACAAGAACATACTATACATCACTGGTTTATAGTTGTCCAAATGCAATTGTTCAACATGTTTTTGATAATTATTGACCTTCAGAGTCTAGAGAATTGTACTTCAGTGGTTTTATTGATTTTCAGCTTAAAGCCTTGGACTACTTTGCCAAAGTAACTTTTTTAAATAACCTTGAATATTTCATTAACAGCTTTATTGACAACATTGGTCCCAGAAGTTGTTCAGAATGAGGAGATCTATCATATGATATGAAGATCTAGTGTTTATGTGAATAAATGAGCATTTTCAGACAATTTGAAGCCATTTACCATATAAATCTTATGTTTTGAGACCTTTTTTACTGTTATAGCGCCACCTATGGTCCGATCTCCATGAAACTTTGCATGCTTGTTAAGAGTCACCTGTTACATGTTTTCAACAAGTTTCATAAAGTTTTGAGTTTTCGTTAAGGTTTTATATGCTCTTGGGTATTTTGGTCACGCCCCTTTTCTAATTTAGCCAGTTATAGCTAACCAAAAGACAAAATTCAATATTTTTTTGATAATTATTGATCTAGAGTGTCCAGAGAAAATTACTGCAGTGGTTTGGTTTCGATCAGGTAAAAAACCTAGGACTAGTTCGCAAAAGTAAGTTTTTAATATATTTGTGAATAACAATTGAACGATTTGATTGACATCTTCGCTCCTTGAGGCAAAGTTGTTCACAAAGAGGAGATATATCATATGATATGAAGATCTAGTGTTTGTGTGAATGTATGAACATGTTCTACAAATTGTGATCATTTTCTATTGAAAATGTGTGTTATTGAGGCTTTTTCAACTGTTAAAGCGCCACCTATGATCCGATCTCCATGAAACTTTGCATGCTTGTTAAGAGTCACGTGTTACATGTTTTCACCAAGGTTCATAAAGTTTTGAGTTTTCGTTTAGGTTTTATAGGCTTTGGGGTATGTTTGGCCATCCCCCTTTTCTAAATTACCCATTTAAAGCTAACCAAAGTACAAAATTCAACATTTTTTTGATAATTATTGATCTAGAGAGTCCACAGAATATTACTGCAGTGGTTTGGTTCCGATCGGACAAAAAACCTAGGACTAGTTCGCAAAAGTAGGTTTTTAACATATTTGTGAATAACAATTGAACGATTTGATTGACAGCAATGGTTCTTGAGGCAAAGTTGTGCATTATGAGGAGATCTATCAAATGATATGCATATTGTGTTGATATGTGAAACACCACGTGGTTACAGAGCCATAAAACTCGTTAGCGCCAACTAGTGGCCGATTTCTTTCAAAATTCTTACAGCCCTTAAGGTTCATGAGTCGAACGTACCCAGTGAGTTTCGTTCCGATCAACTTCCGTTAACCCTTTCAAATAGGTGCTTAAATTTGTTTGGCCAATGGCGGCCATGTTTTTTGAGATATGCAAATGTCCTCATAGGTACTTGTGCCCCTTCAGACCAAGACATTGCATACCAATTTTCAAGTCAATCGAGCCAACGATTGCCTAGTTATAGCCATTTATGTGTTTTTTCTATCTTATAGCGCCCCCAAGTGGCAAAGATGTGCAATTTTTTTGATTTGACCAAAGATTGAGCTCATACATACGTGTACCAAGTTTGGTGAAGATATCTCATTCCGTTCAAGAGTTATAGTCAAAATAACACTTGGCTAATGTTAGCATAGACGCTTTTTGACGTACTGTTTCGCGTAAGAATCGAAATTTCAACTTTTTTTTGATAATTATTGATATTGAGTGTCCAGGGAATATTTCTGCAGTGGTTTGGTTCCGATTGGTTGAGAAATCCTAGGACTAGTTCTCAAAAGTAGGTTTCGGATATAGCTCGATTTTGCGCGAAAACGGTGCGTCGTAGAGCTAAAAAAGCAGCTGTGCACTTTTGTTCGGGCTAACCCAAGGATTGCAACGATGCCATGTTTTTGAGTCTATGGCTAACGGTTTACGACCTGCGGCCAAAAATGTCTAAAATTTTAGTTTTTTGCGCAGTAGCGCCCCCGTTAGGCCGATTGGGCCGGTTTTTTGTATCTGAGTAGCGAGCAGGACTACTACCATCTGACCAAGTTTCAGCTCTCTAGGCCTTACGGTTTGGGCTGCACGTTCAGTTTTAAGGCGGAAGAATAATAATAATAATAAAAATCTTAACAATTACAATAGGGTTTCAGCACTGCGTGCTTGAACCCCTAATAATAATAAAAATCCTAACAAAAACAATAGGGTTTCAGCACTTCGTGCTTGAACCCCTAAAAATCCTAACAATTACAATAGGGTTTCAGCACTGCGTGCTTGAACCCCTAATAAATCGTAAATAAAACTGGTGTCATTGGCCTGAATTTGGTTGAAATGATCTCAACACTCAATAATTGCAATGTGTTAATATTTTAAAAGGATTCAAAATTCACATTTCCCCAGTTAGACCTTGTATATTATAAATATTTGTGACACTTTAATAACAACATTAAAGAAAAACACAACACTTGGTCTATTTTATGATTTTGAAATAATATAGTTCTGAAGTTCATATAATTGGTGCTTTAATATGTGAGCTGCTTCAGTAATAAGGCGAATCAATAGAATCCTTCTGACTGTGGTGAGGTCTTTAGTTGCTTTTACCTAGCACAGCAATTATTACCTTGATTTTAGAGATATCTGATAACTTCTGGTGGAATTATCACATTGCATCTTGGAAAACCAATGCAGCAGTAGTGGACAAATTCTCTGATTTTGTTTTGTCATGAAAGCTGCATTATAATTATAATTGGCCTAGTTATTTTAAGCTTAATCATATGATGGCATATCACACAATATGCACAATTCCCTGGATCATCAGCTAGTATAGCGATCTTGTTAATGAAATCAGTTGTGTTTATAGATCTGGAATAATAAAAAAACCACTGTATATTATTATTCTAATAGATGTACGCTAAAAGAACAGAATATATTTAGTTCTATAAATTACAAATTATTTGTTTCTCGATTGTATATGACATTGATGTACCAGATCAATTCATAAGTCTCATATTTCCATGTCTTCATAGCATATTTCGTCAATGAATTTTGGCCGATTAAAGACCCAAGTATGAGTATTATCCAAGACAAGCTAGGCAATGAGTTTTTACGGAATGGAGGGATGGACCCCAACTTCCCCCCCAACATGATCATGTTCAGCCATTTACCGCCAGTAACCAGCTTCACGCGCCTGACTCCGCAAGCCTCCATGTCGGATCTGCCCCAAGAGATGATCCTGAAGAAGGAGCGTGACTCTCCTGACCACAGTGGTGGCTTTCTCCACAGTATGGGTATAAAACAGGAGAAGCTCAGTGAGTTGGATTACCGCCTTCCAATGTATGCAACAGGAACCAGAACAGCAGGAGGAAAAAGCACTGATATGCTGGACATGTCGCTTGGCAACCACCAGAATATGATTTTGCATGACCAAAGCCTTAGCAACGTAAGTCTAGATGATAAATGAGATGTTATTAAAACACTGTGTTCTACATGTTATACTATACTTTCTTTTGTTTTTTTATTTCATGCCATTATTCTGTCCTTCCTTAGCAGTTCTCCGGAAGACAGGGGAAAGACCCAAAAGAATCTGGGCCTAGAAGAGGGAGGAGAGCAAATGGAGAAGCACCAGATAGCAAATCCAGAAGGCAACAAGGAGATTCCACAAAGGTATGTATATATTGAATCAAATTCAAACTGATATCAAATATCATGCAATGTATTCGAATATATTCGAATATCTATGTAGAGCCCCCCTCTCCCGCGCATAAAAAAAACACAGTGGCCTAAGAGGCATATTGCGTCTAAAAACGTGTGGAAAACGCTAGGCGTACTGCTTTCTCCTTCAAAGCGCTTGGGCAGTTGAGGCGTCTGCTGTTGCTTAGCAACCATGACCTGCTCTCTCCATGAAGACGCAGAAATTTCGGAAAGGATAAATGGATTTGCAGCACTGAAAATCTCTTGCAGTTGCTCTGCTACTAAATTTATTTCAAAATGGCAATCCATATATAGCTATGATCAGCTGTTCCTTCATCTTGGCTGAGCTTTGAAACGTTGTTATGGGAAAGGATGAAACTAATTGGTTAGTTGTCACATGACCTGCGGAGCGCTTGCAGCTCTCTGAAAAGTTGAGATGTTTTTAACTTTAGCGACCACATCGCTTCCATTATGAGCGCGCATACTGCGTGCCTACATTGGAAATAACAAACATTTTTACTTAATGTTTGAAACAGCAGGCTATCAACTTAGAATATAAATTTATATGAAGTGCCACTTTGCATATACCACAACATTAGGCTAAATGAAAAAATAAAATAAAAAACGATTCAGAACAGGCACAAACAATAACGTGACAACTTAAACAGCCGCAGGAGTAAGGCATGTAGCCTAGCCTAATTCATTTCTTAATATTGTTTGCAAGAAACACCAGTCTATCAACTTGATCTGGATTAAGAGAGAGAGAGAGAGAGAGAAAACTTTATTAATCCCGAAAGGGAAACTGGTTTGCCACCAACTTAAAACATACAGCCAACAAGCACACCACATAGCTAACACACATAAATAAATAATTCAACATTTAAAACCTATGAAAAACATGATTAAGAGACCTAAGAGACATGATTATAACAAGATACAATTGCACAATTCAGGAATGCAGGGCAAAGAACAAACAGTTCAACAGTTTGACAGTCAACAGAGTTCATTAAAATATCTGACCGCTGCAGGAACAAAAGTCCTTCTCAGTCGCTCACTGGAGCACCGAGGCATAATTAAACGCTCACTGAAAGAGCTTCTGAGTCCATTAAAAACACTATATAGTGGATGGCCTTCAAAAAACATAATTTTTAATTTTGACCTCATCCTCTACTCCACAATGACCTCAAGTGAGTCTGGGATAAGACCAATAACTGAACCAGCTCTCTTGATCAGCTTATTTATCCTTTTTTTATCATCAACAGATAAGCTGCCCCCCAGCAAAGAACAGCATAAAAAAGAACACTAGCCAAGATCCCCTGATAGAAAACATCTAAAAGCTTTATACTAATGTTAAAAGATCTCAGTTTTCTCAAAAAGAAAAGTCTTGACTGAGCCTTCTTTATTAAAACATTAGTATTCTCTTTCCAATTTAATTTTTCATCCAAATGGACACCTAGAAATTTATATGACTGAACAATTTCAATCGGCTGTCCATTAATTGTGACTGGGAGGACCTTCTCCTTTTTCTTTCTAAAATCAATCACAAGTTCTTTAGTCTTCCCTATATTTAGTTTTAGAAAGTTTGACTCACACCAGCTAGAAAACGACTGAACCTCCCTTCTATAAGCAAGGTCATCCCCCTGATTGAGTAGACCTACTAAAGCAGTGTCGTCAGAGAATTTTTGTACCAGACAGGATGACTGACTATGCCTATAGTCCGCAGTGTAAAGTGTAAATAGAAAGGGAGATAGAACTGTGCCCTGAGGTGCTCCAGTATTAGTTAAAACAGTGGTTCCCAACCTTTTTCAACTCGCTGCCCACACAACCAAACACATATGTTTGCGCGGCCCACTTCAAAAAAATTTACTGACCCCGCTATTGTTGGGTTAATAACTTAATACTCAGAAGCTAGATTTTAAACTATATTTATTGAATAAACTAGGGCTGTGCGATATGGAGAAAAAAAAAAACTATCGCAATTTTTTTTTTTTTATCAATTTTGCAATTGTGACACACACAATAAATGTGTCATACAGTCATAAATGCATTCAGGATTAATTTGAAACATATTTCCAAAAAAAAACCAATCAGAGCTTTATCAAAAAGTTGTAACATCTCTAGAACAGACATAAGTCAAAATTATCACTATAGTGAAGATGTAAAAAAATTTATAGACTTGTGGCAAAAAAAAAAAAATCCTGTATACAGGGACTTTTTTTTTTTTTTTTTGCCATGCATTGTTCATTGAGCTCATTAATTGTAGCGGTGCCTCAGGTGTTTGCAGTGTGTATACAGTATGTGTATGCGGTCAGCAGTGAGAGCGCATAAATATAACGCGAAAGCACATTAAAATAATGCACAAGTGCGAATCTCTCTGTTCGCAGCAGATTTCCTTTGCTCTGTCACAAAACCAGTCGTGCTTGCTCAGGTACACGCTGCTTTGCGAGGAGAGAGTGTGCACACTTAAAACGTGTCTCCTCTCACTTAAACTGCATCCTGTTCACTAACAAATTCACTCTATGCTCATGTGTTAGACATGAATTATTTTCGCACGTTTTTATTTCTAGCCTTTTACCGCAGTGAGAACGCTCTGATCCGTCAACATTGGCTCAGAAAAAAGGCGCATCACAGACAGTGTGTGAACCAGGAGTTAGGCAAATGCCCAGTCTGATTTTAGGACGTTTTCTTTAATCGCACAGCCCTAGAATGGACTGGAAATGAACAGAAAATAATTGGCGGCCCACCTGGCCGCGGACCACAGGTTGAAAACCACTGAGTTAAAATAATGTCAGACTGTTTGTTACAAAACCTAACAAACTGTGGTCGTAATAACAGATAATCTAAAATCCAGGCAATAGCTGTATTATGCAATTTAAAATTAATTAATTTGTTAGCTAAAATATGTGGCTGTATAGTATTAAAAGCACTCGAAAAATCAAAAAACATGATTCTAACAGAACTACCAGTAGTTTCGAGATGACTAAATATTATGTAACATAAATATTAGTGCATCATCTACCCCCACATCCTTCCTATATGCAAATTGCAAGGGATCCTGAAAAGCAGACACCTGCCTAGTCAGATAATCAAGTACAGCCCTCTCAAAACATTTCATAATGTGTGATGTCAGAGCTATAGGCCTCAGATTAGCAAGACTATTTGACACCTTTGCTTTTTTAGGAATAGGAATAAGGCAAGATGTTTTCCACATAACCGGTATTTTAGCAGAGGACAGAGACAAAGAAAACAGTGAAAGGACAGAGCATAGCTGATCATCACACACTTTTAACCCTCTTTAGTCTAAGGGTATTTTTGGGGCCTTGAGAAGTTTTGTCATGCCCTGACATTTGTGCTTTTTTCAGTTTCTTATAAATATCTAAATGGGTAAAGTCTAATATCACTGTAATCAGCACAAACTGGGCTATAATAATATGTAAAATGCATGCATGTACATGATTGTATTTTTGAGAAAAAAAATGTTATGCATGGTTTAGTGAAAAACTAAAAATGTTAAATCACTTGAATAAGGCAATAAAACACATACATAAAATTGGTTGCCGGAAAAGTTGAGAACTGGAGCTTGTAGCCTAGAATTTTTCTTTCTGAATGATGTGAAAATCATCTTGTTTACTCACTCACAGAAAATAATATATTGATTTAAATTTTCTAAAACACTTTTTGTTGGTAAAAGTCATATGCGAGTAGGCGTCAACTACCATGAATATCATTGTGATTTACACCTGAGAAGACAAAGGCCTGCATAATGAGCTGCATAATGAGCTTCTCATTCAACTGTGCCACTGAGGGAGGACTTACAAGAAAGAATGTGAGAACAAAATAAAAGTATATAACTTTATGTTTGTAGTTTATTAAGAATATATTTAATTATCCCACAACATAATTTAATATCCACTTGGGGGAGCAGTTAAACAGTTTATTAGGAACAATCAAAGCTGACTTTCAAACACATTTTTTGGCATCCTTCAGTCACACAATCCTTCAGAAATCCTTTTAACAATTTTATTTTTTACCAAATAAACCCCATTTATTATCATCATCATCATCATTATTATTATTAATGTGGAAAAGAGCTGATAGTATTTGTCAGGTTTTTTTTAGGGGGAATAAATCGAAAGAACTGCATTGTTTTTACATTTGTTAGAGTTATCTCTATTTGTCACATTTATATTATTTACATCAAGCTTTTGAATGGTATAGTATTGTATATTGTTATTGAAACTTCATAATGTTTCACTTGATTATATATTTAGTCAGGAATTATAATTTGGAAAAAGTATTTGGAAAAAGTCTAACTAGTAAAATGTTTACACATTATGTGAAAACTAGTACAAATAAATAAAAAGAGACTTACTCATGTTTATGATCTCTGCTGAATAAAGTGCTTAATTCTTTTTTCTGAGGAAATCTATTTCTCAAATCCTCAACCACCATTATGTCTTAGTCCTCTCATCGTGAAGCAAACAGTAAAATAAAATAAAAACTTGTAGAACAGTCTCGCTGCCTCTTCTTCTGTGTGGGCGTATTCAAGCCGCGCGCTTCAGTTTGAATCTGAACAGCGCGTTCAGCACGGGGGCGTGGTCACATTAAATATAATGAAGGGAGATATGAAAAACAGACATTGCGTTGTTTTCATATGGATTACTTTATCTCAGAATATTTTATATAGTTTTATAGAATATTATAATAGTTTTCGGCAGCACTTGTTTAGTTTAAAAGTAGACATTCCAGGCTTTCTATAGATATCTCTCTCATGTCTCTTCGTTGAGTATTCACGGAGTTACAGTTCATTTTAATGAAATGTTTGTACATGACAATCAGCGGAAACAAAGACTGTAAACAGCGCACCTTGTTTGTTATCTTTATTTTATTAGTGCACAAAGGTTTTTTGTTATTATGTCTGTATCCAAAAAAAACTAGACCCTTTACAGATTCGATTGATGTATTGCTCTTATCTGTACGATTAAAACTGAGAGTGTAATTTAAGTTCTTTTCGGGGTTATCAGGAGAAAATGACTCAAAACGCATATATGCGTTAATCGACTCGAAAGGGTTAAAGTACGTGGATGTACACCATCGGGGCCTTCTGCCTTGTTTGGTTTAAAACGCCTTAACTGCTGACGAACCTCTTCCATACTAAGATTAATAGCTGAACTACAGTCCTCAGAACTGCTCTGCATAAGATCAGAGAGGACATTCTCATGTACAGAAGAGAAATCACATTCATCAAACCTGGCAAAAAAAGTATTGGCATCATTAGCCTGTATACCCAATTTACATAAACTGGGATTACTAGTCCCATATCCAGTAATACACTTCATACCATTCCATAGACCTTGTGTGTTGCTAATGGACATTTTACCTTCAACACTGTCCTTATATTTTTGTTTGCCCTGTCTGATGATGACTTTCAACTCTCTTTGGGCAACTTTAATCCTTTCTTTATCACCACTATAAAAGGCTGCTTTCTTATTATTAATAGCAGCTTTAACTTCTCTGGTGACCCATGGTTTATTATTGGGAAAGATTTTGATTTGTTTACACGGAATTACAGCATCGACACAATAATTAATATAACGAGTCACTTTGTCAGAGATACTGTCCAAATCACTGTCTCCATCAAAAAACACAGACCAGTCGGTGCATTCAAAACACCCCTTTAGTGTTTCACAAGCATCATCTGACCAGATGCGCACAGTCTTTGACGTAATCGGCTGTTTGCGTATCACAGTTGAATATTTTAAAGTCAAATTTATCAAATTATGGTCTGTTTTACCCAGCGGAGGAAGCAATTTAGCAACATATCCATCCTCAGCATTTGTATAGAACAAGTCAATAATATTATCACCCCTCGTAGGACACGTCACCATTTGTTTAAAAGATGGTAAGGTGGTGGAGAGAGTGCAGTGATTAAAATCCCCGTTCACAATAACCAGCGCATCTGGAGAAGAGCGCTGTAAGTCATGCGTGATTCTAGAAATTGTCTCAATGGCACACTGTGGCTCTCTTTTTATTTACAATGTTCCCCGTGGTGGAGAACACGTGTTCGGAGCGCACAGACGTGCCTGGCTACTAGCTATTATTCGCTTGATTTGGTCATGGGCCTACGCTACAATACATCTGGAGTGCCCTTTACTGGATAAGATGGCAAAGAATAAAATAAAAAACAAATGGTCTAATCATAGACTGTAAAAAATGCGCTACACATGGAATTTTAAAAACCAGATATTTTATTTATAGTTCGATTACGGATATTTCACATTGTGTTCGATTTAGGGCTGCAACAAACGATTATTTTGATAATCGAGTAATCTGTTGATTATTTTTTCGATTTATCGATTAATTTTTATGTACAGTCGTGGCCAAAAGTTTTGAGAATTACATAAATATTAGTTTTCAAAAAAGTTTGCTGCTAAACTGCTTTTATATCTTTGTTTCAGTTGTTTCTGTGATGTACTGATATATAATTACAAGCACTTCATACGTTTCAAAGGCTTTTATCGACAATTACATGACATTTATGCAAAGAGTCAGTATTTGCAGTGTTGACCCTTCTTTTTCAGGACCTCTGCAATTCGACTGGGCATGCTCTCAATCAACTTCTGGGCCAAATCCTGACTGATAGCAACCCATTCTTTCATAATCACTTCTTGGAGTTTGTCAGAATTAGTGGGTTTTTCTTTGTCCACCTGCTTCTTGAGGATTGACCACAAGTTCTCAATGGGATTAAGATCTGGGGAGTTTCCAGGCCATGGACCCAAAATTTCAACATTCTGGTCCCTGAGCCATTTAGTTATCACTTTTGCCTTATTGCACGGTTCTCCATCGTGCTGGAAAATGCATTGTTCTTCACCAAACTGTTGTTGGATTGTTGGAAGAAGTTGCTGTTGGAGGTTGTTTTGGTACCATTCTTTATTCATGGCTGTGTTTTTGGGCAGAATTGTGAGTGAGCCCACTCCCTTGGATGAAAAGCAACCCCACACATGGATGGTGTCAGGATGCTTTACTGTTGGTATGACACAGGACTGATGGTAGCGCTCACCTTTTCTTCTCCGGACAAGCCTTTTTCCAGAAGCCCCAAACAATCGGAAAGGGGCTTCATCTGAGAATATGACTTTGCCCCAGTCCTCAGCAGTCCATTCACTATACTTTCTGCAGAAGATCAATCTGTCCCTGATGTTTTTTTTGGAGAGAATGGCTTCTTTGCTGCCCTTCTTGACACCAGGCCATCTTCCAAAAGTCTTCGCCTCACTGTGCGTGCAGATGCTGTTACACCTGCCTGCTGCCATTCCTGAGCAAGCTCTGCACTGTCGCACTCCGATCCCGCAGCTGAATCCTCTTTAGGAGACGATCCTGGCGCTTGCTGGACTTTCTTGAATGCCCTGAAGCCTTCTTTACAAGAATTTAACCTCTTTCCTTGAAGTTCTTGATGATCCTATAAATTGTTGATTTAGGTGCAATCTTAGTAGCCACAATATCCTTGCCGGTGAAGCCATTTTTATGCAACGCAATGATGGCTGCACACGTTTCTTTGCAGGTCACCATGGTTAACAGTGGAAGAACAATGATTTCAAGCATCACCCTCTTTTTAACATGTCAAGTCTGCCATTATAACCCAATAAGCCTGACATAATGATCTCCAGCCTTGTGCTCGTCAACATTCTCACCTGAGTTAACAAGACGATTACTGAAATGACAGCAATGAAATGCAATGGAAAGTTTTTTTTGGGATTAAGTTAATTTTCATGGCAAAGAAGGACTATGCAATTCATCTGTTCACTCTTCATAACATTCTGGAGTATATGCAAATTGCTATTATAAAAGCTTAAGCAGCAACTTTTCCAATTTCCAATATTTATGTAATTCTCAAAACTTTTGGCCACGACTGTATTTTAGAGATATTTTAGTTTTGCCCATTTTTTTCCAATTAAATTATTAACAAAGGGTCTTTATCATTCAACATAGACTTTTAGAGATTTAAACCATTTTGCATTGTCATATCCTCATCAAAAATATACCTGGAGTTTTGTTTTATTTTGTGTTAGTAATCCTTTGGCAAACACTGACCCATACTCTAGGAAATTTCACAAGGAGATTTCAAATAATGTTTTCACCATGGCAGTCTTTAGGGCTCCTAGAGTAGTTTAACATCCCGAACAAAGCTTATTAAGGAATCTTTCAGAAAATATTTTCGCGAAGAATAAGAATAAAACACAATAAATTTGCAGTACATTGCATTTTATTATTTTTTTCCTGTAAACACACAACTTATACCTTGGAAACAGCTTTATAGCTTATGCTGTGAAATTGTAAATAATCCTTCGAATAAAGTGCCAGTGGCATGAAACCTGAATGGAACTCACATTTTAAAGTAAAATCCATCAGAAGGTCATCCAGAAAAAATAAAAAATAAAAAATTGACACACAAAAAATCTGCTGTGTGAAATACCTCTCTCATTCAGTCATAATTAGGCTGCAAGACTGAATTATGAACTGGTAAACTGATCACAGAACATGTTTGTAAATCTTTAAATGTTAACTGTTAAAGGGGTGATAAAACATGATTTCACTTTTCTAACTTTAGCTAGTGTGTAATTTTCCTGTTTGAGCATAAACAACATCTGCAAAGTTACAACGTTCAAAGTTTTAAGCAAAGGGAGATATTTGCTTTTAAAGAAATCCATTTCTAAGGACTACAGCAAACGGCCGGTAGGGACTACACGACATTCCTTCAGGGTTGCTGACGTCACTAAGCCCAATATTTACATAAACCCCTCCTCCGAGAATAATAGATTAGGTGGGGGGCGAGGCCATTTTATATTGCTGTGGAGATTGAGAAGAGTTGTTGTATGCTGGAGTATTTTTGCCGCGATGCCGACGAAACGCTGTTATTTTCATCCGGATTGCAGGTCCACTTTGTTCAGCCTTCCTAGGGACGGGGAAGTTAGGGATCAATGGTTAAAATTTATTTTTAACTCGGTCCCTCAAAATTATTACCCAAATCTCGCTCTCTGTGCTGCACATTTTACGGAGGAAAGCTTCCACAATCTTCGCGAGTACAATGCAGGATTCGCCCAAAGGCTTGTCCTGAAAGATGGAGCAGTTCCAACTTTAAAAACAGAAGCTGTTTACGGGCCACAAGCTGTAAGTATGACTTATTTTTCGTCGATGTGTTTTACTGTATTGGTTTGTATTGCTATTGGCTGTATTGCTAATTGTGCGTTGTATCAAGGAAGTGAACAAATAACAACGCTGTTTGGCTCTGCAAACCAGTTAGTTAAATGCTTATTCATACTTAATGCGACAAACACCCTAACGTTACGAACTTTTTTTCTTAATCTCAACAACGAACTTGGAATTAGTGTATATTATTCTTTGATTAGAGCGTTTATGTATTGTTTATCTACATGTTTGTTTATCTGCAGGCATGCTAAACATGGTTCTGTGTTTGATTTGGCTACTATATTAAAGCCAATGTTTTTGGTTAATAGTTATAGCGACAGATATTTGGTTATAAGCGTTCTAAAAATACAAAAGTAACGATTCCATTCAGTACCGATTACTATAGATCTTCACTCTTTAATCAAAAAAATCCCTTTGAGGACTAATACAATTTGTCAGAACAATTATATGAAAATCTTGCTTATGAAGCTTATTTTTTGTGGTCCAATGATTATTATCCAGTAATTTTTTCTTACTATTTTTACATGTCAAATGTATGTTTTAAGCTGTAATTTGATCATTGATTACATATTGTCATTATTTCTTACAGACAACATCTCAGCAGGGTGCGAGTTCCCAAGAGCTCCCCACTACATCTACACTTCATGAAGTTGGATGTCAGTCAGACCCTATAGAGACCGAAACTGTAGCCACAGAGATAAAGCCGAAGATGCGATCAGTGGGCACACAACTTTCAATGGGTACATTGAGCAGTTTCCACTTAAGGAGCAAAGGTATGAAATACAGACATTAAATGTGTTTGTGTTACTTTATCATATGCAGTTCTAGTACATATTGTCTTTTTTTTATTATAATTGTCATACCGGCTACTGAAACGTATGTGTATTAGAAAGTGGCTTATGTTTATCACTGTAAAAAAAATTGTAATAGCATGACCGATGGTTATGAGTAATTGTATTTTTACTTTGTTTTTTGTACTTGTAGGCATTCAGGCAACATATTATGGTCATGATGTGGGCACCCAAACAACTGACATGTTTCCTGATGTGCAGCTGTCTTCAACACCAGTAAGGGGCTCAGTCTTCAGGCCCAGTAAGAGACCTCGTCTGGTGTTAGATGAGGAAGAAGAATCAGAATTAAATGTTGAACCCACTGATTCCACATATAACCCAGATTCTGTTGTCACTGAAGAATCAGAATTGGCGTAAGATATAAATACATATTTACGCACTTTTTTACTAATACATTTGTGTTTAAAAATATATATAAAACATGAAAGCAACTTCCTAATATTTATTCTTTTTATATTGCCTTAGGATAGATCCACAGCCCGACCACAGCGATAACAAATACATTGTTTTTGAAAGCTGTCTTCGAGAGCTGTTTGTGTCCTGTCCAATTTGTAAGACAAAGTGTGTTGTCCAGAGCAGACGAAGGGGGACTTTTGTTGCATTCACCCAGCTTTGTGAAAAGTGTAACTACTACAGACAGTGGCAGAGCCAGCCCATTGTTGGGAGTACCCCACTTGGAAACCTGCTATTGTCTGCTGCAACGTATTTTACCGGTGGATCTTTTAAACAACTAGAGAAGGTATTACAATTTACAATAAAATTCACAAAAAAATACTGTGTTGTTTCTGTATGTATGTACTGTATGATTTCTATGTTAATAGATTTTCAAAGCCATGAAGCTCCAGATGATGCATTTCGTAACTTTTAGGATTCATGCCAGGAATTTCATTGAGCCTACCATAATACACAAGTGGAACCAAGATCAACTGAATCTTATAAGACAGCTGCAAGAGGGAGGAAATGTTGCTGTGGCTGGAGATATGCGTGCTGACACGCCAGGTACATTTAGAGTATATTTTAAAAAATCACACCGTTTATTTTATAGTCTTTGAGTTCTCCTAAAATATTATGATACTGATGTTCTCAGTAATGTTCTATATCTGATTATGATGTTTACAATAGGACACTCAGCAAAATTTGGCAGCTACACCATTATGCACATGGAAACCAACAAAATTCTGGATCTTCAACTAGTTCAGGTTAGTAATTAAGCATTTAAAAAAAGGTTACATTTTCTTTTATCTGTTATTGTTTATACTTTACTCTGTTTATACATTTGAAATGTTGTGTACCCAACAACAGAGCAATGAGGTTGGTGGAAGTTATCATATGGAAAAGGAGGGATTGAAGCGTTGTCTCGATAAGCTGGAGTCTCATGGTTTAGCTGTTGACTACATCGTCACCGATCGCCATCCGCAGATTCAGAAATACCTGAGGGACCGCAATATCACTCAGTTCTATGACGTGTGGCACTTTGAGAAAGGTAATTATTTATCTTTGTATTATTAATTGATACTTATTCAGTTAATTGTTAAACCTAACTTGTACATTTATATTTTTGGGGTAATTAGATTTTCTTGAAATAATGATTGTACAACCAAGCTTTTACTTTGTACAGGTTTATCTAAGAAACTTGACAAACTTTCAAAAATGAAGGACTGCGAGGTGCTGAAAAAGTGGTTGCACAGCATCAAAAACCATGTTTACTGGAGTGCGATTTCCTCTGAGTCTGGGCCAGAAAAGGTGGCGAAGTGGAATTCACTGCAGAACCACATACAAAATGTACATGTTCATGAGAACCACCTCTTCCCCAAGTGTGAACACCCTGACAAAGTTTCCAGGGATCCAAAAAAATGGTTCCAACCAGGTATGACTGTATAGAGAGACAAATGACAATAGAATGACAGTAAAATAGTAAAATTTTGAGATTTTCTTCATATTTGATCTGTTTGGCTACAGGATCAATAGCGCTCCATAAAGTGGAAAAGCTATTATACAACAAGAGGGTTCTCAAGGATATAGAAAAGCTCAGCCACAACTTTCAGACGTCATCAATGGAGGCTTTCCACAGTCTGATTTTGCGTTTTGCCCCAAAGAACGTGATTTTCCCTTTCATAGGAATGTTGTGCAGGTAATAATCTTTGACATGTTCAGAAATATTTATAAACATTGTTCCTAACAATTTTTATGGAAATGTTTTTTTTATTCATTATTTTATTAATATTAATAATCTTTCCCTATAATAAATAATGTTCTTTCCTAATAAGGAAGAAACAGGTAAAATAGGTTAGGAGCCTTGCCTGTGGCCCTATGTTATCTATGTTATGAGTAGCAGAGATATAAAGAGATCGAGAGCCTCCCATCTTGGCGAGCACTCTCACATTCTCTTGACTGACTGTGCGACTGTGAGCCTTTCTTGCAAGAAAGAAACCATTATAATCATTGATTGAACATTTGTCTCTTATTCTGAATTGTTTGTTTATTTGTCACAACACAGTTTACTAATCTTTTCATATGTTATGGATTGTCCACTGATTACAGGCTGTATCTTGCAGCAATGCACTATAATGAAAATGCTAACCGTGAGCAGGCAACAACAACTGAAGGACAGGCTGTGTATAAGTTCGTTTTTCCAAAGTCCAAAAAAGGGGAATGCACAGCAAAGCCAGTGAAAATAGAACCAACATACAGTAAGTTGTAAAATGTTTTATTAACAATAATATAACAAAAGCTATAATGAAATAAATATAAGCTTACAAAAAATATTTATAAATATTACACAAATGTTAATTATAAAACAAAGGTAGATTATTTATCAGTAATTATATAAACCCATAGAGGGACTCAGTATTCTGTTCTTTACAGACTATGTCGATGACCTTATGAGCCTTCTGTTACATAAAGTCTTTGTGGACCCCAAGCCATATGCGGAAGAGCTGCATGCAATCCCCATTCCACCTCCTCTGTCATCACAGTATGAAAAACCTTCCAAAGAAGAGGTGATTGCCCAGCATGTGTCACGATTCAGTCGAGGGGTGGCCGGAACCCAACATACTGTCCCGCTGGATCAGGAAACTGTAGGCGGATCCGGTTAACAACACATGAGGGGATGACAACCCTCACACTACGTCCTAGGTAGCCCCAGCACCAGCTGACAAAGCTGCGATAGGCCAGATAACGGAAGCGCCTATGGCAGGAACAGAAAACCTCAATATTGTGTATAAAACCAGTGGTATATTGGAAACCTGTATATGTGATGTGAAAATATGTTTGATAAAAATTGATATTTTGATTTAATTTTTGTCTTTGAATAACATGTCTTGTGTAAATATATATTTATATATATTTGTTTTTTATTTATATTATTTTACACAACATAATTTCATTAAATTTAATAAATACTTACTCCTCCTCATTTCTGCGTCTCACTGGTCCATAGTCGGCTCTAAATATTATTGATATTTTGCAAAGTATACGGATTTAAGCAGTTTGGTTCAAAACCTGGATGCTCAACCATATATTTAGGAGGGTCTGGAACCTCCATCATTCGTTTTACAACCTAAACAGTAATGTAAGACAATGAGAACATACTGTACAATTAACCTATGTTCATCTTTTAAATATGAAAAAAGGATTATACAGAACTATTAACACGTTATGCATAATTTTGGTACTAGCTTATTACACTACCTTCTGTATTTCTTTGCAGCAGATGTTTTCCTCTTCATTTGGCATTTTTGCACAGTTATTACATGTACACCTAATAAAATATATATATTTTTTAAAATAAAAAAGGTTCTTGAATACTTTTGTTAATAGACAAACACTTATTATTGTTATAAATTCAATATCAACTATTATAATTAGTACAATTAAATAACAGCGTATCTAAAAAAGTATTAGATCACAACAATAAAAAACATAACATTCTGAAACGTCATTTAACAGCCGTTCTTGAACAGGAAATGCTCGATCATCTTCATCAAAATTTTCTGGGTCCGATTCGGGCTCAAATTGGTATGGTTTTATTGACGCCATTGTTTCGAATACCCCCAAAGCACAGACTACTGGTAAAGGTAAGGGGCATGACGTTACCGAAAAACACACCCAGTGTGTTGTGATTCGCTAGTCGGTTAGCGAATCACAACACACTGGGGCAGCTAACCAATCTGAGCCCATTGCTATTTTTGTGGGACTGGCTTCATAGAACCCGGAAACCATCAGACCGTTTTACAAGGAGGGACAGAGCAGTGTAGAGTAAAGGTAAAATATATGAAAAATAATGCATTTTTTTAAAAAACGAAGCATGAACATATGTTACAGTGCACCCCACAAACACAATCAAGCCTTCGAAAAACCGTGTTTTACCACCCCTTTAAAAAGCAATGTTATCAGCTTTAAATGACTAAACATTTGCAAACAACATTGTACTGGAGAATCTGCACAAATAAAAGTCTTAAACAGTTAGTTCAGTAGTACAGAGTTTACAGGTTACCCTTCTTTTTTGAAGGCTCAAAGTAAAGTTCTCCCAAACTTTGGATGACTTCATTCAAATAGTTTTATCTTCCGCTTTTTTCTTTTTCTTTCTCATGCTTACTCCACTGCCATCTGTCCCCACCATCTCGCTGCTGCGGACCATATTCAGTAAAAGAAATTGACACAGCGACCCCATTGGAACTCAATTGAGACAAGTGAAGCCCATTTTTAGCTATTTTTAGCACTTCCGTTTCTGGCGCGAACAGAATACAAACAGTATTCTGATTAATTATCTCCTTTGACTTTTTTATACCTCCACGTCGCCCCCGATAGCCTCATAGACAGTAAAAGATTGCCTGCGAGCTTCTCCTCCTGTCCATAGGGTAATTTCTCTACTGTGCGACAGAGAGTCGCTGGTTATTAAGCAATCGTTAGCCTATTTTTTTTTTAAATAAGATACATTACCTTGTATCTTACATAAAGTAAGATACAAGGTAATGGAGCCTTTAATACATTATAAAAGTTATTCTTTAGAAATAATTAATGGACAAATGGAGTCTTTAAACGCCTCATGTTAAGTTATTCGCTGTCAAAGTGACGCCAAAATGAATGGGAGTCAATGGGATGCTAACGCAAGTGAAGTAGTGATGGGATTTATGGCTCTTTGAGGGGATCCGGATCTTCGCGATCCGTTCCTTTCAAAGAGCTGTTCAAAAGAACGGCTCTTTTGGCTCTTTTTAAATATTTAGTCAGTTTTAAGAAGCCAGCTTGGGAGCATCTCAGTTTATCCTGGAAATAATCACTGGGAGGTATTATGAGGTGAGATTTGTAGTCAAATAATTAAAGCTCAGATATCACACACCAATATCTGAGTTTGAATTATTCTGAAATATTGATTATTACCTCATTTCTCATGTGTCGACTATATTCCATAGGGTTGCACAAATCCCTCTGCTTAGACAGTGACATCATTATTTTGATTTACCTTTAGTACAAAGTGTGTGTGTGTGTGTGTGTGTGTGTGTGTAAAACTACGTTGACTTATGTTATTCATACAATACCTACTCACAAATAAACATAAAAAACAAAGCCGGCTGCAATGAATTTCTGTGCAAAACAGCTTTTACTACAAACACTTCCACACAAGAACATTGTTATCACACAAGAACATTTTGATAGAAAACTATTTTTTTTTTAAAGTAGATAAAATTAGAATAAATAAAATGGAAATGTCTACATACTACATACTATTACTACTGTAAACTTTGCAAATAGGACATCAGCCCCTTCAAGTCAATGAACAATAACAAAGTGGGCTGCAATGAATGTCTGTGGAAAACAGCTTTTAGTGAAAAATTTCTATACAAGTAGAGTATCACAAAATAACATTTTTAATGATTTTAAAATAAGTTTTAAATGAACACAAAATGCAATGTAAATCCATGCACAACTAATAACTAATATCATTACGCTATAAAGGGTTGGCCTGCGCTGGGTGCGCCCCTCCCCCTATAACTGTTCTGTCTCCTGGAGGAGCTCATTTGTATGAATCTGTGTGAAACACGCATAGGAAAAAAGAACGATAGAAAGAACGGCTCCTCTCCAGCCGCGACTCGGCTCCCATCGTTCATGTTTATGAGCCGTTCAAAAGAATCGGTTCGTTCGCGAACGTCACAACTCTAAAGTGAAGTTCTGTTACAAGATGGCGGCACGCGGCCGACTTCAACTTCCGGTCGACTTCCTTACCGCCTGCTGCAGACGCAGTTCAGGAAGCACGTGACATAAAACGAGGCCAGCTATTGGCTATTCAATACTTCTCCTGCTGTACTGGCTGAATAAAACCTGCGGTGGCTCATTACTGCCACACTTTGGTCATCGCAGATTTAAAATATGCACAAAATGAGCTGCTTACGGCAAATAAAAGTTGTTTAGAAACTAATTGATGACTAAATTAGTTGACAACTATTTTAATAATATATTTTAATAGATTAAATCAATGAGTTGTTTCAGAATGCATATTCGAATATCGAATAAAAAGTGACAGCCCTAGTTTGTAGACTTTTGAAATGCAAACATTGTAATGTAACTGTTACAAATGGATCATACACATTATTTTTAGACTCTCTTGTATGACAGCATATGTCAAAAGCAGAAATGTAATTGTCTACAGAAGTGTTCATTTATTTACCAACTTTTATTTCAACATTAACCTGAGACATAATAATATACACACATGTATGTATGGGCTAAAAAAAGTGAGTTATTCATTTTGGTAGTTAATAGATGCCAGTGTTTTAATGTATTTTTTTTCTACTTGTTGTTTTAGTCACTCATGCTGGATGGTGATGCTGGGCCCCTCTCTCCCAACTCTAAACCACATATTTGCGAACACTGCAATGCAGCCTTCCGCAGTTCGTATCATCTACGGAGACATGTGCTCATTCACACAGGTGAGCAGCTTTTACTGTTAACTTCACTAGAGCAGAGACATTCAGGCTCAAACAGTATTTCTGGTATGGATTTACTTCTTATTGTGCAGGTGAGAGGCCTTTCAGGTGCAGTCAGTGTAATATGAGCTTCATACAGAAGTATCTGCTGCAACGGCATGAGAAAATCCACAGCGGTGAGTGTTTACTTTTGTCTGTTACGTTCCCCTCTTTTTTTGGTCTAGGGGTTTTCAAGGGGGAGTAACAAGTGTTGTAACATAAATAAATAAATGTGAGAAAACTCCTTTCCGTCTATCCCAGCTCTAAATACCTCTCATCAAGTTAGATCCAGAAGGCTACACAACACCTTTTTCTTTACACCTTGTAACACAAGAAAACTGCAGAAGTACGCTTACTTAATGTTTCTTTTATTTAGAGAAAAAGTATCCAAATATTTATAAAGCAAACAAATGATCAACAAACAAACAAAACAAGTTTAAATAATAACCAAATCGTCAGGAGAGGGCCAGGCCAAAATAACAAACAAAACAGGGGCTTTCTAAAGTTTAAACCCAGATAAATTACCTAACAAAAGAAAAGAAAAAAATAAAGACAGTCATCTTACCTCTCTCCCTGACTAACAAGACATAAACAGGAGAAAAGTTTAGGGATTTATAATCCACATAAATTGGCACCCGTCTCCCTACACGGTTTAAACATTTAAACTCACACAGTCTAAATGGTTGTACTCAGACAACAGGTTTCACCACATAATATAAGTTCTATTTTCAACAACAGCTCACACAACTCTGTCTGGGATAGCTGGAGAGGGATTCCTGTCGATCACAGTCTCTTTGCTGCTTTATAAAGGTTGTCAGCAGAAAAGCCACGCTCCTACTGATTAAGATCAGCTGCGGATGATTTGGAGTGCTGCACGAAAGAGAGAGAAAGAGATAAAAGAAAAAAAAGTGAACACATTCACCAGCACAATACAACCGCAAGTCTACGTCACAGGACGTAACACCCCCACCGTTAAGATTATAAATAACAATGGTCATTTATAATTAACAAGACACCAATTCACTCACATTACTGGAGAGAAAAAAAAAAAAGTAATCAAATTAAACCATTTATGACCTAGACAACGCATCCGCAACAACATTTTCGGAGCCTTTTTTGTAACGGATATCAAGATTAAACTCTTGTACTGTGAGAGACCATCGCATAAGCTGTTGACTTGCATTGGACATGCGCTCAAGAAAAATTAACGGGTTATGGTCAGTGTACACTACTATTGGCTCAACACTACCACCTAGGTACACTTCAAAGTGCTGTAGTGCCATCAACATTGCTAGCGCCTCCTTCTCAATAACACTATAGTTCTGCTGACACTTTGAGAACTTCTTAGAAAAGAACGAAACCGGATGCTCTATACCGAAACTGTCTTCCTGCAACAGGACCGCACCAGCTCCTGTAGCAGAGACATCAACTTCTAGCATAAACGGGGCATCAAATTTAGGGGCTTTGAGTATCGGAGCACTACAGAGTAAGTCTTTTGCTCCATTAAAAGCATACTCACAACTGGGTGTCCAGATGAACCTCTTTGTAGTACTTAGCAGATCAGTTAGTGGTGAGACAATGGAGGAAAAGTTTGGGCAAAAAACACGATAATACCCACACATCCCAAGGAACCTGCGCAATTCACATTTGTTAGAGGGAATCTTGTACTCTAGGATAGCTGCAACTTTAGCCTCAACAGGCTTCACCATTCCCTGCCCCACTTGCTTCCCCAAGTAGTTAATCATTGCTTTTGCAAACTCTCATTTGGCAAGGTTCAAGGTCAATGTGGCATCGGCAAAACGCTGAAAAACATTCTCAAGGGTAGAAAGATGTTCCGTCCAGGTATGTGAATGGATAACCACGTCATCCAAATACACTTCACAATTTTTCACACCTGCCAACACATTATTCATTAAACGTTGGAATGTGGCGGGAGCATTTCGCATCCCAAAAGCTAAGACTGAATACTGTAGAAAATTGTCTGGAGTGACAAAAGCTGAGATTTCTGATGCACGTGGAGTTAAAGGTACCTGCCAGTATCCTTTCAGGAGGTCTAGCTTCGTTACAAACGTTGCATTACCCACCCGGTCTACACAATCTTCCATTCTAGGAAGCGGGAAGGAATCAGCTTTAGTTATGGTATTGACTTTACGGAAGTCAGTGCAGAAGCGATAGGTGGAGTCCGGTTTTGGCACAAGGAGGCAGGGCGAACTCCAGGGACTTTGACTGGGCACAGCGAATCCATTCTGCAGCATATACTCCACTTCAGCCTTCATTATGTTACGCTTTTGGGGATTGACTCGATAAGGATGCTGTTTGATCGGGGATGCATTTCCAACATCAATGTCATGGGAACACATTGCAGTTTTACCAGGTACATCTGAGAACAGACTAGGGTATTTATGCAGTAAATCAGTCAGTTCCTTAGCTTGACTTTCACCAAGATGAGCATGGTAACTCTTGAGGTTATGTAGAATGGCAGAGTTCTGTAACCGTGTGGATAGGGGTGTGACGGTTAGTATATAACCGTGAGACCGGCGGTTATAGTTGAACACCGTCATTAGAACTCTATAACCGCCAAAACCGTGTCATTAAAATATTTTTTTACAAACATTTTTTAGCAAAAATTATTTTCATTTTTTAGATAGGATCATAAGATGCGCAATATATTGGGAGACATGGTTTTTTCCACTTAATGAAGTTTTGTAAATCGTCAGACATGATATTTACCACTTCATAAAATTTTGCTTTGTAGAAAACTTTTCTTAAAAACGAATTTCGTTTTGTACAAATCTTATCTTAATTTTAATAAATGTTTCATCAACCAATTGCATGTATTTTAATAAATAAAAAGCTAATATAGCAGACAATGATAACCGTGACATGGAAGCACCAGCGCGCCGCGTTCACTTGCACTGCACTGTGAACTAGAGCACATCTCATCGTAAATGAAACTCAGCGTAGGCCTATGCCTCATTAGCGTTAAATATATTTGCTGCATCCTTTCTAGAACAGACAATGGCTTTTTTTTGCGGCTCGCATCAGCAAAGCATTGCATCGGCATAGACCGCAAAACAAGCAGCGGATGGCGGGCGGGTGAGGCTTTGAAATTTGCTCTATGATTTCCGCGAAGCAGAAAACGAGGACGGAATCTCGAAATCCAGTCATGAAAATGAAAGTTGCATTTTAATCTGGACAGTCATGGAATTTGCCAAAGTTAGCATAAAATAATCAAATCAAATCTCCATATGGACCAGTATTTGTAAATGTTAAGCCGCAAAAGTTGTTTAAAATATAAATCCGTGTTCTGCGCGTCTCTGTGTGAATTAATGAATGGCAGAGACGTGCAGGTTTGTTTACTACATAGACTGAAGCGCATGACGCTTGCATTAATTTCAGCATCTGAGCTTCAGAGTTCTCTCTCCTTCAAGCGATCTGAACTTTTTCAGTTCATCTCAATGGACGCACAGCGCACCTGTATTTGATGCTCTGTTAACTCTTTGTGAAGGCGCACGACTCACCGTCACTTTACTGATAGCGCTGTTTCTCACACATGCAAAGAGAGAGAGAGCGAGAGTCTTACCACGCTTAAACAACACGCTATATGTAAACTATTCTTTGTTGTCTTCTACTGTCAAAATAATGGAGTTCATTTAGAATTATTCATATTCATTTTCGAACAAGCAGAAGACATACCAGTTTCTCCGGTAGTGGGCGGAGCTAATGCGCAAATGGCAATGGCTTTTTTTGCAGCTCGCATCAGCAAAGCATTGCATCGGATGGCGGGCGGGTGCAGCTTTGAAATTTGCTCAAAAAACGTTGGCGAGGATGATTTGTGTTTTGTGAAGTTTTGTGACAGATCTCCTTAATAAACGGAGGTCTGAAATCTCTGCCTCTTTACCGATCAGAGCGCACGCTGACACAGAGTTAACCCGCTATCTCCAAGAACAACCCCCATCCACCCCCCGACGGTTATGTTATAAACCGTCACATTTGACTCACGTCATAACAGTCATCACCAATTCTGAAACCGGCACACCCCTACGTGTGGAAGAAATTTGCACTTCTCTGCTACACAATCCGTCTTCTTCCATGGTATAGTTGGTAACCAAAGCGGCAGCGGTTGTTGACACTTTTGCCGTCTCACAGTTCATTTCATCTGTAGGTTTATTACATTTTATTTCACTTTCATATTGTGCAGTCACATACCTTTTCAGCATGTTGATGTGGCACAAACGGCTTTTACATCTACGGTCAGGTGTATCAATGACATAATTTGTGTCACTCACTTTCTTCTTGACAATGTAGGGACCACTAAACTTCGCCTGAAACACAGAACCAGGAGTGGGTAGCAAAGCTAGAACCGAATCACCAGGCTGGAAAGATCTTTTAACACACTTCTGGTCAAAACGTGCTTTCATCTTGCCTTGTGCTGTTTCAAGGTGTTTAACTGCCACTTCACGAACACTCTGAAGTCTGGACATAGTCAGGGATAGCTACTGGTATTGGGTGTTCAGTCAACAGCTGCTCGTTCAACAATTTTAACGGTCCACGCACCACATGACCGAAGACAAGTTCAGCTGGACTATATCCTAGAGACTCTTGTACCGTCTCTCTCACGGCGAACAGAAGAAATGGGAGACCCTCATCCCAATCTTTTCCCGTCTCAACACAGTAGCTGCGCAGCATTGTTTTAAGAGTTTGATGAAACCTCTCAATCGCACCTTGTGACTCTGGGTGGTAAGCACTAGATAATTGATGATTTATGTCAAGCTCCTTCAGAATCTGTTCAAACATTCTTGATGTACAATTTGTACCACGGTCTGTCTGGATTACTTTTGGCAGACCGAAAGTGGAACAGAACTTGATCAGCTCTTTCACAACTGCTTTGGCTTTCAGGTTGCGTAATGGAACTGCTTCAGGAAAGCGTGTTGCAGCACACATAATAGTCAACATGTATTGATGTCCTGCCTTGGACTTGGGCAATGGGCCCACACAATCGATGATCAGTCATTCAAATGGCTCACACATCACAGGGATTGGCGTAAGAGGAGCAACAGGAACTTGTTGGTTTGGTTTTCCTGCAAGTTGGCAAACTTTGCAAGCTTTACAAAAGGTAGATACAGCAGACTTTATACCAGGCCAGTAAAAGTATCTGGAAACTCTATAATAGGTCTTCGTTACGCCTAGATGACCGGACATTACATGTTCATGAGCCAGCTTCAATACATGTGTTCGATAGCCAGAAGGCAAAACTATTTGCTGCACCAACTGACAGTTCTCATCATCTTCGTCTGGTTTCCATCTACGCATCAGTAGTTCATGATCCCAGAAATACATTACCCCAGAATTAGGCATTCGCCTAAGATCTGTAGCTTTAACACACTTAGCCAGCGTTGGGTCTTCTCTCTGTGCTGTTATCAAATGTTCTCGACTCACTTTTAAGGGAATTTTTAACTCCGAACTGGGATCAGGTGTAATCTCAGACTCTGTAGTCAGCGTATACTCACATGGGGTAATGTCAGGGACAAGAAAGGAATCAGCAAGATCCACCACCTCTTTGAATTTTTGTGCTTGTGCACGGGTCACTGCGCATGAAGGGAATGCTGAAGGATACAAGGTAACAAGATTAGACTGCTCCTTGACACTTGGGGTATATGACACAATTGGAGAGGGAAAAACTTCGCCACCTGCTAATTGAAGGGATTCATTCCCAATGATTAAGTCAATACCTTCTACCGGTAACTGTTTGCGGACACCCAGCCTAACAGCTGCACTGACAAGACCTGACTTTAAGTGAACCGTATGCAAAGGTACATTAGCACAACACATCTCAATACCTCGCACCAACACATCACATCCTGTGTACGTGTCAGCAGAAAATGGTAAACTATGCTCGAGAATGAAGGATTGCGAAGCTCCAGTATCTCTAATCATAACCACTGGCTTAAACTCAGCATCAGGGAATATAGAAACCATGCCCTCTAGAAGAAATGGCTGGTAACTTTCTACGTCAGCTGGGCTTAATTTTGGTAAGGACTGAGCAAGTGCTACACTTTTAGTTTTAAAACCCTTCTGCTTCCACTGGTGACAGTCTGCAATCAAATGTTCAGGGCTTAGACAGTAAAAACATTCTCGTCTCTCACTATTTGCAGGTTTAAATTTACGAGCACCTTTCATGAAATTTTCAGTTCTAGCAGGGCGGGTTACATGAGGCATTGCATTCAGCGTATCGACTGCATATGGCATGGCACATTTTGGCTGCCGTGCTGCAGCAAAAACAGTACGATGCGTTAATACAAACTCGTCAAGCCAAGACAGAGTTGTTACCTTGCTAGAAAGACACCACTTATCAAAGAGGATTTTTTTTCTCCCTTGCAAACTCTACGTAAGACTGCCTGGCTGTTTTCCCATGTCTCCGAAACTTTTGCCGGTATGCTTCAGGGACAAGTTCATATGCACGTAAAACCGCTGCCTTAATTAGATCATAGTCGAGAGAAAATTCGTTTGGAAGAGCAGAACAAACTTCCTGTGCTTTTCCACTGAGGCTACATTGCAATAATAGGGCCCACATCTCTTTTGGCCAGCCTAACTTTCCTGCGACTCGCTCAAATGTGACAAAATAGGAATCTACTTCCGCTTCTCTGAACGGTGGTACTAGTTTAATATATCTACTGGGGTCAAAAGATACTGTAGTAGACACATGGCTCACCCCCTGAGACAAAGGACTAGTTGCTGTCAATGTAGGAGAGGAAATTGAAGTGCTGGTACGCAGAAAAGGGGTTGGTTGTAGAGCAGCACGCTGAGCTTCTAAAGCCAATTTTTGCAACTTAATATCCCTTTCAGTCTCTGCTTCAACGGTTCTCAATTTAATCATCCGAGCTTCACACTCTTGCTTCTTTATTTCCAGCTCTAACTCCTTTAACCTCAGTGTTAACCTAGGGTCTTGAGAAGCAATAGCCTCAGTTTCAGGTTGACCTAAACTACCCACCTCTTTAATTGCTGTGGCTTCGCGTTGTTCTACCACCTCACTATTATCACTAGGTCTCGGCAAAATTCCATCGCTTACCAATTTGTCATACAACTCTTCTTTAATGACTTGTTTGGTAGATTCTTTGATAATGACGATGTTAAAAAATTCTGCTATCTGAATAAGATCTTTCTTTCTACAGCGATTAAAGACTTCAATAGACGGCGCAAGAGTAAACGAGACCAGATCAAATTCCATTTTATAATCCCCTAACACACTTTCCTCTTTAACCCAAAGAAGAAAACAGCCAGCAATCAAGAAAAGTAGTACTCACAAAAGTAGAATTGCTTGCAAACAAGTAACAAATCCACAATATTAGTAAGGGCGAGCCAATTGTCACGGGAAAAAATTAGTAGCACTTAAAAAAAAAAAAGACAGATAATACAATGCAATGGACGAGCCCCCAATTGTTACGTTCCCCTCTTTTTTTGGTCTAGGGGGTTTCAAGGGGGAGTAACAAGTGTTGTAACATAAATAAATAAATGTGAGAAAACTCCTTTCCGTCTATCCCAGCTCTAAATACCTCTCATCAAGTTAGATCCAGAAGGCTACACAACACCTTTTTCTTTACACCTTGTAACACAAGAAAACTGCAGAAGTACGCTTACTTAATGTTTCTTTTATTTAGATAAAAAGTATCCAAATATTTATAAAGCAAACAAATGATCAACAAACAAACAAAACAAGTTTAAATAATCAAATCGTCAGGAGAGGGCCAGGCCAAAATAACAAACAAAACAGGGGCTTTCTAAAGTTTAAACCCAGATAAATTACCTAACAAAAGAAAAGAAAAAAATAAAGACAGTCATCTTACCTCTCTCCCTGACTAACAAGACATAAACAGGTGGTGCTGATAGGTTTATTTAATTATTTGTTTGTTTTTATCTATTTATTTTTTAACAGGGGAGAAACCGTTTAGCTGTGACGAGTGCAACATGCGCTTTATACAGAAGTACCATATGGAGAGACACAAAAGGACACACAGTGGAGAAAAGCCATATAAATGTGACACCTGTCTACAGGTGAGTCCTTACAGATAATTATTATCTAGTATGAAAGTAGTAGTAATCAAAATGGATTTTGGTTGAAATATACAAAATCTGGGGCAGTGACAAATAAGAGTGCCCACAGTAAAAAAATGGAAAAAACATAGAAATCAGCATTTCTTCTTATTGCATTAGCTGCTAGAGATACATAGTTTTGAAGAATAACAATAAGTGCAGTGGACGGTGTTTATAACAGTAAATTTAAATATAAATATAGCTGCAAGCAGCGATTACCGTGGTTCAAGCACATTAAGGCATTTAAGGTGGTCTAGGCCAACCTGGATGTATGGAGAATATGCTTACAGACACACACACTGAAAATAAATGATTATTAAACTAGTATATTAATACTCAATAAGCATGCTTACACACACAGACAGACACACATACACACACACACACGTATGTGCTCACACATTTTGTTGCAGATATAGATAATTGAAATAAGTGACACAATACTTAATGCAGATTATCTCTTTTTAGGATTTTATGTAATTTTCAGGTTTCATTGCAATCATAATCAGGCATAATTGTAAAAACAAACACGTCTATAACAACAATATGGTAAACTATGACTAAATGTGATTTTAAATATTTTAACAGTGATTTTATAATCTGTAAGCATGAATCCATCAAACTAGATGCCCGAGACCTGTCGACCTGTACGGGTTCGAGTCTATATTTTAAATGATCAGCCGGGCCCGGGTCGGGTCCGAATCTGTTACCTTGGGTCCCATGTCTGTTTAACATTGTGTGTAATACCAGTGTGATCTGAGTCATCGGACTCGGAGATAGGGCTGCATGATGTGTCGTAGGGCTTGACAATTAATCGAAAAATAATCAAAACCAAAATTCATAACCTCTAAGCGACGTCATTTTCCCATGTTGGTTATTTCGTTTTTTTAATCCTGTTAACACTTCCCCCTTAAAAGCATACTAGCGCCCGTGTAGCCACATGACTCTCCAGTCAGTGGCATAAAAGCAAAACATGGAGGTGAATGCCGGTTCAACACATACTGATGGCGCGTGAGCGGTGAGCCTTGAGTCTTCACTAAACTTTGTAAATTGTATTTCTTTTATGCTTTGGACATTCAAGCGTTTAGATGAATGGATGTGTATTCTTATATCGAGCTACCATGTTCGCGCAGCTGCATTGTGGCATGAACACTCATATAAATAGTAGCTATGAAGATCGCGCGCACAGAGGAACACAGAAACTAGTTGTCAAAGCAAACTAGTCATGTTTGTGTGCAGCGCACATGAAGCACAAGCGCGTGCAAAGAGAGCAGCGGTCGGCGGTTGCGCTGCGGGTTCCCGGTTTGTGGCCGTTCTCGGACTGTTCTGTGTATTTTAACTGTAGAAAAGGTTGTTCCGAGTCGAAACTACGATACAGAAAACTACATCAGTATATCATCATAAACACAGCCGTTTTTGTGTTACGTGAACGAAAACACATGTACTGTATTTTTGCTTAAAGAGACAACAGCCTAATAAACGTGCTGCCTGTCATTAATGTTAATCAAAGAACAAAAGAAAATCATTCACTGATCTTGACTGAATATATTTAATAACTATACTTGATTGATCAATATTTATATAAAAACTATGCAGTGTTTTTAAACTTATTACAGTTTCTGTACCTGAAATTTAGTTTAGTTGTATTTATGATATTGCTAATTGATTTATTTTTGTTCCTTTCTTATTACTTGTCTTTAACACTTTAATATTTGAAATTTATATTAATCTAGTTGTTTTTGCTATAGTATTTTTTTTTAAATCACAGGCAAAATTCCTCTTGCAGTGTTTTGTAGGCTGCTTATTTTTGTTCATGTTATTCAGCTGCAACAGAATGCTTTGTAAAAATGTTTGACATCTAAATTTTTTACTTAATTTTTTTTTATATTGGATTTTTTAGCTTATTGGAATCGAAACTAGGAATTGATAAGAATCGGAATCGATAAAATTCAAACGATACCTTACCCTAGTAAGAAATGTTACGAACATAGATAAAATAACTGCTGATAGTCAATCAGTCGTTCATTAATCATAATCAAGGTAAAATGTTCAATTAATCAGGGTTTTGATTTTAGGCCATAATCGTCCAGCCCTAATGTGTCGTTTAAGCATCAATATCGCGATGTACAAATCCACGTTAGTCACATCGCTGGATGTGTGATGTAGGCTGTCGTAGTTGATCCATTATTCATTAACCGTAGGGGCCAGCTTCTCCCCGGCCCTTGATGAATGTGATTCGCGGATTAATTGCACAGCTTAACCATCATAAGTGAAAGTTTATCATTTGCATGTGTTTTTAAGTCCTGTCAGTTAAACAGGAGAGAGAAAGAGAGCGTGCGCACCCGAGAGAGTCCCGGCCGCACGCTCACCTTCACCGACTTCAAACAACACAAGAGCGGTCTTGCTCTCTCTCCCTCACGCAAATTAATCAAAATCATTTGACATGATGGTGTTGAACAACAACACCAAAAAAACTATCCAGTGATGAAATGTTTTTCTGTGTTGTCAAATCTTGTGCGATATCCTTAACTGCAGAGATAATTACACAATGCGTGCCATACACGTCTGATTCGCGAACTAATGATTCCTTTGAACCGATTCAATCTAATGAATGGTTTAAACAACTGACTCAGAGTCCAACACTGAACTCACGAGACGTCTGAATCAGTGTATAAAAAAAATCTGTAACACTTTACAATAATGTTATATTTATTAAACTATTTAACTACATTATTTAACACTTACTATTCCCTAAACTACACTTCTACAACATTGTTAATTTTAATATTTAGGCTATAGCCTTCATTGTTGAAATCAAAAGTTGTACAGTATTTAAGTAACATTACCAAACAATGAACAGCTGCATTTTTATAAACTAAGATAAACAAAGACTAATAAATATAGTAACAAAAGTATTGCTCGTGGTAAGATCAAGTTAGTTAATGTTAAAAATTCAAACCATATCCTAAAGTAACAAACTAATAATTTACTCTAATTTAAATAATACTCTGATGTTTAAATCATTTAAAATGAGAATGTAAGTGTGCTCACCCCATTTATGTTTGTAAGAAAAAATTGGATTCGATTTCATATCGCAATATATATGGCAGGAAAATTAAATATCGCAATGTAATTTTTTCCCTTTATCGTGCAGCCCTACTTGGAGAACACCCGGCCGTGATCAAACATTGCTTATGTTTTTCTGTTACTTGCAACTTGTCAAATTTGGAAAAGAAAAGAGTGAGCCAAAAAAAGCTATCTCTATCTCTCTCTCTCTCTCTCTCTCTCTCTCTCTCTCTGCCTTTAGAAGCAGAGCGCACAGACTCAGTGATTTCAAATCAACAACATAATCTGAAGTGACCTTGAAGTGAACATGAATGTTTTCTATGATGCTCAAATTGCGTTAAAGCATATTTTAGGTTGATACAGCTAGCACGCATATGTGCAGTCTCGAAAGCTTTTTGCTTCTCTACTGAGGCCTCAAGATATCGCAATCGAGCAAATTATTACTGCACGTTTATTCAAAGCATTGGAAATACATGACTGTGAAAAAACAACATATTTAAAATAATTTTATGAACAATTATTGTTAATTAAGTTGCTTAAACCTTGTGGATTGTTCAAATTCACTACCCTATCGGTATGTTCGGGATGAAAACATCCACTCAATTAAACTGCTGTAAAAATGTATCAGATTCATATTTTTTTTCTATTTGTTTTGCATAAATCTGTTAATCAACTTCAGTCCTGATCAAAACTACCAAAAGTTTTTTAAAAATCCAAGATCGTAACTCTTTAATTGCCAAGTTCATAAATGATGTCACTGATTTGGGGGAAAAAAAAAACACAAAATGACTTATTTTCAATATAAATGTAATTGTGGCTGGATTTTCTTTTTTTTTTTTTTTTACTTTTTATAACAGTCTTGGGCATGTCAAAGATTAGTAGCAACATTGGATTTGATGCATTTTTAGTTTTTGTGCAGCATTAGATTTAAAATTTTTCATGAGGGAAGCATCTCAAAGAAGGTCCCTGCAGGATGGCCTGAGGCATCGTTAACAAGTTTTAAAGCTCGATTCAAGAGTCTAGCTTTATATGTAACCTCCAGGAGCGGCAAAGTGCAGCCAATGATCCTGCTGGCTGAGCGAACCACTTTGTTCAAAGCCGCCTTCTCTTTCAAGGTGAGATTACCAAACCACACAGTAATACAACTAGTTAGAACACTCTCAATTACACAGTAGTAAAAATTCAAAAGAATCTTAGTATTTCGAGTAAACTCTCGAAGCCTACGTAAAAAGGAGAGTCACTGTCTCGCTTTCTTAGCAATGCTAGTCGTAGTTCTGGCTTGTATATGGAGTTAAATGGAGTATAACAGCAAATTATAGTGTTTGTGTGTGTGAGATTCTTGATTGTTGGTGGTTTTCCCTGTTGGGAAGAGGTAACATTTGTTATTTTTACAGTTGATCTTGAAATTTTATTTTTTTTAATTCGATTTCCGATTTTTTCCCTATTTTTCCCCCCTACTTAAGGAAAGCAACAAGTACAAACAGCAGACAACTTAAAGCAAATTTTGCTTTTATTTAATCAAAAGTAGGGCTGCTTCGATCACGATCGGCTGATCGTTATGCGCATCTCGTCAGTAAAAGCCGGTTTTCTAATCTGCGGTAAATTCCCTCAGGTGCGTGATTTCACATAGAGCAGCTGTTACCGTTCACATAGAGCCATTTGTAAATTGAGAAAATGCGCAAATAAACGCTGAAAATGAAGTGGATTTGCGCATCTTCTCAGTTAACAATGGCTCCTTGTAGTAACAGCTGCTCGATGTGAAATCACGCACCTGAGGGAATTTACCGCTGATTAGAAAACTGGCTTTACTGACGAGATGCGCATAACGATCTGCCGATCGTGATCGGAGCAGCCCTAATCAAAAGCAAGACAAATGTAGCCCCCATTTTCATATTCGGCTGGTGCTGCTGCTTTTGACTGCGATGGGCTTTAGGCAGCGTTGGGGTCTCTTGCTCCACGTCTGTCGCAGCAAACCCATACCAGTTCCAAACAACAGATGATTTTATTCCTTTCTTGGGAACAAACTTCCAACTCTCACTGGTAGCCATGTTGTCGCTTGCTGTTTCGTGTGTGCTATGATGTTGTTGTTGTCTAACGCTACGGAAGCTCCGGGGAGCCAAAAATGCGCCATTACACAAAAATTTGATTGACTTATTTTTTAAATCGCCTGTAACAAAAAATTCGAATTCAATCGATTTTTCGCCCAGGCCTAAGTTGATCTCTAGGTGCGACCATTAACCCTTTAGATAGGCCTGTGCAAAAAAATCTTCGTATCTTACTTGTATATGAAGCTATATGAAGTATAACAGCATGTTATATTGTGTGTGTGTGTGTGTGAGAGAAAGAAAGAGAGAGAGTGTGTGAGAGAGACCTTTGTGCACTTAACTTGATGTATTTCAGAAAATCACAATGTACACCTCAGCTCTCAGAACTACATGGAGTAAACAAAAGTGGATTTATGCACCTGCTGCCTTTTAATGGTGGTGAAAGTATTCGGTTGTTAAGTGATGACGTAAGAAGCGCTTACGTTTCTTTAAGTACCGGTAGTACCGAGGTCCCGTTCAAATCCGGTTCATCGCTATGATTTCCGCGAAGCAGAAAATGAGGACGGTCTTAAATTCAGTTAAAATGACAAATATGCGGCCTAAAAGTTCATTTTTACAAAAAGGCATTGTGCTAGAAATATTACTATTATTTAGTTAAATGTATGTGATACTGCTACTACTGTTGAAAAAATTTATACAACTTTATTTCTTGAAGAAATAAATCACAATATTTCTTTCATGTTTTAATTTTAATAGCAAATCCCCTTTATTTACCAAAAATAAAATATTTAAATTTCATAAATTAAAAGACAAGTTAAATTTGGCTGAAACTTGTTTACTATTTTTCATAATTATATAATTTGTAGAAAAACTTTTAACACAATTGTAAATAAGTATGAAGAATGGCATTGGTTTTATTTTTAGTTCTAAAAATTATTATTATATTACTATAAAAAATATATTTTTTTAATTAGCATATTTTTTTTGTTTTGCTTTGGTACCGAAATTGGTACAGAGAACCGTGGATTTTCACTGGAATCGGTACCGAATACTGAAATTTTGGTACCGTGACAACAATAATACCTAGCGTTGGATGCAAGTAAAACAGTATAACAGTACCTCATTTTTTTTCTTCTCACCTGAAATTCATGCAATAAACATGTTTTTGACAAAGATTTTCATTTGTTTGTGGTCTATGTAGCCTGCATCAAAATGAGGTTTGCAATTATGTGCCCGAAGGCACTGGTTGAAGACCCAGTCAGTGATGCTGTTTTTCTCCACTAGGGGTGAAGTTGAGTCTTATTTTGGCAACAACTTTCTCTGTTTCAACAAATTGAATGATTTTTTGTGACAAATCTTATTTTGACACATATTTTGGGAAAATACTTTGAACATTTTCTAAAACATAACAATACACTGTGGGCAAATTCACTACCCTTTCGTTATGTTTGTGGATGAAAACATCCATGAAATTAAACTGCTGTAAAAATGTATCAGATTTTTTTTTTTTGCATAAATCTATTAACCCTTTGAAGTCGATTAACACATGTATGCGTTTTGAGTCATTTTCTCCTGATAACCCCGAAAAGAACTCAAATTACACTCTCAGTTTTAATCGTACAGATAAGAGCAATACATCAATCGAATCTGTAAAGGGTCTACTTTTTTTTGGATACAGACATAACAAAACACCTTTGTGCACTTATAAAATAAAGATAACAAACAAGGTGCGCCGTCTGCAGCCTTTGTGTGCGCTGATTTTCATTTACAAACACGTCATTAAAATGAACTGTAACTCTGTGAATACTCAAAGAAGAGACATGAGAGAGATATCTATAGAAAGCCTGAAATGTCTAATTTTAAACTAAACAAGTGCTGCCGAAAACAAATATTCTGAGATAAAGTAATCCATATGAAAACAACGCGATGTCTATTTTGCATGTCTCCCTTCATTATATCTAATGTGACCACGCCCCCGCGCTTAACGTGCTATTCAGATTCAAACTGAAGCGCACGGCTTGAATACGCCCACACAGAAGAAAAAGCAGCCAGACTGTTCAAGTTTTTATTTTATTTTACTGTTTGCTTCCCGATGAGAGGGATAAGACATAAATCACTCCAAAAAGACGTGATGTGGTTGAGGATTTGAGAAATGGATTTCCTCAGAAAAAAGAATGAAGCACTTTATTCAGCAAAGATCATAAACCTGAGTAAGTCTCTTTTTATTTATTTGTACTAGTTTTCACATAAAGTGTAAACATTTAACTAGTTAGACTTTCTCCAAATACTTTTTCCAAACTATAATTCCTGACTAAATGTATAATCAAGTGAAACATTATGAAGTTTCAATACCAATATACAATACTATACCATTCAAAAGCTTGATGTAAATAATATAAATGTGACAAATAGAGATAACTCTAACAAATGTAAAAACAATGCAGTTCTTTCAATTTATTCCCCCTAAAAAAAACTGAAAAATATTCTCAGCTCTTTTCAACATTAATAATAATAATAATAATGATGATGATGATAAATGTTTTTTTTTTTTTTTTTGGTAGAAAATAAGATTGTTAAAAGGATTTCTGAAGGATTGTGTGACTGGAGTAAAGATGACTAAAAAGTTGTCTATTCGGACGGGACTAGTTTTCTAAACTACGTTTGAGTTTCGATTCTTACCACCTGACGTCTGTGATTTTCATGTACCAATTCGGACGGGACTAGTATCTCCGTGTTTATTACAGAGGTGGGAGGGTCTGATTTGTGCATCTGGGCGTCACAGAGATCACGCGCTCTGTATGCGTGCATTGCATTCATTCAGAATGATTGCCTTAGTATTATTACACAATAAATACTAAATGGCTAGTATAACAAAACCATGTTAATGTGTGGTTCCTTTAGTTTAACTTGTTTTCCTTTTTTTGTGTGTGTAGTAGGCCTAGGCTAAACCTTCCGTATGTTTAATTTTCATAAAGGTACATATGTAATTCAAACATTAAGTAACATGCGCGCGGTAAGAGCATCTACGGTAATTCACGTTGGCCAAAATACACAAGGAGACTGAGTTTGCTGAAAAACAGTAGGTAATTTGCTCTGGAATTATCACAGAGGTTGTGTGAGAAAAACACAGACGTGGCAGATTCGGACGGGATTAAAATCACCAAGTATGTCTGTGAAACGCAGATTTCTCTAACGACCCCCTGTAAAACTAGTCCCGTCCGAATAGGGCTTTTGATTGTTCCTAATAAACTGTTTAACTGCTCCCCCAAGTGGATATTAAATTATGTTGTGGGATAATTAAATATATTCTTAATAAACTACAAAGATAAAATTATATAGATTTGTTTTGTTCTCACATTCTTTCTTGTAACGCCTCACTCAGTGGAAGAGCTGAATGAGAGACTCATTATGCAGCTCATTATGCAGGGCTTTGTCTTCTCAGGTGTAAATCACAATGATATTCATGATAGTTGACACCTACTCGCATATAACTTTTACCAACAAAAAGTGTCTTAGAAAATTTAAATCAATATATTGTTTTCTGTGAATGAGTAAAGAAGATGATTTTCACATAATTTAGAAATAAAAATTCTAGGCTACAAGCTCCAGTTCTCAACAATCCCGGGAACCAATGTTATGTATGTGTTTTATGGCCTTATTCAAGTGATTTAACATTTTTGCATAACATTTTTTTTTTCTCAAAAATCCAAGATTTTATCTCTTTAATTACGAAGTTCATAAATGATGTCACTGATTTGCGCAAAATGACTTCTTTTCATATAAAAAGTGATTGTAGACTGAATTATTTTTTTTTTACATTCTTTAACTTCACAGTCTTGGGCATGTCAAATATTAGTAGCAACATTGGCTTTGATGCATTGCTAGTTTTTGTGCAGCATAAGATTTTACTTTTTTCTCCCTCACTTATTGTCCGTGGCTGTTTTTGCCCCATTGGCCTCCATTATAATTAAATTTTTTGATTGCAAAGCCATGACAGCATATAATCATGCATTCTTGATGGTTGGTGGTTTTCCCTGTTGGGAAGAGGTAAAAAATTTTATTTTTATGTTGATCACTAGGTGGGTCCATTAACCCTTTAGATAGGCCTGTGCAAAAAAAAATAAAATAAATAAAACTTAGTTTCTGGCTTGTATATGGAGTTATTTGGAGTGTAACAGCAAATTATAGTGTTTGTGTGTGTGTGTGTGTGTGTGTGTGTTAGAGAGAGAGAGAGAAAGAGAGAGTGTGAGAGAGACCTTTGCGCAATTATCTTGATGTATCTGAAAAAATCCAGATATGCACCTCAGCTCTCAGAACTACATGGAGTAAACAAAAGCAAGGTAAGTGCATTTATGCACCTGCTGCCTTTTGATGGTGAGAAGTACGGACCGCCTATGTGTGAAATGCTTTGAAATGAAGTGTCTTTTCTTGATGGTGAAGCCAGTTTAAAACATTAAAATCCTTCAATGATACACTTGTTTATTTTTCTGTAAAAAAATCAACTTTGCATCAGATTTATGAACATAATTTATGAACCAAAATGCAACACCAACTTCAAATAAACTGCAGCTTACTGGAGGGGCCAAGATGCATTATTTCTAAAACTTCGATACAAGTCAAGCCCTTTCTCGTGTTGCTTGCTGCTCTTCTCCCCATCAAATGACCAGCAGGATGGCATGCAAGTGTTTAAATTGTTGTACCTTGTTTTTGTTTAGTCTGTACTTGTCACCAGCATTAAAAGGCATAAATGCATAAATACACTTACTTTTGTTTACTCCACATAGTTTACTCTCACTCTCTCTCTCTCTCTCTCTCTCTCTCTCTCTCTCTGGGCATTTTGGGAATTTGCACGTGCGAGAGTGGTGGTGGGGAGAAGACTGAGCAGTGTTTTTTTTTTTTTCCTTCTCATGTTTTTGCATTTTGTTTCTGCATGTTTTGGTAAGTCTTTTTATTTATTGTTGTCAAAGTGAGTGTTTACGTGGAGGGATGGCGTCTCAGGTTGAGGCGTTATCCTTACGCAATGGATTCAGGTGTGTACCTGCTGATGGGGTAATGGTTGAGGATGTGCTTGTTGCGACAGGAGAGGCGGTAGGCCACGAAAATATTTCGTGGGTTACTCCGCCGCGGTACCCCCGAAGCAATCTAAAATAGTCCGAATATAAACACTTATTATAGGTGCACCCTAGTGATTCAGGACAAGCTAAAAACATGGTTTGGAAAATGGATTCATGGTGTACTTGCTTATTATATAAATTTTTCTACATTTTGAAAACAAAGTTACGGACTGCAGCTCTGATTGGTTGTTTCTTACCGGGAGCGTAATCCGCTCCCGGTAAGAAACAACCAATCAGAGCTTCGGTCCATTTCTGCAAATGGCAATACGACCACTGGGAGGAGCCAGAGGAGCTTGATTTTTTTTTCCACAGATTATCTGTCTCATATTCTGCTGTCAGGACATAATGACAGGTTTAACAAATATGTAAAAAATATATTTTTACAAAAGTTGCCTACTGCAGCTTTAAGTAGTGTGTTTAAAAAAAACGTTTTAATGATGGGAATGTTATAGTGGGGGGGATCGGAACTGTACAGAAAATTTCACAGTTGATCGAAATACAGAAGAACCGCATATTCAGTCATCATGTTTATCCAAGTTAATAAGGGCAACTGGTCTTTTGGACATATGGAGGATTAAACGCCCTGATGTGAGGCAATATTCATGGGTGAAGGTTAACAATAATAGGGTTACTGCTGCTCATCTGGATAGAATTTATGTGTCTAAACAGATGAGTAGTCAAATTATTGATTGCTCTATTAATCCAATGGGTTTTACAGACCACAATCTGGTGTCGGTTGTAATAAGTAAGTCTAACAGTTCAAACTAGAATTAAAAGTTAGTGAACTAACTTTGATGTTGGCTTGCCATCTTGGCCATGGGGCAAAAGAGCCACAGTACTTGTGTGCCCAACATTCTTGAGTTGCCCCGCTGCAAAAAATAATAATACCATAAAAAATACACCTGCAACAGTCTTTTTCCATGGTCCCTTGCGGTTTTCTTTTTTAATAAAAAGCCTAGGCTATGATAACAGCTACGACAGGGTTGTCTATCTGAATGCGAAATAAGTCATGCAAAAACCATAATCTCCTAAATACCATTCAATTTAATGTTATTTTAATAGTACTGACAACATATTTTAAGTTATCACACTACTGAAAAATTAAAGAAGGCACACTATATATAGTATACTTCGGTGAGTCAAGAGCTAAACAAAAAGTCCTGTTTCATTACAAAATACTGTAACTTTTATAAACGTTATACTATCACCACAAAATGTTAATTAATATTTATTAAAAAAAATTATATTTCATAAAACTGAAACTTAAATATATTATTTCTATAGGCTATACAAAACAGAAAAGAAAAAGACTAAATAATAAGGCTGAAATAGCTGATCTATAGCATGTTAAATGGTGGTTGCCTGTCTATGTATGGTACACCCCTCTAAGCACACAGAAGTGGTTTGACCCAAGTCCTCAGCAGCCAATCACATTGATCTCTTCAAACTGATTTTTAAGGCATACTTCATGTGTATTTCACGTGTATTTAACGTGTATTTAAAACGTGAAATACACGTTAAATACACGCTGATTTTTCAGGAGTAAACAACATGTATTTAACGCTTTAAATACGTGTTGTCTACGCGTGAAATACACGTATTTAACGTGTTGTTGACGCATTAAAATTCACGTGTATTTGACCCTCTTGGCCTTCCATACACATTAGATAAAATGAAGGGAGACGTGAAAAAAGGACATCGCGTATTTTATCACAGAATATTTGTTCGGCAGCACTTGTTTAGTTTAAAAGTAGACATGTCAAGCTTTCTATAGATATATCTCTCATGTCTCTTCGTTGAGTACTCAGTTCAGTTACAGTTCATTTTAATGATGTGTTTGTAAATGAAGATCAGTGCAGACAAGGTTGAAGACAGCACACCTTGTTTGTTATCTTTATTTTATAAGTGCACAAAGTTTTGTTGTTATTATGTTTGTATCCAAAAAAAAAGTAGACCCTTTACAGATTCGATTGATGTCTTGCTCTTATCTGTACGATTAAAACTGAAAATGTAATTTAAGTAATTGTCAGGGTTATCAGCAGAAAATGACTCAAAATGCGTATGCGTTAATCGACTCCAGAGTTAAAAGGCTGTCGTGACTTTTTTCCTTCCAGTATTCATAAGCTGTATCACGCTGTCAAATTATGTCATTTTGCACACATAAACATCTCAAAAACACCCTGAATTCTGCTCTTGTTGTGTTCTAATGGGTGGATTAGTGCGGTGATATTATTTTTGGAATCTCTTAAAAAATGCTGATGAAGTGCTCATTTCTCTCTCGTCTTTCTCTCTGTTCTTTGGTCAGAGACATAATTTGTTAATGAGATATCTGACCCGGTAATAATAACATATGTTGATTTAGCTTGTCAGAGTGAATGAAATGTGTAGCCTATTTATTTGTCTGATCTCGCCCCAAACGCGGCTGTCATGTGACTTTTTTTTCCCTTCGCGATGTCAAATATTGCATTTTGCACACATACACGGCTCAAAAACCCCTGGATTTTTCTCTTAGTGTGTTCTAATGGGTGGATTGTGTGCATTCGCAGGAATATTTATTTTAAGAAGCTCTTAAAAAATATATATAAATGACTTTACCATGTTGTGACGATGGATAGCAATTGATGTGAGGTTCAGCCTGACAGATAAAATCTCACAAGCACATATAAACACTAATTTTCATGTGTATAATATATTCTTCTAATTGTTTTGTGCCGTTTCGCTGCAGTGTTTTAATGTGACAGGCTGTAAATTCTCTTCAAGTGTTCAGAGAAATACATCTCGAGCTCGCGGGCAGTTGCGCTGCCGCAAATATATCATTTTATTACTTTAAACAGTTCAGAAACATCTGAATTTAGCTCTTGGTGTGTTCTAACGTGTGGATTGCGTGCAATCGCCGTTTTAAAAGATCTTAAATAAGAATGAATTCGCTCGTTGTGAGCTCCGTGGAGACAGCCTGAGCTGAGCAGCAGTGATTCTTCTCTCATCTTTCTGACTGCTCTCTGCAGAGAAATCAATTATGAATGAGCCCTGACCCCTGTAATAATAAGATATGTTGGTTTAGCTTGTCAGTTTGAGGGAAATTGTATTATTTACTTGGTATTTTTAACCGGTTTAAAAGTGAAACGAAACCCGACTCCTCCCTTTAATCTCGGGTATTGCAACTAGGGGCGCAATTTTTCTCAGATAATGTAAGTCTATGGGTAATGTATTTTGACATTTAAAAATTAATAAAAAAAAAAACTTTAAGTCTGATCAGTCTGAAAAGATATAGCACACACCACCGCTCTATCCCGCAGGTTTCTGCCAAGTTTGGGGCTTGTGGCTTTAAAGCCCTAGGAGGAGTAGCGTTCAGAATTTCTGTCAGAAAAATAATAATAAGAAAAAGAAGTTGTTTAAATAGCATAACAGTATGTTGGCTTGTTGCCAAGCCAACATAACAAGTCCTATTTTGGGCATTTTAACATTAGGTTAGGTTGCTTCAAGATAAAGAGTTTTTTTTGGCAACAGTGGAAAATGAAAAAAAGTAGTTTTGAGAATTTAAGACAGTGGTGGGATATAGGAAAAGTTAATATAATTTTTTTTTTGCCTGCAGTATACTGCCAAATCTACTGAAGTGTTAACAGAAACAATTGAGGTTGTTGAGAATGAGATATCATCTATAGAAGCAGACTTAATTAGTAAATATGATCCTATGTTGAGTAGTAAGCTACAGAGAAAAAAAGTGGAGTTGAGATCTTATTTAAATGAGAGAGTAAAAGGGGCCTTGGTAAGGTCCTGCTTTATTTCTGTTGCATGGATGCTCCAACTGCATATTTTTTAAATTTGGAGCGTAAGGTGTCAAAACAGAAACGGATGGTCTGCTTAGGCCTTCCTGATGGGAAGATTAAGTTGACGTATTATCAGAGAAATGCGTAGTCATGCAGTGGATTTTTATTCAAATCTTTATACTGCTGGGCATTGTGATGAAAATTGTTCTGCACAACTTTTTCATGATTTACCAAAAAATAGACTTGGACTCAAAGACTGCTTTGGATATAGATATATCCTACCAAGAACTAACTGCTGCATTGGGTCAACTGAAATCAGGAAAGTCTCCAGGCATTGATGGTTTGCAACCTGAATTCTACAAACATTTTTGGCACTGTATTGGAAAGGATCTTTGTGAGGTTTTTTTGTAAATGTAGCAAAGATGGTATGCTGCCTGTTTCCTGAAAAACAAGCTGTTCTGTCTTTGTTGCCTAAAAAAAAAACTGAAGACCAGTTGCATTGTTGACGACTTATTATAAAAATCAAAATTAAAATGCCTTGCTAACAGGTAAAAAAATTACCTCCATTTAATAGTACACCGGGATCAAACATATTGTGTTCCAGAAAGAACGATATCAGATAATTTATTTTTATACGGGATGTTTTAGATATTTGCAAAGTTTTTAAAATAAAAAATTGGCCTCATCTCCTTAGATCAAGAAAAGGCGCTTGATCGTGTAGATCACAAATATCTTTTCAATGTGTTGGAAGCTTTTGGTTTAGTGCAAGGTTTTTTAAAATTGGTGAAATTGTTGTATGCAGATGCCTCTTGTATTGTCAAGGTGGGAGGTGGTTTAAGCCGTCCTATCCCTGTAACAAGGGGTATAAGACAGGGGTGTCTTTTATCAGGGCAACTATATAGTATAGCGATAGAACCTTTACTTTGTAAATTATGTGAAAACAATCTCTGGTTTTATTACTTCTGGTATTATTGAGAACTCATTAACAGTTTTAAGTGCTTATGCAGATGATATCACAGTATTTGTTATTAATACACAAGATGTTAATCTTTTGACTGATGTACTAGATGTGTATGAGAAGGCTTCATCTGCCAAGGTAAATTGGGATAAAAGTGAAGTTCTCTGGGCAGGTCAAGATTTCTCAGAGAATCCTCCACAATTGCCTGGGAACATTAAATGGAGCTTTGAAGGTTTTAAGATACTAGGTATTTATTTTGGTACAATTGATTTTCGGAAATTAAATTTAATTTAATTCCTCTAGGGCGTAGAGGATAAAGTATGCACCCGATTGTCTAGATGGAAATGGTTGCTACCCCAATTGTTCTACAGGGGAAGAGTTCTGGTGGCCAACAATTTGGTGTCATCCACCCTGTGGCATAAATTCAACGTTTTGCAACCACCAGCAGGTTCAATTCAAGTAATTCAAAGGCACTTGGTGACTTTTTTTTGGTCTGGATACCATTGGGTTGGATCTGCCATACTGTATCTTCCTATACAAGAAGGGGGACAAGGCCTGGTGGATATAAAGGCAAGAATAATGACTTTTCGTCTACAGACAGCTTAATTTTGCTTGGATGAACACAGCAACAGTCCTTTTGCGGAAGGCAGGGGGAATGGGATTTGATAAACATCTATTTCTTATGTATTTACAAGAGTCTGATTTGGTAGATCTTACTCCCTATTATAAATCTATGCTTGAGGCTTGGAAGGTTTTCACTGTGTCAAGATCACCCGATTTATCAGCTGGGACTTGGCTGTTGGAAGAACCTTTGTTTTTTAACCCTCTCTTTCCTTCAAGACTTTTATCATCTGCGTGTTTACGCTCACGGCTGCTGGCTGCTGGGTATACAAAGTTGGGTCATGTACTGAACAGCAGCGTGGAAGTTATAACCCAAAGAACTAAGGTGAAATCTGCAAGAATGATACAGCAGCTGGTTGCAGAAGTACACGGGACGTTAAGAAAGGAACACTGAGATCTTGTGGACAATACAGAAATGATTCATAAGTGGAAAGAGGGGTTTGATTATGTTTTTCCTTCACTCATTGTTAGAGCTTCTGTGGAGAATTGGGAAGAAGATGATCATTGTTTGTTGACATTTAAAACCCCAGTTTTGGAATGTTTTGAGTCAGCTGGGAAGAAGGCCTTGTACTTTATTTGTGTTAAAGTATCAAATGCCAGGTTGTTGACTGGTGTTTTTTCAACAAAATGGATACTTTTTTTGGACTTGAATCTTCCCCTAAAAGCTGCTGGCGCACTCTGTACAAATACCCAATCAATAAGCGGACAGGTGACTTGCAGTGGAGAATTGTACATGGAGCAGTAGCTACGAACAGACATGTGGTGCATCTTAATCCTAGTGTTGGGGTGGGTTGTCCTTTTTGTTCGGTGGTAGAATCTTTGCTTCATTTATTTGTGCAGTGTTCTCATTTAGGGGATCTGTTTTCTCTTTTAAGTAGACCTGGGCGAAAAATCGATTTAATGAATTCGAATTTTTTGTTACAGGCGATTTAAAAAAATAAGTAAATCAAGTTTTTGTGTAATTGCGCATTTTTGGCTCCCCGGAGCTTCCGTAGCGTTAGTTTCACATGGCAGTATGGCAAGTGACAACAACATCATAGCACACACGAAACTGTTTGTACTTATTGCTTTCCTTAAGTAGGGGGGAAAATCTGAAAAAAATCGGAAATCGAATTAAAAAAAATTAAATCTGAGATTAATTTGACATGAACCGTGAGAAGTGAACCAATAGAAAACATTACCGTCTACAGCAGCGAGAGGGAGCTCTATGCTCCTCAGTGCTCCTGTAGTCTACACTTAAGACATAGAGCGTCCTCTTGCGGCTGTAGACGGTAATGTTTTCTCTTCTAAATAAATGCGACTTATAGTCCAGTGCGACTTATGTTTTTTTTCCTCATCATGACGTATTTTTGGACTGATGCGACTTATAGTCCGAAAAATACTGTAATTGGTTTTCATCTTTGGGTGAGGTATTTTCTTGCAAATTATTTATTTATGGACCCAGGTATTCATTTCACAGGAAAAGGACTTTGGTTTTAATTTTTTTTTTATCTGGCACTGCAAAATTAGTAATTTGGAAAACAAGAAAAAATAAACTCCTACGGCAGGATGCTTTAAGTGTTTTTCTATGTTTTTAGGGTTTGTGGCAGCTAGATTAAAAGTAGAGTTTGCTTATTAAAATTGGTGGACCGTATACCAAAGTTGATAGAAATGGGGTATTGTGTACTCTATGTGAGAACAATTAAATGGTGTTGACTTTTTAAACATATATGTGAAAAAGAATGAAATTAATGTGCATTTTTGAATTAAGTGTGAATAATTGTGTATTTTAAGAGAAAGTTGTAATAATAAAGATGTATTTAAAATTCAAAATTCTCTCTCTCTCTCTCTCTCTCTCTCTCTCACACACTCTCTCTCTCTCACACACACACACACACACACACACACACAATATAATATAATATGCTCCCTATAGTTCCATACACAAGCAAGAAACTGAGCTTTTTTGCACAGGCCTATCTAAAGGGTTAATGGCCCCAGCTAGTGATCAACCATAAAAATTTTACCTCTTCTTAACAGGGAAAACCACCAACCATCACGAATGCATGATTATATGGCGTCATGGCTTTGCAATCAAAAAATCTCATTATAATGGAAGGCAAAAACAGCCACGAACAATAAATGAGGGAGAAGTTAAAATCTAATGCTGCACAAAAAACTAACAATGCATCAAAGCCAATGTTGTTACTAATCTTTGACCTGCCCAAGACTGTGATAAAAGATTTTAAAAAAATCCAGCCACAATTACTTTTTATATTGAAAATAAGTAATTTCTAAGAATTTTCAGCACCTTGTAACACTAATGAGCTGATGGTATTTCAGCCATCTGTTCCATATTAATGAATCCTGACTCTAACACATTATGCACTCAAAGACCAGAACGTGAATAAACAAGGACCTTCATTTTACAACATAATTCACCATTTGGGGTGCCGTGAAGTCGGTTACATCCTGCCTTGAGTGACAGTTATTACACCTATTTGAGACTGTCCAGAGACCCGTGCGAGCCTCAAAGGAGAAACGAAACCCATTTCACACACAAACACACACACACACACACACACACACACACACACACACACACACACACACACACACACACACACATAAACACACACACACAAACAAACTGTTTCTGTATGCTCTTTATGTAAGTCCTTAATAATATGTATTTTTAATATGTTTGTGGGTACAATGGTTAATCCTTGTTATGTGAGGATTATAATGTTACTAGCTTATAAATTGGGAATGTTTCTCCTCATCTTAACTTTCTCAAAGAACCATGTGTCTGCAACCCCCACTCCTGACCAGGTCGTAAAGCTTTATGACCCCACTGGGCAACGGACAGGAAAAAAGAAACACTGGCATCTTTTTCTCAATGCATTCTTAACTATTACCTTTTGTTTTTATGTTTTCTAAATGTATTAAGCATTTCTTTTTGGTACATTAGATGTTTGCCATAATCAAAAATTGGAGTATCCACAATTTTATTGTGTGTTAATCTTTAAATGTGTGTAATTCTGCATTTGAATGTAACTTCGTGATTCTATCAGCTATAGATGTACTGTTTGGTGTTTTGTAATCGTCATGCTTTGACAGACCCATTTATCTAAAGCAAAGTAATGAAAAATGTATTAATCTGGAATTACGAACTTGCTAGAATATCCCTGATGAAATCTGACAAGCCCTAAATCATTAGGGTGGGTGTTTCTACAGAGACAAAGGAACTTTTCCCCGCCTCAGATCACGGACGTTCATTGGTTGTTCACGCGAAAAGAGGCGTGAACCATCCCAAGCCATAAGAACCGACCGAACAAGGTCCGCCTCTCTCTCTTCTTCGCTCTTCGTTCTCTGACACGCTGCTCTCCTGTGTGACCAACGTCGCTCCCGCTCGTGCCCATGCGCGGCCTTGGGCCGCGCTCATATCGCCGTCCCCCTCAGCACAGGGACTGAGAGGAGCCAGTTTCATGGGTCCTCCGGAAGAATCAGGGTATCTTCCGTCCATTCCAAATCCGTTTCAAATTAAAAAAACAGAAAACGAAAGACTCGAGGATTCAAGTGAGAGAACATGAATTAAATAATGAGAAATGGAAAAATGGCTCGTTTATTCGTTATTCCATCTAGGTTAACAAACGGAAAATGAGTTTTTAACTTGTTTTCTCATTTTGTCGTTTTGGGTTTAAAAAACGGCTTATGGCTTCAATATTTCATTCGCACTTGTGGGCGGAGCTGAAATGCTTCTTTCATCTGATTGGTCGGATCGCTCCGCCTTCTACTTGGGCTCCTCAGTCTTTCAGAATAAGAGTCTTACAAGAGTAATATCTGAAACCAGATGTAGACACATAATTCGCGTTGTTGCGACTTACAAGTCACCCCTTTAAATTATTTCTAGGTTATAGTATTGTATGAATATTGTCCCACTGTAAATACAGTGCAAATAGTTCTGTCTCCTGGGATAAAAGTGAAGTGGAAATAAAAATCAATAATAGACTGAACATTTCCATGATAATATGTCTGTAACATTTACCACTCTCATCTTTTAAGTCTAATGGCACTAGGTAGGTGTGTGTGACATTAATAATTAATTGTGGAAATTAATATAGTTAAATTTATTAAATAAATTAGAATTATTAGTTTTATTACAGACAAAATTGAATGATGTTTCTCTTTTAGTCTTCTTTGTTGGCCTTGACAACGACTAAAATTTTATTGTTTCACCAAATTCAGCTCAGATCTTCAGACTCGTTTGACTCGTTGCTGTAACTGGTCAGACTTTTTCCTTCTCAAAAAATCCTAGTGACTTTCATTATCTGAGCGATGAAGGTCTTACACTTAAGGTCCACTAGAGGGGGAGACAGGATTTCTGTTTATGTAAGTTTAAATGACAGATAAATACATTAATTTCATGTGTACTACCATGAATATGCCATATCTGTGTAACACAGGTTCTTCAATGATAGATGGGGTGGTAGGGGGGTATACCTTAGCTCAATGATAGCTGTATAATATAAAACAACATTAACTACTGCAGCTGGTACCAAATAAAAATGATTAAGTTTTGGAAAAACTGCAAGTCAAATGTACTTGCACAAATGACTTGCTGTTACATAATACCCCATATGCGTTGTTGGGGACGTTTTCGTCATCTAAGGGTGTAAAGTTGAGTCTTATTTTGGCCACAACTTTCTCTGTGTTGCAGCTAATGGAATGATTGGTGACAAATCTTATTTTGACACTTATTTTGGGAAAATGCTTGAAATATTTCAAAAACTCAACAGTATACTGTGGGTAAATTCACTACCCTTTTGTTATGTTCGGGATGAAAACACCCACTAAATTAAAATGCTGTAAAAATGTCTCAGATAAAGTTTTTTTTTTTTTTTTTTTTGCATAAATCTATTAATCACCCTCAGTCCTGATCAAACTACCAAATGTTAAAAAAAAAATCAAAGATTTTAACTCTTTAATTACCAAGTTCATAAATTATGTCACTGATTTGGGAAGAAAAAACACACACAAAATGACATATTTTCAATATAAAAAGTAATTGTGGACTGGATATTTTTTTTACCTTTTATGACAGTCTTGGGCATGTCAAAGATTAATAACTGTAGATTAGCTTTGATGTATTGTTAGTTTTGTGCAGCATTAGATTTTAATTTTTTCTCCCTCATTTATTGTTGGTGGCTGTTTTTGTCCCATTGACTTCCATTATAACGACATTTTTTGATTGCAAAGCCATGACACCATATAATCATGCACTCTTGATTGTTGGTGGTTTTCCCTGTTGGGAAGAGGTAACATTTGTTATTTTTACAGTTGATCACTAGGTGGGACCATTAACCCTTTAGGCCTGTACAAAAAAAGGCTTAGTTTCTGGCCTGTATATAGAGTTATATGGAGTTTAACAGCAAATTATAGTGTGTGTGTGTGTGTGTGTGTGTTTGAGAGAGAGAGAGAGTGTGGGAGAGACCTTTGTTTACTTACCTTGATGTATCTGAAAAAATCCAAATATGCACCTCATGCTCTCAGAACTACATGGACTAAACAATAAAAAAAAAAGAAGTGTGTTTATGCACCTGCTGACTTTTGATGGTGAAAAGAACGGAGGGCCTATATGTGAAATACTTGTCTTTTCTTGATGGTGAAGCCAGTTTAAAACCTTTAAATCTTATAAAAAAAACTACTTTGAACATAATTGATTATGGACCAAAATGCAATACCAACTTCAAATAAGCAGCAACTCGCTGGAGGGGTCAAGCTGCATAATCATTTCTAAAACTCTGGTTCAAGTCAAGCCCTTTCTCGTATTGCTTGCTGCTCTTCTCACCATCAAATGACCAGAAGGATGGCATGCAAGTGTTTAAATCCATGTACTGTTTTTGTTTAGTCTATACTTATCACCACCATTAAAAGGCAGAAGGTGCATAAATACACTTTTGTTTACTCCATGTAGTTCTGAGAGCTGAGGTGTACATTTAGATTTTCTCAAATACATCAAGGTAAGTGCGCAAAAGTCTCTCTCTCTCTCTCCTACACACATACACACAATATAATTTGCTGTTATACTCCACATAACTCTATATACAAGTCAGAAACTAAGCTTTTTTTTGCACAGGCCTATCTAAAGGGTTGATGGTCCCACCTAGTGATCAACTGTAAAAAACAAAAACAAATTTTACCTCTTCCCAACAGGGAAAACCACAAACAATCAAGAATGCATGATTATGTTTCATGGCTTTGCAATCAAAAATGTAATTATAATGGAAGTCAGTGAAAAAAAAACATCCACCAACAATAAATTAGGGGAAAATTTTTTTATCTAATGCTTATAGCAGTTTAATTGAGTGAATGTTTTCATCCCGAACATAACGGAAGGGTAGTGAATTTGAACAATGCACAAGGGATTCATAATAATTTTTATTTGGCACCAGCCGCAATTAATGATGACAGCTAGCAGGAGTGTGGTGGGGTGCGAGGTCTGTTTTGACCAATGGATGGAGACCTCAAGGCAGTGGCCTTAATGCTTATCTGAAGATTTGTCTTTATAGATTACAGTTTACATTGTACTTACTGAAGTACACCTCTGCATACAGACACCCAACTGTACAAATTCATTTATAGATTTAAAACCCAGTCCTGAACCGGGAGAACCATGTTCTGCAGAGTTCAGTTCCAACACACTTGCTTGGACATTGCTACTGATCCTGAAGACCTTGCTTAGCTTAGGTGTGTTTATTTGGGGTAGCTAAACTTTGCAGGACACTGGCCGTCCAAGAGGAGGACAGAGAGTCCTGACATTAGCACTTACATTCAGTGCATGTGATTTATCAACACTAAGTACATCTTAAAATGTACAGCTCATGAAAAATAAAAGTTCCAGATGGACAAACGTTAAATGCATAAACCAGTGTGAATAAAAAATATCTTAAAATTAATTTGGAGGTATGGTTGAAAAAGCCAGAATGGGAAGTTTTAAAGTACAGCTTGAAGTGTGAAGTTTATTCTTGTACACAGATATGGCATATTCATGGTAGTACACATGAAATTAAATGTATTTATTTGCCATTTTACGTAAATAGAAATCCTATCTCCCCCTCTAGTGGACATTAAGTGTACGACCTTCATTGCTCAGATAATGAAAGTCACTAGGATTCTTTGAGAAGGAAATTTGGTGAAACATTAAAATTTTAGTCGTTGTCAATTACTCTCATAATAAATGATAATAATGTTCAAATATATGTCGGCTTTCTCAAGGCCAACAAAGAAGACTAAAAGAAAAACCATTCAATTTAGTATGTAATAAAACGAATATTACTAATTTATTTCATAAATTTAACTATATTAATTTTCCCAATTAATTATTAATGTCACACACACACCTACCTAGTGTCTTTTGACTTAAAAGATGAGAGTGGTAAATGTTACAGACATATTATCATGGAACTGTTCAGTCTATTATTGATTTTTATTTCCACTTCACTTTTATCCAAGGAGACAGAACTATTTGCACTGTATTTACAGTGGGACAATATTCATACAATACTATAACCTAGAAATAAATTAAAAGGGTGACTTGCAAGTCACAGCAGCACGAATTATGTGCGCAGCAACATCTGACTCAAATATTATGTTAATTAACAGTGAGCGGTGGTTTCAGACACTACTCTTATAAGACTCTTATTCTGAAAGAATGTAAGATCGAGTTGAAGGCGGAGCGATTCGACCAATCAGATGAAAGGAGCGTTTCAGCTCCGCCCACAAGTGCGAATGAAATATTGAAGCCATAAACCGTTTTTTAAACCCAAAACGACAAAATGAGAAATCAAATCAAAAACTCATTTTCCATTTGTTAACTTAGATGGAATAACGAATAAACGAGCCATTTTTCCATTTCTCGTTATTTAATTCATGTTCTCTCACTTGAATCCTCTTGAGTCTTTCGTTTTCTGTTTTTTTAATTTAAAACGGATTTGGAATGGACGGAAGATACCCTGATTCGGAAGCTTTCATTTTCGTTGTTTTCTTTTCTTTTCTTTACTAAGTTTATTCAACTATTCACCTCTCCACACAAGGAAGACGAATTCTGGAACATTGTTTGTTGAACCTTTCAAACACCACGCTCACGCCAAGATCCAGCGCTGCTCCAGCGCGCGCCGGTTTCCAACACGCACGCTGTTTTCAAAAGGACCAGCGCACAAAGCGTCACAAAAAGACCACGCTCACGCACGCTGGGCCATGCAAGTATCACTTTTCTATGGAGATTTAAATGCTGCTTTAAAGTGTTGCTATGATTTGAGTCGTTGTTGGCTTCTAAAAGTTACTGACTGTGATTTCCATACCTGAGCTCATTCTGTGATCTCATTCATTTTCTCTCTCTCTCTCTCTCTCTCTCTCCCTTATTTGGATCCCGTTATGTCTTGTACAAAGTTTACTGTCTGTATTGTCGTACGCATATTTACTCTGTGTGATTTGTAGTTTCGATGTATTATTAGTCAATTATTAAAAACCCATATATTCATGATTCTTGTCTCCACCACCCACTCACATTACGAGTCACTGAGATGTCTGATCTTTAGCTACAAGCTTTAAAATTTAGAAACTAAATTTATCTTAATGATAGGATAATGTTTTCATGGCCAGAGAATATTTTTCCTCGAATTATAAGAAGTGATAACTTTATTGAAAATTGATAGGTCAATCTTACGGCCGTTTGCTGGACAAACCACTGTTTGATTTGCAGTAATTTACAGTAAGAAATATCACAATAATTGTTATTTTTCATAATCAATAAAATTTATTGTAACTGTCATATGAGATATATATATTAATCATATTCCTGATTAATTATTCAAATTCCCTATATAATTATTCTGTACAACTCGTCGTTACAACCTTATAAAGCACCATGTATTATATTTTTTTCTGAATTGCTAATGCAACCTTTTCACACCACAGTCTGAACAAAATGAAGCATTGGTCAACAAAGTATTGATAGTTGTGTAAATATTGTCAATAACAGTTGTCTGTAGTTTTGGTTGATTATAATCAATTACATACATTTCTATTAAGTTATCTGACATTATCAAGACGAATTTGTTCTGACAGTTTAACTCTTAAATTTTTGTCATCCTTGTAATATTTTAGAACCATTTAACAAGCGTTAGCAAAAAAAAACATCATTTACAATGACGATACTTAATGATCACAGTTAAACATTAGTGTACCTAATATGTATGATGGGTGTGATGGTGTTACACTTATACCTTTATAGAAAGTAGTAAGTGGTGCTTTGCAATCCCAACCCGCGCCTCCCCCCAAAAAAGGGCTGCTGCTTGATGTCGTGTTGGTAGTCAAAAATATTGTGGAGGTAGTAGTAAAAGGTAGTAAATTCATCTCTATGATTCCTGCATATACCCTGGAGGAGACAGATCATAAGATATGCAGATATAGTGTTTGTGTATATATTAATTTTTTGTTTTGTTTTATTTTTTTGTGATTTGAGGCCACCTATGGTCCGATATTCTTGAAACTTTGCATGCTTGTTAAGACGCATCGGACATGTTTTCACAGAGTTTTGTAAAGTTTTAAGTTTAAGGCATTTGGGTATATTTGGCCATGCCCCTTCTATAAATGACACCGTTAAAGGGACAATAAGTAACTTTTTAGGTATTTTATTATCTAAAATCAATATTTTTATTCATAAATATGCCCTCAATGGTGTACAAATACCTATGCCAATGTTTAAACTAATCCTTGTAAATGAAGAATTTATTATCTTTATATACATGGGACGGGTAGGTTGACGGAGGCTTCCATGTAGTTCCGCCATCTTGCAAAACTATAATAGCAGAGAGGGACAAAAAGTACTAAGCCAACGCGTTTCCACAGCGCGTTTTCGGTCAGAGCCAGAAACGCAGGTGCAGAGCAGTGAGAGGCGCTTGAAACTGCACGGGCAAGTTTAAAAGTCTGGATTGCATTCTTATTATGGACCATACATATGCCGCGCCACAGGAGAAGAAAACATCGTCGCCAAAACAGTCAAAAATAGAACATAAAAGGAAACGTGACCGTAGATTACAGAAAACAAGAGTTAATGTCGGGGAAGCTTTTTCTAGGTGGAAAGAGCTAATGCTTGATAAAGATTTCAAAAGAGACGCTGAAGTGGCCAGTTTTCTTCTCGACAGGTAAGTCAGTGTTACAGTCTATATTATAATATTTTTTTATATCTAACAATGCATATAATTCAGAAAATATAACGAATAAATTAGACATAACTACTAATTACAATATTTCATGTTTTCCACAGTCAGTAATTCATACTGTAACATTCGTTTGTTAGTTGTCATGTTGCAGTTTGTTTGAAATAACACACCTGTTAACCTGAAGGAAAACTCGACGAAGTGCTATTAGAATACATCCTGTCAAAGCTTTTTGGTACATATCGCCTACCGTAGATGCAATGCGCATTTGAAAAAGCGAGGCGCTGGAGAGCAAAATTAGTTTGAATGCAAAATACAATTTCACCACTAGATGGGAGTAATTCCTGCTCAGTGTCCCTTTAAATGTAACCAAAGAACACAATTAAACTTTTTATTTTTGATAATTATTGATCTAGAGAGTCTAGAGAATTGCGCTGCAGTGGTTTGATCAAGATTGAGTGAAAAACCTAGGACTAGTACACAACTGATAGTTGTGCCCCTTCAGACAAAGACATTACATAACAATTTTCAAGTGAATCGGACCAACAATTGTCTAGTTATAGACATTTACTTTTTTTCTGTCTTATAGCTCCCCCATGTGGCAGAGGTGCACAATTTGTTTTTTATTTTTTATTCGACCAAAGTTTGAACTCATACACATGTAGTAAGTTTGGTGAAGATATCTCATTCCGTTCAAGAGTTATAGCTAAAATGACATTTGGTTAACATTAGCATAGACATTTTTTTGGTGTACTGTTTCATGCAATATTTGAAATTTCAACACTTTATTTTTTTTTAGGGGTTCGAGAACGGTTTAACGAAGGGTGTTTCCATTGGCGTTATTTAGGGGCCAAGCACCGAAGGTGCGAGGCACCTATTGTTTTTCTTGGCGTTCTTATTATTAGGGGCCAAGCACCGAAGGTGTGAGGCACCGATTGTTTCCGTTGGCGTTATTAGGAGCCAAGCACCGAAGGTGCGTAGGCACCTATTGTTTTTGTTGCCGTTATTAGCGGCCAAGCACCGAAGGTGCGTAGGCACCTATTGTAATCGTTGGCGTTATTATTATTAGGGGCCAAGCACCGAAGGTGCGAGGCACCTATTGTTTCCGTTGGCGTTATTATTATTAGGGGCCAAGCACCGAAGGTGCGAAGGCACCTATTGTGTTTGTTGGCGTTATTAGGGGCCAAGCACCGAAGGTGCGAAGGCACCTATTGTGTTTGTTGGCGTTATTATTATTAGGGGCCAAGCACCAAAGGTGCGAAGGCACCTATTGTGTTTGTTGGCGTTATTAGGGGCCAAGCACCGAAGGTGCGAAGGCACCTATTGTGTTTGTTGGCGTTATTATTATTAGGGGCCAAGCACCGAAGGTGCGAAGGCACCTATTGTGTTTGTTGGCGTTATTAGGGGCCAAGCACCGAAGGTGCGAAGGCACCTATTGTGTTTGTTGGCGTTATTAGGGGCCAAGCACCGAAGGTGCGTAGGCACCTATTGTAATCGTTGGCGTTATTCTTCTTCTTCTTCTTCTTCTTCTTCTTCTTCTTCTTCTTCTTCCGCCGCAAGTCTATGGCAGCCCATAGAACCGATTGCGGGAAAGTTGTATAATTTGGCACACTGATAGAGGACAGTCCCAACATTAACTATAGCAAATTTGAAGTCTCTATCTCCTACTCTCTAGCGCCACCACTTGTCCAAACTTTCAATGTTTGTATGCTAAGGCACCTATTGTTTTTCTTGGCGTTCTTATTATTAGGGGCCAAGCACCGAAGGTGCGAGGCACCGATTGTTTCCGTTGGCGTTATTAGGAGCCAAGCACCGAAGGTGCGTAGGCACCTATTGTTTTTGTTGCCGTTATTAGCGGCCAAGCACCGAAGGTGCGTAGGCACCTATTGTAATCGTTGGCGTTATTATTATTAGGGGCCAAGCACCGAAGGTGCGAGGCACCTATTGTTTCCGTTGGCGTTATTATTATTAGGGGCCAAGCACCGAAGGTGCGAAGGCACCTATTGTGTTTGTTGGCGTTATTAGGGGCCAAGCACCGAAGGTGCGAAGGCACCTATTGTGTTTGTTGGCGTTATTATTATTAGGGGCCAAGCACCAAAGGTGCGAAGGCACCTATTGTGTTTGTTGGCGTTATTAGGGGCCAAGCACCGAAGGTTCGAAGGCACCTATTGTGTTTGTTGGCGTTATTATTATTAGGGGCCAAGCACCGAAGGTGCGAAGGCACCTATTGTGTTTGTTGGCGTTATTAGGGGCCAAGCACCGAAGGTGCGAAGGCACCTATTGTGTTTGTTGGCGTTATTAGGGGCCAAGCACCGAAGGTGCGTAGGCACCTATTGTAATCGTTGGCGTTATTCTTCTTCTTCTTCTTCTTCTTCTTCTTCTTCTTCTTCTTCTTCTTCTTCTTCTTCTTCTTCTTCTTCTTCTTCTTCTTCCGCCGCAAGTCTATGGCAGCCCATAGAACCGATTGCGGGAAAGTTGTATAATTTGGCACACTGATAGAGGACAGTCCCAACATTAACTCTAGCAAATTTGAAGTCTCTATCTCCTACTCTCTAGCGCCACCACTTGTCCAAACTTTCAATGTTTGTATGCTAATAACTTTTGAACCCTAAGCCAGAAAATGGAAATTCTTTTTTCCTCTGAATGCTTGGCTCATGCCAAGTCGAACGAACCCCAAAATTCAAAAATCGCAAGGTTTAGTTTTTTCGCTATTTTCAATTATTCGAAAAACCTACTTTTTCGAACTCGTCCTAGACGGTTAGTCCGATTGCCACGAAAATTGGCTCAGATCATCTTCAGAGCATGCTGGCAAAAAGTTATGGAATTCAAGTTGATTCGTCCAACTGTTGTCGAATGACACGTAAACAAATTTGACGAAAAGCACGCAAACATGCACGTGAGGCTATATCCCGGCAACGGTTTGTCATATTGAGACCAAACTTGGCGTGTGTTATAACAAGCATGAACTGAGACTACCTGCTGTGTTTCGACACAGCGCCACCTAGTGGTCAGGAGATATGAAAAATGCATATTTTGGCTTATAACTCCTGAATGGTTTGGCCAAAAATCACACAACTGGTCTCTTTAGATTCAGTGAGTCATGGCGAGTCGAATGATATCCAATTTTCCTGTGTCGGCCATTTTAGGCGTCGGCCATTTTGAATTATGTTTCAAAATGCTGTATTTTTTGAACGCAGCATCGTATCGTTTCGCAAATAATTACAAAAATATTCGGCTCCATGCCCTGAAGGTACTCAAAAAGTTTGGTGGCAGCGCCACCTTGTGGCCAATAGTTATAATGAAATATCACACAAATGCTAATAACTTTTGAATAAATTAGTCTATTAAAATTAAAATGGTCTCGCTATATTCTGTGGGTCATGCCGAGAGTATTGATACCAATAATGTGAAAATTAGCCTTACTTCCTGTCCGCCATTGTGCTTAATGTTGAAAACCTACTTTTTCGAACTCCTCCTAGACCGTTAGCCCAATTTTCACCAAATTTGACGTGAATCATCTTCAGACCATGCTGGCAAAAAGTTATGGATTTTGTGTCGATATACGTAACGGTTCTCATTTAGCGCACCAACGAATTTGCTGGAAGGGTGCCAAAATGCATTTGAGGCTGTATCTCTGCAACACTTTGACATATTTGCACCAAACTTTGTATGTGTCATCGCCACCTCACACTGACCATGCCACATAAATTTGGTAACAGCGCCACCTATTGGTCAAGAGTAATAAACCAGTCATTAACCATGAGTAAATACACTTTTTTAAATGCTAATAACTTTTTAGTCCATTAGCCTATTGCAACGAAACTGGGCTCAAAATATTCCCTGGCTTATGCCGATAACATAGATACCAAATATGCCAGTGTTTACTGAAGTTCCGGTCCACCATTTTGATTTATGTGGAAAACCTACTTTTTCGAACTCCTCATGAACCGTATGTCCAATTTTCACCAAATTCGAATCAGATGATCTTCAGAATATGTTGACACAAAGTTATGGATTTTGTGTCGATAGACAAAACCGTTTTCGCATACCAAAGCGACGAATTTGAAACACAATGACAAAATGACACTTGAGGCTGCATCTCTGGAATGCTGTGGCATATTAACACCAAACTTTGTGTGTGTCATTGAAAAGTCAAACAGAGTACACCAAATTGATTTCATAACAGTTCCACCTATTGGTCAAACTTTATAAGCCAAGTAATCATGCTACTAGAGGTGGTATTATGATTTTTTTTTTGCCATTTCAATTACAATAATTCCAAAATTACTGTTATTGCTCATTAATGTATTTGGTGTGATGCTTCATGCCATGCTTAGCTCCTACATTTGCCGTTGGAGTGCTTGGCCCCGTAATTGCTGCTTGCAGCTATATTTATTAGGGGCCAAGCACCGAAGGTGCGAAGGCACCTATTGTGTTTGTTGGCGTTATTATTATTATTCTTCTTCTTCCACCCCAAGTCTATGGTAGCCCATAGAACCGATTGCGGGAAAGTTGTATAATTTGGCACACTAATAGAGGACTGTCTGAACATTAACCGTAGCAAATTTGAAGTCTCTAACTCAAACTCTCTAGCGCCACCAATTGTCTAAACTTTCAAAAACTTGATGCTAATAACTCTTGAACCGTAAGCCACAAAATGAAAATTCTTTTTTCCTGTGATTCCTTGGCTCATGCCGAGTCGAATGGACACCGAAATTCAAAAATCGCAAGGCTTAGTTTTTTCGCTATCGTCAATTGTTCGTAAAACCTACTTTTTCGAACTCGTCCTAGGCCGTTGCACCGATTGTCACGAAAATTGAATCAGATAATCTTCAGACAATGCTGGCAAAAAGTTATGGAATTCAAGTTGATTTCTCAAACCGTTTCCGAATAGCTCATGAACGAATTCTTCGAAAAGCACGCAAACGTGAACGTGAGGCTATATCTCCGCAACGGTTTGGCCTATTGAGACCAATCTTGGTGGGTCTTATAACAACCATTCCCTGGGACTACCTGCAGTGTTTCGGCGCTGTGCCCCCTAGTGGTCAGGAGATATGAAAAATGCATGTTTTTGCTCATAACTTCTGAACGGTTTTGCCAAAAATCACAAAAGTGGTGTCTTTAGATTCAGTGTATCATTCCGAGTCGAATGATACCAAATTTTCCCAATTCGGCCATTTTGGGCGTCGGCCATTTTGGATTTAGTTGTAAATTGCTGTATCTTAAGAATGGAGTTCCGTATCATTTCGCAAATAATTACAAAAATGTCCGGCTCCATGCCCTGAATGTACACAAAAAAATTGGGGGCAGCGCCACCTTGTGGTCAATAGTTATAACGATTTTTTCGAAAAATGCTAATAACTTTTGCATACATTAGCCTATTGTAACAAAGCTGATGTTGATAGATTCCTTGGGTCATGCCGAGAACACCGATACCCCATTTGTCAATTTTGGCAAAATTTCCTGTCCGCCATTTTGATTCATGTTGAAAACCTACTTTTTCGAACTCCTCCTAGACCGTTGCTCAGATTTTCACCAAATTTGATTTGGATCATCTTCAGACCATGCTGGCAAAAAGTTATGGAATTTGTGTCGATACACGTAACCGTTTTCAATTAGCGTACCAACGAATTTGCTGGAAAGATGCCAAACTGCATCTGAGGCTGTATCTCTGCAAAGGTTGGAGATATTTACACAAAACTTAATATGTGACATTGTCACATCACATTGACCACGCCACATCATTTTGGTCACAGCGCCACCTATTGGTCAAGAGTAATAAACCAATCAATAACCGCTAATTATTACATTTCCAATAATGCTAATAACTTTTGATTGCATTAGCCTATTATCATGAAACATGTCTCAAAATGTTCCTTGGGACATGCCGACAACATGCATACCAATTATGTCATATTAAGCAAAACTTCCTGTCCGCCATTTTGATTCATGTTGAAAACCTTTTTTTTTAAACTCATCCTCAACCGTTTGTCCGATTTTCACCAAAATTGAATCAGATCATCTTCAGACCGTGCTGACAAAAAGTTATGGATTTCGTGTCAATAGACGAAACCGTTTTTGTACAGCGCTGCTTCAGATGTCAGGCATCTTCACAAAATGAGTCTGAGGCTATATCTCTGCAAAGCTTTGTTGTAATTAAGCCAAACTTGTGTGTGCCATTGTCTAACATGGAGAATAGGCTCACAGACACTCACACACAGAAATGAAATGGTTCAACTATTATATGAATAATCAATAAGCATGATTACACACACACACACACACACACACACACAGAGAGAAGTACATGCCCACACATTTTGTTGTATGTAGATATTTGAAATAAATTATAGGTGACACACAACTCACAGAAAGACTTCTTTTCTTACATTTCTATGTCAGGTTTCATTGCATTCATATTCTGACATAATAGTAAACATTTGATATACATGTATGAATAAATTGTTGAACTTTCACTCAATGTGATCTTAAATGCTTGGACAGTAATATTAAATAATAGTAATATATATTTTTCTAGATGAATCAATCATCGAGACAATGAACTGTAATGTTTTAGTCTTTAGTGAGCCCATTAGTGGTCTTCCAGTGACATCTAGTGGTCTTAAATGCAATTTATCATACAACACTGTCTCTTTAACCTTTATAACTGTTATATGTTGTCTTAATTTCATTCCAAAGAAGCATACGCAATTTATGTATAATTTCACAGTCTAGATAATAGTACTGTACTGATTTTAAATAACATAGATATGGCTGACAGTAAAAGAATAGAACAGAATTACAGACACACACAAACATGAAATGTTTAAACTAGTATATTAATACTCAATAAGCATGCTTAAACCCACACACAGATGCACACATTTTGTTATATATATAGATAATTAAAATAAATGATGGGTGATAAAACCTATTGCAAGTCTTCTGTTTTTATGGGCTTCTATGTCATTTTTCAGGTTTCATTGCAATCATAATCTGGCATAATTATAAACATTAGATATATCTGTATGAATAAATTGGTAAACTTTGACTCAATGTGATCTGAAATGCTTGAACAGTAATATTAAATAATAGTAATATACATTTTTTCTAGATGAATCCCTCAACAAGCCCATAAACTGTAATGTTTTAGTCTTTAGTGAGCTCATTAGTGGTCTTCCGGTGACATCTAGTGGTTATAATTGCAATTTTTTATTCAACACTGGGTTTTGAAGCTTTATAAATATTACAGTGTTCTTTTTTACCTAATCTCTGTTAAATTTTGCATGATTGTTTAGAAAAAATACAGATCTAATGCATGTGTGATTATATAACCCCTTTTTTTGCAGTTTAATGCCATTCACAACAGAAATCTTTTGTTTTTTAGGCCATTTTAACTGTTATAGCACCAGCTATTTTCTGATCTTAATGAAACTTTGCATGCTTGGTGGGTCATCTTTCACATGTTATAACCAAGTTTCATAAAGTTTTGAGTTTTTGTTTCAGTTTTATAGGCTTTAGGTTACATGTGGCCACGGCCCTTTCCTAAATGACCTCTTATAGCTAACCAAAGGACAAAATGCAACATATTTTTGAAAATTATTGATCTAGAGAGTCCAGAGAATATTATTGCAGTGGTTTGATCAAGACTGAACAAAAAACCAGGTGACCCAAAACATTCAAATTCGTGGACCAATTTTACGAAAAAGGCTATAACTCGGGAACAAAATGAGATATCTTCACCAAACTCAGAACTCGTATGCATGAGCAAAAACTTTAGTCAAATTATTATTTTTTTTCCATATCTGCCACTTGGTGGCGCTACAGGATGAAAAAAAATCAAATGGCTATAACTAAGCAACCGTTGATCCAATCAACTTGAAAATTGATATGGCCCAATGTGGCACAAGTGCTCTATGAGGAATTTCACTTATCTTAAAAAACATGGCCGCCATTGGCCAAACAACTTTAAGCACCTATTTGACAAGGTTAATGGAAGTCGATCGGAACGAAACTCGGTGGGCATGTTCGACTCATTGCCCTAAAGGTCTGTAAGTATTTTGAAAGAAATTGCCCACAACATTGTCACCTCCCACAGAACACAACAAAGCGATTTGATTACAGCGCCAACTATTTTCCAAAAATGATAATGCATCATTTTACTGGAGTTTTACTGGCTGTTTCAATTACACTCTTCCAATAATTGCTTTTCTTACTCGTTGCATTTGGTCTGATGCTCCATGCCATGCTTAGCTCCTCGCTGTGGAACTTTTATTAACGATTTTCAGCCATTTCAATTACAATCATGCAATTATTAATTTCATTATTCATTGTTGCATTTGGTCTGATGCTATATATGCTTAGCTCCTGATGTTGCCGCTGGAATGCTTGGCCCCGTGATTGCTGCTTGCAGCTATATTTATTATTATTCTTCTTCCACCCCAAGTCTATGGTAGCCCATAGAACCGATTGCGGGAAAGTTGTATAATTTGGCACACTAATAGAGGACTGTCTGAACATTAACCGTAGCAAATTTGAAGTCTCTAACTCAAACTCTCTAGCGCCACCAATTGTCTAAACTTTCAAAAACTTGATGCTAATAACCCTTGAACCGTAAGCCACAAAATGAAAATTCTTTTTTCCTGTGATTCCTTGGCTCATGCCGAGTCGAATGGATACCGAAATTCAAAAATCGCAAGGCTTAGTTTTTTCGCTATCGTCAATTGTTCGTAAAACCTACTTTTTTGAACTCGTCCTAGGCCGTTGCACCGATTGTCACGAAAATTGAATCAGATAATCTTCAGACCATGCTGGCAAAAAGTTATGGAATTCAAGTTGATTTCTCAAACCGTTTCCGAATAGCTCATGAACGAATTCTTCGAAAAGCACGCAAACGTGAACGTGAGGCTATATCTCCGCAACGGTTTGGCCTATTGAGACCAATCTTGGTGGGTCTTATAACAACCATTCCCTGGGACTACCTGCAGTGTTTCGGCGTTGTGCCCCCTAGTGGTCAGGAGATATGAAAAATGCATGTTTTTGCTCATAACTTCTGAACGGTTTTGCCAAAAAAAAAGTGGTGTCTTTAGATTCAGTGCATCATTCCGAGTCTAATGATACCGAATTTTCCCAATTCGGCCATTTTGGGCGTCGGCCATTTTGAATTTAGTTGTAAATTGCTGTATCTTAAGAATGAAGTTCCGTATCGTTTCGCAAATAATTACAAAAATGTCCGGCTCCATGCCCTGAATGTACACAAAAAAATTGGGGGCAGCGCCACCTTGTGGTCAATAGTTATAACGATTTTTCGAAAAATGCTAATAACTTTTGCATACATTAGCCTATTGTAACAAAACTGATGTTGATAGATTCCTTGGGTCATGCCGAGAACACCGATACCCCATTTGTCAATTTTGGCAAAATTTCCTGTCCGCCATTTTGATTCATGTTGAAAACCTACTTTTTCGAACTCCTCCTAGACCGTTGCTCAGATTTTCACCAAATTTGATTTGGATCATCTTCAGACCATGCTGGCAAAAAGTTATGGAATTTGTGTCGATACACGTAACCGTTTTCAATTAGCGTACCAACGAATTTGCTGGAAAGATGCCAAACTGCATCTGAGGCTGTATCTCTGCAAAGGTTGGAGATATTTACACAAAACTTAATATGTGACATTGTCACATCACATTGACCACGCCACATCATTTTGGTCACAGCGCCACCTATTGGTCAAGAGTAATAAACCAATCAATAACCGCTAATTATTACATTTCCAATAATGCTAATAACTTTTGATTGCATTAGCCTATTATCATGAAACATGTCTCAAAATGTTCCTTGGGACATGCCGACAACATACATACCAATTATGTCATATTAAGCAAAACTTCCTGTCCGCCATTTTGATTCATGTTGAAAACCTTTTTTTTTTAAACTCATCCTCAACCGTTTGTCTGATTTTCACCAAAATTGAATCAGATCATCTTCAGACCGTGCTGACAAAAAGTTATGGATTTCGTGTCAATAGACGAAACCGTTTTTGTACAGCGCTGCTTCAGATGTCAGGCATCTTCACAAAATGAGTCTGAGGCTATATCTCTGCAAAGCTTTGTTGTAATTAAGCCAAACTTGTGTGTGCCATTGTCTAACATGGAGAATAGGCTCACAGACACTCACACACAGAAATGAAATGGTTCAACTATTATATGAATAATCAATAAGCATGATTACACACACACACACACACACACACACACACACACACACACACACAAACAGAGAAGTACATGCCCACACATTTTGTTGTATGTAGATATTTGAAATAAATTATAGGTGACACACAACTCACAGAAAGACTTATTTTCTTACATTTCTATGTCAGGTTTCATTGCATTCATATTCTGACATAATAGTAAACATTTTATATACATGTATGAATAAATGGTTGAACTTTCACTCAATGTGTTTTTAAATGCTTTAACAGTAATATTAAATAATAGTAATATATATTTTTCTAGATGAATCAATCATCGAGACAATGAACTGTAATGTTTTAGTCTTTAGTGAGCCCATTAGTGGTCTTCCAGTGACATCTAGTGGTCGTAAATGCAATTTATCATACAACACTGTCTCTTTAACCTTTATAACTGTTATATGTTGTCTTAATTTCATTCCAAAGAAGCATACGCAATTTATGTATAATTTCACAGTCTAGATAATAGTACTGCACTGATTTTAAATAACCTAGATATGGCTGACAGTAAAAGAATAGAACAGAATTACAGACACACACAAACATGAAATGTTTAAACTACTATATTAATACTCAATAAGCATGCTTAAACCCACACACAGATGCACACATTTTGTTATATATATAGATAATTAAAATAAATGATGGGTGATAAAACCTATTGCAAGTCTTCTGTTTTTATGGGCTTCTATGTCATTTTTCAGGTTTCATTGCAATCATAATCTGGCATAATTATAAACATTAGATATATCTGTTTGAATAAATTGGTAAACTTTGACTCAATGTGATCTGAAATGCTTGAACAGTAATATTAAATAATAGTAATATACATTTTTTCTAGATGAATCCCTCAACAAGCCCATAAACTGTAATGTTTTAGTCTTTAGTGAGCTCATTAGTGGTCTTCCGGTGACATCTAGTGGTTATAATTGCAATTTTTTATTCAACACTGGGTTTTGAAGCTTTATAAATATTACAGTGTTCTTTTTTACCTAATCTCTGTTAAATTTTGCATGATTGTTTAGAGAAAATACAGATCTAATGCATGTGTGATTATATTACCCCTTTTTTTTTGGCAGTTTAATGCCATTCACAACAGAAATCTTTTGTTTTTTAGGCCATTTTAACTGTTATAGCACCAGCTATTTTCTGATCTTAATGAAACTTTGCATGCTTGGTGGGTCATCTTTCACATGTTATAACCAAGTTTCATAAAGTTTTGAGTTTTTGTTTCAGTTTTATAGGCTTTAGGTTACATGTGGCCACGGCCCTTTCCTAAATGACCTCTTATAGCTAACCAAAGGACAAAATGCAACATATTTTTGAAAATTATTGATCTAGAGAGTCCAGAGAATATTATTGCAGTGGTTTGATCAAGACTGAACAAAAAACCAGGTGACCCAAAACATTCAAATTCGTGGACCAATTTTACGAAAAATCAATCAATCAATCAATCAATCACCTTTATTTATATAGTGCTTTAAACAAAATACATTGCGCCAAAGCACTGAACAACATTCATTTGGAAAACAGTGTCTCAATAATGCAAAATGATAGTTAAAGGCAGTTCATCATTGAATTTAGTTATGTCATCTCTGTTCAGTTGAAATAGTGTCTGTTTTAATTTGCAATCAAGTCAATGATATCGCTGTAGATGAAGTGACCACAACTAAGCAAGCCAGAGGCGACAGCAGCAAGGAACCGAAACTCCATCGGTGATAGAATGGAGAAAAAAACCTTGGGAGAAACCAGGCTCAGTTGGCTATAAAATGAAAAAGGCTATAACTCGGGAACAAAATGAGATATCTTCACCAAACTCAGAACTCATATGCATGAACAAAAACTTTAGTCAAATTATTATTTTTTTTTCCATATCTGCCACTTGGTGGCGCTACTGGATGAAAAAAAATCAAATGGCTATAACTAAGCAACCGTTGATCCAATCAACTTGAAAATTGATATGGCCCAATGTGGCACAAGTGCTCTATGAGGAATTTCACTTATCTTAAAAAACATGGCCGCCATTGGCCAAACAACTTTAAGCACCTATTTGACAAGGTTAATGGAAGTCGATCGGAACGAAACTCGGTGGGCATGTTCGACTCATTGCCCTAAAGGTCTGTAAGTATTTTGAAAGAAATTGCCCACAACATTGTCACCTCCCACAGAACACAACAAAGCGATTTGATTACAGCGCCACCTATTTTCCAAAAATGATAATGCATCATTTTACTGGAGTTTTACTGGCTGTTTCAATTACACTCTTCCAATAATTGCTTTTCTTACTCGTTGCATTTGGTCTGATGCTCCATGCCATGCTTAGCTCCTCGCTGTGGAACTTTTATTAACGATTTTCAGCCATTTCAATTACAATCATGCAATTATTAATTTCATTATTCATTGTTGCATTTGGTCTGATGCTACATATGCTTAGCTCCTGATGTTGCCGCTGGAATGCTTGGTCCCGTGATTGCTGCTTGCAGCTATATTTAGGGGCCAAGCACCGAAGGTGCGAAGGCACCTATTGTGTTTGTTCCGGTTCTTATTATTAGGGGCCAAGCACCGAAGGTGCGTAGGCACCTATTGTAATCGTTGGCGTTATTAGGGGCCAAGCACCGAAGGTGCGTAGGCACCTATTGTTTTCGTTGGCGTTATTAGGGGCCAAGCACCGAAGGTGCGTAGGCACCTATTGTTTTCGTTGGCGTTATTATTATTCTTCTTCTTCCGCCGCAAGTCTATGGCAGCCCATAGAACCGATTGCGGGAAAGTTGTATAATTTGGCACACTGATAGAGGACAGTCCCAACATTAACTATAGCTAATTTGAAGTCTCTACCTCCTACTCTCTAGCGCCACCACTTGTCCAAACTTTCAATGTTTGTATGCTAATAACTTTTGAACCGTAAGCCAGAAAATGGAAATTCTTTTTTCCTCTGAATCCTTTGCTCATGCCAAGTCGAATGAACCCCAAAATTCAAAAATCGCAAGGTTTAGTTTTTTCGCTATTTTCAATTTTTCGAAAATCCTACTTTTTCGAACTCGTCCTAGACGGTTTGTCCGATTGCCACGAAAATTGGCTCAGATCATCTTCAGACCATGCTGGCAAAAAGTTATGGAATTCAAGTTGATTCGTCCAACCGTTGTCGAATGACACGTAAACAAATTTGACGAAAAGCACGCAAAAATGCACTTGAGGCTATATCTCCGCAACGGTTTGGCATATTGAGACCAAACTTGGTGTGTGTTATAATAACCATGACCTGAGACTACCTGCAGTGTTTCGACACAGCGCCACCTAGTGGTCAGGAGATATGAAAAATGCATATTTTGGCTTATAACTTCTGAATGGTTTGGTCAAAAATCACACAACTGGTCTCTTTAGATTCAGTGAGTCATGTCGAGTCGAATGATATCCAATTTTCCCGTGTCGGCCATTTTAGGCGTCGGCCATTTTGAATTATGTTTTAAAATGCTGTATTTTTTCAACGCAGCATTGTATCGTTTCGCAAATAATTACAAAAATATTCGGCTCCATGCCCTGAAGGTACTCAAAAAGTTTGGTGGCAGCGCCACCTTGTGGCCAAGAGTTATAATGAAATATCACATAAATGCTAATAACTTTTGAATAAATTACACTATTAAAATTAAAATAATCTCACTATATACTTTGGATCATGCCGAGAGCATTGATACCAATTATGCGAAAATTGGCCATACTTCCTGTCCGCCATTTTGATTAATGTTGAAAACCTACTTTTTCGAACTCCTCCTAGACCGTTAGTCCGATTTTCACCAAATTTGACGTGAATCATCTTCAGACCATGCTGGCAAAAAGTTATGGATTTCGTGTCGATATACAAAACGGTTCTCATTTAGCGCATCAACGAATTTGCTGGAAGGGTGCCAAAATGCATTTGAGGCTGTATCTCTGCAACACTTTGACATATTTGCACCAAACTTTGTATGTGTCAACAAAACCTCACACTGACCATGCCACAGAAATTTGGTAACAGCGCCACCTATTGGTCAAGAGTAATAAACCATTCATTAACCATGAATAATTACACTTGTAAAAATGCTAATAACTTTTTATTGCATTAGCCCATTCGAATGAAACTGGGCTCAAAATATTCCCTGGTTTATGCCGATAACATAGATACCAAATATGCCATAGTAAGCTGAACTTCCGGTCCGCCATTTTGATTTATGTTGAAAACCTACTTTTTCGAACTCCTCATCAACCGTAGGTCCGATTTTCACCAAATTCGAATCAAATGATCTTCAGACTATGCTGACACAAAGTTATGGATTTCGTGTCGAAAGACAAAACCGTTTTTGCATACCACAGCGACGAATTTGAGGCACAATGACAAAATGACACGAGGCTGTATCTCTGGAATGCTTTGGCATATTAACACCAAACTTTGTGTGTCTCATTGAAAAGTCACACAAAATACACTAAATTGATTTTATAACAGTGCCACCTATTGGTCAAACTTGATAAGCCAAGTAATCATGCCACTAGAGGTGGTATTATGATTTTTTTTTTTGCCATTTCAATTACAATAATCCTATAATTGCTGTTATTGCTTATTAATGTATTTGGTGTGATGTTTCATGCCATGCTTATCTCCTACATTTGCCGTTGGAGTGCTTGGCCCCGTAATTGCTGCTTGCAGCTATATTTATTATTATTAGGGGCCAAGCACCGAAGGTGCGAGGCACCTATTGTTTTTGTTGGCGTTCTTATTATTATTAGGGGCCAAGCACCGAAGGTGCGAGGCACCTATTGTTTTTGTTCCGGTTCTTATTATTATTATTATTATTATTATTATTCTTCCGACTGGGAGTCTATGGCAGCCCATAGAACCGAATGCGGGAAAGTTGTTTTGGTTTGACATTCTGATAGAGGACAGTGCCAACATTTAGTACACCAATTTTGGTGTGTCTAAGACATTCCCTCTAGCGCCACCAACTGTCCGAAATTTCACTTTAATTTTGTTAATAACTTTTTAACCGTAAGTCCAATCAACAAAATTCTTTTTTCCTCTGATTTCTGAGCTCATGCCGATTCGATTACACCCTATGCCGTCATTTTCCGTCATAGAAATATGGCCGCCATTTTGAATTCTTTGAAAAACCTACTTTTTCGAACTCGTCCTAGACGGTTTGTCTGATTCACACGAAAATTGAACCAGATCATCTTCAGGCAGTGCTGACCAAAAGTTATGCAAATCAAATTGATTCGTCAAACCGTTTTCGAAAAACGCTCAAACAAATTTTACGAAACGCTTAGAAAAACAGTCGTAAGGCTGTATCTCTGCAACGATTTATCGTATTCAGACCAACCCTGGTACATGTCATAACAAGCATGACCTAAGGCTACTTGCTGCGTTTCGGCGCAGCGCCACCTACTGGTCCGGAGATATGAAAAATTGCTATTTTTGCTTATAACTTCTAAACAGTTTGTCCAAAAATCATAACATTGGTCTTGTTAGATTCAGGGCAACATGCCGAGTCGACTGATATCAAATTTTACCATTTCGGCCATTTTGTCTGTCGGCCATTTTGAATTTTGTGCTAAAATGCTGTATTTTCAGAACGCATCAACGGATTGTTACGAAACATGGTATGGGTCATCAGCACAATGTCCTGAAGGAGTGTGAGAAGTTTCGAAACAGCGCCACCTAGTGGTGATCATCCTTTTTTAAATGCTTATAACCTTGGGTGTGGTCGACTTATTTTCTCGAGACTCACCAAATTAGACTCCTGAAACCTTACAGAGTCCTACGATACCAAACATGCTAGGTTTCGCCTTACGGTTTGTGTAGCGTTGTGATTTAGCGCTTAAAAAACATCTGGCTATATCTTCAAAACCACTTGTCTGATCGAGACGAAACCACCGTCAGAAGTTCGGAAACATAGGTCGATAGCTATACGCCAATGCCCAAATGCCAAAATATTGATGGTAAGGTGTAGTAATATTCAATCAAAGTCAAGAGTCAGTCATTTTTTACGTGCTTTTTCATATAAATGTCTATAACTCTGAAGTGAATTGAGATATTTTCACCAAAATTGACACACATATGTATGGGCTCACTCTGAGCACACATAAAAAGAAATGGTGGGACTGAGCCTCTTGGTGGCGCTATAATAGAACAAAATATGAAATTATCATTGACTTCAATACAGTTTTGTGAAATAAAATGCAATACTAAACAAATGCATTGATGTAATATTACGAAACTCAGAATGTGCAAACAACACCATCCCCTGAAGGTACTCAAAATATTTTGAAACACCGCCACCTAGTGGTCAACAGTTATAACTCAATTTAAATAAAGGCTAATAACTTTTGAATAAATCTGGCTATTGACATGACGCTGGTCTTTTTAGATTCCTTGGGTCAAGTCGAGAACATAGATACAAAGTTTTCCTTATTTGGCTGAACTTCCTGTCCGCCATTTTGATTAATGTTGAAAACTTACTTTTTCGAACTCCTCCTAGACCGTTAGTCAGATTTTCAAAAAATTGAACGTGGATCATCTTCAGACCATGCTGGCAAAATGTTATGGATTTCTTTTCGATATACGAAACTGTTCTCATTTAGCGCATCAACGAAGCTGCTGGAAGGGTTCCAAAATGCATTTGAGGATGTATCTCAGCAAAGCTTTGACATATTTGCACCAAACTTTGTATGTGTCATCGTCACCTCACACTGACCATTCCAAACTAATTTGGTAACAACGCCACCTATTGGTTACACGTGATAAGCAAATAAATCGTATTACTAGTTGTTGTGTTTATTGTTTTCAAGCCATTTTGCCTAAAATAATCTTAAAACTTTCTTAATTACTCATTCCTGCCGTTCGTCTGAAGCTTGCTTCTGTAGTGCTTGGCCCCGTTATTGCTGCTTGCAGCTATATTTATTATTATTATTATTATTATTATTATTCTTCCGACTGGGAGTCTATGGCAGCCCATAGAACCGAATGCGGGAAAGTTGTTTTGGTTTGACATTCTGATAGAGGACAGTGCCAACATTAATTACACCAATTTTGGTGTGTCTAAGACATTCCCTCTAGCGCCACCAACTGTCCGAAATTTCACTTTAATTTTGTTAATAACTTTTTAACCGTAAGGCCAATCAACAAAATTCTTTTTTCCTCTGATTTCTGAGCTCAAGCCAATTCGATTGCACCCTATACCGTCACTTTCCGTCATAGAAATATGGCCGCCATTTAGAATTTTTTTAAAAACCTACTTTTTCGAACTCGTCCTAGACGGTTTGTCCGATTCACACGAAAATTGAACCAGATCATCTTCAGGCAGTGCTGACCAAAAGTTATGCAAATCAAATTGATTCGTCAAACCGTTTTCGATAAACGCTCGAACAAATTTTACGTAACGCTTACAAAAAGAGTCGTAAGGCTGTATCTCTGCAACGATTTATCGTATTCAGACCAAACCTGGTACATGTCATAACAAGCATGACTTGAGGCTACTTGCTGCGTTTCGGCGCAGCGCCACCTACTGGCCTGGAGATATGGAAAATTGCTATTTTTGCTTATAACTTCTAAACAGTTTGTCCAAAAATCATAACATTGGTCTTGTTAGATTCAGGGCAACATGCCGAGTCGACTGATATCCAATTTTACCATCTCGGCCATTTTGACTGTCGGCCATTTTGAATTTTGTGCTAAAATGCTGTATTTTCAGAACGCATCAACGGATTGTTACGAAACATGGTATGGGTCATCAGTACAATGTCCTGAAGGAGCGTGAGAAGTTTCGAAACAGCGCCACCTAGTGGTGATCATCCTTATTTAAATGCTTATAACCTTGGGTGTGGTCGACTTATTTTCTCGAGACTCACCAAATTGGACTCCTGAAACCTTACCGAGTCCAACGATACCAAACATTCTAGGTTTCGCCTTACGGTTTGTGTAGCGTTGTGATTTAGCGCTTAAAAAACATCTGGCTATATCTTTGAAACCGCTTGTCTGATCGAGACGAAACCACCGTCAGAAGTTCGGAAACATAGGTCGATAGCTATACGCCAATGCCCAAATGCCAAAATATTGATAGTAAGGGGTAGTAATAATCAATCAAAGTCAAGAGTCAGTCAATTTTTACATGCTTTTTCATATAAATGCCCATAACTCTGAAGTGAATTGAGATATTTTCACCAAAATTGACACACATATTTATGGGCTCACTCTGAGCAAACATTAAAAAAAATGGTGGGACTGAGCCTCTTGGTGGCGCTATAATAGAACGAAACATGAAATTCTCATTGACTTCAATACAGTTTTGTGAAATAAAATGCTATACTAAACGAACGCATTGGTGTAATATTATGAAACTCAGAATGTGCCAACAACACCATCCCCTGAAGGTACTCAAAATATTTTGAAACAGCGCCACCAAGTGGTTTAAAGTTATAACTCATTTTACATAAAGGCTAATAACTTTTGAATACATCTGGCTGTTTACATGACACTGGTCTTTTTAGATTCCTTGGGTCAAGTCGAGAACATAGATATCAAGTTTTCCTTATTTGGCTGAACTTCCTGTCCGCCATTTTGATTAATGTTGAAAACCTACTTTTTCAAACTCCTCCTAGACCGTTAGTCAGATTTTCACCAAATTTGATGTGGATCATCTTCAGACCATGCTGGCAAAATGTTATGGATTTTGTGTCGATATAAGAAACGGTTCTCATTAAGCGCATCAACAAATTTGCTGGAAGTTTGCCAAAATGCATTTGAGGCTGTATCTCTGCAAAGCTTTGACATATTTGCACCAAACTTTGTATGTCTCATCGACACCTCACACTGACCATTCCACACTAATTTGGTAACAGCGCCTACTATTGGTTACACGTGATAAGCCAATAAATCCTATTACTAGTTGTTGTGTATGTTGTTTTCAAGCCATTTTGCCTTAAATAATCTTAAAACTGTCTTAATTACTCATTCCTGCCGTTCGTCTGAAGCTTGCTTCCGTAGTGCTTGGCCCCGTTATTGCTGCTTGCAGCTATATTTATTATTATTATTCTTCCGACTGGGAGTCTATGGCAGCCCATAGAACCAAATGCGGGAAAGTTGTAATGGTTTGACATTCTGATAGAGGACAGTGCCAACATTAAGTACACCAATTTTGGTGGGTCTAAGACATTGCCTCTAGCGCCACCAACTGTCCAAAGTTTCACTTTTATTTTGTTAATAACTTTTTAACCCTAAGGCCAATCAACAAAAATCTTTTTTCCTCTGATTCCTGAGCTCATGCCGATTCGATTGCATCCTATGACGTCATTTTCTGTCATAGAAATATGGCCGCCATTTTGAATTTTTTAAAAAACCTACTTTTTCGAACTCGTCCTAGACGGTTTGTCCGATTCACACGAAAATTGAACCAGATTATCTTCAGGCAGTGCTGACCAAAAGTTATGCAAATCAAATTGATTCGTCAAACTGTTTTCGATAAACGCTCAAACAAATTTTACATAACGCTTACAAAAACAGTCGCAAGGCTGTATCTCTGCAACGATTTATCGTATTCAGACCAAACCTGGTACATGTCATAACAAACATGACCTGAGGCTACTTGCTGCGTTTCGGCCCAGTGCCACCTACTGGTCCGGAGATATGAAAAATTGCTATTTTTGCTCATAACTTCTAAACAGTTTGTCCAAAAATCATAAAATTGGTCTTGTTAGATTCAGGGCAACATGCCGAGTCGACTGATATCCAATTTTACCATCTCGGCCATTTTGACTGTCGGCCATTTTGAATTTTGTGCTAAAATGCTGTATTTTAAGAACGCAGCAACGGATTGTTACGAATCTTGGTATGGGTCATCAGCACAATGTCCTGAAGGAGTGTGAGAAGTTTCGAAACAGCGCCACCTAGTGGTGATCTTCTTTGTTTAAACGCTTATAACTCTGGGTGTGGTCAACTTATTTTCACGAGACTCATCAAATTAGACTCTTGAAACCTTACCGAGTCCTACGATACCAAACATGCTAGGATTCACCTTACGGTTTGTGTAGCGTTGTGATTTAGTGCTTAAAAAACATTTGGCTATATCTTCGAAACCGCTTGTCTGATCGAGACGAAACCACCGTCAGAAGAAGGAAACATAGGTCGATAGCTATACACCAATGCCCTAATGCAAAAATATTGATAGTAAGGGGTAGTAATATTCAATCAAAGTCAAGAGTCAGTCAATTTTTATGTGTTTTTTCATGTAAATGTCTATAACTCTGAAGTGAATTGAGATATTTTCACCAAAATTGACACGCATATGTATGGGCGCACTCTGATGACACATAAAAAAAATGGTGGGACTGAGCCTCTTGGTGGCGCTATAATAGAACAAAACATGAAATTCCCATTGACTTCAATACACTTATGTGAAATAAAAGGCTATGCTAATCAAATGCATTGGTGTTATATTCCGAAACTCAGAATGTGCCAACAACACCATCCCCTGAAGGTACTCAAATTATTTTGAAACAGCGCCACCTAGTGGTCAAAAGTAATAACTCAATTTACATAAAGGCTAATAACTTTTGAATAAATCTGGCTATTGACATTACGGTGGTCTTTTTAGGTTCCTTGGGTCAAGCCGAGAACATAGATACAAAGTTTTCCTTATTTGGCTGAACTTCCTGTCCGCCATTTTGATTAATGTTGAAAACCTACTTTTTCGAACTCCTCCTAGACCGTTAGTCAGATTTTCACCAAATTTGACGTGGATCATCTTATGACCATGTTAGCAAAAATTAACGATTAAAAATTAAAGAAACGGTTCTCATTTAGCGCATCAACAAATCTGCTGGAAGGGTGCCAAAATTCATTTGAGGCTGTATCTCTGCAAAGCTTTAACATATTTGCACCAAACTTTGTATGTGTAATCGACACCTCACACTGACCATTCCAAACTAATTTGGTAACAGCGCCACCTATTGGTTACACGTGATAAGCCAATAAATCCTATTACTAGTTGTTGTGTTTATTGTTTTCAAGCCATTTTACCTAAAATAATCTTAAAACTGTCTTAATTACTCATTCCTGCCGTTCGTCTGAAGCTTGCTTCTGTAGTGCTTGGCCCCGTTATTGCTGCTTGCAGCTATATTTATTCTTCTTCTTCTTCTTCTTCCGCCGCAAGTCTATGGCAGCCCATAGAACCGATTTCGGGAAAGTTGTATAATTTGGCACACTGATAGAGGACAGTCCCAACATTAACTATAGCAAATTTGAAGTCTCTATCTCCTACTCTCTAGCGCCACCACTTGTCCAAACTTTCAATGTTTGTATGCTAATAACTTTTGAACCGTAAGCCAGAAAATGGAAATTCTTTTTTCCTCTGAATCCTTGGCTCATGCCGAGTCGAATGGACACCAAAATTCAAAAATCGCAAGGTTTAGTTTTTTCGCTATTTTCAATTATTCGAAAAACCTACTTTTTCGAACTCGTCCTAGACGGTTAGTCCGATTGCCACGAAAATTGTCTCAGATCATCTTCAGACCATGCTGGCAAAAAGTTATGGAATTCAAGTTGATTCGTCCAACTGTTGTCGAATGACACGTAAACAAATTTGACGAAAAGCACGCAAACATGCACGTGAGGCTATATCCCGGCAACGGTTTGTCATATTGAGACCAAACTTGGCGTGTGTTATAACAAGCATGAACTGAGACTACCTGCAGTGTTTCGACACAGCGCCACCTAGTGGTCAGGAGATATGAAAAATGCATATTTTGGCTTATAACTACTGAATGGTTTGGCCAAAAATCACACAACTGGTCTCTTTAGATTCAGTGAGTCATGTCGAGTCAAATGATATCCAATTTTCCTGTGTCGGCCATTTTAGGCGTCGGCCATTTTGAATTATGATTTAAAATGCTGTATTTTTTGAATGCAGCATCGTATCGTTTCGCAAATAATTACAAAAATATTCGGCTCCATGCCCTGAAGGTACTCAAAAAGTTTGGTGGCAGCGCCACCTTGTGGCCAATAGTTATAATGAAATATCACATAAATGCTAATAACTTTTGAATAAATTAGTCTATTAAAATTAAAATGGTCTCGCTATATTCTGTGGGTCATGCCGAGAGTATTGATACCAATAATGTGAAAATTGGCCTTACTTCCTGTCCGCCATTTTGCTTAATGTTGAAAACCTACTTTTTCGAACTCCTCCTAGACCGTTAGCCCAATTTTCACCAAATTTGACGTGCATCATCTTCAGACCATGCTGGCAAAAAGTTATGGATTTTGTGTCGATATACGTAACGGTTCTCATTTAGCGCATCAACGAATTTGCTGGAAGGGTGCCAAAATGCATTTGAGGCTGTATCTCTGCAACACTTTGACATATTTGCACCAAACTTTGTATGTGTCATCGCCACCTCACACTGACCATGCCACATAAATTTGGTAACAGCGCCACCTATTGGTCAAGAGTAATAAACCATTCATTAACCATGAGTAATTACACTTTTTAAAATGCTAATAACTTTTTAATGCATTAGCCTATTTGAAGGAAACTGGGCTCAAAATATTCCCTGGCTTATGCCGATAACATAGATACCAAATATACCACGGTAAGCTGAACTTCCGGTCCGCCATTTTGATTTATGTTGAAAACATACTTTTTCGAACTCCTGATCAACCGTATGTCCGATTTTCACCAAATTCGAATCAAATGATCTTCAGGCTATACTGATTCAAAGTTATGGATTTTGAGTCGATAGACAAAACCGTTTTCGCATACCACATCGACGAATTTGAGGCACAATGAGAAAATGACACTTGAGGCTGTATCCCTGGAATGCTTTGGCATATTGACACCAAACTTTGTGTGTGTCATTGAAAAGACACACAGAGTACACCAAATTGATTTTATAACAGTGTCACCTATTGGTCAAGCTTGATAAACCAAGTAATCATGCTACTAGAGGTGGTATTGGTGTTTTTTTTTTGCCATTTCAAATACAATAATTCCAAAATTGCTGTTATTGCTCATTAATGTATTTGGTGTGATGCTTTATGCGATGCTTAGCTACTACATTTGCCGTTGGAGTGCTTGGCCCCGTAATTGCTGCTTGCAGCTATATTTATTAGGGGCCAAGCACCGAAGGTGCGAAGGCACCTATTGTGTTTGTTGGCGTTATTATTATTATTCTTCCTCTTCTTCCACCCCAAGTCTATGGTAGCCCATAGAACCGATTGCGGGAAAGTTGTATAATTTGGCACACTAATAGAGGACTGTCTGAACATTAACCGTAGCAAATTTGAAGTCTCTAACTCAAACTCTCTAGCGCCACCAATTGTCTAAACTTTCAAAAACTTGATGCTAATAACTCTTGAACCGTAAGCCACAAAATGAAAATTCTTTTTTCCTGTGATTCCTTGGCTCATGCCGAGTCGAATGGACACCGAAATTCAAAAATCGCAAGGCTTAGTTTTTTCGCTATCGTCAATTGTTCGTAAAACCTACTTTTTCGAACTCGTCCTAGGCCGTTGCACCGATTGTCACGAAAATTGAATCAGATAATCTTCAGACCATGCTGGCAAAAAGTTATGGAATTCAAGGTGATTTCTCAAACCGATTCCGAATAGCTCATGAACGAATTCTTCGAAAAGCACGCAAACGTGAACGTGAGGCTATATCTCCGCAACGGTTTGGCCTATTGAGACCAATCTTGGTGGGTCTTATAACAACCATTCCCTGGAACTACCTGCAGTGTTTCGGCGCTGTGCCCCCTAGTGGTCAGGAGATATGAAAAATGCATGTTTTTGCTCATAACTTCTGAACGGTTTTGCCAAAAATCACAAAAGTGGTGTCTTTAGATTCAGTGCATCATTCCGAGTCGAATGATACCGAATTTTCCCAATTCGGCCATTTTGGGCGTCGGCCATTTTGAATTTAGTTGTAAATTGCTGTATCTTAAGAATGAAGTTCCGTATCGTTTCGCAAATAATTACAAAAATGTCCGGCTCCATGCCCTGAATGTACACAAAAAAATTGGGGGCAGCGCCACCTTGTGGTCAATAGTTATAACGATTTTTCGAAAAATGCTAATAACTTTTGCATACATTAGCCTATTGTAACAAAACTGATGTTGATAGATTCCTTGGGTCATGCCGAGAACACCGATACCCCATTTGTCAATTTTGGCAAAATTTCCTGTCCGCCATTTTGATTCATGTTGAAAACCTACTTTTTCGAACTCCTCCTAGACCGTTGCTCAGATTTTCACCAAATTTGATTTGGATCATCTTCAGACCATGCTGGCAAAAAGTTATGGAATTTGTGTCGATACACGTAACCGTTTTCAATTAGCGTACCAACGAATTTGCTGGAAAGATGCCAAACTGCATCTGAGGCTGTATCTCTGCAAAGGTTGGAGATATTTACACAAAACTTAATATGTGACATTGTCACATCACATTGACCACGCCACATCATTTTGGTCACAGCGCCACCTATTGGTCAAGAGTAATAAACCAATCAATAACCGCTAATTATTACATTTCCAATAATGCTAATAACTTTTGATTGCATTAGCCTATTATCATGAAACATGTCTCAAAATGTTCCTTGGGACATGCCGACAACATACATACCAATTATGTCATATTAAGCAAAACTTCCTGTCCGCCATTTTGTTTCATGTTGAAAACCTTTTTTTTTAAACTCATCCTCAACCGTTTGTCTGATTTTCACCAAAATTGAATCAGATCATCTTCAGACCGTGCTGACAAACAGTTATGGATTTCGTGTCAATAGACGAAACCGTTTTTGTACAGCGCTGCTTCAGATGTCAGGCATCTTCACAAAATGAGTCTGAGGCTATATCTCTGCAAAGCTTTGTTGTAATTAAGCCAAACTTGTGTGTGCCATTGTCTAACATGGAGAATAGGCTCACAGACACTCACACACAGAAATGAAATGGTTCAACTATTATATGAATAATCAATAAGCATGATTACACACACACACACACACACAGAGAGAAGTACATGCCCACACATTTTGTTGTATGTAGATATTTGAAATAAATTATAGGTGACACACAACTCACAGAAAGACTTCTTTTCTTACATTTCTATGTCAGGTTTCATTGCATTCATATTCTGACATAATAGTAAACATTTGATATACATGTATGAATAAATTGTTGAACTTTCACTCAATGTGATCTTAAATGCTTGAACAGTAATATTAAATAATAGTAATATATATTTTTCTAGATGAATCAATCATCGAGACAATGAACTGTAATGTTTTAGTCTTTAGTGAGCCCATTAGTGGTCTTCCAGTGACATCTAGTGGTCGTAAATGCAATTTATCATACAACACTGTCTCTTTAACCTTTATAACTGTTATATGTTGTCTTAATTTCATTCCAAAGAAGCATACGCAATTTATGTATAATTTCACAGTCTAGATAATAGTACTGCACTGATTTTAAATAACCTAGATATGGCTGACAGTAAAAGAATAGAACAGAATTACAGACACACACAAACATGAAATGTTTAAACTAGTATATTAATACTCAATAAGCATGCTTAAACCCACACACAGATGCACACATTTTGTTATATATATAGATAATTAAAATAAATGATGGGTGATAAAACCTATTGCAAGTCTTCTGTTTTTATGGGCTTCTATGTCATTTTTCAGGTTTCATTGCAATCATAATCTGGCATAATTATAAACATTAGATATATCTGTATGAATAAATTGGTAAACTTTGACTCAATGTGATCTGAAATGCTTGAACAGTAATATTAAATAATAGTAATATACATTTTTTCTAGATGAATCCCTCAACAAGCCCATAAACTGTAACGTTTTAGTCTTTAGTGAGCTCATTAGTGGTCTTCCGGTGACATCTAGTGGTTATAATTGCAATTTTTTATTCAACACTGGGTTTTGAAGCTTTATAAATATTACAGTGTTCTTTTTTACCTAATCTCGGTTAAATTTTGCATGATTGTTTAGAAAAAATACAGATCTAATGCATGTGTGATTATATTACCCCCTTTTTTTTGCAGTTTAATGCCATTCACAACAGAAATCTTTTGTTTTTTAGGCCATTTTAACTTTTATAGCACCAGCTATTTTCTGATCTTAATGAAACTTTGCATGCTTGGTGGGTCATCTTTCACATGTTATAACCAAGTTTCATAAAGTTTTGAGTTTTTGTTTCAGTTTTATAGGCTTTAGGTTACATGTGGCCACGGCCCTTTCCTAAATGACCTCTTATAGCTAACCAAAGGACAAAATGCAACATATTTTTGAAAATTATTGATCTAGAGAGTCCAGAGAATATTATTGCAGTGGTTTGATCAAGACTGAACAAAAAACCAGGTGACCCAAAACATTCAAATTCGTGGACCAATTTTACGAAAAAGGCTATAACTCGGGAACAAAATGAGATATCTTCACCAAACTCAGAACTCATATGCATGAACAAAAACTTTAGTCAAATTATTATTTTTTTTCCATATCTGCCACTTGGTGGCGCTACAGGATGAAAAAAAATCAAATGGCTATAACTAAGCAACCGTTGATCCAATCAACTTGAAAATTGATATGGCCCAATGTGGCACAAGTGCTCTATGAGGAATTTCACTTATCTTAAAAAACATGGCCGCCATTGGCCAAACAACTTTAAGCACCTATTTGACAAGGTTAATGGAAGTCGATCGGAACGAAACTCGGTGGGCATGTTCGACTCATTGCCCTAAAGGTCTGTAAGTATTTTGAAAGAAATTGCCCACAACATTGTCACCTCCCACAGAACACAACAAAGCGATTTGATTACAGCGCCACCTATTTTCCAAAAATGATAATGCATCATTTTACTGGAGTTTTACTGGCTGTTTCAATTACACTCTTCCAATAATTGCTTTTCTTACTCGTTGCATTTGGTCTGATGCTCCATGCCATGCTTAGCTCCTCACTGTGGAACTTTTATTAACGATTTTCAGCCATTTCAATTACAATCATGCAATTATTAATTTCATTATTCATTGTTGCATTTGGTCTGATGCTACATATGCTTAGCTCCTGATGTTGCCGCTGGAATGCTTGGCCCCGTGATTGCTGCTTGCAGCTATATTTAGGGGCCAAGCACCGAAGGTGCGAAGGCACCTATTGTGTTTGTTGGCGTTATTATTATTCTTCTTCTTCCGCCGCAAGTCTATGGCAGCCCATAGAACCGATTGCGGGAAAGTTGTATAATTTGGCACACTGATAGAGGACAGTCCCAACATTAACTATAGCAAATTTGAAGTCTCTATCTCCTACTCTCTAGCGCCACCACTTGTCCAAACTTTTAATGTTTGTATGCTAATAACTTTTGAACCGTGAGCCAGAAAATGGAAATTCTTTTTTCCTCTGAATCCTTGGCTCATGCCAAGTCGAATGAACCCCAAAATTCAAAAATCGCAAGGTTTAGTTTTTTCGCTATTTTCAATTATTCGAAAAACCTACTTTTTCGAACTCGTCCTAGACGGTTAGTCCGATTGCCACGAAAATTGGCTCAGATCATCTTCAGACCATGCTGGCAAAAAGTTATGGAATTCAAGTTGATTCGTCCAACTGTTGTCGAATGACATGTAAACAAATTTGACGAAAAGCACGCAAACATGCACGTGAGGCTATATCCCGGCAACGGTTTGTCATATTGAGACCAAACTTGGCGTGTGTTATAACAAGCATGAACTGAGACTACCTGCAGTGTTTCGACACAGCGCCACCTAGTGGTCAGGAGATATGAAAAATGCATATTTTGGCTTATAACTACTGAATGGTTTGGCCAAAAATCACACAACTGGTCTCTTTAGATTCAGTGAGTCATGTCGAGTCAAATGATATCCAATTTTCCTGTGTCGGCCATTTTAGGCGTCGGCCATTTTGAATTATGATTTAAAATGCTGTATTTTTTGAACGCAGCATCGTATCGTTTCGCAAATAATTACAAAAATATTCGGCTCCATGCCCTGAAGGTACTCAAAAAGTTTGGTGGCAGCGCCACCTTGTGGCCAATAGTTATAATGAAATATCACATAAATGCTAATAACTTTTGAATAAATTAGTCTATTAAAATTAAAATGGTCTCGCTATATTCTGTGGGTCATGCCGAGAGCATTGATACCAATTATGTGAAAATTGGCCATACTTCCTGTCCGCCATTTTGCTTAATGTTGAAAACCTACTTTTTCGAACTCCTCCTAGACCGTTAGTCCAATTTTCACCAAATTTGATGTGAATCATCTTCAGACCATGTTGGCAAAAAGTTATGGATTTCGTGTCGATATACGAAACAGTTCTCATTTAGCGCATCAACGAATTTGCTGGAAGGGTGCCAAAATGCATTTGAGGCTGTATCTCTGCAACGCTTTGACATATTTGCACCAAATTTTGTATGTGTCATCGCCACCTCACACTGACCATGCCACAGAAATTTGGTGACAGCGCCACCTATTGGTCAAGAGTAATAAACCATTCATTAACCATGAATAATTACGCTTGTAAAAATGCTAATAACTTTTTATTGCATTAGCCCATTCGAATGGAACTGGGCTCAAAATATTCCCTGGTTTATGCCGATAACATAGATACCAAATATACCATAGTAAGCTGAACTTCCGGTCCGCCATTTTGATTTATGTTGAAAACCTACTTTGTCGAACTCCTCATCAACCGTAGGTCCGATTTTCACCAAATTCGAATCAAATGATCTTCAGACTATGCTGACTCAAAGTTATGGCTTTTGAGTCGATAGACAAAACCGTTTTCGCATACCACATCGACGAATTTGAGGCACAATGAGAAAATGACACTTGAGGCTGTATCCCTGGAATGCTTTGGCATATTGACACCAAACTTTGTGTGTGTCATTGAAAAGTCACACAGAGTACACCAAATTGATTTTATAACAGTGCCACCTATTGGTCAAGCTTGATAAGCCAAGTAATCATGCTACTAGAGGTGGTATTATGTTTTTTTTTTTGCCATTTCAATTACAATAATTCCAAAATTGCTGTTATTGCTCATTAATGAATTTGGTGTGATGCTTCATGCGATGCTTAGCTCCTACATTTGCCGTTGGAGTGCTTGGCCCCGTAATTGCTGCTTGCAGCTATATTTATTATTCTTCCTCTTCTTCTTCCACCCCAAGTCTATGGTAGCCCATAGAACCGATTGCGGGAAAGTTGTATAATTTGGCACACTAATAGAGGACTGTCTGAACATTAACCGTAGCAAATTTGAAGTCTCTAACTCAAACTCTCTAGCGCCACCAATTGTCTAAACTTTCAAAAACTTGATGCTAATAACTCTTGAACCGTAAGCCACAAAATGAAAATTCTTTTTTCCTGTGATTCCTTGGCTCATGCCGAGTCGAATGGACACCGAAATTCAAAAATCGCAAGGCTTAGTTTTTTCGCTATCGTCAATTGTTCGTAAAACCTACTTTTTCGAACTCGTCCTAGGCCGTTGCACCGATTGTCACGAAAATTGAATCAGATAATCTTGAGACCATGCTGGCAAAAAGTTATGGAATTCAAGTTGATTTCTCAAACCGTTTCCGAATAGCTCATGAACGAATTCTTCGAAAAGCACGCAAACGTGAACGTGAGGCTATATCTCCGCAACGGTTTGGCCTATTGAGACCAATCTTGGTGGGTCTTATAACAACCATTCCCTGGGACTACCTGCAGTGTTTCGGCGCTGTGCCCCCTAGTGGTCAGGAGATATGAAAAATGCATGTTTTTGCTCATAACTTCTGAACGGTTTTGCCAAAAATCACAAAAGTGGTGTCTTTAGATTCAGTGCATCATTCCGAGTCGAATGATACCGAATTTTCCCAATTCGGCCATTTTGGGCGTCGGCCATTTTGGATTTAGTTGTAAATTGCTGTATCTTAAGAATGAAGTTCCGTATCGTTTCGCAAATAATTACAAAAATGTCCGGCTCCATGCCCTGAATGTACACAAAAAAATTGGGGGCAGCGCCACCTTGTGGTCAATAGTTATAACGATTTTTTCGAAAAATGCTAATAACTTTTGCATACATTAGCCTATTGTAACAAAGCTGATGTTGATAGATTCCTTGGGTCATGCCGAGAACACCGATACCCCATTTGTCAATTTTGGCAAAATTTCCTGTCCGCCATTTTGATTCATGTTGAAAACCTACTTTTTCGAACTCCTCCTAGACCGTTGCTCAGATTTTCACCAAATTTGATTTGGATCATCTTCAGACCATGCTGGCAAAAAGTTATGGAATTTGTGTCGATACACGTAACCGTTTTCAATTAGCGTACCAACGAATTTGCTGGAAAGATGCCAAACTGCATCTGAGGCTGTATCTCTGCAAAGGTTGGAGATATTTACACAAAACTTAATATGTGACATTGTCACATCACATTGACCACGCCACATCATTTTGGTCACAGCGCCACCTATTGGTCAAGAGTAATAAACCAATCAATAACCGCTAATTATTACATTTCCAATAATGCTAATAACTTTTGATTGCATTAGCCTATTATCATGAAACATGTCTCAAAATGTTCCTTGGGACATGCCGACAACATACATACCAATTATGTCATATTAAGCAAAACTTCCTGTCCGCCATTTTGATTCATGTTGAAAACCTTTTTTTTTAAACTCATCCTCAACCGTTTGTCTGATTTTCACCAAAATTGAATCAGATCATCTTCAGACCGTGCTGACAAAAAGTTATGGATTTCGTGTCAATAGACGAAACCGTTTTTGTACAGCGCTGCTTCAGATGTCAGGCATCTTCACAAAATGAGTCTGAGGCTATATCTCTGCAAAGCCCATTAGTGGTCTTCCAGTGACATCTAGTGGTCGTAAATGCAATTTATCATACAACACTGTCTCTTTAACCTTTATAACTGTTATATGTTGTCTTAATTTCATTCCAAAGAAGCATACGCAATTTATGTATAATTTCACAGTCTAGATAATAGTACTGCACTGATTTTAAATAACCTAGATATGGCTGACAGTAAAAGAATAGAACAGAATTACAGACACACACAAACATGAAATGTTTAAACTACTATATTAATACTCAATAAGCATGCTTAAACCCACACTCAGATGCACACATTTTGTTATATATATAGATAATTAAAATAAATGATGGGTGATAAAACCTATTGCAAGTCTTCTGTTTTTATGGGCTTCTATGTCATTTTTCAGGTTTCATTGCAATCATAATCTGGCATAATTATAAACATTAGATATATCTGTATGAATAAATTGGTAAACTTTGACTCAATGTGATCTGAAATGCTTGAACAGTAATATTAAATAATAGTAATATACATTTTTTCTAGATGAATCCCTCAACAAGCCCATAAACTGTAATGTTTTAGTCTTTAGTGAGCTCATTAGTGGTCTTCCGGTGACATCTAGTGGTTATAATTGCAATTTTTTATTCAACACTGGGTTTTGAAGCTTTATAAATATTACAGTGTTCTTTTTTACCTAATCTCTGTTAAATTTTGCACGATTGTTTAGAAAAAATACAGATCTAATGCATGTGTGATTATATTACCCCTTTTTTTTTGCAGTTTAATGCCATTCACAACAGAAATCTTTTGTGTTTTAGGCCTGTTTAAATGTTATCTAACCAAAGGACAAAATACAACATATTTTTTCAAAGTTATTGATCTAGAGAGTCCTGAGAATATTACTGAAGTGGTTTGATCAAGACTGAACAAAAAACCAGGTGACCCAAAACATTCAAATTCGTGGACCAATTTTATGAAAAAGGCTATAACTCGGGAACAAAATGAGATATCTTCACCAAACTCAGAACTCATATGCATGAACAAAAACTTTAGTCAAATTATTATTTTTTTCCATATCTGCCACTTGGTGGCGCTACAGGATGAAAAAAAAAACTAAAATGGCTATAACTAAGCAACCGCTGATCCAATCAACTTGAAAATTGGTATGGCCCAATGTGGCATAAGTGCTCTATGAGGAATTTCACTTATCTTAAAAAACATGGCCGCCATTGGCCAAACAACTTTAAGCACCTATTTGACAAGGTTAATGGAAGTCGATCGGATCGAAACTCGGCGGGCATGTTCGACTCATTGCCCTAAAGGTCTGTAAGTATTTTGAAAGAAATTGCCCACAACATTGTCACCTCCCACAGAACACAACAAAGCAATTTGATTACAGCGCCAACTATTTTCCAAAAATGATAATGCATCATTTTACTGGAGTTTTACTGGCTGTTTCAATTACACTCTTCCAATAATTGCTTTTCTTACTCGTTGCATTTGGTCTGATGCTACATATGCTTAGCTCCTGATGTTGCCGCTGGAATGCTTGGCCCCGTGATTGCTGCTTGCAGCTATATTTAGGGGCCAAGCACCGAAGGTGCGAAGGCACCTATTGTGTTTGTTGGCGTTATTATTATTCTTCCTCTTCTTCTTCCACCCCAAGTCTATGGTAGCCCATAGAACCGATTGCGGGAAAGTTGTATAATTTGGCACACTAATAGAGGACTGTCTGAACATTAACCGTAGCAAATTTGAAGTCTCTAACTCAAAATCTCTAGCGCCACCAATTGTCTAAACTTTCAAAAACTTGATGCTAATAACTCTTGAACCGTAAGCCACAAAATGAAAATTATTTTTTCCTGTGATTCCTTGGCTCATGCCGAGTCGAATGGACACCGAAATTCAAAAATCGCAAGGCTTAGTTTTTTCGCTATCGTCAATTGTTCGTAAAACCTACTTTTTCGAACTCGTCCTAGGCCGTTGCACCGATTGTCACGAAAATTGAATCAGATAATCTTCAGACCATGCTGGCAAAAAGTTATGGAATTCAAGTTGATTTCTCAAACCGTTTCCGAATAGCTCATGAACGAATTCTTCGAAAAGCACGCAAACGTGAACGTGAGGCTATATCTCCGCAACGGTTTGGCCTATTGAGACCAATCTTGGTGGGTCTTATAACAACCATTCCCTGGGACTACCTGCAGTGTTTCGGCGCTGTGCCCCCTAGTGGTCAGGAGATATGAAAAATGCATGTTTTTGCTCATAACTTCTGAAAGGTTTTGCCAAAAATCACAAAAGTGGTGTCGTTAGATTCAGTGCACCATTCCGAGTCGAATGATACCGAATTTTCCCAATTCGGCCATTTTGGGCGTCGGCCATTTTGGATTTAGTTGTAAATTGCTGTATCTTAAGAATGAAGTTCCGTATCGTTTCGCAAATAATTACAAAAATGTCCGGCTCCATGCCCTGAATGTACACAAAAAAATTGGGGGCAGCGCCACCTTGTGGTCAATAGTTATAACGATTTTTTCGAAAAATGCTAATAACTTTTGCATACATTAGCCTATTGTAACAAAGCTGATGTTGATAGATTCCTTGGGTCATGCCGAGAACACCGATACCCCATTTTTCAATTTTGGCAAAATTTCCTGTCCGCCATTTTGATTCATGTTGAAAACCTACTTTTTCGAACTCCTCCTAGACCGTTGCTCAGATTTTCACCAAATTTGATTTGGATCATCTTCAGACCATGCTGGCAAAAAGTTATGGAATTTGTGTCGATACACGTAACCGTTTTCAATTAGCGTACCAACGAATTTGCTGGAAAGATGCCAAACTGCATCTGAGGCTGTATCTCTGCAAAGGTTGGAGATATTTACACAAAACTTAATATGTGACATTGTCACATCACATTGACCACGCCACATCATTTTGGTCACAGCGCCACCTATTGGTCAAGAGTAATAAACCAATCAATAACCGCTAATTATTACATTTCCAATAATGCTAATAACTTTTGATTGCATTAGCCTATTATCATGAAACATGTCTCAAAATGTTCCTTGGGACATGCCGACAACATACATACCAATTATGTCATATTAAGCAAAACTTCCTGTCCGCCATTTTGATTCATGTTGAAAACCTTTTTTTTTAAACTCATCCTCAACCGTTTGTCTGATTTTCACCAAAATTGAATCAGATCATCTTCAGACCGTGCTGACAAAAAGTTATGGATTTCGTGTCAATAGACGAAACCGTTTTTGTACAGCGCTGCTTCAGATGTCAGGCATCTTCACAAAATGAGTCTGAGGCTATATCTCTGCAAAGCCCATTAGTGGTCTTCCAGTGACATCTAGTGGTCGTAAATGCAATTTATCATACAACACTGTCTCTTTAACCTTTATAACTGTTATATGTTGTCTTAATTTCATTCCAAAGAAGCATACGCAATTTATGTATAATTTCACAGTCTAGATAATAGTACTGCACTGATTTTAAATAACCTAGATATGGCTGACAGTAAAAGAATAGAACAGAATTACAGACACACACAAACATGAAATGTTTAAACTACTATATTAATACTCAATAAGCATGCTTAAACCCACACACAGATGCACACATTTTGTTATATATATAGATAATTAAAATAAATGATGGGTGATAAAACCTATTGCAAGTCTTCTGTTTTTATGGGCTTCCATGTCATTTTTCAGGTTTCATTGCAATCATAATCTGGCATAATTATAAACATTAGATATATCTGTATGAATAAATTGGTAAACTTTGACTCAATGTGATCTGAAATGCTTGAACAGTAATATTAAATAATAGTAATATACATTTTTTCTAGATGAATCCCTCAACAAGCCCATAAACTGTAATGTTTTAGTCTTTAGTGAGCTCATTAGTGGTCTTCCGGTGACATCTAGTGGTTATAATTGCAATTTTTTATTCAACACTGGGTTTTGAAGCTTTATAAATATTACAGTGTTCTTTTTTACCTAATCTCTGTTAAATTTTGCATGATTGTTTAGAAAAAAAACAGATCTAATGCATGTGTGATTATATTACCCCTTTTTTTTTGCAGTTTAATGCCATTCACAACAGAAATCTTTTGTTTTTTAGGCCATTTTAACTGTTATAGCACCAGCTATTTTCTGATCTCAATGAAACTTTGCATGCTTGGTGGGTCATCTTTCACATGTTATAACCAAGTTTCATAAAGTTTTGAGTTTTTGTTTCAGTTTTATAGGCTTTAGGTTACATGTGGCCACGGCCCTTTCCTAAATGACCTCTTATAGCTAACCAAAGGACAAAATGCAACATATTTTTGAAAATTATTGATCTAGAGAGTCCAGAGAATATTATTGCAGTGGTTTGATCAAGACTGAACAAAAAACCAGGTGACCCAAAACATTCAAATTCGTGGACCAATTTTACGAAAAAGGCTATAACTCGGGAACAAAATGAGATATCTTCACCAAACTCAGAACTCATATGCATGAACAAAAACTTTAGTCAAATTATTATTTTTTTTCCATATCTGCCACTTGGTGGCGCTACAGGATGAAAAAAAATCAAATGGCTATAACTAAGCAACCGTTGATCCAATCAACTTGAAAATTGATATGGCCCAATGTGGCACAAGTGCTCTATGAGGAATTTCACTTATCTTAAAAAACATGGCCGCCATGGGCCAAACAACTTTAAGCACCTATTTGACAAGGTTAATGGAAGTCGATCGGAACGAAACTCGGTGGGCATGTACGACTCGTTGCCCTAAAGGTCTGTAAGTATTTTGAAAGAAATTGCCCACAACATTGTCACCTCCCACAGAACACAACAAAGCGATTTGATTACAGCGCCACCTATTTTCCAAAAATGATAATGCATCATTTTACTGGAGTTTTACTGGCTGTTTCAATTACACTCTTCCAATAATTGCTTTTCTTACTCGTTGCATTTGGTCTGACGCTCCATGCCATGCTTAGCTCCTCGCTGTGGAACTTTTATTAACGATTTTCAGCCATTTCAATTACAATCATGCAATTATTAATTTCATTATTCATCGTTGCATTTGGTCTGATGCTACATATGCTTAGCTCCTGATGTTGCCGCTGGAATGCTTGGCCCCGTGATTGCTGCTTGCAGCTATATTTATTATTCTTCTTCTTCCACCCCAAGTCTATGGTAGCCCATAGAACCGATTGCGGGAAAGTTGTATAATTTGGCACACTAATAGAGGACTGTCTGAACATTAACCGTAGCAAATTTGAAGTCTCTAACTCAAACTCTCTAGCGCCACCAATTGTCTAAACTTTCAAAAACTTGATGCTAATAACTCTTGAACCGTAAGCCACAAAATGAAAATTCTTTTTTCCTGTGATTCCTTGGCTCATGCCGAGTCGAATGGACACCGAAATTCAAAAATCGCAAGGCTTAGTTTTTTCGCTATCGTCAATTGTTCGTAAAACCTACTTTTTCGAACTCGTCCTAGGCCGTTGCACCGATTGTCACGAAAATTGAATCAGATAATCTTGAGACCATGCTGGCAAAAAGTTATGGAATTCAAGTTGATTTCTCAAACCGTTTCCGAATAGCTCATGAACGAATTCTTCGAAAAGCACGCAAACGTGAACGTGAGGCTATATCTCCGCAACGGTTTGGCCTATTGAGACCAATCTTGGTGGGTCTTATAACAACCATTCCCTGGGACTACCTGCAGTGTTTCGGCGCTGTGCCCCCTAGTGGTCAGGAGATATGAAAAATGCATGTTTTTGCTCACAACTTCTGAACGGTTTTGCCAAAAATCACAAAAGTGGTGTCTTTAGATTCAGTGCATCATTCCGAGTCGAATGATACCGAATTTTCCCAATTCGGCCATTTTGGGCGTCGGCCATTTTGGATTTAGTTGTAAATTGCTGTATCTTAAGAATGAAGTTCCGTATCGTTTCGCAAATAATTACAAAAATGTCCGGCTCCATGCCCTGAATGTACACAAAAAAATTGGGGGCAGCGCCACCTTGTGGTCAATAGTTATAACGATTTTTTCGAAAAATGCTAATAACTTTTGCATACATTAGCCTATTGTAACAAAGCTGATGTTGATAGATTCCTTGGGTCATGCCGAGAACACCGATACCCCATTTGTCAATTTTGGCAAAATTTCCTGTCCGCCATTTTGATTCATGTTGAAAACCTACTTTTTCGAACTCCTCCTAGACCGTTGCTCAGATTTTCACCAAATTTGATTTGGATCATCTTCAGACCATGCTGGCAAAAAGTTATGGAATTTGTGTCGATACACGTAACCGTTTTCAATTAGCGTACCAACGAATTTGCTGGAATGATGCCAAACTGCATCTGAGGCTGTATCTCTGCAAAGGTTGGAGATATTTACACAAAACTTAATATGTGACATTGTCACATAACATTGACCACGCCACATCATTTTGGTCACAGCGCCACCTATTGGTCAAGAGTAATAAACCAATCAATAACCGCTAATTATTACATTTCCAATAATGCTAATAACTTTTGATTGCATTAGCCTATTATCATGAAACATGTCTCAAAATGTTCCTTGGGACATGCCGACAACATACATACCAATTATGTCATATTAAGCAAAACTTCCTGTCCGCCATTTTGATTCATGTTGAAAACCTTTTTTTTTAAACTCATCCTCAACCGTTTGTCTGATTTTCACCAAAATTGAATCAGATCATCTTCAGACCGTGCTGACAAAAAGTTATGGATTTCGTGTCAATAGACGAAACCGTTTTTGTACAGCGCTGCTTCAGATGTCAGGCATCTTCACAAAATGAGTCTGAGGCTATATCTCTGCAAAGCCCATTAGTGGTCTTCCAGTGACATCTAGTGGTCGTAAATGCAATTTATCATACAACACTGTCTCTTTAACCTTTATAACTGTTATATGTTGTCTTAATTTCATTCCAAAGAAGCATACGCAATTTATGTATAATTTCACAGTCTAGATAATAGTACTGCACTGATTTTAAATAACCTAGATATGGCTGACAGTAAAAGAATAGAACAGAATTACAGACACACACAAACATGAAATGTTTAAACTAGTATATTAATACTCAATAAGCATGCTTAAACCCACACACAGATGCACACATTTTGTTATATATATAGATAATTAAAATAAATGATGGGTGATAAAACCTATTGCAAGTCTTCTGTTTTTATGGGCTTCTATGTCATTTTTCAGGTTTCATTGCAATCATAATCTGGCATAATTATAAACATTAGATATATCTGTATGAATAAATTGGTAAACTTTGACTCAATGTGATCTGAAATGCTTGAACAGTAATATTAAATAATAGTAATATACATTTTTTCTAGATGAATCCCTCAACAAGCCCATAAACTGTAATGTTTTAGTCTTTAGTGAGCTCATTAGTGGTCTTCCGGTGACATCTAGTGGTTATAATTGCAATTTTTTATTCAACACTGGGTTTTGAAGCTTTATAAATATTACAGTGTTCTTTTTTACCTAATCTCTGTTAAATTTTGCATGATTGTTTAGAAAAAATACAGATCTAATGCATGTGTGATTATATTACCCCTTTTTTTTTTTTTGCAGTTTAATGCCATTCACAACAGAAATCTTTTGTTTTTTAGGCCATTTTAACTGTTATAGCACCAGCTATTTTCTGATCTTAATGAAACTTTGCATGCTTGGTGGGTCATCTTTCACATGTTATAACCAAGTTTCATAAAGTTTTGAGTTTTTGTTTCAGTTTTATAGGCTTTAGGTTACATGTGGCCACGGCCCTTTCCTAAATGACCTCTTATAGCTTACCAAAGGACAAAATGCAACATATTTTTGAAAATTATTGATCTAGAGAGTCCAGAGAATATTATTGCAGTGGTTTGATCAAGACTGAACAAAAAACCAGGTGACCCAAAACATTCAAATTCGTGGACCAATTTTACGAAAAAGGCTATAACTCGGGAACAAAATGAGATATCTTCACCAAACTCAGAACTCATATGCATGAACAAAAACTTTAGTCAAATTATTATTTTTTTTCCATATCTGCCACTTGGTGGCGCTACAGGATGAAAAAAAATCTAATGGCTATAACTAAGCAACCGTTGATCCAATCAACTTGAAAATTGATATGGCCCAATGTGGCACAAGTGCTCTATGAGGAATTTCACTTATCTTAAAAAACATGGCCGCCATTGGCCAAACAACTTTAAGCACCTATTTGACAAGGTTAATGGAAGTCGATCGGAACGAAACTCGGTGGGCATGTTCGACTCATTGCCCTAAAGGTCTGTAAGTATTTTGAAAGAAATTGCCCACAACACTGTCACCTCCCACAGAACACAACAAAGCGATTTGATTACAGCGCCACCTATTTTCCAAAAATGATAATGCATCATTTTACTGGAGTTTTACTGGCTGTTTCAATTACACTCTTCCAATAATTGCTTTTCTTACTCGTTGCATTTGGTCTGATGCTCCATGCCATGCTTAGCTCCTCGCTGTGGAACTTTTATTAACGATTTTCAGCCATTTCAATTACAATCATGCAATTATTAATTTCATTATTCATTGTTGCATTTGGTCTGATGCTACATATGCTTAGCTCCTGATGTTGCCGCTGGAATGCTTGGCCCCGTGATTGCTGCTTGCAGCTATATTTATTATTATTATTCTTCCGACTGGGAGTCTATGGCAGCCCATAGAACCGAATGCGGGAAAGTTGTTTTGGTTTGACATTCTGATAGAGGTCAGTGCCAACATTAAATACACCAATTTTGGTATGTCTAAGACATTCCCTCTATCGCCACCAACTGTCCAAAATTTCACTTTAATTTTGTTAATAAATTTTTAACCGTAAGGCCAATCAACAAAATTCTTTTTTCCTCTGATTTCTGAGCTCATGCCAATTCGATTGCATCCTATGACGTCATTTTCCATCATATAAATATGGCCGCCATTTTGAATTTTTTGAAAAACCTACTTTTTCGAACTCGTCCTAGACGGTTTGTCCGATTCACACGAAAATTGAACCAGATCATCTTCAGGCAGTGCTGACCAAAAGTTATGCAAATCAAGTTGATTCGTCAAACCATTTTCGATAAACGCTCAAACAAATTTTACAAAACGCTTACAAAAACAGTCGTAAGGCTGTATCTCTGCAACGATTTATCGTATTCAGACCAAACCTGGTACATGTCATAACAAGCATGACCTGAGGCAACATGCTGTGTTTGGGCGCAGCTCCACCTACTGGTCTGGAGATATGAAAAACTGCTATTTTTGCTTATAACTTCTGAACAGTTTGTCCAAAAATCATAACATTGGTCTTGTTAGATTCAGGGCAACATGCCGAGTCGACTAATATCCAATTTGACCATTTCGGCCATTTTGACTGTCGGCCATTTTGAATTTTGTGCTAAAATGCTGTATTTTAAGAACGCATCAAAGGATTGTTACGAAACTTGGTATGGGTCATAAGCACAATGTCCTGAAGGAGTGTGAGAAGTTTCGAAACAGCGCCACCTAGTGGTGATCATCTTTGTTTAAATGCTTATAACTTTGGGTGTTTTCACGAGACTCATCAAATTAGACTCCTGAAACCTTACCGAGTCCTACGATACCAAACATGCTAGGTTTAGCCTTACAGTTTGTGTAGCGTTGTGATTTAGTGCTTAAAAAACATTTGGCTATATCTTCGAAACCGCTTGTCTGATTGAGACGAAACCACCGTCAGATGTTCGGAAACATAGGTCGATAGCTATACACCAATGCCCAAATGCAAAAATATTGATAGTAAGGGGTAGTAATATTCAATCAAAGTCAAGAGTCAGTCAATTTTTATGTGTTTTTTCATGTAAATGTCTATAACTCTGAAGTGAATTGAGATATTTTCACCAAAATTGACACGCATATGTATGGGCTCACTCTGATGACACATAAAAATGGTGGGACTGAGCCTCTTGGCGGCGCTATAATAGAACAAAACATGAAATTCCCATTGACTTAAATAAACTTATGTGAAATAAAAGGCTATACTAAACAAATGCATTGGTGTTATATTCCGAAACTCAGAATGTGCCAACAACACCGTCCCCTGAAGGTACTCAAAATATTTTTAGACCGTTAGTCAGATTTTCACCAAATTTGACGTGGATCATCTTCAGACCATGCTGGCAAAATGTTATGGATTTCATGTCGATATACGAAACGGTTCTCATTTAACGCATCAACAAATTTGCTGGAATGATGCCAACATTCATTTGAGGCTGTATCTCTGCAAAGCTTTGACATATTTGCACCAAACTTTGTCATTGTCATCGTCACCTCACACTGACCATTCCAAACTAATTTGGTAACAGCGCCACCTATTGGTTAGACGTGATAAGCCAATAAATCCTATTACTAGTTGTTGTGTTAGTTTTCAAGCCATTTTGCCTAAAATAATCTTAAAACTGTCTTAATTGCTCATTCCTGCCGTATGTCTGAAGCTTGCTTCTGTAGTGCTTGGCCCTACAGTTATTCAGTTATAACTCAATTTACATAAAGGCTAGTAACTTTTGAATAAATCTGGCTATTGACATGAGGCTGGTCTTAATAGATTCCTTGGGTCAAGCCGATGACATAGATACAAAGTTTTCCTTATTTGGCTGAACTTCCTGTCCGCCATTTTGATTAATGTTGAAAACCTACTTTTTCGAACTCCTCCTAGACCGTTTGTCAGATTTTAACCCATTACTAGTAACCCCCCTTTTTTGGCATGTAGACCGAAATTACATACTCAGAATAAAAAGGTTTCTGCTCATGATTCTTTCTGACTAGATACATAATCAACCTTTGTTCACAAAGCTGACACTTTAAAGTTTACTGTTCAGGAATCAGAATCACTCAGACTGTTATGATAATATAGATATATAAGCTCAAACTTAAAAACAAAAATAAAAATGAAAAACATATGTTTTAAATGTATTTTAAAAATTGTTGATGTAGGAAATGAGTTTGAAAACACAGTGTAGCTAAGGCCACAAGTCTTCCAAATCTTCATAAAAAATTTCATAATCGAATCTGTAAAACTGTAAAACTGTTTTATGAAATATTTTCTAAGGCCATGTCATGTGTTTTTTTAGAGAAGGCTAATGAGATTGATTTATGGCACTTGTCATCCCTGTAAGATCTCACATGTAAACTCTCCTGTGTATTTTGTATGTGTGTTGGCTTTGCAAAACTCCCCGATTCATTGTTGTATTGTTCTCACCAAACGAGTCTTTCACACCTCCGCCAGGTATGACACATTATCCGCATTATTCTTTTATCATTATTCTTTTGTTTTTATTCCACCTTTATTAGCCTTTATTGTGGTTTTTCAGGCTTTACAAAGCAACAAAGCAGCGATCTCACTTCGGTCTCTCTTTGCATTTAGCACTTATTTATCAAAAGTCTTATTATAAAAATACAACAAATCATTTTCTTACGACCTTACATGAATTATTGAGACAAAAATGCATTATGAAGAAAAGCACCTGCTATTAGTAGCATTGGAGCTAACGTTAGCATCAAGCTACATCAGACAATTTATGAAATTATTAGTACACTTTTACTCAAAACTCACTTTAAACCCCGATCGAGTGTTTATAATAACTTCCTTTAGCGATCAGGGGTGGAATTTGGTCGTTTACTGTTGTAAAAATATGTTATTTGTAGCCATTTTCATAGCTGCACAAGTTAGCATTTCCGATGTACATTTTCGATTTTTTTTATAAAAACGCCCCAGATCTAAAGAAAATCTCATATCAAGCTTTACTATCGTAATCGCAGGTTTATTATTCGGATATTTCGTGTGTACAGAGGTGTTTCAGTGTTGTTTTGGCCAGATAACTACCAGGAAGTGTGCAGGAAGCATGTGACATGATGTGGCAGTGTCCGGTTATGACACTGTAAGATTGACATTGGGAAGGCCCAATCGGAGTCTGAGTGACACACAGCACGAGCTGACAGCACAGCAAACACACACACAGATCGCTGGGAGAGGCTGTTTATCATCAGATCGCGTAAATCCGTGGAAAATGAATAGAAATGACGATTCTGTCTGAAGAAATATGAAGTAAACATCAGTAAATATATCCATATATCTCCGCAGATATGCATCTTTGGTCTATAAATCCTTATTGATGCTGTTTAGTGAGTCTATGTGAACACAAATAAACCGCTGCTGACGTGACCGAATATGAGTGAGTGGTGAATTTCTATTCAAAATGTGGCATAATACAGATTTATTATTTTGCACTCCTGACATAAATCACTAAATATCTGTCACTGCAACAATGTTTTATCAAAATATTGGTCAAAAATCGAAGCTAGAGTCTTTAAACTTTCAATTGATGCACAGTTTGTCCAGATGAAGTAAGACAGTGATGTTTAATGTGCTGTGAAAGTGAAACAATAATAAACTGGGGGCGTCTGCGATGTTTGCATGTAAAGGGGTTAACCAAATTTGACATGGATCATCTTCAGACAATGCTGGCAAAATGTTATGGATTTCGTGTCGATATACGAAACGGTTCTCATTTAGCGCATCAACGAAGCTGCTGGAAGGGTGCCAAAATGCATTTGAGGCTGTATCTCTGCAAAGCTTTGACATATTTGCACCAAACTTTGCATGCGTCATCGTCACCTCACACTGACCATTCCAAACTAATTTGGTAACAGCGCCACCTATTGGTTACACGTGATAAGCCAATAAATCCTATTACTAGTTGTTGTGTTTTTTGTTTTCAAGCCATTTTGCCTAAAATAATCTTAAAACTGTCTTAATTACCCATTCCTGCCGTTCGTCTGAAGCTTGCTTCTGTAGTGCTTGGCCCCGTTATTGCTGCTTGCAGCTATATTTAGGGGTTTAAGCACGCAGTGCTGAAACCCTATTGTAATTGTTAGGATTTTTATTATTATTATTATTATTAGAGGTTCAAGCACGCAGTGCTGAAACCCTATTATATTTGTTAGGATTTTTATTATTATTATTATTATTATTATTATTAGGGGTTCAAGCACACAGTGCTGAAACCCTATTGTTTTTGTTAGGATTTTTATTATTATTATTATTATTATTATTATTAGGGGTTCAAGCACGCAGTGCTGAAACCCTATTGTTTTTGTTAGGATTTTTATTATTATTATTAGAGGTTCAAGCACGCAGTGCTGAAACCCTATTATATTTGTTAGGATTTTTATTATTATTATTATTAAGGGTTCAAGCACGCAGTGCTGAAACCCTATTGTTTTTGTTAGGATTTTTATTATTATTATTATTACTATTATTAGGGGTTCAAGCACGCAGTGCTGAAACCCTATTGTTTTTGTTAGGATTTTTATTATTATTAATTATTATTATTATTATTAGGGGTTCAAGCACGCAGTGCTGAAACCCTATTGTTTTTGTTAGGATTTTTATTATTATTATTATTATTATTATTATTAGGGGTTCAAGCACGCAGTGCTGAAACCCTATTGTAATTGTTAGGATTTTTATTATTATTATTATTATTCTGCCCTAAAACTGAACGTGCAGCCCAAACCATAAGGCCTAGAGAGCTGAAATTTGGACAGATTGTAGAGCTCAATTTGGGGAGAACTTATCAAAGTCTCAGGCCAATCGGCCTAACGGGGGCGCTACAGCGCAAAAAACAAATTTTTTTGACATTTTGGGCCGTAAATCGTAAACCGTTAGCCATAGACTCAAAAACATGGCATCGTTGCAATCCTTGGGTTAGCCCAAACAAAAGTGTACGGCGCCTTTTTGGGGTCTACGACGCACCGTTTTCTCGCAAAATCGAGCTATATCCGAAACCTACTTTTTCTACTTTTGGTAAATGGCCTCAAATTGTTTGAAAATGCTCATTTAGTCACACAAACACTAGATCTTCTCATCATATGATAGATCACCTCATTCTGAACAACTTTGCCTGTGGGACCAATGTTGTCAATAAAGCTGTTAATTAAATATTCAAGATTATTTTAAAAAGTTACTTTGGCAAACTTGTCCAAGGCTTTAAGCTGAAAATCAATAAAACCACTGAAGTACCATTCTCTAGACTCTGAAGGTCAATAATTATCAAAAACATGTTGAACAATTGCATTTGGACAACTATAAATCAGTAATTTTATAATATGTTCTTTTCATTGTGTACACAAAAGCCTATTAATACAAACAGAAAGCCCACAAATTATCAAAACTATGTAAAATAATGCATAATTTCATTCTAAACAAGCATGCAAAATTTAAGAGAGATTGGGCAAAAAAGAAAATAACACTATAACAGTTATGTTTAAAAACAGTGTTGTTTGAGTAAATGCAATTTATAACCACTAGATGGCAGCGGAAGACCACTAATGGGCTCATTCAGCAAAGTTAAACAGTACTGTTGAAAGGTTTCATGAATTATAACATTTTAAATCTCATTGAGTCAATGTTTTCCATTTTGTTCATACAGCTATATCAGTTATTACAATTTTGCCACATTATGATTACCTGAAAATGACATCTAAACTCTTAAAAAGAGAAGACTTGCAATAAGTTTGTCACCTATCACTTATTTCAAATATTTATATCTGCAACAAAATGTGTGTGCATGTATATGTGTGTCTTTGTGTGTGTGTGTGTGTGTGCATATGCTTAGAGTATTAATATATTAGTCTAATAATTTACTTTCAGTGTGTGTGTGTGTGTCTATCTGTTAGCCTGTTCTCCATTTTGGATGTGTTTAACTGTCATCCATACATCCAGGTTGGCCAAGACCACCTCAGAGGCCTTAATGAGCTTGAACCCCGATAAATGCTGCTTGCAGCTTTAATTTGGATTATTATTGATGTTCAGTGTCCAGATAATTTTGAATATTTCTGCAGTGGTTTGCTTCCGATCGGGTGAAAATGTGTGTATCTAAAATTTGTGTATCTAAAATGACTGGAAGTGGATGACACTAGGGATCCTTGCACATGCAAGTTAAAGTGGCTGTGCCCACTCTTACATTAAAAATAATGTGTACAATTGTATACTTTTGTATATATTTTAGTCAGTGTCTGGAGGACGGAAGAGTGGGGAAATGAAGAAGCGTCAATTTTTGTAATGAGAACCACCCAATGTATTCTTTAACAAGTTTATTAATGTGGACAAAATGAGCATCAGTAACACTATTTATTTGCCCCATAGAATTTTTCACGGACTGATCGATTACTGAAGCACAAAAGAACCTGTGGAGAAGCCATAAAGAAAGGTCTGGACCCAGGGATGCTGGACCTCAGAGATGATGGGGACATGGGTCAAGGCAGCTACCTACTCACTCAGGGAAACACTAGTGCCCCATCACACAAGAGGGGCAAGTCCAAAAGTAGCAATGATGGAGGAGAGCGACGAAGAAAGAAAGGAGCGGCTGCGGGAGGAGGAGTGGAGGTGGCACAAGGACTCTGCCCTCAAGACTATGCCTTGAACTTCCCCATTGGATCTGGGGCATCTTCTTCAGGGTCTCTTGATGAAACAAGCATGGATAACCAGCATGGACGAACACCCAAGCTGGTCTATAAAAAAGGCGGCCCCAAGGGAAATGACAAGGATGTGGTTTCTATGGATGAGGCCAACAATGTGCAGAAGCCAAGCTCTATGAGCATGTCTGGAGCTGGAAATATGGACGATCTTGGCCTCCTCCAAACCTCCAGTGGACCCAAACAAGGAGGTAATAGCAGCAATTATGATGATGCCATGCAGTTTTTGAAAAAGAGACGGTATCTGCATGCTGCCAACAGCGCAGCAGACTTCAGCTCTGTCCACTTTTCTCAGCCGACAGTAATCCAGGGTGCCATTGGAGAACCTACATTGGCTTTGCTTGACACCTTGCCTTTGGTAAGCATTGACAAGCATGACAAATCGGGGATCCCAGATGAGGTGCTACAAAGCCTGCTAGACCACTATAGCCACAAATCTGATGGCTCTCACCATGATGTGACATTCGATCTGCAAGATTCACACCACGTGGAATTGCATCCAGCCTCCGGCACCTCTGAACTGGGTCAGGATGAGGGATCTCCCGGCTCTGGGGAAAAGAATGGGGTGATGAACGAGTACTCTAAGTTCTTGCTTCAGACCCTGAAGAGAACCAGCCATAGCAGCAACTTTATTTTGTGCCCATCTGGACCCTACCCAAGCTTGTTGCCATCTAGCAGCAGCCCTGCTAGCACACACTTCCCAGACAAAAACATCTACACCACCTCACCACTGGAGTGTGGATTTGGAAAGCCTGTTTCCTCCCTTCTTGCACCTTCCTCTTCGACATCCTTAAGCAAGTCCCATTTTGGGATGCTGGTAGGTTCTCCATCGCCTTCCCATGTCTCACCATCCTCTCAACAGGCCTTTCATCTCAGCAGTCTTGAGCCTGCTCCTCACCAGCAGCTTACCCCGTCTCAAGAGCTCACCGAACAGCTGGAGAAGCAGCACCCACCGCCATACCCTCTTTCAACTCAGGAGCTGACCAATGGTGGCCAGAAAGACCAGCAGTCCAAGAACATTGGCTCTTCGGTCAACAACAGAAACAACAGGAATGGCACAGGTGGCAGCTCGTGTAATGGTTCTGTCTACTCTGAGCTCACTGCCCTGGAGCCATCTAAGGAAGTGGACATGCGTTCCACCTACCAGATAGAGACTTTCGCCCAAGCCTTCGGGTCTCAATTCAAGTCTGGTTGCCGAACCCCACTTGGTTGTGGTGGTGGGTCACAAGTGGGTGTCGTGGAAGTCGACCACGGGATACAGCGGACTCCCGTGTCTGAATTCTCAGGGTATACTAATCTGTTAGCAGATGTTAACGAGCCAGCTAGCTCAGGATCCAAAACCCCCACAAGCCAAAGTTATAGGTAAAGGTTAAGGAAGCACACCTGACCCTGTTATGTGGGTTGAGGACTTTCTCCGATGATTCCCTCTCCTTGCTAATTAAAACTTTAATACACTGCCATTATAGATGTTGTTAACAAGGTCTTAAAGACCTCAAATGCAATTTTTCACATTCTTCTTTTTAATGTATTTTAGTCTTTTTTATTTTATTTATTATTATTAGCGTAGTGGCGACAAAACTAGATTTAAATGAAATGTCCAGTGTTAGAATGTCCAAGTTAGAGGATTTATAATTATTATTTTTTATTATTATTATTATTATTTTTTTATTGTGTATGTCTAAGCATTCATAGTCCAATTGTAAATTTACGTTAAAAATGAAAGATGATTTACAATAATAAGAGATGTCAGGGAGTGGCCCAGTATTCAGTGGCAAAAATATGTATTGTCTGTTACAATGATCTAAAGCATTACTCAGGAAAAAGCAGTAACTTTTTTTTTTTTTTTTAATAAGGTGCTCTAGCAACCTTTTTTTCTTTTTTTACTTGTGTACTTTTGAAATGACAGTGAAGATTCTTGTTTTTTGAAATTCCTTTGAGAAATAGACAAACCAAGTTGGTTTGTGTTCAGTTGTATGACACTGGAGACTTTTTCACTTCTTGTGCATTTTGTAAAGTTTATGGTGCTTCTAATATCAGTGTGAAAACACTTTCATCCCTAAGGGCCATGTTTAAAACACACAAAACTCACTGTAGTTAAGTAGTCAGATAGAAACAAGTGTATGTATATATTTATCTGTAGCTACATGGAACTACATAACTATTGTCTCAGGGTGAGCAGTAATTCTTATCCCCTTCTTTAAACTTACTCTTTGTCAGCTGACATCACTTTGATCTCTCAAGGAATCAAATAAGCACTTTTATAAACTACTGAAAGCGAGAATTTAGATTCAGGACACATAAAACTATTATTTTTGACGATGAAAGCTGTGATTTTTAAAAGTGGAGGAGGGAACTGCAAATCTGCCATAACAAAAGGGCATTTTGAATATACATTGGGGGTATAGGTGATATTTTGTTCCTTTTATTAATAAAAACACTGTTAATGAACATGAATGCCACTTTTCTTTTTTTTTTCTTTTTTGCAGCAAAAATTGGACTTTTACTTCTTATTGTGTAGCTTTGAATTTAATGCCTGACAAAATTGCAAGCTTCCCTTTTACATTTTTGTAGGAAGAAGAGCCCAATGAATGGACCTAATCCTGTGGTGTTTTTATTGAATGAGCAGTGAATGTTGAGACGAGGTGTTCTTCCCAGTGCAATTTTTGATGCCCTTGGAAAGAGTGGTAGGCTGCTTTGTCTTCCTGTTTTTTGGCCCATGCAGAAACACTATGTCTGCTGTGAGGCCTTTCTGTGATCTTGCCCTGTTTTTGCCACTTGCCTTTTATGGAAACCTGTCCCAGAAAAATGCTATTACTGTGATGGTTTCAAGAACAAAGTCTGAATGCTGCACTCCAAACTCGTTCCATACTTTTATAGAATGAAAAAAAGGAAAAAAGAGTGGCGTAAAGAATTGAATTGACCATAATATACCTCATATCATTGTAAAAATGAGAAATCCAGGGACATGTTTCATGTAGTAGAAATACTGTAGTATGTGTCAGCTTATTGTGTAATCGTATAATGCCAACCATGTTTACAGATAAAGCTGATTTGTTGGAATACGGGATGTAATTTTTTTATTATTTTTTTTTTCTGTTAAGCAGTGATGCCAAGCAGTGTTTCATTGTAGAATAATACTTAGACTTTCATGATTTGTCTATTTTTCCCCCTTGTTTTTTTTACTTGCCATGTGTTTTGATATGATTTCTAGAGAGACTTTGTTTACAATAATGTACAAAAACACTAAAAATGTTTTTGTTTTCGTTTTGTTTCTGATGAATGATATGAAGTTGTTGTTGTTTTTTTATATATATGGTTTTCCTCTGATCACTATTGCACCAAATGTTTGTAGCATATATTGTCCCGACTTCAGTCAGATTTTTGTCATAGGACTGTACATGTCAAATGACTTTATAAATGATTAGGTAGGTCAATAAAAAAACTTTTGTTATAAAACAAACCTATTTTAACACTTGTCCAGATCAGGTTTGGGGTGATATTAATATATAATATATAAATAATATACCCCCCCCCACCCCCCGCTCTGTTTACTCAACTCTCAGTAATGATGGTGAGGTTGTGACAGTATGTGAAAAAAATGCAATTTCCCTGGAACGTGTATAAGAATGTATTTTTAAATAGATTTATATATGGGTATGTTACCGAAAGGGTGGTGTGTAAAAGAAAATAGTATTTAAAAATAGCTTTCATTACATTGTGTAAAAGGTAGCTTTTTTCTTGTAAATCAGTCGTGGACAAATTGACAAATTTGACATCTCAAAAGCAAGAAATTAGGACTGAACTGATGGCCAATTAGAAATGATTGTGGCAAAAAGTGCTATGAAGAGTACACTTTAAAAATATTTGTATAAATATTTTGCACAATTAAATTGATTAAAGTGTGCATAACATTTTAGTATAAAATTTAGTTGTTTTGCCATTTACTATAGTTTTAGAACTAACAAAAGTTTGTACTACAATTTTAATTAAATACTTAACATACTCTTATTCGTTTACTGAATTTAATTTAGCAAGGAAATCAACATTAAATTGCAAAAATGGATACCTATTTGTCTTTTAACTAAATCATTATCTGTAATGTACCACCAGGTGGCTTCAAAATTGTTAAGTCTTTTATAAAGTTCTCTTGACATTATATTGTTGCAAAAAAAAAAAAAAAAAAAAAAAAAACTTTAGTTTCAGAGTTTGAGTCAGCTTGGAACCAGGTAGTCCATGTATATCAGTCAAAACATACCATGGAGAATGGCTGTATATACTTGCTTTTTATTTGCCATCTGTAAAGAATGGGTTGAACTTCAAATAAATTTAGTCAGTGACTTAGCAACAGGACAATTTAAATTTCCAGTAAACCAGACTTGACTGATATTTTGACTTGAACTCTAGTCAAAATTTGAGTACTCAGTTTTATTACATGTTAGCTTTTCATTACATAGCAGACTTAAGTTACTTGTGTGCTTAAGTGAAAGGTTTAGTTAACAGCAAGATTTAGTGGGATTCACTTTAATGGCTTTCTTATTCAGCTCTCATTATCATAGTAGTATAGACTAAATAAGAAAATGTAACATAAAACTACATATTCATTGTTTAGCTCTTTCAAACAATAACCTTTTAAACTAGAAGTAAAGTATTTTCAATGCAATACAGGTAATCCATGTAGCCTTAACCCATCCAAGTGCACTCACAGCTGTGAACACACCTGGAGCAGTTGGCAGCTATATATCCAGTGCCCCGGGAGTAACTGGGGGTTCAGTGCCTTGCTCAAGGGCACTTCAGCCATGGGTATTGAGGGTGGAAGAGAGTGCCCCTCCCACCTACAACTCATACCAGCACCGAGACTCAAACCTGCAAACATCGGGTTACAAGTCCAACTCTCTAACCATTAGCCCACAGCTGCCCCAATGCTGAATGCTGAAATAGAGAAATTTGGATGGGATGTAATATTTAACTGAACAAAAAAAGTTGTTTTTCTTTGCATCTACACACATGGACATCTGTATTATTGGATTCTTAAATCACAACTGCAAATTGGCTTACTCTTATGTTTTAAAAGGTTGTTGTTTTTTGTTATAAGCTAAATATTTGTCATGTTAATGTTTTGTAATTCTGACATAACCTTTGACTACTTGGCCTAAAATACTTGGCTTTACTTTATAATTACTTAATTATACATAATTTTGTGTGTGTTAATTTGGAAAATTGGTAAGTTCAGTTAATTGATTGTGAAGAATGCTCAAGAAATTCATGAACTTTAAGAATCATTTATTAGGTCCAATAAAGCCCCATATATATATTTATATATATTAACAACTATAGCAGTATAACCATTACTAACAAGTGATTCTAAGTCAATTCTGTTATTTATCTACAGGCAGGCCAGTTGAGTAAACCATTTATTAGAAATTTCAATCAGTGTGCCTTAAAATTATATTCTTTATATCTTTATATTAACTTTACTAGGTCATCAATGAGGGGGTGACATCTCCTTTAGCCATCTTGGCACCATGACTGTGTTTTATGACACACTGATGGTTTGACGGTGTTGGTTTCTTTACTGAAATTGACTGTTCACGGATAATCTTACATATTCCCCCTTTCGATCGGTTCTGGTGCAAGATTTTGCTTTTGAGGATATTGTGGGCCTATGGCACGGCAGGTTAACAATTATGATGATGATGGTGGCTTTCTTGATTACCCTGGTTTTGGTGGTGCAATGCACGGGTAAAGGCGTAATCTCAATTACACTGGTCTAGTTCCATCCTCCTTGATCCTTTGTTTAGACTCATGATCAAAGGTAATGGAGTGTTGTTTTATATATTTTCAATCAATCAATCACCTTTATTTATATAGTGCTTTAAACAAAATACATTGCGTCAAAGCACTGAACAACATTCATTTGGAAAACAGTGTCTCAATAATGCAAAATGATAGTTAAAGGCAGTTCATCATTGAATTCAGCTATGTCATCTCTGTTCAGTTTAAATAGTGTCTGTGCATTTATTTGCAATCAAGTCAACGATATCGCTGTAGATGAAGTGACCCCAACTAAACAAGCCAGAGGCGACAGCGGCAAGGAACCGAAACTCCATCGGTGACAGAATGGAGAAAAAAACCTTGGGAGAAACCAGGCTCAGTTGGGGGGCCAGTTCTCCTCTGACCAGACGAAACCAGTAGTTCAATTCCAGGCTGCAGCAAAGTCAGATTGTGCAGAAGAATCATCTGTTTCCTGTGGTCTTGTCCTGGTGCTCCTCTGAGACAAGGTCTTTACAGGGGATTTGTATCTGGGGCTCTAGTTGTCCTGGTCTCTGCTGTCTTTCAGGGCAGTAGAGGTCCTTTCTACGTGCTAATCCACCATCTGTTCTGGATACGTACTGGATCCAGGCGACTGCAGTGACCCTCTGATCTGGATACGGACTGGATCTGGTGGCTACGGTGACCTCGGAATAAGACAGAAACAGACAAATATTAGCGTAGATGCCATTCTTCTAATGATGTAGAAAGTACGGTGTTATGTGAAGTGTTTCCGGTTCCAGTTTACCTAATTAATGCAGCCTAAAAATCCTTTAACGGATTTGGATATTAAAAGCATATTAGTATGTTATGTGTATGCCAGGTTAAAGAGATGGGTCTTTAATCTAGATTTAAACTGCAAGAGTGTGTCTGCCTCCCGAACAATGTTAGGTAGGTTATTCCAGAGTTTAGGCGCCAAATAGGAAAAGGATCTGCCGCCCGCAGTTGATTTTGATATTCTAGGTATTATCAAATTGCCTTTTTTGATAATACCTAATGAGTTTTGAGAACGTAGCGGACGTAGAGGAGTATAATGTAAAAGGAGCTCATTCAAATACTGAGGTGCTAAACCATTCAGGGCTTTATAAGTAATAAGCAATATTTTAAAATCTATACGATGTTTGATAGGGAGCCAGTGCAGTGTGGACAGGACCGGGCTAATATGGTCATACTTCCTGGTTCTAGTAAGAACTCTTGCTGCTGCATTTTGGACTAGCTGTAGTTTGTTTACCAAGCGTGCAGAACAACCACCCAATAAAGCATTACAATAGTCTAACCTTGAAGTCATAAATGCATGGATTAACATTTCTGCATTTGACATTGAGAGCATAGGCCGTAATTTAGATATATTTTTGAGATGGAAAAATGCAGTTTTACAAATGCTAGAAACGTGGCTTTCTAAGGAAAGATTGCGATCAAGTAGCACACCTAGGTTCCTAACTGATGACGAAGAATTGACAGAGCAACCATCAAGTCTTAGACAGTGTTCTAGGTTATTACAAGCAGAGTTTTTAGGCCCTATGATTAACACCTCTGTTTTTTCTGAATTTAGCAGTAAGAAATTCCTCGTCATCCAATTTTTTATATCGACTATGCATTCCATTAGTTTTTCAAATAGGTGTGTTTCACCGGGCTGCGAGGAAATATAGAGCTGAGTATCATCAGCATAACAGTGAAAGCTAACACCATGTTTCCTGATGATATCTCCCAAGAGTAACATATAAAGCGTGAAGAGTAGCGGCCCTAGTACTGAGCCTTGAGGTACTCCATACTGCACTTGTGATCGATATGATACATCTTCATTCACTGCTACGAACTGATGGCGGTCATATAAGTACGATTTAAACCATGCTAATGCACTTCCACTGATGCCAACAAAGTGTTCAAGTCTATGCAAAAGAATGTTAGATTTTCGTGTTCCGTTTGAGATTCGTCGCCTGATAGGTAATCGAAAGCTAAATCATTGGTATGGAGGATCTATGACAACTACATGGTTATAGTAATTTGAACAGTTGCGAGAGTGCCATGGGACTCTGCCATAGCTCATGGGACTCTGCAATCCACGTTTTTGCACAGTGAGTGAGTGAGTGAAGTGACATTCATTGTAGGATTATCCTTGAACAGTCCATTTCAGTAAAGGAACCCAACACCGCATTCCACAGTTCTGAACAATTCCCCATCGAGCCATTAGTGTGTTATAAAACACATTCATGGTGCCAAGATGGCTAAAGGAGATGTCACCCCCCTTTTCCTTCTTGTGTCTGTCTAATCTCATACCAGTGACATCAGGACAGCAGGAAAAGATTTCTCTTTGTTCCCCAAACTTAAGACCAAATGACCAGGAACCCTTTGGTGACCCTAATGCATAAATCCCCAGCCTTATCAGGAATCAGGAAGGATGCTAAGGCATTCCTTTGGCCCAGGATCACCAAAACCCTTAAACCATAGACTTTGTCTCCCAAAAACAACAGACTGAAATCTAATCCACTTGTGGTTGAATACAAGCAACGGTCTCAAAATTGCTTCCAATAATCGGAATTGATTACAAGTATTTACCTCACGGAATTGATTACAAGTATCTATCTCGCAGGCCGCCATTTCATGATTTTTACAGACCACAAACCCCTGCTGGGACTCCTGCACCATGCCAAGCCCATGCATGCCATCTTTTCACCACGAATGCTACGTTGGAGTTTGATTGTTGGTGCCTACGACTATGAACTGTGCTACAGACCAGGCAAACAAATGGGCAATGCTGATGCCCTGAGTCGTTTACCTTTGCCGGCGTCTGATGCTGTGACACCACCACCATTGGAAGTGTTGCTACTTGAAATGGTGCCAGAAGCACCCATTCATGCTGAGCGAATCACGAACTGCGAACTGTTTGCTATGGTTTGCCCGACGTCATAGTGTCAGATAATGGTCCTTCGTTCACCTCTGCAGAATTCAAAGCGTTTGCCGAGCGCAACAGCATTCGCCATGTGACTACAGCACCTTATCACCCAAGCTCAAATGGTCAAGCTGAACGCATGGTGCAGACAACCAAGGAGGCCCTGTCTCGCATCACCAAGGGCGAGTGGCAGACCAGGCTTGCTCGCTTCCTGTTGTCACGGCATGTCACACCAAATTCATCAACTGGGAAAAGTCCTGCCGAGTTGCTCATGAATCGGCAACTCACCACTGCCCTGGATCGTCTGCATCCTGATCATAATGGTGATATGCTTCGCAGACAGGAGCTGAATGCTGAAAAATGCCCTGGCACAGTCAGAGAGTTTAGACCTAAGGACTTGGTGTACATGAGAAGCTACACCAGAGTTTCTAAGTGGATGCCTGGAATCATTGTAGACATCACAGGTCCCCTGTCATACAAGGTCAAAGCGGGTGATGGACAAATGCACAGACGACATGTTGATCAACTGATGGACAGGACGGCACCCTTGTCCGACCAATCAAGGTCTGAGCCAGACGGCTACACTGTCCATCTGCCTGAGTCCCCAGGGACTGAAATGCTTGAGTTACAGCCGCCTGCATTAGATGTGGGAAACCCTGATGTTGACCTTACCGAAGCTGGAGTTGAATGCATGTCTGATTGCCCTCACTCTCTGAGGTATCCTGTAAGAGAGCATCAGCCTCTCAGAAGATTTGCAGACTTTGTGGACTGGGGAAAAGGGGTGTAATGTATTGACTGACTATTGCAGTAGTGAGGTTCCTTTAAGAGGCTAAGAGCTGGGGAGGGCGGGGCTGTTCTGGGGAATGTGTGTTTTTTGGCCAGTGTGTTAGCTGGAGTTGGCCGAGCTAGATGTATGTCGATGTTGCCTTGTTCAGTAAAAGTTCACAAGACTACGAACGTCTCCTCATATTATTCAAGTATCTTACACAGTCAAGATCATTGAATGATTTTCTTTTGTTCTTTGATTAACATTAATGACAGGCAGCACGTTTATTAGGCTGTTGTCTCTTTAAGCAAAAATACTGTACATGTGTTTTCTTTCTCATCTGTTTACGTTCACGTAAGACAAAAACGGCTGTGTTTATGATGATATACTGATGTAGTTTTCTGTATCGTAGTTTCGACTCGGAACAACCTTTTCTACAGTTAAAATACACATAACAGTCCAAGAACGGACAAAAACTGGGAACCCGCAGTGCAACCGGCGACCGCTGCTCTCTATGCACACGCGCTTGTGCTTCATGTGTGCTGCACACAAACATGACTAGTTTGCGCTGACAACTGGTTTCTGTGTTCCTCTGTGCGCGCGATCTTCATAGCTAGTGTTCATGCCACAATGCAGCTGCGTGAACATGGTAGCTCGATATAAGAATACACTTCCGTTCATCTAATCGCTTGAATTTACAAAGTTTAGTGAAGACGCAAGGCTCACCGCTCACGTGCCATCAGTATTTGTTGAACCGGCATTCACCTCTATGTTTTACTTTTATCAATGCCACTGACAATGCCACAGGCGCTAGTATGCTTTTAAGGGGGAAGTGTTAACAGTATTAAAAAAACCGAAATAACCAACATGGGAAAATGACTTCGGTTAGAGGTTATGAATTTCGGTTTTGATTATTTTTCAATTAATCGTCCAGCCCTACGACACATCATGCAGCCCTATCTCCGAGTCCGATGACTCCGATCGCACTGGTATTAAACACAATGTTAAATAGACATGGGACCCGAGGTAATAGATATGGACCCAACCCGGGCCCGGCTGATCATTTAAAATATAGACCCGAACCCGTACAGGTCGACAGGTCTCGGGTGCACTGTGAAGGCCTCTAGTTTGATGGATTCATGCTTACAGATTATAAAATCACTGTTAAAATATTGAAACATTTAGTCATAGTTTACCATATTGTTGTTATAGACGTGTTTGTTTTTACAATTATGCCTGATGATGATTGCAATGAAACCTGAAAATGACATAAAATCCTAAAAAGAGATAATCTGCATTAAGTATTGTGTCACTTATTTCAATTATCTATATCTGCAACAAAAAGTGTGCGCATGTACGTGTGTGTAAGCATGCTTATTGAGTATTAATATACTAGTTTAATAATCATTTATTTTCAGTGTGTGTGTCTTCTGAGAGACACTGCCACACTTAGAGGCTATTTTTATACCCAATCATGTTGCCAATTGACCTAATAAGTTTCAAATTGGTCCTCCAGCTGTTCCTTATATGTATATTTAACTTTTCTGGCCTCTTATTGCTACGTGTCCCAACTTTTTTGGAATGTGTAGCTCTCATGAAATCCAAAATGAGCCAATATTTGGCATGACATTTCATAATGTCTAACTTTCAACATTTGATATGTTATCTATATTCTATTGTGAATAAAATATAAGTTTATGAGATTTGTAAATTATTCCATTCCTTTTTTACTCACAATTTGTACAGTGTCCCAACTTTTTTCGAATCGGGTTTGTAAAATGTGATGTGAAGTGAAGTGACATTCAGCCAAGTATGGTGACCCATACTCAGAATTCATGCTCTGCATTTAACCCATCCAAAGTGCACACACACAGAGCAGTGAACACGCACACTGTGAACACCCAGAGCAGTGGGCAGCCATTTATGCTGTGGCACCCGGGAGCAGTTGGGGGTTCGATGCCTTGCTCAAGGGCACCTAAGTCATGGTATTGAGGGTGGAGAGAGCACTGTACATGCACTCCCCCCACCCACAATTCCTGCCTGGCCAAGACTCGAACTCACAACCTTTCAATTGCGAGTCCGACTATCTAACCATTAGGCCACGACTTCCCCACGCATACATTCCCCAAATGTATTCTCTAAGCATTTTACAGGTAGACAGATAGATAGATTCCCAGGTGTGTCCCATTTGTTTATTTAAAGTGTGTTCTGCCTCTTGTTTGCTGTCTTCTGTTAAACATCATCCCGTGTTGTTACTCCTGCGCTCCCTATGTTGTGTTCCTCTCCTTTATTTTCTTTAATTAAAGTCAAGTTTGTGTAAGTCAACTCCTCGTCTCCCTCCAACGGACTGTGACAGATAGATAGATATTGTCAGATTAAAGACAGACAGAAAGACTTGTTCTATCCACCTTATCATTTTATAGAGAAGTAAGCCGTTTTCTGTCGATATGCAAGTTTTCTGTTTCATTAGATACTATAGGGAAATAACGAGAAGAACTACGAAGTAAAGTAATGGTAAAACGGTTTCCACTATAAATAAGTGTGTTCAGAATTAACATTATACATTAAAATATTTTTGTAAGACACTCTGGTTTGCAATGTCAAGCAACAAAATGAGCAATTTTGCATAGCTAAAAATAGCTGGAAACGGATGAGACCAGAAGCCAGACACATGTAATTTACAAATGCCTGCACCCGTTCTAATGGGAAAAATAAGTGGATACAATGTAAAGATCCAAAAAAGTTAAAGAAGAGGGTTACATAGCAATTTCAGTTATATGGATGTTTCAAATACTGTGTGAAGCAATTGCATTTTGCTCTCTGTATATCCTTGTAGGTTGATGCCCTTTGGGCATGCCAACCTACGGAAATTGTAGTTGCTGTTGTAAGGCGTGAACAGAAGGTGCACTTCACTCTTCGGCACAGAGAGTTTCTGAGTTTGAAGCCTGATGAACTCCTCATAGGCGAGGCAAGTTCATGAAGGTGATAGAATCATACATTGGAGCCATCCTCACTTCCAGGGATACTGCTGGCCGTCCATACCAAATTAATCACTACGAAATGGGTGCAATTTTACATTGCACAAGAGAACAAATGGCTAGACAAGGCTTGAGAAATGTAAGATGTCTCTCTAAACTTAGTATCATTTACTTTGTAAATTAAAATTATTAGCTACTCATTATTTAGCAGAAGCATCTTAGGGAACATACCCTAATATCAGTGGTGTCAAAAGTACTGGCATTCATTACTCAAGTAGAAGTATAGATACTAGGGTTTAAAAAGACTTTTGTAGAAGTTGAAGTATCAGCTCAAGCTTTTTACTCAAGTAAAAGTGTAAAAGTACTGGTTTAAAAAACTACTTAAAGTATAAAAGTAAAAGTAATGTAAGGGTAAAAAAATGCCATTAAGAACAAAAGCTTAGGCCGCACCACAGGGGCCTATTGTGCTCTACCCCACCTCCTCAAAAAAACATTTTTCTAAAGGCCATAGGCCATAATGACTATAATGTTATATTAAAATGTTCATGTTGAAAAATTTGGGATGCACTAGGCTTCCTGTTTCAGCCGCATATATGAAAATACAAAAATGGTGTGCACATCCCAAACATCCAATTAGGACGCAGGTGCAAGACAACTAAATGTTATAGACAAATAAAGAAGTGAAGTCTGAACACTGAAAGCTACTGCTCCAGAGGAATTTAATCAAGCAACGTTTCGACCTTCAGGTCTTCATCAGCCGCATATATGCCCATTTAAAATGAACGCACTTTAGTACAATGCAAATACATTAAAGGACTAGAGATATGATGACTAGTTGCCAATAAGTATTGTTATGGTGCAAAAAGTCAAACTTCAGAGGCATGTCATCAATAACCTTTAATGGAATGTAAATGTACATCCAAGCTTAGCTGCAGGAATCTGCGAGGGCAATGGACAAGAACATTGGTGCAGGCTTAGTAACAATTACACTTGTATGGTGGTCTGTTTACAGTAAACATTATAGTGCTGTCAAAATGAACGATTAATCCAAGTGATTAATCAAAAACTAAAACTGAAAAAGAAATCATAATCCTGATACTTTCTTGATTGATAGCTTCTTGTATTCAGTACATACGTCTGCTATGTCCAGTGTTCGGGGGGTAACGAGTTACAAAGTTGGTATAGCCTTCTTATCACAACATTGTCAATCGCATCGTCAATCGAAAACGCTAATTTATTCAAACGTCTCGCTACCGAACTACCTACAGTAGCTTAATTTGTGGAGGACAAAGAAAAAGCACTCATTTGGTAAATGAGCCAGTGAGAAATAATAACTTTTTTTTTTTTTTTTTTATCAAATTTTTATTTATTTTTTCCTTTAGGGAAAAACATACAGACATGCTTCACAGAAATAGAATATAAATGTATATATACATCCATTTACATACATGTCTATACATAAGCATATATAATGAAGCATAATTAACATAAAAAAAAAAAAAGAAAAAAAAAAAAGAAAAATAAATAAAATCCCATGTGGAACCCACCCGCCCCTTGGATCCCGATCCCCATATCTCACTCGCAGATTAAATCTAAAGCCCACGGAGAGTGGTCAGCAAAGAGTGCCAAGCCTCTATTGCTGACTCTTTGGCACCGTGGACTCTAGCTATTGACAACTCCAAGTAAACAATATCCAAATACATTAAAAGCCAAGCTCGAAAGCAGAGTGAGTGTGGAGGTTTCCAGCGTGTGGCAAGTAGTTTTTTAGAAGCTGTAATTCCAGCCAACAATGCCCTTCTCTTGTCCAGTGTCAATCCCAACTTTGACAAATCATTCAAAATAAGTGTAGCAGGCGTACAAGGCAGTCTAATCTTAAACAACTTAGAGAGGTTAAAGGCAACCATCTTCCAAAATTCAGCCACTGGGGAACATTCCCAGAACATGTGAAAGTAACTGCCAATCACTTTAGCAGAACAGAAAGTACATGAAGGATCGTCAATAACCTTCATTAAATGAAGCTTTCTAGGGGTAAAATAAACCCTATGTACAAAATTATAATGAATTTGCTGGTGATCAGAGTTTCTGGATGATAAACCTATATTGATCCACACTTTATCCCAATCAAATGTGGGTGACAAATCTGGAACATCTCTCCTCCACACTGTGTCCAACGGCAGAGGTCTATAAGCATATCGCAGCAAGAGCCAGTAGAGTCTTGATACAAAACCCCTTGTGCTCCCGACAGAGTAAAACAGTTTTCGAATTGGATGTGATGTGAGCGGAGCTTGTAAGGGGGCACTGTTGCTTTTTAGAGTTGATCTCAACTGCAAATAAAAGAAAAAGGAGGTACGTGGTATACCATGCTTGATGCAAATATTTTGAAAAGTAAGTAACCCCGCCTCCCCATAAATATCCCCAAGTGTACAAATGTTTTTTTTTTTCCCAATCAGGAAATCGAATATGACAACTGCCAATCAGCAATCTCTCATTGTTAAATATTGGAAAGTGTGGGTCCCAGATAGAAAAACAACCAGCCAATTTTTCCACCCTCCTCCATACCAAAAGTAAATATGAAATCATAGGACCAAATTTCAAACGGCATTGATGGGGTGAGATTTTTGCATACAAAATATTAGTAAAAGAATATGGAGCTATCATCCGTTCCTCTAAAGTTCGCCAAGAGACTTGAGCATCAGGGTGAAACCAGGATAGGAGAGGTCTAAGTGTGAAGGCCCACTCATAGAACTTAAAATTTGGGAGAGACAGGCCACCGGCCTGCCTTTCTCGCTGCATGGTGGTGAGCTTAATACGAGGTCGTTTGCCATGCCACAGAAATTTACTTATAAATAATAACTTTTAAGTAGGGTCCAGTGCCTTTTCAATACTTTTAAAATGGTACCAGCTCCTAAACGGTGCCTGAACCGATACTTTAAAAAAAAGAATCACAAAAAAACTATGGATAACTTTAAAGAACATTACAAATATTTAAAATAAATCCATAGCTTGTTGTGCAAGTTGTGCTTCCCTTAATCTAAGGCTAATAAATGTATTTCACAATCTGGGTCATTATTTAATACAAAACCACACATAATGTTTCTGCTGTATCTCTGTCACTCACTCTGATATAAAAGTTAACATGAGTGCTGTCTGTCACTGTTTTAAATCAGTTCTGTGAATTACTGTATGGTCATTCTTTATAAAGTAGCAACAATGTCGTTTTTAAAATACAGTACTGTGCTAAAGTCTTATGGAAAAATTAGTATTTTCTCCCCAAAAAGGGTTTTAAACCAGTTATTTATATATTTTGCTGTAGTGTGTCAGTAGGAAATATCAGTTTGCCATTAATTTTAATAATAATCTAGTGTGATTTTGAATGCACAAGCAGTCTGACAACAGCAAAATGAATGTTTGGAAATGTAAACTGATATTTTATATTGACACACTACAGCAAAATATATAAATAACTGTCCGAACACCATTCTTTTAAGTGAAAATACTAACGTGTCTAAGACTTTTGCACAGTAGTGTATGTATAAAGTACGTATGATTAAATTAAGTATATTTAAGTAAGTGTAATTAAAGTATGTGTTCGTTCATATGTGTTAAGGGCTAGATTTTCGCTGGAGGAAACGGCTGTGGCGTGATGAGCGAAAACTTTACAGATGAGAAACCGACTGCTACCTCGTGACCTTTTGTAAACTGTATTTATGACAAAGAACTGCACAGATATGGATATTCTAACAATCTATCGATAAACACATACCTTGTGTCCTCTGTTTGTTTAAGTGCGCATTCGCTGCTCCGTTCGCGGTCTGCGCCTCTGCAGATTGAAGAGCGCGCTGAAAGACGGAGAGGAGACCGGACTGACGCTGGTTTCATGTGAAATTTAAGCAGACTGACTCTGAGGCGATCGGGATACCGGTTCCATACCCAACCCTACTTTTAAGAAATATATTTTTTGATAAACGAACCCAAAACTGTCTATGTCCTGGCTGGACTGTGATGTGATTTGTGTCACGTGCAGGTGCGATGGATCGCGTGCAGACCAATAGGGTGTCGGAATGGTATATGTTTATACTTCTCATCCAACCACAATCAAATTAGTTTTTTTTTTTTTTTTTTTGAATGATGACAAGCCGGAGTGAAAACAAGCCGAAATGAAATAGCAGTAACGAAGCTATTTTTAAAATGTAAGGAGTAGAAAGTACAGATACTTGCCTGAAAATGTAAGGAGTAGAAGTAAAAAGTCAGCTGAAAAATAATCACTCAAGTAAAGTATAGATACCACAAATTTCTACTTAAGTACAGTAACGAAGTATTTGTACTTCGTTACTTGACACCTCTGCCTAATATTAAATCTATATCCAATACAGCAATTATAACAGTATGTGATTTCATTAAATAAGAGCAATCTACTGAAATGTGCCTCTTTAAAATTAGTATTAATTAGGACTTTCAGTCAATTAAAAATAATTAATGGATATTAACTACAAGCAAGTTTGATTAATTCCAATTAATCTTCAGACAGCCATATTTTTTGTAATTTCAGTTTCAATATGTAAACAGGGTTTATGAAGTCATGAAGTCTCATGAAGTCGTTTGAAAAACTGGTTCTGGCTTATCTGAAGGACATCACTGGACCCTTACTGGACCCCCTCCAGTTTGCTTACTGAGCAAACAGGTCCGTGGATGATGCAATCAACATGGGATTGCACTTCATCCTGCAACATCTGGACAAAACAGGGACTTATGTGAGGGTCCTATTTGTGGACTTTAGTTCGGCTTTCAACACCATCATCCCAACAACCCTCCAGACCAAACTGACCCAGCTCTCTGTCCCTAGCTCTATCTGTCAGTGGATCACCAGCATTCTGACAGATAGGCAACAGTTAGTGAGACTGGGGAAATTCATGTCAAACAGCTGCTCCACCAATACTGGTGCCCCTCAGGGATGTGTTCTTTCCCCTCTGCTCTTCTCCCTGTACACCAACGACTGCACCTCTAAAGACCCCTCTTTCAAGCTCCTGAAGTTTGCAGACGACACTACAGTCATCGGCCTCATCCAGGACGGTGATGAGTCTGCTTACAGAGAAGAGGTTGAGCATCTGGCTGTCTGGTGCAGTCTTAACAACCTGGAGCTTAACACGCTCAAAACAGTGGAGATGATCGTGGACTTTAGGAGAAACCCCCCTGCACTTTCCCCACTCACCATCATGAACAGCACTGTGGCTGCAGTGGAGTCATTCAGATTCCTGGGAACCACCATCTCTCAGGACCTGAAGTGGGACAATCACATTGATTCCATTGTGTAAAAAGGCCCAGCAAAGGTACTTCCTTTGCCAGCTGAGGAAGTTTAACCTGCCACAGGAGCTGCTGAAACAGTTCTACTCAGCCGTCATTGAGTTTGTACTGTGTACTTCAATAACTGTCTGGTTTGGTTCAGCAACAAAATCAGACATCAGAAGGCTACAGAGAACTGTTCGGACTGCTGAAAGGATTATTGGTACTCCTCTGACACCCTTCAAGAACTGTATACATCCAGAGTGAGGAAAAGGGCTCAGAAAATCACTCTGGATACCACACATCCAAGTCACCCCATCTTTGAACTTTTGCCATCTGGTCGGCGCCTCAGAGCCACAAATACCAGAACAGCAAGGCACAAGAACAGTTTCTTCCCCCAGGCAATCTACCTCATGAACAGTTAAATGTTCCCTACTTATGCTTATAAACGTGCAATATCCTTATATTCATTGGTAAACCCTTCCATCCTAGAACATTCCTGCATCTCAATCCTGTTTCTATTATCATTTTTAGCACAATTGTTTATACACTTATTTATTTGCCAATTTGTAAATCTCCTCTCGCAGGGTTTTTTTTTTTTTTTGTCTGTGTTGTTGTCTCTGTGTACTGGAAGCTTATGTCACTAAAACAAATTCCTTGTATGTGCAAGCATACTTGGCAATAAAGCTCTTTCTGATTCTGATTCTGATTTACCCTCTGATGGTCTTTGTTTCCTGTATACACTCGTGTTTTTTGGGGTCTCCAGAGACCCCAGACAATAGCATTTAATTTTGTAACAAGATAATAGGTTTTTTTTTATTTTTTTTTTACAAATGTAATTTTACTCTGTTTGTTAATGTTTTTACTCAACATTTGTGCAGTTTTTGGAGGATTTATGATATCTTTTAAGTTTCTATAAATAAATAAATATTTATTTAAATAGGCTTTTTACAAAAAAACTCCATTTGATGTAAAATTCACTTTATAAAAGACCCAGATTTCTAACTTTCATTCATGGGGATAACATGGATCATTTTAAATGACTTAATGTAACATTTATACCCATTTTTATTTTTTTTTTGGAAAATGCAGTTAAAAAAAAAAAAAATCACTGTAACCACTAGATGGCTATAGAGCTCCACTATATGGTATTTGCTATTTGACTACCTGAAAGATATCTTTTCACAAGTTGGATTAAGTTGGATTCATATCTAAACATTATAAAATCACAATTATAACAAAAATAAAATATTTTTTGTCAAAGTTTAGTTTTTTTTTTTACTGAAACCCCCCCCCCCCAGTTTTTCAATAATGGAACATTACAATGCATTGCAAGCAGTAAGAATGGTAAACCGCATGACTACTGTAGACTGTGTTGGAGCAGGTTTGTGTGTGTGCGTGCTAAATTGTTTTGTCTTATCCTGCCATCTCCCTCTCTCTCCCTCTTTGGTGATTCTGCATTTTGCATATTTTTTTTTAAATAATTATAAGAGAGCAGTTGTTTTATAACCTCACAAGTGTGTGTGTGTGTGTGTGTGTGTGCGCGCACATTGTCGTGTCAGTGTCACCACTTTATATTTGTGTTGGTTCTGCATTTTGGATGATTTTATTTTACAAATGATAAGAGAACAGTTTTTATAGTCTCAAAATTTTATTCCTCTATATGTGTGTGTTTATACGCGTGTTGTGAGAAATATAATTTAGCATTGTGGATGTTTTTTGCATTGGTGGAAGTGTGCCACTTTATTTGTGCCATTTCTGTTTCTGTCGATGTGTTCTGCGTTGTTTCTGAGTTTGATGATGAATTTAGTCTTATTTTGATTGCGAGTGTCACAATTTTTGTCACGCTATCATAAAAACAGATATCATTCCAATTAAATTTTTTTTTTTTTTTTGTAGATCTAGAAAGTGTTGAGAGCCGTAGAAGGTTTCATACCATTTGGACAAAGGGAACATTTTTTTTTTATTTGAGCAAAAGTCATTTGTCACTTTTTTTTAATGTGATTAATAAACAGGGACACAGAGAATATATTTTTTTTTATTATGCAGCCTTATTTTGTGTATTTTATTAATGTTCCCTATTGTAATGTAGTGTGATATAATAGATAAGTGTGCAGGAGTACTTTATTTACATAATAACAATAACAGACAAAGCCAACCAAAATTAACACAACAAAATCAGGGAGTTGATTTGAGAACCTCAACAAAATAGGCGTAACGACAAGGCCAGATAAAAATAAGACATGGGCTTATATAAACAATGCATGATCTTATATACACAGAACATGTAGACAGGTAGCTTAACATAGGAATCATGACACCTACTGTTCATCTAAAGATTTGAGTCTTCTTTCATTTATTGTGACCCCTATTTGTGAAACTTATATATACACAGTACAGACCAAAAGTTTGGACACACCTTCACATTCAAAGAGTTTTCTTTATTTTCATGACTATGAAAATTGTAGATTCACACTGAAGGCATCAAAGCTATGAATTAACATGTGGAATTATATACATAAAAATGTGTGAAACAACTGAAAATGTCATATTCTAGGTTCTACAAAGTAGCCACCTTTTGCTTTGATTACTGCTTTGCACACTCTTCGCATTCTCTTGATGAGCTTCAAGAGGTATTCACCTGAAGTGGTCTTCCAGCAGTCTTGAAGGAGTTCCCAGAGATGCTTAGCACTTGTTGGCCCTTTTGCCTTCACTCTGCAGTCCAGCTAACCCCAAACCATCTCGATTGGGTTCAGGTCGGGTGACTGTGGAGGCCAGGTCATCTGGCGCAGCACCCCATCACTCTCCTTCTTGGTCAAATAGCCCTTACACAGCCTAGAGGTGTGTTTGGGGTCATTGTCCTGTTGAAAAATAAATGATGGTTCAACTAAACGCAAACCAAATGGAATAGCATGCCGCTGCAAGATGCTGTGGTAGCCATGCTGGTTCAGTATGCCTTCAATTTTGAATAAATCCCCAACAGTGTAACCAGCAAAGCACCCCCACACCATCACACCTCCTCCTCCATGCTTCACGGTGGGAACCAGGCATGTAGAGTCCTTTTCTGCGTCGCACAAAGACACGTTGGTTGGAACCAAAGATCTCAAATTTGGACTCATCAGACCAAAGCACAGATTTCCACTGGTCTAATGTCCATTCCTTGTATTCTTTAGCCCAGACAAGTCTCTTCTGCTTGTTGCCTTTTTTAGCAGTGGTTTCCTAGCAGATATTCTACCATGAAGGCCTGATTCACACAGTCTCCTTTTAACAGTTGTTCTAGAGATGTGTCTGCTGCTAGAACTGTGTGTGCCATTGACCTGGTCTCTAATCTGAGCTGCTGTTAACCTGCAATTTCTGAGGCTGCTGACTCGGATGAACTTATCCTCCGCAGCAGAAGTGACTCTTGGTCTTCCTTTCCTGGGGCAGTCCACATGTGAGCCAGTTTCTTTGTAGCGCTTGATGGTTTTTGTGACTGCACTTGGGGACACATTCAAAGTTTTCCCAATTTTTCGGACTGACTGACCTTCATTTCTTAAAGTAATGATGGCCACTCATTTTCCTGTACTTAGCTGCTTTTTCTTGCCATAATACAAATTCTAACAGTCTATTCAGTAGGACTATCAGCTGTGTATCCATCTGACTTCTGCACAACACAACTGATGGTCCCAACCCCATTTATAATGCAAGAAATCACACTTATTAAATCTGACAGGGCACACCTATGAAGTGAAAACCATTTCAGGTGACTACCTCTTGAAGCTCATCAAGAGAATGCCAAGAGCGTGCAAAGCAGTAATCAAAGCAAAACTCAGGCAATTTGATAATACCTAGAATATCAAAATCAACTGCGGGCGCGGATCCTTTTCCTATTTGGCGCCTAAACTCTGGAATAACCTACCTAACATTGTTCGGGAGGCAGACACACTCTTGCAGTTTAAATCTAGATTAAAGACCCATCTCTTTAACCTGGCTTACACATAACATACTAATATGCTTTTAATATCCAAATCCGTTAAAGGATTTTTAGGCTGCATTAATTAGGTAAACCGGAACCGGAAACACTTCCCATAACACCCTATGTACTTGCTACATCATTAGAAGAATGGCATCTACGCTAATATTTTTCTGTTTCTCTCTTATTCTGAGGTCATCGTAGCCACCAGATCCAGTCTGTATCCAGATCAGAGAGTCACTGCAGTCGCCCGGATCCAGTATGTATCCAGACCAGATGGTGGATCAGCACCTAGAAAGGACCTCTACAGCCCTGAAAGACAGCAGAGACCAGGACAACTAGAGCCCCAGATACAGATCCCCTGTAAAGACCTTGTCTCAGAGGACCACCAGGACAAGACCACAGGAAACAGATGATTCTTCTGCACAATCTGACTTTGCTGCAGCCTGGAATTGAACTACTGGTTTCGTCTGGTCAGAGGAGAACTGGCCCCCCAACTGAGCCTGGTTTCTCCCAAGGTTTTTTTCTCAATTCTTTCACCAATGGAGTTTTGGTTCCTTGCCGCTGTCGCCTCTGGCTTGCTTAGTTGGGGTCACTTCATCTACAGCCATATCGTTGACTTGATTGCAAATAAATGCACAGGCACTATTTAACTGAACAGAGATGACATCACTGAATTCAATGATGAACTTCCTTTAACTATCATTTTGCATTATTGACCCACTGTTTTCCTAATGAATGTTGTTCAGTTGCTTTGACTCAATGTATTTTGTTTAAACAGCTATATAAATAAAGGTGACTTGACTTGACTTATATTCTTATTTTTCTTACTCAAATGTTTCTTATTGTATTTTTCTAGTGCTCAAATAAATCACTTATATGATGTCTAAGTTTCTGTCTAGTGTTTTATAATTGAAAAAAACTATGCAGTGGTATGTTTACTCACTAGTTTGTAGAAGCCTATAATACTATTGGGAAATATATTTTCATATATTTGGGGGGTGTGGGGTGTAGACATAGTCTCAGAAAAATATTAGCAGGAGTCTCATTTTTCATGATATTTTATTCAGATTTAAAATAGAAACTCATGTGGCTTTCAACCCATTACTTTTCTAGATTGCTCCAGGACTCATTTCTTGTATTTGCATATTAAAAAAAAAAAAATTTAAGTGTGGTAAAAAAAAATTCAAGGCACTTCCGTGTCTATAACTTTTACTATTTTTGAGCATTATCAAATCTGGTTGATAAAAAGTAAAGCCCAAAAGGTCTTCTTTCTAAAGACACCAAAATTATATTTGTAACACACTGAAGTAGGAAACTTTTACAATTATATGTTTGGTAGAGCACTTTCAGCTGTGAGTCCCATAATGGGGGGTGCTGGCTAACAGGTTAAATCATATCTCACTATCAGAACAGAGTACATTTCACTTGGAAGTGCAAGGTCCAGGCAACCTGTGGGGTCCCTCAGCGGTCATTCCTTGGCCCCATTCTCTTCATCATTTACATGATCCCTTTTGGCCATGTCATTAGCCACTATGGAGTCTCATTTTACTGCTATGCTGATGACACACAACTGTACATGAAAACATCACCAACATCATCTTCATCTTCAACACTCAGTGCCTGTCTGGAGGAGATAAGGGTGTGGATGAAGCACAAGTTCCTCCAGCTAAACAGCTCTAAAACTGAGGCAATTCTTGTTGGCACACCACGTCAAACCCAGTCTTCCTCTATTACTGGTATAACTATATCTGATCATGTCATTGCCCTCTCCACAACTGTCACCAATCTTGGTGTAAGATTTGATCCACAACTCAGCTTCGAAGCCCATATAAAAAACCTCTTTAAGACATCTTTCTACCATCTCAGAAATATTGCAAAACTCTGTCCAATGTTAACCTTAGCAGATGCTGAAAAACGGCTCCATGCATTTGTCTCCTCCAGACTGGATTACTGTAACACACTTCTCATCGGGATCCCTAACAAAAGCTTGCAGAGACTGCAGTATGTTCAGAATAGTGCTGCTAGGATCCTGATGAGAGTTCGAAAATATGATCACATCACACCCATTCTCCATTCACTTCACTGGCTTCGTGTTTCCATTAGGATTGAATATAAGATCTCCTTTCTAACCTACCAGTGTATCTATGGAAATGCCCCCCCCCCCCACATCTGAAAGAACTACTCACACCTTCGACTACTTCTCGATCACTCCACTTAACAAATTTAAACCGCCTCCTTCTCCCCAAGACAAAGCTCAGCACCATGGGTGACCGGGCTTTCTGCTCTGGCGCTCCTCAGATTTAGAATGACCTTCCCAACCATCTGAGGGCACCTCAAACTATTGAGACTTTTAAAAAAGGACTAAAAACATTTTTTTTTAGGAGAACTTATGACTATTAACTGATTAAACCTTTTAGTATTTTATACTTTCTAATTGATCTTGATTGTAGCACTTTGAGATTTGTTTCAAACGTAAAGTGCATTACAAATAAAATTTCTTCTTCTTCTTCTTCTTATATATTATTATTCTGAATAATTTGCAGACTAATTCGGTTCTTGTTCTCTGTAATTCAATCCCCTTTGATTTATATTGATCTTAATTCCCTTATTTATCTCACATTTTATGGTGGAGAAAATTTTGGGCAGTTTAAACTAATTTGTAAGCACAAAACAAGTAATTTGTGATTTTATCTAATCTGTTGGTCCGGAAAGATAGATTAGAGACATATGAAAACAAGTATTTTATTGTTGATGTGTAACGTTAAGAGCGCATAACAAGGCGTTGTGTGAATGAATGGAAATCTGCAGAGTTCACAATTACATTTTTGTTTAAACTGTAGTGCATCTGCAGTGCACAAAATATTTTATCTCTCTCACAAAGAGCTGAGATTTATTGAGCGGTATATCGTAAAGAATAAGTGCCCATTGTTTTTGTAAAACTGAAATGCGCCGCCATTTCATGTAATGTTTTGAACTTTGCACGGAGACATACCCACGTGCTTCTTGAACTGCATTGCTGTGCGTCACCATAGTAACAGCTGTGACACGAAAGTCTGAAAAGATTTTCCTAAAGTGCGCATGCGCGCACTGTTGTAAACAACTCAGGTGTTCACGGAAGTCTATGCTAAAGCCATTAGCCATTAGCGCAAGCATCGGTGTGGCTCGCTGAACCTGGATGCAGTGTGTTTTGTAGCAGTGTTGAAATGTAAATTCTGTCTCACCACATCGTGGTCACGGTAAGCTGGGCCACTGCCTACCGGTGTATGTTTATCCTGATGACATCGCTATAGGCTATCCTTTGATATTACTACCAAGGGTATCACTGGTTGTTCCCTCATATAGGTCACACAATCACTATTCAATCCATACATTAATCTAAGTTCTTGTTAAAGAGACTCAAGAAGGAAAAATAAGGTTGAAATCTATAAAGTCTACTAAATGACAAAACAGAGAGCACAATTTTTTTAAAAGAGGAATAGAGAGGGAGGCTTATATCCAGGGGTTATAATGCAATGCACTTGTACGTAATGATTAGGGATTTTGGAGTATTTTCATAGTTGATTAATATGTTTATCATTTTATCAATTAATTGGTTAGTTGTTTGATCTATAATATGTCAGAAAAATGTGGATCAGTGTTTCCCCAAATGCCCAGGAATGGTCCTCAAATGTCTCATTTTGTCCACAACTCAAAGATATTCAGTTGACTGTCATTGAGGAGAGAAGACACTAGAACATTGTTGTCTAGACCAGCACACACCGGCCCATCTGCCCCCTGGCTCTCCGAGGTACTCCGTGAACATAGCTCTAAACTCAGGGCTGCAGAGAGGAAATGGCAGAAATCAAGAAACTCTACCGACCTCAGTGTGTATCAGTCTCTCCTCTCTTCCTTCTCTGCAAATGTCTTCACGGCTAAAACATCCTACTACCACAACAAAATTAACAGCTGTTGTGATGCTAGGACACTCTTCAAGACTTTTTCTTCTCTTCTTAATCCACCGCCACCACCTCCTCCATCGACTCTTACAGCAGATGACTTTGCAGTTTTCTTCACAAATAAGACAAGATCCATCAGTGACCAAATCTCCACACCTGAGGACAACTTCACAATGACCTACGCACACTCTTTCTCCTCCTCCTTGCCACTCTCAGAGATGGACGTCTCCAAACTTCTCCTGTCCAATCATCCTACTACTTGTCCACTTGATCTGATCCCCAATAACGTCCTTCAAGCGATCTCTTCTTCAGTCATACCTTCCCTTACTCACGTTATCAACTCCTCTCTTCACTCTGGAACATTTCTGGAGCATTCAAGCAGGCTCGGGTAAGCCCACTGCTCAAGAAACCATCTCTAAATCCAGCGCTTCTTGAAAACTACAGACTGGTATCCCTTCTTCCATTCTTTGCAGAGACACTTGAGCGAGCTGTGTTCAACCAGCTTTCTATGTTCCTTGTAAAGAACAACCTCCTGGACAGCAACCAATCTGGCTTCAAAAGTGGCCACTCAACTGAGACTGCTCTGCTCTCGGTTACTGAAGCGCTGCGACTAGCAAGAGCAGCTTCAAAATCCTCGGTACTCATCTTACTGGACCTTTCTGCTGCTTTTGACAATGTTAATCACCAGATTATCCTGTCCACCCTCAGAAAGATGGGCATCTCTGGAAGTGCACTCCTGTGGGTTAAGTCCTACCACTCTGAGAGATCTTTCAGTGTGTCTTGGAGGGGTGATGTTTCAAAGTCACACCACCTTTCTACTGGGGTTCCTAAAGGCTCACTACTTGAACCACTTCTCTTCTCCATCTACATGACATCATTTGGATCTGTCATTCAGAAGCATGGCTCTTCTTATCACTGCTACGCTGATGAAACCCAACTCTACTTCTCATTCCAACCAGATGACCTGACGCTAGCTGCTCGCATTTCAGCCTGTCTGAGTGACATCTCTAGCTGGATGAATGACCATCACCTTCAGCTTAACCTTACGAAGACAGAACTCCTGGTGATTCCAGCTAACCCATTGCTTCATCACAACTTCTCTATACAGCTGGGCTCATCAAACATTACTCCTTCGAGGATAGCCAGAAACCTAGGAGTTGTGATGGATCATCAGTTAAGCTTCACAGACCACATTGCTACAACTACCCGGTCCTGCAGGTTTGCCTTATACAACATTAGGAAGATTAGACCCTTCCTGTCAGAGCAAGCAACCCAACTTCTTGTCCAAGCTCTTGTTCTCTCCAGACTGGACTATTGTAATGCTCTCCTGGCGGGCCTTCCTGCATGTACTGTAAAGCCTCTCCAATTGATCCAGAATGCAGCAGCGAGGGTTGTCTTCAATGAGCCAAAAAATGCTCACGTTACTCCTCTCCTCATCAGGTTACACTGGCTACCAGTGGCTGCTCGCATCAAATTCAAGGTACTGATGCTAGCCTACAAGACGACCACTGGCACGGCACCAACTTACCTAAACTCACTGTTTAAATCTTATGTGCCCTCCAGAAGTTTGCGCTCTGCAAGTGAACGACGCCTTTTGGTACCATCCCAAAGAAGTTCAAAATCACTCTCACTGACCTTTTCCTGGACTGTGCCCAGCTGGTGGAATGACCTCCCAATCTCAATTCATACAGCTGAGTCTTTACTCATTTTCAAGAAACATCTAAAGACTCATCTCTTTCGCCTGCACTTAACCAACTAACACTAGCACTTTTCATTTTCTTGTCTTTTCACTTATATAAAAAATAAAAAAAAAACAAAAAAAACAACTGGCTATGCGTTCTATACTAGACTAACTGAGACTTGTCATGGCACTTTGGTAAACTGTTGTTGTTATCTTGTTGACCTGACTGCTTCTGTTGTTCTCATTCGTAAGTCGCTTTGGATAAAAGCGTCTGCTAAATGATTTAATGTAAATGTAAAATGTAAACATATTCACAATTAACAAGCTGGAATAATTTTTTTTTACTTTTGTCTTTCATATATTTTATAAATGACACAGACTGCAATGACACAGACAGCTTCATTGCAGAAGGACATCCTTTTGGTCACGTGGTTCACGTGAGATGATTGACAGCTTTACAAACTAATGATATTGCACTGATGTCATAGCTCACGCGAATCAATAAGAGGATAGTAATCAATAGCTCTGTTAGCTGTTTTAGTTCTTCAGATCGTATAAATCAGTGTAAAATGAATAGAAATGTTATTCTGTATGATGAAATATTTTACAAACATGTCATAAAATTATTATCTCCATTGGACTATAGCCCTGGCGGATCGTGGATATTGTATGTATACGAACACAAATAAACCGGATATGAGATGAATGGCTGCTGTATTAGTGATGATTTCTATTCAAAATAATGAACGTTATTATTATTATTATTATTATTATTACATCAGACCAAAGCACAGATTTCCACTGGTCTAATGTCCATTCCTTGTATTCTTTAGCCCAGACAAGTCTCTTCTGCTTGTTGCCTTTTTTAGCAGTGGTTTCCTAGCAGATATTCTACCATGAAGGCCTGATTCACACAGTCTCCTTTTAACAGTTGTTCTAGAGATGTGTCTGCTGCTAGAACTGTGTGTGCCATTGACCTGGTCTCTAATCTGAGCTGCTGTTAACCTGCAATTTCTGAGGCTGCTGACTCGGATGAACTTATCCTCCGCAGCAGAAGTGACTCTTGGTCTTCCTTTCCTGGGGCAGTCCACATGTGAGCCAGTTTCTTTGTAGCGCTTGATGGTTTTTGTGACTGCACTTGGGGACACATTCAAAGTTTTCCCAATTTTTCGGACTGACTGACCTTCATTTCTTAAAGTAATGATGGCCACTCATTTTCCTGTACTTAGCTGCTTTTTCTTGCCATAATACAAATTCTAACAGTCTATTCAGTAGGACTATCAGCTGTGTATCCATCTGACTTCTGCACAACACAACTGATGGTCCCAACCCCATTTATAATGCAAGAAATCACACTTATTAAATCTGACAGGGCACACCTATGAAGTGAAAACCATTTCAGGTGACTACCTCTTGAAGCTCATCAAGAGAATGCCAAGAGCGTGCAAAGCAGTAATCAAAGCAAAACTCAGGCAATTTGATAATACCTAGAATATCAAAATCAACTGCGGGCGCGGATCCTTTTCCTATTTGGCGCCTAAACTCTGGAATAACCTACCTAACATTGTTCGGGAGGCAGACACACTCTTGCAGTTTAAATCTAGATTAAAGACCCATCTCTTTAACCTGGCTTACACATAACATACTAATATGCTTTTAATATCCAAATCCGTTAAAGGATTTTTAGGCTGCATTAATTAGGTAAACCGGAACCGGAAACACTTCCCATAACACCCTATGTACTTGCTACATCATTAGAAGAATGGCATCTACGCTAATATTTTTCTGTTTCTCTCTTATTCTGAGGTCATCGTAGCCACCAGATCCAGTCTGTATCCAGATCAGAGAGTCACTGCAGTCGCCCGGATCCAGTATGTATCCAGACCAGATGGTGGATCAGCACCTAGAAAGGACCTCTACAGCCCTGAAAGACAGCAGAGACCAGGACAACTAGAGCCCCAGATACAGATCCCCTGTAAAGACCTTGTCTCAGAGGACCACCAGGACAAGACCACAGGAAACAGATGATTCTTCTGCACAATCTGACTTTGCTGCAGCCTGGAATTGAACTACTGGTTTCGTCTGGTCAGAGGAGAACTGGCCCCCCAACTGAGCCTGGTTTCTCCCAAGGTTTTTTTCTCAATTCTTTCACCAATGGAGTTTTGGTTCCTTGCCGCTGTCGCCTCTGGCTTGCTTAGTTGGGGTCACTTCATCTACAGCCATATCGTTGACTTGATTGCAAATAAATGCACAGGCACTATTTAACTGAACAGAGATGACATCACTGAATTCAATGATGAACTTCCTTTAACTATCATTTTGCATTATTGACCCACTGTTTTCCTAATGAATGTTGTTCAGTTGCTTTGACTCAATGTATTTTGTTTAAACAGCTATATAAATAAAGGTGACTTGACTTGACTTATATTCTTATTTTTCTTACTCAAATGTTTCTTATTGTATTTTTCTAGTGCTCAAATAAATCACTTATATGATGTCTAAGTTTCTGTCTAGTGTTTTATAATTGAAAAAAACTATGCAGTGGTATGTTTACTCACTAGTTTGTAGAAGCCTATAATACTATTGGGAAATATATTTTCATATATTTGGGGGGTGTGGGGTGTAGACATAGTCTCAGAAAAATATTAGCAGGAGTCTCATTTTTCATGATATTTTATTCAGATTTAAAATAGAAACTCATGTGGCTTTCAACCCATTACTTTTCTAGATTGCTCCAGGACTCATTTCTTGTATTTGCATATTAAAAAAAAAAAAATTTAAGTGTGGTAAAAAAAAATTCAAGGCACTTCCGTGTCTATAACTTTTACTATTTTTGAGCATTATCAAATCTGGTTGATAAAAAGTAAAGCCCAAAAGGTCTTCTTTCTAAAGACACCAAAATTATATTTGTAACACACTGAAGTAGGAAACTTTTACAATTATATGTTTGGTAGAGCACTTTCAGCTGTGAGTCCCATAATGGGGGGTGCTGGCTAACAGGTTAAATCATATCTCACTATCAGAACAGAGTACATTTCACTTGGAAGTGCAAGGTCCAGGCAACCTGTGGGGTCCCTCAGCGGTCATTCCTTGGCCCCATTCTCTTCATCATTTACATGATCCCTTTTGGCCATGTCATTAGCCACTATGGAGTCTCATTTTACTGCTATGCTGATGACACACAACTGTACATGAAAACATCACCAACATCATCTTCATCTTCAACACTCAGTGCCTGTCTGGAGGAGATAAGGGTGTGGATGAAGCACAAGTTCCTCCAGCTAAACAGCTCTAAAACTGAGGCAATTCTTGTTGGCACACCACGTCAAACCCAGTCTTCCTCTATTACTGGTATAACTATATCTGATCATGTCATTGCCCTCTCCACAACTGTCACCAATCTTGGTGTAAGATTTGATCCACAACTCAGCTTCGAAGCCCATATAAAAAACCTCTTTAAGACATCTTTCTACCATCTCAGAAATATTGCAAAACTCTGTCCAATGTTAACCTTAGCAGATGCTGAAAAACGGCTCCATGCATTTGTCTCCTCCAGACTGGATTACTGTAACACACTTCTCATCGGGATCCCTAACAAAAGCTTGCAGAGACTGCAGTATGTTCAGAATAGTGCTGCTAGGATCCTGATGAGAGTTCGAAAATATGATCACATCACACCCATTCTCCATTCACTTCACTGGCTTCGTGTTTCCATTAGGATTGAATATAAGATCTCCTTTCTAACCTACCAGTGTATCTATGGAAATGCCCCCCCCCCCCACATCTGAAAGAACTACTCACACCTTCGACTACTTCTCGATCACTCCACTTAACAAATTTAAACCGCCTCCTTCTCCCCAAGACAAAGCTCAGCACCATGGGTGACCGGGCTTTCTGCTCTGGCGCTCCTCAGATTTAGAATGACCTTCCCAACCATCTGAGGGCACCTCAAACTATTGAGACTTTTAAAAAAGGACTAAAAACATTTTTTTTTAGGAGAACTTATGACTATTAACTGATTAAACCTTTTAGTATTTTATACTTTCTAATTGATCTTGATTGTAGCACTTTGAGATTTGTTTCAAACGTAAAGTGCATTACAAATAAAATTTCTTCTTCTTCTTCTTCTTATATATTATTATTCTGAATAATTTGCAGACTAATTCGGTTCTTGTTCTCTGTAATTCAATCCCCTTTGATTTATATTGATCTTAATTCCCTTATTTATCTCACATTTTATGGTGGAGAAAATTTTGGGCAGTTTAAACTAATTTGTAAGCACAAAACAAGTAATTTGTGATTTTATCTAATCTGTTGGTCCGGAAAGATAGATTAGAGACATATGAAAACAAGTATTTTATTGTTGATGTGTAACGTTAAGAGCGCATAACAAGGCGTTGTGTGAATGAATGGAAATCTGCAGAGTTCACAATTACATTTTTGTTTAAACTGTAGTGCATCTGCAGTGCACAAAATATTTTATCTCTCTCACAAAGAGCTGAGATTTATTGAGCGGTATATCGTAAAGAATAAGTGCCCATTGTTTTTGTAAAACTGAAATGCGCCGCCATTTCATGTAATGTTTTGAACTTTGCACGGAGACATACCCACGTGCTTCTTGAACTGCATTGCTGTGCGTCACCATAGTAACAGCTGTGACACGAAAGTCTGAAAAGATTTTCCTAAAGTGCGCATGCGCGCACTGTTGTAAACAACTCAGGTGTTCACGGAAGTCTATGCTAAAGCCATTAGCCATTAGCGCAAGCATCGGTGTGGCTCGCTGAACCTGGATGCAGTGTGTTTTGTAGCAGTGTTGAAATGTAAATTCTGTCTCACCACATCGTGGTCACGGTAAGCTGGGCCACTGCCTACCGGTGTATGTTTATCCTGATGACATCGCTATAGGCTATCCTTTGATATTACTACCAAGGGTATCACTGGTTGTTCCCTCATATAGGTCACACAATCACTATTCAATCCATACATTAATCTAAGTTCTTGTTAAAGAGACTCAAGAAGGAAAAATAAGGTTGAAATCTATAAAGTCTACTAAATGACAAAACAGAGAGCACAATTTTTTTAAAAGAGGAATAGAGAGGGAGGCTTATATCCAGGGGTTATAATGCAATGCACTTGTACGTAATGATTAGGGATTTTGGAGTATTTTCATAGTTGATTAATATGTTTATCATTTTATCAATTAATTGGTTAGTTGTTTGATCTATAATATGTCAGAAAAATGTGGATCAGTGTTTCCCCAAATGCCCAGGAATGGTCCTCAAATGTCTCATTTTGTCCACAACTCAAAGATATTCAGTTGACTGTCATTGAGGAGAGAAGACACTAGAACATTGTTGTCTAGACCAGCACACACCGGCCCATCTGCCCCCTGGCTCTCCGAGGTACTCCGTGAACATAGCTCTAAACTCAGGGCTGCAGAGAGGAAATGGCAGAAATCAAGAAACTCTACCGACCTCAGTGTGTATCAGTCTCTCCTCTCTTCCTTCTCTGCAAATGTCTTCACGGCTAAAACATCCTACTACCACAACAAAATTAACAGCTGTTGTGATGCTAGGACACTCTTCAAGACTTTTTCTTCTCTTCTTAATCCACCGCCACCACCTCCTCCATCGACTCTTACAGCAGATGACTTTGCAGTTTTCTTCACAAATAAGACAAGATCCATCAGTGACCAAATCTCCACACCTGAGGACAACTTCACAATGACCTACGCACACTCTTTCTCCTCCTCCTTGCCACTCTCAGAGATGGACGTCTCCAAACTTCTCCTGTCCAATCATCCTACTACTTGTCCACTTGATCTGATCCCCAATAACGTCCTTCAAGCGATCTCTTCTTCAGTCATACCTTCCCTTACTCACGTTATCAACTCCTCTCTTCACTCTGGAACATTTCTGGAGCATTCAAGCAGGCTCGGGTAAGCCCACTGCTCAAGAAACCATCTCTAAATCCAGCGCTTCTTGAAAACTACAGACTGGTATCCCTTCTTCCATTCTTTGCAGAGACACTTGAGCGAGCTGTGTTCAACCAGCTTTCTATGTTCCTTGTAAAGAACAACCTCCTGGACAGCAACCAATCTGGCTTCAAAAGTGGCCACTCAACTGAGACTGCTCTGCTCTCGGTTACTGAAGCGCTGCGACTAGCAAGAGCAGCTTCAAAATCCTCGGTACTCATCTTACTGGACCTTTCTGCTGCTTTTGACAATGTTAATCACCAGATTATCCTGTCCACCCTCAGAAAGATGGGCATCTCTGGAAGTGCACTCCTGTGGGTTAAGTCCTACCACTCTGAGAGATCTTTCAGTGTGTCTTGGAGGGGTGATGTTTCAAAGTCACACCACCTTTCTACTGGGGTTCCTAAAGGCTCACTACTTGAACCACTTCTCTTCTCCATCTACATGACATCATTTGGATCTGTCATTCAGAAGCATGGCTCTTCTTATCACTGCTACGCTGATGAAACCCAACTCTACTTCTCATTCCAACCAGATGACCTGACGCTAGCTGCTCGCATTTCAGCCTGTCTGAGTGACATCTCTAGCTGGATGAATGACCATCACCTTCAGCTTAACCTTACGAAGACAGAACTCCTGGTGATTCCAGCTAACCCATTGCTTCATCACAACTTCTCTATACAGCTGGGCTCATCAAACATTACTCCTTCGAGGATAGCCAGAAACCTAGGAGTTGTGATGGATCATCAGTTAAGCTTCACAGACCACATTGCTACAACTACCCGGTCCTGCAGGTTTGCCTTATACAACATTAGGAAGATTAGACCCTTCCTGTCAGAGCAAGCAACCCAACTTCTTGTCCAAGCTCTTGTTCTCTCCAGACTGGACTATTGTAATGCTCTCCTGGCGGGCCTTCCTGCATGTACTGTAAAGCCTCTCCAATTGATCCAGAATGCAGCAGCGAGGGTTGTCTTCAATGAGCCAAAAAATGCTCACGTTACTCCTCTCCTCATCAGGTTACACTGGCTACCAGTGGCTGCTCGCATCAAATTCAAGGTACTGATGCTAGCCTACAAGACGACCACTGGCACGGCACCAACTTACCTAAACTCACTGTTTAAATCTTATGTGCCCTCCAGAAGTTTGCGCTCTGCAAGTGAACGACGCCTTTTGGTACCATCCCAAAGAAGTTCAAAATCACTCTCACTGACCTTTTCCTGGACTGTGCCCAGCTGGTGGAATGACCTCCCAATCTCAATTCATACAGCTGAGTCTTTACTCATTTTCAAGAAACATCTAAAGACTCATCTCTTTCGCCTGCACTTAACCAACTAACACTAGCACTTTTCATTTTCTTGTCTTTTCACTTATATAAAAAATAAAAAAAAAACAAAAAAAACAACTGGCTATGCGTTCTATACTAGACTAACTGAGACTTGTCATGGCACTTTGGTAAACTGTTGTTGTTATCTTGTTGACCTGACTGCTTCTGTTGTTCTCATTCGTAAGTCGCTTTGGATAAAAGCGTCTGCTAAATGATTTAATGTAAATGTAAAATGTAAACATATTCACAATTAACAAGCTGGAATAATTTTTTTTTACTTTTGTCTTTCATATATTTTATAAATGACACAGACTGCAATGACACAGACAGCTTCATTGCAGAAGGACATCCTTTTGGTCACGTGGTTCACGTGAGATGATTGACAGCTTTACAAACTAATGATATTGCACTGATGTCATAGCTCACGCGAATCAATAAGAGGATAGTAATCAATAGCTCTGTTAGCTGTTTTAGTTCTTCAGATCGTATAAATCAGTGTAAAATGAATAGAAATGTTATTCTGTATGATGAAATATTTTACAAACATGTCATAAAATTATTATCTCCATTGGACTATAGCCCTGGCGGATCGTGGATATTGTATGTATACGAACACAAATAAACCGGATATGAGATGAATGGCTGCTGTATTAGTGATGATTTCTATTCAAAATAATGAACGTTATTATTATTATTATTATTATTATTATTACATCAGACCAAAGCACAGATTTCCACTGGTCTAATGTCCATTCCTTGTATTCTTTAGCCCAGACAAGTCTCTTCTGCTTGTTGCCTTTTTTAGCAGTGGTTTCCTAGCAGATATTCTACCATGAAGGCCTGATTCACACAGTCTCCTTTTAACAGTTGTTCTAGAGATGTGTCTGCTGCTAGAACTGTGTGTGCCATTGACCTGGTCTCTAATCTGAGCTGCTGTTAACCTGCAATTTCTGAGGCTGCTGACTCGGATGAACTTATCCTCCGCAGCAGAAGTGACTCTTGGTCTTCCTTTCCTGGGGCAGTCCACATGTGAGCCAGTTTCTTTGTAGCGCTTGATGGTTTTTGTGACTGCACTTGGGGACACATTCAAAGTTTTCCCAATTTTTCGGACTGACTGACCTTCATTTCTTAAAGTAATGATGGCCACTCATTTTCCTGTACTTAGCTGCTTTTTCTTGCCATAATACAAATTCTAACAGTCTATTCAGTAGGACTATCAGCTGTGTATCCATCTGACTTCTGCACAACACAACTGATGGTCCCAACCCCATTTATAATGCAAGAAATCACACTTATTAAATCTGACAGGGCACACCTATGAAGTGAAAACCATTTCAGGTGACTACCTCTTGAAGCTCATCAAGAGAATGCCAAGAGCGTGCAAAGCAGTAATCAAAGCAAAACTCAGGCAATTTGATAATACCTAGAATATCAAAATCAACTGCGGGCGCGGATCCTTTTCCTATTTGGCGCCTAAACTCTGGAATAACCTACCTAACATTGTTCGGGAGGCAGACACACTCTTGCAGTTTAAATCTAGATTAAAGACCCATCTCTTTAACCTGGCTTACACATAACATACTAATATGCTTTTAATATCCAAATCCGTTAAAGGATTTTTAGGCTGCATTAATTAGGTAAACCGGAACCGGAAACACTTCCCATAACACCCTATGTACTTGCTACATCATTAGAAGAATGGCATCTACGCTAATATTTTTCTGTTTCTCTCTTATTCTGAGGTCATCGTAGCCACCAGATCCAGTCTGTATCCAGATCAGAGAGTCACTGCAGTCGCCCGGATCCAGTATGTATCCAGACCAGATGGTGGATCAGCACCTAGAAAGGACCTCTACAGCCCTGAAAGACAGCAGAGACCAGGACAACTAGAGCCCCAGATACAGATCCCCTGTAAAGACCTTGTCTCAGAGGACCACCAGGACAAGACCACAGGAAACAGATGATTCTTCTGCACAATCTGACTTTGCTGCAGCCTGGAATTGAACTACTGGTTTCGTCTGGTCAGAGGAGAACTGGCCCCCCAACTGAGCCTGGTTTCTCCCAAGGTTTTTTTCTCAATTCTTTCACCAATGGAGTTTTGGTTCCTTGCCGCTGTCGCCTCTGGCTTGCTTAGTTGGGGTCACTTCATCTACAGCCATATCGTTGACTTGATTGCAAATAAATGCACAGGCACTATTTAACTGAACAGAGATGACATCACTGAATTCAATGATGAACTTCCTTTAACTATCATTTTGCATTATTGACCCACTGTTTTCCTAATGAATGTTGTTCAGTTGCTTTGACTCAATGTATTTTGTTTAAACAGCTATATAAATAAAGGTGACTTGACTTGACTTATATTCTTATTTTTCTTACTCAAATGTTTCTTATTGTATTTTTCTAGTGCTCAAATAAATCACTTATATGATGTCTAAGTTTCTGTCTAGTGTTTTATAATTGAAAAAAACTATGCAGTGGTATGTTTACTCACTAGTTTGTAGAAGCCTATAATACTATTGGGAAATATATTTTCATATATTTGGGGGGTGTGGGGTGTAGACATAGTCTCAGAAAAATATTAGCAGGAGTCTCATTTTTCATGATATTTTATTCAGATTTAAAATAGAAACTCATGTGGCTTTCAACCCATTACTTTTCTAGATTGCTCCAGGACTCATTTCTTGTATTTGCATATTAAAAAAAAAAAAAATTAAGTGTGGTAAAAAAAAATTCAAGGCACTTCCGTGTCTATAACTTTTACTATTTTTGAGCATTATCAAATCTGGTTGATAAAAAGTAAAGCCCAAAAGGTCTTCTTTCTAAAGACACCAAAATTATATTTGTAACACACTGAAGTAGGAAACTTTTACAATTATATGTTTGGTAGAGCACTTTCAGCTGTGAGTCCCATAATGGGGGGTGCTGGCTAACAGGTTAAATCATATCTCACTATCAGAACAGAGTACATTTCACTTGGAAGTGCAAGGTCCAGGCAACCTGTGGGGTCCCTCAGCGGTCATTCCTTGGCCCCATTCTCTTCATCATTTACATGATCCCTTTTGGCCATGTCATTAGCCACTATGGAGTCTCATTTTACTGCTATGCTGATGACACACAACTGTACATGAAAACATCACCAACATCATCTTCATCTTCAACACTCAGTGCCTGTCTGGAGGAGATAAGGGTGTGGATGAAGCACAAGTTCCTCCAGCTAAACAGCTCTAAAACTGAGGCAATTCTTGTTGGCACACCACGTCAAACCCAGTCTTCCTCTATTACTGGTATAACTATATCTGATCATGTCATTGCCCTCTCCACAACTGTCACCAATCTTGGTGTAAGATTTGATCCACAACTCAGCTTCGAAGCCCATATAAAAAACCTCTTTAAGACATCTTTCTACCATCTCAGAAATATTGCAAAACTCTGTCCAATGTTAACCTTAGCAGATGCTGAAAAACGGCTCCATGCATTTGTCTCCTCCAGACTGGATTACTGTAACACACTTCTCATCGGGATCCCTAACAAAAGCTTGCAGAGACTGCAGTATGTTCAGAATAGTGCTGCTAGGATCCTGATGAGAGTTCGAAAATATGATCACATCACACCCATTCTCCATTCACTTCACTGGCTTCGTGTTTCCATTAGGATTGAATATAAGATCTCCTTTCTAACCTACCAGTGTATCTATGGAAATGCCCCCCCCCCCACATCTGAAAGAACTACTCACACCTTCGACTACTTCTCGATCACTCCACTTAACAAATTTAAACCGCCTCCTTCTCCCCAAGACAAAGCTCAGCACCATGGGTGACCGGGCTTTCTGCTCTGGCGCTCCTCAGATTTAGAATGACCTTCCCAACCATCTGAGGGCACCTCAAACTATTGAGACTTTTAAAAAAGGACTAAAAACATTTTTTTTTTAGGAGAACTTATGACTATTAACTGATTAAACCTTTTAGTATTTTATACTTTCTAATTGATCTTGATTGTAGCACTTTGAGATTTGTTTCAAACGTAAAGTGCATTACAAATAAAATTTCTTCTTCTTCTTCTTCTTATATATTATTATTCTGAATAATTTGCAGACTAATTCGGTTCTTGTTCTCTGTAATTCAATCCCCTTTGATTTATATTGATCTTAATTCCCTTATTTATCTCACATTTTATGGTGGAGAAAATTTTGGGCAGTTTAAACTAATTTGTAAGCACAAAACAAGTAATTTGTGATTTTATCTAATCTGTTGGTCCGGAAAGATAGATTAGAGACATATGAAAACAAGTATTTTATTGTTGATGTGTAACGTTAAGAGCGCATAACAAGGCGTTGTGTGAATGAATGGAAATCTGCAGAGTTCACAATAACATTTTTGTTTAAACTGTAGTGCATCTGCAGTGCACAAAATATTTTATCTCTCTCACAAAGAGCTGAGATTTATTGAGCGGTATATCGTAAAGAATAAGTGCCCATTGTTTTTGTAAAACTGAAATGCGCCGCCATTTCATGTAATGTTTTGAACTTTGCACGGAGACATACCCACGTGCTTCTTGAACTGCATTGCTGTGCGTCACCATAGTAACAGCTGTGACACGAAAGTCTGAAAAGATTTTCCTAAAGTGCGCATGCGCGCACTGTTGTAAACAACTCAGGTGTTCACGGAAGTCTATGCTAAAGCCATTAGCCATTAGCGCAAGCATCGGTGTGGCTCGCTGAACCTGGATGCAGTGTGTTTTGTAGCAGTGTTGAAATGTAAATTCTGTCTCACCACATCGTGGTCACGGTAAGCTGGGCCACTGCCTACCGGTGTATGTTTATCCTGATGACATCGCTATAGGCTATCCTTTGATATTACTACCAAGGGTATCACTGGTTGTTCCCTCATATAGGTCACACAATCACTATTCAATCCATACATTAATCTAAGTTCTTGTTAAAGAGACTCAAGAAGGAAAAATAAGGTTGAAATCTATAAAGTCTACTAAATGACAAAACAGAGAGCACAATTTTTTTAAAAGAGGAATAGAGAGGGAGGCTTATATCCAGGGGTTATAATGCAATGCACTTGTACGTAATGATTAGGGATTTTGGAGTATTTTCATAGTTGATTAATATGTTTATCATTTTATCAATTAATTGGTTAGTTGTTTGATCTATAATATGTCAGAAAAATGTGGATCAGTGTTTCCCCAAATGCCCAGGAATGGTCCTCAAATGTCTCATTTTGTCCACAACTCAAAGATATTCAGTTGACTGTCATTGAGGAGAGAAGACACTAGAACATTGTTGTCTAGACCAGCACACACCGGCCCATCTGCCCCCTGGCTCTCCGAGGTACTCCGTGAACATAGCTCTAAACTCAGGGCTGCAGAGAGGAAATGGCAGAAATCAAGAAACTCTACCGACCTCAGTGTGTATCAGTCTCTCCTCTCTTCCTTCTCTGCAAATGTCTTCACGGCTAAAACATCCTACTACCACAACAAAATTAACAGCTGTTGTGATGCTAGGACACTCTTCAAGACTTTTTCTTCTCTTCTTAATCCACCGCCACCACCTCCTCCATCGACTCTTACAGCAGATGACTTTGCAGTTTTCTTCACAAATAAGACAAGATCCATCAGTGACCAAATCTCCACACCTGAGGACAACTTCACAATGACCTACGCACACTCTTTCTCCTCCTCCTTGCCACTCTCAGAGATGGACGTCTCCAAACTTCTCCTGTCCAATCATCCTACTACTTGTCCACTTGATCTGATCCCCAATAACGTCCTTCAAGCGATCTCTTCTTCAGTCATACCTTCCCTTACTCACGTTATCAACTCCTCTCTTCACTCTGGAACATTTCTGGAGCATTCAAGCAGGCTCGGGTAAGCCCACTGCTCAAGAAACCATCTCTAAATCCAGCGCTTCTTGAAAACTACAGACTGGTATCCCTTCTTCCATTCTTTGCAGAGACACTTGAGCGAGCTGTGTTCAACCAGCTTTCTATGTTCCTTGTAAAGAACAACCTCCTGGACAGCAACCAATCTGGCTTCAAAAGTGGCCACTCAACTGAGACTGCTCTGCTCTCGGTTACTGAAGCGCTGCGACTAGCAAGAGCAGCTTCAAAATCCTCGGTACTCATCTTACTGGACCTTTCTGCTGCTTTTGACAATGTTAATCACCAGATTATCCTGTCCACCCTCAGAAAGATGGGCATCTCTGGAAGTGCACTCCTGTGGGTTAAGTCCTACCACTCTGAGAGATCTTTCAGTGTGTCTTGGAGGGGTGATGTTTCAAAGTCACACCACCTTTCTACTGGGGTTCCTAAAGGCTCACTACTTGAACCACTTCTCTTCTCCATCTACATGACATCATTTGGATCTGTCATTCAGAAGCATGGCTCTTCTTATCACTGCTACGCTGATGAAACCCAACTCTACTTCTCATTCCAACCAGATGACCTGACGCTAGCTGCTCGCATTTCAGCCTGTCTGAGTGACATCTCTAGCTGGATGAATGACCATCACCTTCAGCTTAACCTTACGAAGACAGAACTCCTGGTGATTCCAGCTAACCCATTGCTTCATCACAACTTCTCTATACAGCTGGGCTCATCAAACATTACTCCTTCGAGGATAGCCAGAAACCTAGGAGTTGTGATGGATCATCAGTTAAGCTTCACAGACCACATTGCTACAACTACCCGGTCCTGCAGGTTTGCCTTATACAACATTAGGAAGATTAGACCCTTCCTGTCAGAGCAAGCAACCCAACTTCTTGTCCAAGCTCTTGTTCTCTCCAGACTGGACTATTGTAATGCTCTCCTGGCGGGCCTTCCTGCATGTACTGTAAAGCCTCTCCAATTGATCCAGAATGCAGCAGCGAGGGTTGTCTTCAATGAGCCAAAAAATGCTCACGTTACTCCTCTCCTCATCAGGTTACACTGGCTACCAGTGGCTGCTCGCATCAAATTCAAGGTACTGATGCTAGCCTACAAGACGACCACTGGCACGGCACCAACTTACCTAAACTCACTGTTTAAATCTTATGTGCCCTCCAGAAGTTTGCGCTCTGCAAGTGAACGACGCCTTTTGGTACCATCCCAAAGAAGTTCAAAATCACTCTCACTGACCTTTTCCTGGACTGTGCCCAGCTGGTGGAATGACCTCCCAATCTCAATTCATACAGCTGAGTCTTTACTCATTTTCAAGAAACATCTAAAGACTCATCTCTTTCGCCTGCACTTAACCAACTAACACTAGCACTTTTCATTTTCTTGTCTTTTCACTTATATAAAAAATAAAAAAAAAACAAAAAAAACAACTGGCTATGCGTTCTATACTAGACTAACTGAGACTTGTCATGGCACTTTGGTAAACTGTTGTTGTTATCTTGTTGACCTGACTGCTTCTGTTGTTCTCATTCGTAAGTCGCTTTGGATAAAAGCGTCTGCTAAATGATTTAATGTAAATGTAAAATGTAAACATATTCACAATTAACAAGCTGGAATAATTTTTTTTTACTTTTGTCTTTCATATATTTTATAAATGACACAGACTGCAATGACACAGACAGCTTCATTGCAGAAGGACATCCTTTTGGTCACGTGGTTCACGTGAGATGATTGACAGCTTTACAAACTAATGATATTGCACTGATGTCATAGCTCACGCGAATCAATAAGAGGATAGTAATCAATAGCTCTGTTAGCTGTTTTAGTTCTTCAGATCGTATAAATCAGTGTAAAATGAATAGAAATGTTATTCTGTATGATGAAATATTTTACAAACATGTCATAAAATTATTATCTCCATTGGACTATAGCCCTGGCGGATCGTGGATATTGTATGTATACGAACACAAATAAACCGGATATGAGATGAATGGCTGCTGTATTAGTGATGATTTCTATTCAAAATAATGAACGTTATTATTATTATTATTATTATTATTATTATTATTAATTGCCTGATATCCATTTTTGAATTTTGATGCAGTCTGTTACGTGTCGTTCATTTGAACGAATCTTTAATATGACTCAGGACTACAGAGTTGTCTCAGAGAATGATTAGTTCATTTTGTGTAGACTGCACATGCGGATTACACAACATAATGGGTTCTGAATTGACAGGTGAGGTCAGAGTCTTTTATTCTTCATGTCAGTCCCATAGAGATGGGAAGAGAAAAGATTAGTTAATTTTGCTGAACGAGACAAAGATCAGAGTCAGTAAAATTATCCGGACTTCCCACTACTACTGCCAACACCGCAAGCAATTGGTCAACACTGACAAGTTGCAGCGCATTATGAAAGACTTCATCTTTAACAACAAACAACCTATGAAACTAATAATGAACAATATGAAACTACAATGACATAAGCTTAATTTAAAATGTCATAGGAACTGTAGGCTATTTAGAGGTGGATAAACTCAATTTAGAGGTGGATTGTCACGGTAGGAAATCCATTGTTTCCTCCGTGTCATGTTTTGTGTTTGTATTTGTACTCACGTAGTCTCCATGTGCTCGTTTGGTTGATTGTTGTCACCTGGGTGTTGTCTCGCTCCAGCTGATCCTCATCTCCACTCAGCTACTTATACTCACTCATCTCTCTGTCTGTTGTCAGATCCTCATTCATGTTACAGCCTCACAAGTTGGATTACCGTCTCCCGTGTTCGTGTTCTGGATTGTGTTCGTGTTGTCGTCTTCGTGTGAGTGTTCCGGTCTGTTTCTGGGTTCATCCATTGACCGTCTTCACATTCACCACCGACTTCACCATCCAGCACTTCTCACGCCACCGTAGACCTTATATCACCATTGCCTACATTCTGGACTCAGGCTTCATCGTACTCATTGCTGTGTTTTACTACCATCTTCAATAAACCATTTCTGATTGCCTGCATTTGCTTCCTCCTCTTTTACGAGCCGCCACAGTAGGATCTGACCATCATGGAAGCAGCAGGCGATCGCTCCCCATCTCATCTGGAGGAATATCTGCAGAGAGCCGTTGGTCGTATGGATCGCCAAGACAAGGCGATAGATGAGATGGGTCGAGCTTTCCAAGCAATGGTGACGAAGGTGTCCGAGCTCGCTCTCCAGGCTCAACAACAACAACAACCGCCACCCGCTGCGCCTCCCACGCCACCCACACCGCCGATCGTCTCCGGGGGGGTTTCCCAGTCCGAACCACGCCTCCCCATTCCAGAGAAATATGCGGGTGAGCCAAAGTTTTGTCGATCATTTCTGTCACATTGTTCTCTGCACTTCGCCCTGCAGCCCCGCACGTTTACCACCGAGGAGATGAAGGTGGCATTCGTCTTGCACTACTGACGGGGAGGGCTGCCCTCTGGGGGACGGCAGTGTCGGAGAACCAAGACAGCTGCTGTGCCTCGTTCCACGCCCTTTCGGAGGAGATGAGACGGGTCTTCGACCGCTCCGTCGCCGGGAGGGAGGCGGCTAGACTTCTCACGGACCTACGTCAGGAAGACAGGTCCGTATCTGACTATTCTATCGAGTTCCGCACCCTGGCGGCGGAGTGTAAGTGGAACGAAGAGGAGCAGTGGGATCACTTCCTGCATGGGTTGGCTGACCGCATCCAACAGGAGATCCGCGCCGTTGAACTCCCCACTTCTCTCAATGGTCTGATTGACCTCGCCATCAGAGTAGACAACTGACTCGACCAAGCCGACAGACGGAGGGGGAGAGCAGTTCTCGCGACCAGACCGGAGGCTCAGCGTCAGCGCTCAGAGGTTGCGGTCAGCCCACCTGGAGATCTTGAACCCATGCAGGTGGGGTGAGCTCGGCTCTCCCGGGAGGAGAGGATCAGGCGGAGATCCCTGGGACTGTGTTTATACTGTGGCAGCCAAGAACATCACATCCAGCGCTGTCCGGTAAAAGACCAAGCCCGATAGTAAAACTGAGGCTACTATCGGGTGGGATCTCTGCTAGGAAGACCTCATCTACATCAACACTCCTTTCGGTGAGTCTACGGTGGTCCACCCACGCACTCGATCATCACGCTTTGTTGGATTCTGGGGCCGAGGGTAGTTTCATGGACTTCAAGTTTGCTAGTAAGCTCAACATTCCTCTCACCTCCCTCAAACACCCCATCGCACCTTTTGCACTCAACGGACACAGACTGCCAGTCATCACACAGACCACTCTACCTGTTTCTCTCATCACATCTGGTAACCATACGGAGGAGATTTCATTTTTCATCACGGACTCACCTCTATCTCCCATTGTTCTCGGTCACACCTGGCTCCATAAACACAACCCCAGGATCGATTGGCGTCTCGGATCTGTGGTTAGCTGGAGCGAGGAGTGTCATTTGTCTTGTCTTTTGTCTGCTGGTGTTAATGTTTCGGAGTCTGTGTTTCAGGGGGAAGCAGTGGATTTGGCTAACGTGCCCGCGGAGTACCACGACCTGAAGGAGGTGTTCAGTAAGTCTCGGGCTGATTCTCTTCCTCCTCATCGTCCCTATGACTGTGCGATAGAGTTATTGCCAGGTACTTCTCCGCCTAAGGGCAAGTTATATTCTTTGTCTATTCCAGAGACGGCGGCCGTGGAGAAATATATATCCAGTTCTCTAGCAACGGGGTTCATCCGCCCTTTCTTCTTCTCCAGCGGGGGCGGGGTTCTTTTTTGTGGGAAAGAAGGACGGATCCTTGCAACCTTGCATTGACTACCGAGGGTTGAACAACATAACGGTAAAGAATACCTATCCTTTGCCGCTTATGTCTTCAGCTTTTGAGAGGTTGCAGGGAGCGTCCGTTTTCACTAAATTGGACTTACGTAATGCTTATCATTTGGTCCGCATCAGGGAGGGGGATGAGTGGAAGATTGCCTTTAACACCCCTAGAGGCCATTTTGAGTACTGCGTCATGCCTTTCGGGCTAACAAACTCGCTGGCAGTCTTCCAAGCACTCGTTAATGACGTGTTGCGAGACATGGTCGATCTGTTCACATATGTTTACCTGGATGACATATAGATTTTTTCTTCGTCTCTCCAGGAACACTTCCAACACGTACGACGAGTGCTTCTTTGCCAGTGTCATCTACGGGCATGTCTCCATTTAAGTGTAGTTTAGGGTACCAACCACCTAATTTTGTCAGTACGGAATCCGTCTTAGCCTTCCTCCGGCGTACAGGAGGGTTCATCCCGTGTTCCATGTGTCCAAAATTAAACCGGTGATTTTTTCCCGTCTTAACCCGCCTGCCCCGGTTCCCCCCCCCCGCCTCGTATCGTTAATGGGGAAACCACGTATTCGGTTAATCGTATTCTGGACTCTAGACGGAGGGGACGGGGATTTCAGTACTTGGTGGATTGGGAAGGTTACGGTCCGGAGGAGAGAAGGTGGGTTCCTGCTCGGGACATAGTGGATCACCACCTTATAGATGATTACAATCTACAGGTAAAGCAGGCTGGGAACGTCAGGTGACGTCCTAGGGGAGGGGGTACTGTCACGGTAGGAAATCCATTGTTTCCTCCGTGTCATGTTTTGTGTTTGTATTTGTACTCACGTAGTCTCCATGTGCTCGTTTGGTTGATTGTTGTCACCTGGGTGTTGATTGTCTCGCTCCAGCTGATCCTCATCTCCACTCAGCTACTTATACTCACTCATCTCTCTGTCTGTTGTCAGATCCTCATTCATGTTACAGCCTCACAAGTTGGATTACCGTCTCCCGTGTTCGTGTTCTGGATTGTGTTCGTGTTGTCGTCTTCGTGTGAGTGTTCCGGTCTGTTTCTGGGTTCATCCATTGACCGTCTTCACATTCACCACCGACTTCACCATCCAGCACTTCTCACGCCACCGTAGACCTTCTATCACCATTGCCTACATTCTGGACTCAGGCTTCATCGTACTCATTGCTGTGTTTTACTACCATCTTCAATAAACCATTTCTAATTGCCTGCATTTGCTTCCTCCTCTTTTACGAGCCGCCACATGGATAACAGCACTTTGGAGGTGGGTAAACGCTATTTCTGAATTTTGGGAGGTGCGTAAATGGCGTTTACGTGTGTTTAGCCTCCACTACATCCCTGGTTGTACTATTTTTCACCTCCCTCTCCCCTTTGAAGGAATATTGACTCAGAACTAGAGTTAAATCTAATCGTAATCACCAATACCCTAAGCATTACATTGGCAATAGCTCTTCAATTGTCTAATAGGAAATTTTGACCTTCAAAGTTAAGTGAACCAGTTACCAATTAGATTATCACTAGGTGGGACCATTAACCCTTTAGACAGGCCTGTGCAAAAAAAAAGGCTTAGTTTCTGGCTTGTATATGGAGTTACATGGAGTATAATAGCATATTATAATGTGTGTGTGTGTGTGTGTGTGTGTGTGTGTGTGTGTGTGTGTGAGAGAGAGAGAGAGGGTGTGAGAGAGACCTTTGTGCACTTACCTTAATGTACAGTATCTGAAAAAATCCAAATATGCACCTCATGCTCTCAGAACTACACGGAGTAAACAATAAAAAAAGAAGTGTGTTTATGCACCTGCTGTCTTTTGATGGTGAAAAGTACAGATGGCCTATATGTGAAATGCTCGTCTTTTCTTGATGGTAAAGCCAGTTTAAAACCTTAAAATCCTGTAAAAAAAAATCTACTTTGCATCAAATTTATGAACCGGGACCTCTGTACTACAGGTACTTAAAGAAACCTGGTACCGTCACATTAAATGTTTTTTAGTACCGACTTGGTACCGAAGTACCGGGTCTTTTGACAACACTAATTCTCAAGTGAAGCGAGTTGAAGCCTGGACCCTGAAACAGCGCTTCTTACGTCATCACTTAACAACCAAATACTTTCACCACCATTAAAAGGCAGCAGGTGCATAAATACACTATTGTTTACTCCATGTAGTTCTGAGAGCTGAGGTGTACATTGTGAATTTCTGAAATACATCAAGTTAAGTGCACAAAGGTCTCTCACACTCTCTCTCTCTCTCTCTCTCTCCCTCTCTCTCTCTTTCTCACACACACACACACACACATACATACACACACAATATAATATGCTGTTATACTCCATATAGCTTCATATACAAGTCAGATACTAAGCTTTTTTTTTGCACAGGCCTATCTAAAGGGTTAATGGTCCCACCTAGTGATCAACTGTAAAAATAACAAATGTTACCTCTTCCCAACAGGGAAAACCACCAACAATCAAAAATCTCTCACGCACACAAACACTATAATTTGCTGTTATACTCCATATAACTCCATATACAAGCCAGAAACTAAGCCTTTTTTTGCACAGGCCTATCTAAAGGGTTAATGGTTCCACCTAGTTATCAACTGTATAAATAAATAAAAATTACCTTGTAGCAGAAATGAGTCGAACCAGACAAATTAAAGAGTCTATCAGAGCTGTGTGCATTGAAACACGAGCTGAATTCCTCAGGAAGTCATAAATCAGTTCTAGTGCCACAAGAACCAAGCAAGATGACCAACCAACTTGTTCACACAACAGCTTTCAACACTAACACCACTAGAACAATTATTTACAATTTTAATTCGAAGAAGAGAAATTTGGTGTCAAATGTGTTGTTCGTAATGGAAATGTAACGCTGGACATCACATGTAAACCCAGGAGATCAAGTTAAATACTTCCATTGACTTCCCCCACCCAGCAGAATCAGACTGAAATTCCTAAGGGGGGAAGGGCTTTAAACCTCTGTCTTCACAGAACATCCTTTTGTCAGAGAATGGCAAAGAAAATTCTTTTGTACAGATATATGGACCAGAATGAACTCAAAAAGACTTATAAATGAATCAGTCCATCGCTTCACTCCATATTCATTTATGTGTAACCCACACATTTGACTATCATGTTATAATCACTTATTGTGTATGTTTTTTTTTTTTATAACTATGGCATAGCTTAACGATTCGTAATTGTGTTTGGTATGTCTGTGATCCAATCTGCTTGCTTGAATTAGTTCTGACAATAATTTATTTGTCCCATGTATCGTATTCGTGTTATAGGAATCATGTCCAAAATTAGACCCTGCGAGGCAGGAAAATTCTCGACCACATGCTTGGTAAGATAAACAAATGATTTATGATACCCCCGAGCCAAGACAATATCTGATTGGTCAAGAAAACATTTGAGGTGTGGCCAACAGGCCACTTTAAATACCTAGGACATCGTAAAATCTTTGCTTTTAGTCTGTTTTTAGTCTCCAGCTATGCTGCTGCTATTAGCCATGTCTGTTTCTAGTCTCTAGCTATGCTTCTGCTAGCTTGTAGCTTCTAGCCATGCTGTGTAGTCATCACTGTTCTTTGAGCGCGGTTCCAGCGTGCCTGCCTGCTCCTACTATGCCACGATGAGAAGGAACACAACCTAGTCTCGTCAAACTTTATTTCTTTTCTTTCCGTTTGAGAGTTTCGTGTTCTGAGTTAAGTTTTGTAACGTCGAGTCTCCGACGCCTGACCTCGGGTGCCCATTCAACTTCGACCAGCGCACACGACTCTGCACTTTCAGCCAACGCCCAACAACCACGGGCTTCCCAAGACGTCACTTCACTACTGAACTTCCAGCCAATCAGCGACACCGGGATACCCCTTTCAACGGGAGTCCCTTTCACAGGAAACAAAGGCAACGTATCCCCAGATATTTGTTGTGCTGGTGTATCTAATATAATTTTAGTCACATTGAGGAACTCAATGCAAGGGCTAATTACGTGATTGATGGTTGTTCATGTCTATGCAATTTAACATATTGCTGTAAACCTGGGATTCCATATTTACATTCTCTTAAATTCATCTTTCCCTAACTTTCGATCTTCCTGCAACTTGTGTGAATGTGTGTGTGCGCGTGCGTTTATATGTTAGATTAGTTTATATGTCTTAGATTTATCTAATAAAGCCTTATTCATATTGAAAAGAGAAGTATCTTGTGTTTTGTGCTTACAAGTTAATGTCTTAAACTGCTGATCTTGTTACTGTGCTAATTGATAGTGTTTTCACTATAGTTTGGATATTAGTATCAAGCGCAGATTTGATGTTAAACGGCTCGTTCAGTGAATCGCAGTGATCAGCCGTGAAACAGTGTTTCTGTTCAAATTCCCTTTAAATTATTAAATGATTTCCTTTGAGCTAAATTGACCTGTTTCCCTTACATTATTATGGTGGAGAATGCGGGCAGTTTAATCTAAATTGTGAGCATAAACCAAGTTATTTAATCTTTGATTTTGCTAAAGGAATGAAAGATGATAGCTAGCGAGACGTGTGTGTGTTTGTGTGACGATTGACGTAAGCAGCGCGCGCCCCCCACAAATGAATGAAAGCAGCTAGAACTCGAGTCTGTATCTCCGTTGTTAACAGCAGTAAGTGAACTTAAAAGTAAACATATGAGATCGTACAATAAGGTAGAAATTGAGCGTGTTCCTCATTTGTGTAATGCCTTGTTTTATAGCTGATTTGATTTCACTGTGTGTTCCAGTGCCTTTCAAACGCTATCTCAGTCACTGTTTGCTGAACGGAGCTAAACTGTTAGTGTTTCAAAAATAAAGAATAGTTTTGAGCGTGTTCCTCAATCAATTTATCAAAGCCCCCGTATTCATATTTCATATAGTCTTATTGCCAGTGCGTGTTCCACTGCCGAATCAAATTTGATATTTGACTCCCCTAAGTTAAACATTAGAAAATAATGTTTGCCTGTCTGTGTCTGTTCACAAAGTGAATGCAATCTCGTGTAACACTGCATGTGTCCGAGAGTAATTTGAATGGGAGTGTTTTAAAAGCTTGATCAAGTAAATTTTAATTGTGTACCAACAGCGAAGGAAAACTTTTGTGTTTGTGTCCAGTGAAACTGGCACCGAGATTCAGAAGGTCGATATCGCTGTGTCCCCCTAACTACAGCAAAAGCTGATATATCTGAAATAAGATAAATTTAACTCTATACGAACTGAGAGTATAAGTGCCACATTGCAAAACCAACTGAAAGGCGGTGTTGTTATTTTTACAGTGTTGAAATGAGCCGACATTTCATGTAACATGCTTAACTGTATTTGCAACAATGCAACGATTCATGTGCTAACGTTAATCCTCTAGAGTGTGTTTTGGTTGCCATAGTGACGACCGTGACCCGGAAGCCTTAACGTACTTCCGGAGCAACTCTGAACTGTGCACGCGCAGCGCACTAGTGTAAACAACTCCATGGTGTTGCCAAGCTAACGAAACCATTGCATTTACATTGAAGTCTATACTAAAGCCACTAGCCTCAAAGGTTAGCCGTTAGCATTACAATCCAGTGGATGAATAGTGTGTGTTTGGGCAACGCTGACGTGATTTAACCATCTTTAAACATCTTAACTAAAACTTGTTAGTCTCTTTCTCTTTCATTGCTCTCTTTTCTCACTAAACCACTTATTTTCATTTTATTAGAAAGGGAAATACTAACTCACAATTATTAATTGTGACAAATTGAAATTTAATTGAAACATTAAATTTATTTTGAATCATTTAAAATTTCCCTCTCAGATCATTTCATATGATCTTTTATTTCTAGTATTCTCTTTTGGGCCTAATTATTTTAGGAATGAATAAGCCTTGAACTTTGGAAGTTTAAGTAAACTTATTCTTCCTAATTTATTTATTACCCATCTGAATAAATGCTATTCAGACCTTTACTTATTTGAATGCGTTTTACCCCTCTTCCTGTTTTGGTTATACACTTAACCATTATTGTTTTACTTATTGATTTCCTCTTTTTAATTTCATTTTTGCATATTTTGCCCATTTATAATTTTTTTTTAATTTTACTTTTTCTTACCATTTCTTTACTTTGTGTATCCTAGCCTGGGAACGACAAACCTGAGCCCTAAAAGGAGACATTGTTATCCCTCACTACGAGTTCAAATAAATTAGAAAGACAACTCTCTTTCACTTAAAGTTTATTTTGTTTGATTATTTGTGCAGCAACTAACACAACGCTCTCCTTGTAGTTGAGATAACCGCTACTGAGACTTACCATCTCCGTCCTCTCTCTCCTTTACTTTCCTCTTCTCTTTTTACATTTGTAGGACATGTAAGAACCATCAATCAATTCTAAGTGAATTAAATACACAATCGTGCCAAAGACGACGAATCATCCTTATGAATTTGATTGTAATCATCCTCTCATATGTTCTTCCTAACCTCCCTATATTTGGAAACGCAATCCAAGTTTTAGCATCTCATCCAACGTTGAGATCAATTTAATAGAGATACGTGTTGAGCAACTGTCGCCTTCGCAGACTCCCTGGGGAGCGGTCCAACTGAAAGGTGTACGGTGTCAATCCTGTCAGACTAAGAAAAGAGATATCAGAATTATTATTGTATTCTTTTGTCCAGAGCAAGAAATATAATAATATTGTTTATGTTTTTGATAACATTTAATTGGAAAAAAATAATTTTCCTCATTTGAAAAACAGAAATTTTTGCTTGTCGTTTGAATTTGTTTTTCACCTCTGTCTCTCTTTTCCTCTTCCTCATTAGAGTGACAAAGTCTTTGCATCTCTAGTCTACTTAGACACCCTGAGACCAACACAGTCATCACCACATTTCACTAGTGGTTCACAATCACTGATACAACACTTAGTTGTCCCACCACATATAGGCTTTTACTCCACACAGATCTGTGTCAGTCTCTCTTCTCCCTAGCGTGCCAACATGCCGCAGACTGCAGACCCCATTGCCCATGGGGAAGATGTGAACATTTGGCTGAGAGGCATGACAGATCCCCTCACTCCAAAGACATTTGAACTGTTATTATTTTTAATAATAATCCTAATCCTGAGAAGATTCCTGACACAAGATTCAAGCCAGAACAACAACCACGAGGAGCTAGTCAAGATCACAAGCTCACTAAGCTATGCCTTCACAACCCAGCTGAAACTGAGCGACAAGCACATCACCCACCTTCAAGAGGAGCTGACACGTGCTCAACGTCACATAGACAAGCTGGAAGTGAAAGTTCAAAATCAACTCAAAGCACCCAGCGAGAGGGAGCAGGAAACAATGGAACAAGTTATGAAGCTCCAAGCAGCCCTGGCAGCAGCTCAGCTCGACCAGCAACATGCAACGGCTGCTCAGAAAGACCTGGTAAACAGACTCCAGTATGCCGAACAGCTACTAGAGAAAGCCAAGCTAGACACCAGAAACAAGAACTCTGAAATCAGTGCTTTGAAAGACCACCTTGAAAGGTACCGAACTGAAATGGACAATCTGACCCAACAACTAGACGATACCAACGATGAGCTCTACATGGTCAGAAAAGAACTCCAAAATGCTTACAAGCACAAACAAGAGCCAAGGAAAGAGAAACCTCTCTTAGCCTCATCACTGTTGAGCAGAGCAGAGTCCCACGTCCAAGAACTGGCATATGACGAAAGGAGCGAAGGGCCACAAGCCAAAACCTCACCTGCCTTCGCCACACAACCCTTTCCTGCCAACGAAAGAAAACCTCCTGTCCAAGGCCTTGAAGCTGCACACGGGATGACAATCAAAGACCTCAACAAGCTGTCTGAAAACATCAGCAGGTTCAACCCGGACTCCACAGAGAGCCCCGACATCCAAGCTTACCTGCGAGATATCGAATTTCACCTGGAAGTGAGACCTCATGTGACTGACAGAGACTGGTTATAAGTCAAACTACCAGCGACTTTGTGAGGTCCTTGATTAAAGAGTTTACAGACCCAGAGTCTGAACCTGGACTGTTAACTGCCTTGGAAACCAAACAAGGTCATCAAGAGACTCCACAAGCTTATTACAACCGACTCCGACAAGCCTACTTTGGTGCACACAACAAGCCTGACCTTGAAGAGGATGTGAACTTCAAAAGCCTCTTTCTAAGAAATTTGCACCCTGGAGTCAGTCACCATCTAGGTGTCATGGCCTGTCCGAACTCCATGACCATCCAACAGTTGCGTGACCTAACACAGAAGGCCTATAACAAGCAGAAGATGGCCTCAAAGAAAGGTAACAAAACCTATACACTTTTGAACTCTGTCAACAAAGACTCAAGCCTTGTACTGGACGAAACCCAGTGGCATCACAACACCAGAGTCTTCCATCAAGAGCACAGAGAATGTGACACCCATATCCATGACCGCTTTCAGCCCAACTGCTGGAAAAATCCATGGGACCAGCCACGCTTCTCAAGAAACCAAAAGGATAAGAACATCTGGAATCAACCAGATATCCAAAGGTAATCACCTGACTCATCCAAGAGCAACTCGTGTGGGTAAGCGACAACAAAACCCGCCACAGCACCACTCAGACATGCACAGTGCTGAGTATGCACAAGAACATGACGGTTTACCATCAGAAGACATGGAACAAGTCATGAAACAACTGAGAGAGTTCTTTCAAGACAATTCACATGCATATGACCACAAAGTTGAGTCGTGCTCGCTGTGACCAGCGACAGAATGGAAGGCCGGTGATCACCTGGTGCACAACATCAGAGATGACAAGCACCTGTTCAACAACGACCCAGAACGAACAAGTCTTTCACGGCCAACTGTTGATGAAAAATCTGAGGTACTAAAGGACATCACCTCAGTCACTAACAAACTGTCAAATGAACTCCAACTCAATGAACCACATTCCCTGTCTGTGCAACAGCAATCACCAGAGCACAGAAGGTAAGAAAGTCTGCTACAGCCAGAAGGCATCACAAGAAGAATGCAACATGGGAGACAAAGTTTTGCAACCCAGCTTCACACAGCCATGCCAAACTGCCTCCGACTGTGTGCTAAAGAACTTCCTGCCTTGCTGGACTGACCCCTCATTAGACCATGGACACGCCCTCATCCAAGCCAAGGATGCAGAGAGCCAGTCCTCAGTGACATGCTAGAAAAAGGGGGAGACAACACAGACTTGAACAGATCTGACCACACATGCACTACACCAGTAACACACACAACATTACCTACACCCAGAGGTAAACACATCTACTGATAACACAGTCAACAAACATATTCTTCCCACAGGTAGAATATAAAAATTTTAGTGTAACAAAGATACACATACCCACCATGAAGAAACGTGCAGCCATCCTCACAATAGGTAGAACACCTGACACTAAGTTAAGGTTCACGACACACTAGCTGCACCTGACATCCTCAATAGTAGTTGTAACACATGCTAGGAAAACCAACAGCAGCCTTGTTTTGTTTTGTTCTTCTTTTACCTATCCTTCTCCTTCCCCTCTTTCCTGAGTAGGTGAAACGCCTAGGCACCCTGCGAGGGTCGAAGGTCTGATATTAGGATTGACTCGCAACACCTAATATCCGCCAGCCACTCTAAACTGAATGGAAGCCAGAGAGCTCCATGCATGATAGGTCAATCCATTGAATTGAAAAAGAAATTACTAGAAAACTAATGGTAAACGTGTAAAGTAAGACAACCTAAAAGAACCAAACAAAGTTAACCACAAATTTGATTGATGAATCAAAATAAAAACAATTTCCAAGACAATCTAAACTATCCTCAATGTGCTAAACTACATTGACTAATTGAACTTAACCACGTGTACCTAAATAACCTGATGCCTGCACCAGTACAGTAACTGTCATGGAGGTGTTGTCTTGCTGTTTGCTGTGTTTGTCTGCTTCTTCTGCCTTTGTTTCTCCAGCGATCGATGATGTCTTCACCTAAACACCTCGCCGATCGAAAGGGGGATATATGTAGCAGAAATGAGTCGAACCAGACAAATTAAAGAGTCTATCAGAGCTGTGTGCATTGAAACATGAGCTGAATTCCTCAGGAAGTCATAAATCAGTTCTAGTGCCACAAGAACCAAGCAAGATGACCAACCAACTTGTTCACACAACAGCTTTCAACACTAACACCACTAGAACAATTATTTACAATTTTAATTTGAAGAAGAGAGATTTGGTGCCAAATGTGTTGTTCGTAATGGGAATGCAACGCTGGACATCACATGTAAACCCAGGAGATCAAGTTAAATACTTCCATTGACTTCCCCCACCCAGCAGAATCAGACTGAAATTCCTAAGGGGGGAAGGGCTTTAAACCTCTGTCTTCACAGAACATCCTTTTGTCAGAGAATGGCAAAGAAACTTCTTTTGTACAGATATATGGACCAGAATGAACTCAAAAAGACTTATAAATGAATCAGTCCATCGCTTCACTCCATATTACTTTATGTGTAACCCACACATTTGACTATCATGTTATAATCACTTATTGTGTATGTTTTGTTTTTATAACTATGGCATAGCTTAACGATTTGTAATTGTGTTTGGTATGTCTGTGATCCAATCTGCTTGCTTGAATTAGTTCTGACAATAATTTATTTGTCCCATGTATCGTATTCGTGTTATAGGAATCATGTCCAAAATTAGACCCTGCGAGGCAGGAAAATTCTGGACCACATGCTTGGTAAGATAAACAAATGATTTATGATACCCCCGAGCCAAGACAATATCTGATTGGTCAAGACAACATTTGAGGTGTGGCCAACAGGCCACTTTAAATACCTAGGACATCGTAAAATCTTTGCTTTTAGTCTGTTTTTAGTCTCCAGCTATGCTGCTGCTATTAGCCATGTCTGTTTCTAGTCTCTAGCTATGCTTCTGCTAGCTTGTAGCTTCTAGCCATGCTGTGTAGTCATCACTGCTCTTTGAGCGCGGTTCCAGCATGCCTGCCTGCTGCTACTATGCCACGATGTGAAGGAACACAACCTAGTCTCGTCAAACTTTATTTCTTTTCTTTCCGTTTGAGAGTTTCGTGTTCTGAGTTAAGTTTTGTAACGTCGAGTCTCCGACGCCTGACCTTGGGTGCCCGTTCAACTTCGACCAGCGCACACGACTCTGCACTTTCAGCCAACGCCCAGCAACCACGGGCTTCCCAAGACGTCACTTCACTACTGAACTTCCAGCCAATCAGCGACACCGGGATACCCCTTTCAACGGGAGTCCCTTTCACAGGAAACGAAGGCAACGTATCCCCAGATATTTGTTGTGCTGGTGTATCTAATATAATTTTAGTCACATTGAGGAACTCAATGCGAGGGCTAATTACGTGATTGATGGTTGTTCATGTCTATGCAATTTAACGTATTGCTGTAAACTTGGGATTCCATATTTACATTCTCTTAAACTCATCTTTCCCTAACTTTCGATCTTCCTGCAACTTGTGTGAATGTGTGTGTGCGTGCGTTTATATGTTAGATTAGTTTATATGTCTTAGATTTATCTAATAAAGCCTTATTCATATTGGAAAGAGAAGTATCTTGTGTTTTGTGCTTACAAGTTAATGTCTTAAACTGCCGATCTTGTTACTGTGCTAATTGATAGTGTTTTCACTATAGTTTGGATATTAGTATCCAGCGCAGATTTGATGTTAAACGGCTCATTCAGTGAATCGCAGTGATCAGCCGTGAAACAGTGATTCTGTTCAAATTCCCTTTAAATTATTAAATGATTTCCTTTGAGCTAAATTGACCTGTTTCCCTTACAACCTCTCCCCAAAAGGGAAAACCACAAATTACCAACAATGCATGATTATATGGTGTCATGGTTTTGCAATCAAAAAATGATGTTATAATGGAAGTCAATGGGGCAAAAGCAGCCACCAACAACAAATTTCAGAGAAAAAATTTAAATCTAATGCTGCACAAAAACTAAAAATGCATCAAATCCAATGTTGCTACTAATCTTTGACATGCCCAAGAATGTTATAAAAAGTAACAAAAGAAAATCCAGCCACAATTACATTTATATTGAAATAAGTAATTTTGTGTGTTTTTTCCCCCCCAAATCAGTGACATCATTTATGAACTTGACAATTAAAGAGTTACAATCTTGGATTTTTTAAAAAACATTTGGTAGTTTTGATCAGGACTGAAGTTGATTAACAGATTTATGCAAAACAAAACAAAAAAATATATATATATATGAATCTGATACATTTTTACAGCAGTTTAATTGAGTGGATGTTTTCATCCCGAACATACCGATAGGGTAGTGAATTTGAACAATCCACAAGGGTTAAGCAACTTAATTAACAATAATTGTTCATAAAATTATTTTAAATATGTTGTTTTTTCACAGTCATGTATTCCAATGCTTTGAATAAACGTGCAGTGATATTTTTCTCGATTGCGCTATCTTGAGGCCTCAGAAGAGAAGCAAAAAGCTTTCAAGACTGCACATACGCGTGCTAGCTGTATCAACCTAAAGTATGCTTTAACGCAATTTGAGCAACATAGAAAACATTCATGGTCACCTCAGATTATGTTGCTGATTTGAAATCACTGAGTCTGCGTGCTCTGCTTCTAAAGACAGAGAGAGAGAGAGAGAGAGAGAGAGAGTGAGAGAGAGAGTCCCTTACGAAAATTAACCATGGTTTTACTACAAATAAAACCAAAAAACCATGGTTACTGTAGTTAAACCATGGTAACCACAAATTAACCATGGTTTTGCTATATTAACCATAGTTTAACCATGGTATTTGTAGTAAATCTGTGGTTTTACAAATGTCAGTCAACACGCCAAAAAACCATGGGTTACTACAGTTTTACTATAATAAAACCATGGTTATTTTTCGTAAGGGGTGAGATAGCTTTTTTAGCTTTTTTTAGTCACATCCTGCGATGTGACTATCGTGGATTCGTACATCGCGATATCGATGCTTAAACGACACATTAGGGCTGGACGATTATGGCCTAAAATCAAAACCCCGATTAATTGAACATTTTACCTCGATTATGTTTAATGAACGACTGATTGACTATCAGCAGTTTGTTAAAATTTCTTACTAGGGTTGGGTATCGTTTGAATTTTATCGATTCCAATTCTTATCAATTCCTAGTTTTGATTCCAGTAAGCTAAAAAAATCCAATATAAAAAAATTAAGTCAAATATTTAGATGTCAAACATTTTTAGAAAGCATTCTGTTGCAGCTGAGTAACATGAACAAAAATAAGCAGCCTACAAAACACTGCAAGAGGAATTTTGCCTGTGATTAAAAAAAATACCATAGCAAAAAACAATTTATTAATATAAATTTAAAATATCTAGCTTTTCGCCTCAGCTTTGCCCTGCTTGCAGTGACTTGGGCACTTGCCTATGTTTTGTGCTGACCTTTCCATCGTCAAGCTTCAAACCACCTAGAGCTCACTCAAAACTCATCAACTCTTCCGTAAGATCCTTCGTTGAACTTCGTCCAAGGTCGTTTGTGACTCTAACCGAGGCTGTTTCTGTACTATGTGCAGTGCGGAAACCAGACTGATTTTTTTTTCAAAAAGATTATTTTGTTTGAGATGATCCTGGAGGTGGGAAGCTACAACTTTTTCCAATACTTTGGAGAGAAATGGGAGATTGGAAATGGCCCTGTAATTTGCAAGCACATCTGGGTCAAGGGTGTTTTTTTAAGAAGTGTTCTGATTATGGCAGATTTTAGGGCAGATGGCACAGTACCAGATTGGAGGCAGTGGTTTATTACAGTGGTAATCAGAGGACTTAGGAAAGAGGTGTTTACTTTCACTAGAGCTTTAGAAAAATGGTAAAAGGCACAGGTGGTAGGAGTGATGAGTAGGGCGGGTCCGAGGGATGTGGGAACGAGCGAGGCTGGTGGAGTGATTGGGAAATTAGCGACACCTGCGACCCACCACCGGTCTCGAGTCCCACAGAGGAGATGGAAGGATATAAAACTGGAGCGACGACAGTGAAGGACGAGAGAGGACCAGGCCTGGTCTTTAGTTTATGTTTTGGTTTTTATTTGCGTGCATCAGTCGTCCGTGAGGGGCTGATGCGCTGTTTTGTGTTTATTTTGAATTATTAAAATGTTATTTGATTGTCCACCGGTTCCCGCCTCCTTCTTCCTAATGATTATGGAGTTTTATTATTACAGTAGGTTTCATTCTTTTATTTATTGTCTCAACCTCTTGCTGTGAAATTTCTGGAAAACGATGTAGGGGCTCCAAAATTACAGGCTGTAAGTGGATAGTCAGGGTGGATAGTGGTGAAGATTCAGAAAAGTAGTAGAGTAAATTGAGTCTATTTTTGTTTTGAAAAAGTCCAAAACAAAGGTGTGTTTCTGAGGGTGTTATTATAATAGTCCACTGAGTCCATGGGTGGTAGACAGTTTACAGAAAGGAGATGCTGGAGATCAGATGCCATAGTTTCTTGGTTGATGTTTTTCAGATTTCTGAAGCAGATTTGGTGTTTGGGCTTGATAAAGCTGGACAGTGAAGACATTTTCATGGAGATGGCCTTATGATCAGACACTCCCAGATCATACACCAGAAGATTGCTGAGATAAACAGAGTTTGTAATAACTAGGTCAAGAGTATGGCCCCTGGTATGAGTTGGGGAATCGACAAGTTGTGTCAGATTAAAACAGTCAAGTAATTGGAGAAATTCTGCTGCAAAACGACAGGTTGAAGAGTTGACATTTAAGCATGGTTTAAATCATACTTCTATGACCGCCATCAGTTTGTAGCAGTGAATGAAGATTTATCATATCGATCACAAGTGCAGTATGAAGTACCTCAAGGCTCAGTACTAGGGCCGCTACTCTTCACGCTTTATATGTTGCCCTTGGGAGATATCATCAGGAAACATGGTGTTAGCTTTCACTGTTATGCTGATGATAATCAGCTCTATATTTCTTTGCGGCCCGGCGAAACACACCAATTTGAAAATCTAATGGAATGCATAGTCAATATAAAAAAACTGGATGACGAGTAATTTCTTACTGCTAAATTCTGAATAAAACAGAGGTGTTAATTATAGGACCTAAAAACTCTGCATGTAATAACCTACCCAGACAGCAAGCAGTTTCGGCCCAGATCAGGCCCACATCTGGCCCACATGGATTTCACGTGGGCCAGATGTGGGCCGCACCTGCGCCGAAACTGCTTGCTGTCTGGGTAGAACACTGTCTAAAACTTGATGGCTGCTCTGTCAATTCTTCGTCATCTGTTAGCAACCTAGGTGTGTGCTATTTGATCGCGATCTTTCCTTAGAAAGCCACGTTTCTAGCATTTGTAAAACTGCATTTTTTCCACCTCAAAAATATATCTAAATTATGGCCTATGCTCTCAATGTCAAATGCAGAAATGTTAATCCATGAATTTATGAATAAACCAAGATGGCGGCGCGTCCACATGCAGCGGCTTCTCTCTGCCCAGACAGAACGGTGTTTTCGTACGTCGATGTCGTCAGAACCGCATTTTTACAGTTAAACTCTGTGCACGCGGAACAGCTGCAGGATCTCAGTCTGCTACGGAGGCCTTCACCATCACCGACCCCAACTACTGCATCTCGCCCACAGCGGAGGCGCCACAAGTGGTGTGAGAGGAAACAGAAGAGAGGTAAACGCGGAGGTATCCGGGCTAGGCTAACGGCTAACCCACTCAAGCCATCTATCCCCACCATCGTACTGGCTAACGTACACTCGTTGGACAATAAACTGGACTACATTCGATTACTACGCTCAACTCAGAGGACTGTAAGAGACTGTTGTGTTTTTGTGTTCATGGAAACATGGCTCAGCAACAGCGTTCCAGATTGCGCTATTCAGCTCGATGAGCTGACGTGCTACCGAGCGGACAGAACTCTCGTCGCGGGAGGAAAAACCTGCGGTGGCAGGCTTTGTGTTTTCATCAATGACGCGTGGTGCTGCGATACTGTTGTGATCTGCAAATACTGCTCACCCCTGGTGGAGTTTATAATTATTAAGTGCCGGCCGTTCTAGGGAATATACTGAAAGACTCTGCAACGCATAATGAGAGCAGCTGAGAAGATCATTGGTGTCTCTCTCCCCTCCCTCCAAGACATTTACGGAACCTGTCTCCCCCGCAAAGCCCTCTGCATCACAGGTGATCCCACTCACCCATCACACAGCTTCTTCATCCTGCTACCATCAGGGAGGAGACTGCGGAGTCTCCATGCCAGGACCAGCAGACTGAAGGACAGCTTCACCCACCAGGCTGTCAGGAAGCTGAACTCCCTCCCGAACTTGCCCCCCCTCCCCTCTTCTGCCCCAGGCACCACTGAACTATGAGCCCCCCCCCCCCCCCCCCCCACACACACTACTTATTTGATGGCATGCAGTAGTCACCTTGTTTTATTATATGCTTTTTTTTATTCCCTTATTGTATAGTAGTAGCTACATTTAATATTTGATCTAGTTTTTTATGCTTTAATGTTAATGTTATCTGTATGCACCGGGGTCTGAGAGTAACGCAATTTCGATTCTCTGTATATAGGTACTGTACTTGTGGAAATTGAGAATAAAGCAGACTTGGACTTGAACTTGAACTCAAGGTTAGATTATTGTAATGCTTTATTGGGTGGTTGTTCTGCACGCTTAGTAAACAAACTACAGCTAGTCCAAAATGCAGCACCAAGATTTCTTACTAGAACCAGGAAGTATGACCATATTAGCCCGGTCCTGTCAACACTGCACTGGCTCCCTATCAAACATCGTAGAGATTTTAAAATATTGCTTATTACTTATAAAGCCCTGAATGGTTTAGAACCTCATTATTTGAATGAGCTCCTTTTACATTACAATCCTCTACGTCCACTACGTTCTCAAAACTCAGGCAATTTGATAATACCTAGAATATCAAAATCAACTGTGGGCGGCAGATCCTTTTCCTATTTGGCACCTAAACTCTGGAATAACCTACCTAACTTTGTTCGGGAGGCAGACACACTCTTGCAGTTTAAATCTAGATTAAACATCCATCTCTTTAACCTGGCTTACACATAACATACTAATATGCTTTTAATATCTAAATCCGTTAAAGGATTTTTAGGCTGCATTAATTAGGTAAACCGGAACCGGGAACACTTCCCATAACACCCGATGTACTTGCTACATCATTAGAAGAATGGCATCTACGCTAATCTTAGTCTGTTCCTCTCTTATTCCGAGGTCACCGTAGCCACCAGATCCAGTCTGTATCCAGATCAGAGGGTCACTGCAGTCACCCAGATCCAGTATGTATCCAGACCAGATGGTGGATCAGCACCTAGATAGGACCTCTACATCCCTGAAAGACATTGGAGACCAGGACAACTAGAGCCCCAGATACAGATCCCCTGTAAAGACCTTGTCTCAGATGACCACCAGGACAAGACCACAGGAAACAGATGATTCTTCTGAAAAATCTGACTCTGCTGCAGCCTGGAATTGAACTACTGGTTTCGTCTGGTCAAAGGGGGAACTGGCCCCCCAACTGAGCCTGGTTTCTCCCAAGGTTTTTTTCTCCATTCTGTCTCCGATGGAGTTTCGGTTCCTTGCCGCTGTCACCTCTGGCTTGCTTAGTTTGTTTTCACTTCATTTACAGCAAATAAATGCACAGACACTATTTAAACTGAAGAGAGATGACATCACTGAATTCAGTGATGAACTGCCTTTATCATTTTGCATAATTGACACACTGTTTTCCTAATGAATGTGGTTCAGTTGCTTTGACACAATGTATTTTGTTTAAAGCGCTATATAAATAAAGGTGACTTGACTTGACTTGACATGAATATTCATATCTCCAAGTATAATTATATTAGCAGACATTGTACAGAATGTTGAAAGTGTCACAGTGTCTGGGTTGTGTTCCCCAGGTTTCCACTAGATGTCCTCCTTTCCCACGGTGTCTGTCACCTCATTAACCACATTCCTCACGTCCCTGCCTAAATCATTGCACCCAGCTGTCACTGGTTATCAATCATTACAACTCATTTTCCATTAGCGTTCGTCTCTCCCTGTGTATTTAACCCGGTCTGTCTTAGTATGTGTCACGGAGTCCTTGTTAATTCATGTCCGTCAGTCATCGTGCCCTAGTCTTGTGTCCTTGTCTAATTCATGTTTTGTTTATTCTTGATTTGGTTTTGTTTGGTATCGACCCCTGCCTGGACTGTTTATTCTCTTTGGCTTGCCCCTTAAATAAATAAATATGTACCTGCAATTGGATCTCTCACTGTGTATCCTTGTATCCCGGTCATGACGGAAGGACTCCGTAACACAAGGAACCAGCAGTATGTCTTTTGATGTTTTCCATTCCCCAGCCAGGATGGCGGAGCGGAGAGTGAAATATCTGAAGTTGACCGCCCTCCGGTCAATAAGGTGGCAATAAGGTGGGTGCCTTGGCACAGGTGTTCTGGTCCCTGGCGGAGGGCATGGGATACAATGACGTGGCCCTTAAGGATTATTTTAACAGTGGGCTGGATGACCCAGTTCCTCATGAGGAAATGGCACATTTAGACACACTTGAGTTCTGGGAATTTGTATACTATTGTCAGCATAGGCTTCCATGGGATGCCCCAGCCACTCCTGTCTCTTCCGGTGGGATGGCCGGCAGCCCAGCGCCACTGTCCAAGAAGTCTGCCAGCCCAGAGTCACAGCACAAGGTGATCGTCAACCCAGCACTATTGCCCAGGACGACCGCCAGCCCAGCGCAGTTGAATAAGATGGCTGCCAGCCCACCGTCATGAGACAAGATGGCCGCCAGCTCAGAGCCACAGCCCAGGATGGCCCCCGGTCCAGCGCCACTGCCCAAAATGGCCACCGGTCCAGCACCACAGCACCAGATGGTCGCCAGCCCAATAAATAAATAAATAAATACGTACCCGCAATTGGATCTCTCGTCGTGTATCCTTGTATCCATGACAGAAAGACAGAAAGAAGTTTGGACATCTCTGGGATGAATGATGGGTTTGGTTTGGGTGGCCGATAAATGAGAAGTATCATAGTGGAAAGAGATGGATTGTGCATTAAAAAGTTCAATCTTGACATTCGTTGCAGCAGTGTGTCTTAATTGGCCGAAGTAGACTGAGATCCACTCCACTGAGATCCACTTTTTCTCCGGTTTCCATCCAAGTCAGTGCATAGTGTTGTCATGGGAACTTCAGCGCTTCTAGTCCTGGGAGTGACAGCACTCTGATGACGTGTTCAAGATGCTACAGTGCGCACGCCAGACCAGATGGATGAGATGTTATGATCAGACAGGGAGAAAACAAACTTTCGTCGGCAACTTCTGTGAACATAACGGGGTCGGGGAAGGAGTCCAAGTTGTTTAATGACTGATGTACACGATGGAGTGGTATGGTTGTTGAATTTCTTAAGTTGATTGGCTGAATAGTTCAGCATTATGCCAGTTGTGGAGAGTGGTCTGCTAGCCGCAAGCCATGCTCATGATGCACAGAGAAAAGCCAACAGACGCAGCAAGCAAACAACCATGACCATGGGTGAACACCTCGCGATCATCGGCAGCGATCTCAGGTGAAAGCCCCACGGCAACAGGCAGCGACAGACAGACACGGGAATCCACTGGCGATAGCAAACTGGTAGGTGAGCAGCCCCTTGAGTCGGTGGAATCAATACAGAATACATACAAATCCACATATAACTTTTTGAGCGTATTACTGGTCGATAAACGTTATGTTATAGGTATACCACAACAAGAACTGTTGGTTAGAGAAAACGGAGAAGCGGCGAACAAACCACACCAGCGTCCTCTCCTGTCCTGCCAATTCAGAATTAATATTTAACACTTTATCAACTATTCGTCCACCGACAAATTGAGATTAGGGTATTTTATAAATTCTGGACAAAATATTGTCCAGTGGCCTACGGTAATAATATCATAAAATTATGATAACTGATTATGACCAAGGTAACAGAATCTACAGTTTAAGGCAGTAACTTGTAAGCACACAGCACAAGACACTGGTATGTAAAATCAAACAAGGCTTTATTGAACTACTCTAATACACACAAACTAAATTATCAAAAACACACAAACATTCATTCAAACAGAGGAAAGTGATGTTATTAACGGAGTGTGAATGGAGTCCCAAGTGTCTAGCGTTAGACACTATTTCTTGACCCCAACTTGAAAGAATCAATCTACTAGCACTTTAATCTTATTTTGTTTTCTTAATAAGATTTGCACCAGTTTCAGCCAGAATAAGGAGATATTGTGTACTTGCGTTTGGATGATCCTTGTGGCTTTAGATGCATTCCCTTCTGTAACGAAGTTGCTGGAGAGGGATTCTCTGGCGCTGATTGGCTGGCAGTCGGTCGATGATGCGTTTGGAGGGACAGCAATCGATGGTGAATGGTTGGTTGGCTTTGCCAGGTGGAGCTTCATTCGTGGGACTTCCTGGATTGCGGGTTGCTATGCAACAGAGTTTTCTCTAAGTCTTGAGTGACTCTTTCTTTGACGAAGTTCAGCGAAGGATCTTACGGAAGAGTTGATGAGTTTTGAGTGAGCTCTTGGTGGTTTGAAGAGTACACACTGGATGATGGAAAGGTCAGCACAAAACATAGGCAAGAGCCCAAGTCACTGCAAAAGCGGTGCAAAAAGCAAAGGCAAAAAAGCAAGGCAAAAAAGCAAGGCAAAAAGCAATGCAAAAATCTTGTCATTGGGTTATAAGCGTGTCCATCTGACCCGTCCTTCTTAGTGTGACAGCCAATCAGATATTGTCTTGGGCGGGACCTACGCCCCGTTCTCAGGTTCTTGCATGTAATTAGCATAATGTCCACGTGATCGCATGTGTCCAAACTCCTGAGAGTTTAGTTTAAATGCTTTTTTTTTTTTTCTCATCTCTTTATTCAATTTCTTGAAACAACACATATACAATGTCACCGGGTAGCTACTATACAAGAATAATGCAACAACAAACACTCTTAGCTGTATACTATAAATAACTTTGAAGCCAAGAAATGTAAAACTTATAGTAAAACACACCCCCCACCCCCCACCCCCCCAAAAAAACAAAAACAAGAAAGGTTACTTAAAGTGCTTTACAATCAAGAATGTTATACATGAGCAATAGAGTGTTAGTATATAAACTTTTGTCTTGATGGACGACAACAGCTATCAAACTGCATGTAAGAACAGTTTTACTGGTTTCCAGATCTTGATAAAAATGTATAATTTATCTTTTAATATAAATCTCAATTCTTCCAGATGTAACACATTTCCTAGTTCCCTTGCCCACATCTCAAACGTAGGAACAGAATCTGATTTCCACATCTGTAAGATTAGCTTTTTAGCAAGCAACATGCAAAGCGAAATGGCCTGTGTTTGAAATTTACTACAAAAGGCATTCTCTGCACCTAGAAGTCCAATACAGGGCTCAGGTTCCAAGTCGACAGAATATACTTCAGACAGAAATTTAAATATACATTTCCAAAATGGCTGAATCTTAATACATGACCATAAAGAATGAAACAAGGTACCTTCTAATGTTTTACATTTATTACAGAGTGGAGAGATAGTGGGATAAATTTTATGAAGCTTTGATTTAGAATAATGAAGCCTATGAATTATCTTGAATTGAATCAGATTATGTCTAGCATTTACAGAACAGGTATGTATATTTCTTAAACACTCATTCCACATGTCAACATGAATATTAAAACCCATTTCTTCTTCCCAATCATTTTTTATTTTGTGAGTGTTATTGTCCACCTTTTCTACCAATAATTTATAAAAGTTTGACACGGTACCTCTCGCACCAGGGTGTATACTAGCAATATTCTCTAAAGTTGGATTTAAATTCAGAGTTTCAAAGTCTGAAATATGCTTCCTAACGAAGTCTCTGACTTGCAAGTAACGAAAAAAATGAGCGGGAACAAGATCATAAAATTGTTTTAGTTTTTCAAAAGAACTAAATGTACCTTCCCTATAAAGATCTTGTATTGTTACTATACCCATATGTTTCCATTGAAAAAAGGTCTTATCATGTAATCCCGGAGGGAAAGCATGATTATTACAGATTGGGGTATCCAGATACAAGTCTGGAATTTTCAAATATACCTTGATTTGTTTCCATATTTTAATTAGATTTGAAATAATTATGTTACCATTGATATTTTTGAGTTCAATTTTGTTAGGACTGTTAAGCAGAGCTGTTAATGATGTCTTATTACAAGAAGCTTCTTCAATTGCTAACCATTCTGGCTTGTCACCTAACTCTACTGAACCAATCTTTCTCCACCATGCTAAAGTATTTAAGTTAGCTGCCCAATAATAAAATTTAAAATTGGGAAGCCCAAACCCTCCTTGATCTTTGGATTTGTTTAGATGTTTCTTGTTAATCCTTGCAGTCTTGTTATCCCAGATGAAGCTGCTTATAATAGATTCTAGCTGTTTAAAATACTTAAGGGGAATAAAGAAAGGAATAGATTGAAATACATATAAAAATCTTGGAAGTACCACCATTTTTATAGCGTTAATTCTACCTACCATGGACATTGGGAGTGTCTTCCAAAACATTATATTATCTTTAAGCTGATCAATTTTCTTTTTATAATTCAATTTTAATAACATTTCAGGTTTTTTGGTGATTATTACACCCAAATATTTAAAGGAATGATTTGCAATTTTAAATTTGGTGCTAGCTAAATATTTTTGATCTAAATCATCAGAGACTGGCATTAATTCGCTTTTTTCCCAATTAATCGTGAATCCAGAAAGACTGCTAAATTTATCAATTATCTCAAGTAGTAGTGGAATGGACATTTCAGGGTTGGAAACATACAGAAGAATATCATCTGCATACAGTGAAAGATATTGGGGTCTGCCCTCTGTCACTGTTGGTGTAATGCTAGGATGTTGTCTGATACAGGCAGTTAATGGTTCCATAGAGATATCAAACAAGAAAGGAGACAAGGGGCATCCTTGACGTGTACCTCGAGACAACTGAAATGGACTAGAAATGTCTTGGTTGGTAATAACAGATGCTACTGGATGTGCATAAATTATTTCAATCCATTTAATAAATTCTGAACCAAATCCAAATTTCTTTAAAACGGAAATCATGTATTTCCACTCTAACTGGTCGAAGGCTCGTTGAGCATCTAATAAAATAACACATGTCTTTATGTTTTTCTTGTTATAAATTATATTAAACAGCCGTCTCAAATTAAAGTATATATGTCTCTTTGGCATAAAACCGGTCTGGTCTGGATGAATTATAGAGCAGATATAATCTTTCAGTCTGTTTGCAAGAATTTTGGTAATAATCTTAGATTCTGTGGAAATTAGAGAAATTGGACGATAGGAAGACATTTGCAGCTTGTCCCGCCCTGGTTTTGGAATTAATACTATATTCGCTTCATACATTGTTGGTGGGAATTTATTTTGTGTTGTTGCACTTTTAACCAATCTTTGAATTAAAGGTACAAGACTACTCCTAAATTTTTTATAGAATTCGGCACTAAAGCCATCTGGACCTGCAGATTTATTATTAGGTAACTGAGATATTACTTCATTTATTTCTTCTTCTGTAATTACTTTATCTAAGGATTGTTTTGCTTCAGTGCTAAGAAAAGGAAGATCCAATTGAGAAAAAAAGTCTTCTATTGCCTCTTGGCTTGTTTTACACTTTGATTCATAGACTTCTTTATAAAATTCAGCAAAACAACGATTAATTTCCTTGGGGTCAACAGTTACTTTTCCATTATTCAATTTTATTTTATGTATTGCACGAGATGCCTGAGATTGCTTTAATTGACGCGCAAGTAATTTTTGAGGTTTATCACCTATTTCAAACTGTCTTTGCCTGATATACCTAAGTTGTTTCGATACTTTCGTAGAAAGAATTGAGTTGTATTCACTTCTCAGTGCGACAATTTTCTTAAGAGTAGTCTCACAACTTGTTGATCTATATTCACTCTCTAATTTAGTAACTTGTATGTCAATTTCATTTAATTTGGCTTTGTTCTCTCTATTCTTAACTGTTTGATATGCTATAATATCGCCTCTGATAACTGCCTTCATTGTCTCCCAAAGAACTGAATCTGATACATCTCCTTTATCATTATTTTCTAAGAACAGTGCAAACTTGTTAGAAAGATACTCATAAAATTTGTCATCGTTCAGTAGCATATTATCGAATTTCCAAGAATAATTCCCTCTACTAAATTTTATATTTAAATTAAGAGTAACAGGAGCATGATCTGATAATAATCTATTATGGTATTCAGTTGAGTCAATATATTGCAACAATCTGGAATCGATTAGGAAAAAGTCAATTCTAGAGTACGTTTTATGAACCGAGGAATAAAATGAAAAATCATGATCAGAGGGATGCAAAACTCTCCAGCTATCTATCAAATTTAACTTTCTCATATAATTATTTAGTACACCAGCAGATTTACTTATTGCGGATCGCCGGGGAAGTGTGTCTAATCTCGCATTTAACACGCAATTGTAATCACCAGCCATGATGACTTGTGAATGCATAAAGTCTGGTATAATCTTGAAGACGTTTTCAAAAAATAAAGGATCGTCAAAATTAGGACCATACACATTCACTAAAGTAATGGGAAATGAATTTATCTCCCCACACACAATTAAATACCTGCCATTCCTATCTTTAATAGTTTGCTTGTGTACAAAGGGGACAGACTTTTTAATAACAATTGCTACTCCTCTAGCTTTGTTGGTGAAATTTGACTGGTAGACTTGAGACATCCAAGGGGCTTTAATACTAAATTTTGTTGTTGTTTTAATATGCGTTTCTTGGAGAAAAACTATTTCCGCTCCTAATTTTTTAAGATGCGCATAGACCTTTCCTCTTTTGACTGGACTGTTAAGTCCACGTACGTTCCAGCTTATTAAGTTTAGTTTGCCGCCACCACGAACCTTCACTCCGTTAATCATTATGTAAAATAAAATATATTTTGCCTGATTCTTTTAAATAAAATCTGCACATTAAACCTGCCAGCTCAAACTCAAAATAAGTAACCTTCCCATAAACCTGAACGTTACAAACCTTGTAAAAAGGAACGAACAACCCCACTGTACCCCCCTCCCCCAAAAAATTGCATCCCATGAGAACATTATGGATGCTCACCCCAGAAAAAATTATATTTGCATCGTTCAACTCACCATCGATGCCACCTAACATTCTTCCGTTAGTACAGCCCCCACTTATCTTACCAAACAAATAAAAATGACACCTTGCAGTCTTTACATATCAAAGAGTTTTGTTACATAAACACAAGTCTTTCCTGACGCTGTTATCAAGCGCAGCAATTTCAACATTTCACCAGCTCTCCACCGCACCCCGTAGATACGCTTCAGCAACCTCAGGTGAATCAAAGGTCTTCGTTTCTTTATCCCTCACGGTCACGATTAACTTGGAAGGAAAACGAAATCCGCATCTCACTTCATGCTCCCAGCATTTTTTCCGTATGTTGTCGAACTTCTGCCTCTGTTTCAAGACGTCAGCGGCAAGATCTGGAAAAATACGTATCACCTTTCCATCGTATTGCAGGGGTTTCGATCTTGCCAGGCGTAAAATTCGTTCCTTCACTTGATAGTGATGGATTCGGGCAATAAATGCCCGAGAGCGGCCATCTCGTAGAGGTTGCGGTGAACGGTGCGCCCTGTCAATCTGAATTGGACAGTCAAAGTTCTCTTCGCCCAGCACATTCTCCAGAAGACTTGTCACGAACTCAGTTGGTTTACCGCTTTCAGCGCCTTCTTTTATTCCGACAATTCGAATATTTTGTCGCCGAGATCTTGACTCTAAGTCGCAGGTTTTTTCCTTAAGTTTTCCACATTCGGTCTCCAGGTGTGCACACCGTTTCTCCAGTGACTCAATGCGAGTTTCATGAGCTTTCGCGGCCTCTTCAGTCGCTGTCACTCGGGAAGAAATGTTTGCGATAGATGCATTCAGCTCTGCTAACGTTGATGAAATTACATCAAACTTTCTGTCAAAAGATCCGCTTAATTTCGCAATTGCTTCCATTATGTCTGTGTTCGTTGGCACCGTAACGTCAGCGTTAGTTTGATTAGCATTAGCCGGTGGCTCTTCATGAACATTACCAGTATCTCTCTCTTCTTCATTATTCGATTTTTCGATTTTCTTATGTTTTGTCGGCATTGTTAAGACTAAGTTAATAACTTGTGATTTTTAATTGACTACAAGGTAGACTGAGAGAAATTGTCACAGGCGTGTGGGGAGCTATAAAAAACACGTTCACTCCATTCAGCGCCGGAAGCCGTCTCCTTTAAATGCTTTAATAGGCAAACTTAATAGTTTAAATATGGTGCATCCTACGCACATCTACTTTATATCAAAATTCTAGAAATCATTTACCCATCATGTAGGTACCAAAATACATATAGTTCCCATAGTTGAGGTGGAAGTAAATAAGGATATAGCCGTGATAAGTGTTTAAAACACAAAATTAACCTGAGAAATACAAAGCATGCATAATACAGAGAATACACATGTATGAGGCAACTTCTAGTAATTAGTTCCTATAACTGAGGTAGAAAGCCCTACAAATAGTCTGTAATGAAAGTTAAACACACATAAATAATTCCACAGGTTATATAAAACATACATGATACTTAAGATATATGTGAGGTAAATACTTGTAATCAATTCAGCTTATTGGAAGCAATTTTGAAAAGTGGGTTACATTTCAGTCTATTGGTTTAGGAAACAAAGTTCCCTGGTTTAAGGTATTTGGTGATCCTGGGCCAAAGGAATGCCTTAGCATCATTCCTTTCATGATAAGGCTGGGGATTTATGCATTGGGGTCACCACAGGGTTTCTTGGCCATTTGGTCTTAAGTTTGGGGAACAAAGAGAAATCTTTACCTGCTGTCCTGACATCGTTGGTATGAGATTAGACAGGCAGAAAAAGAGAAGAGGGGTGACAACTCCTTTAGCCATCTTGGCACCATGACTGTGTTTTATGACACTCTTATGGTTCAATGAGGAATCGTTCTGAACTGTGTAATGCGGATTTTGGTTTCTTTACTGAAATGGACTGTTCAAGGATAATCCTAGAGCTTCCTTAAATATAAAACCTGAAAAGAAGACAACAAATATATAATGCTTGTTGTTATTTTGAAGAGCTCAAGTTAATAAGCAACTAGTTAAGCAACCTTATATTTTATATAATTTTATTAATTTTATAAATATTATACTTTTATAAAATAAAATACTATAATTTTATAAATTATAATATTTTATTATAATTATTGCAATTGTATTCATTGTTTTGTATGCAATATTGCATATATTTTTTTTATATTCTAGTGAATGTGTAGTACTTTTTGATTACTCTTTTGGTTTAGGCCTGTTCTATAACTGATGAATTAAGTTAACCTTGAGCTGGCAATTCCTTGTAGATGGGAAATTGATGTGAACTTTGCTATTTTTAGCACGAGTTGTCTGAGTTACTGTTGAAATTGTATTGCTTACAAAGTCCATAACATTTTTATTGGATTTTCAAAGACTATTTTCCACTGATGTAGATATGGTGTGAATTAAGGCCCCCAAATAGAGAACTTATTTGATTCAAATGAAACTTGGATATATTTTAGAATAGTCAATGTGCTGCTTGCAGTGGTGGAGAGTACTGAAAATGTGTACTTACGTACAGGTACTGTTACATTGATGAAATAATATTCAATTACAAGTAAAAGTACTGCTGTCTAAACAGTACTTAAGTAAAAGTAAAAAGTACTCCTCTCAAAAAATACTCATAGTGCAAGTGACTAGTTACTTTTTAGCTGGTGATATTTAATTACCAAAAAATATTCATATCAAAGATCTATGTGGATGGATAATAGCAACTTTGAACAAAACCCGCTTTTATCTTATTGACAATGTATGTTAATTTCTAACTTCAATACCTTGGTTTTAATAGGATTGGTTAAAGGGGTCTTATTATGCTCTTTTACAATGTCTTGAATTTGTTTTGTGGGTGTACTAAAACATGCTCTCATGCTTGTTGGTTTGAAAAACACATTATTTTTCAAATAATTTACATTATTACAATATCTTTCTTCCAAGCTTGGCACAAATGTTTATTGTAGTTATTGAAAAGGGATTGAAAAAAAATGAAATTCAGAGGGTACGGAAAGTATTCAGACCTCCTTCAATTTTTCACTCTTTGTTATATTGCAGCCATTTGCTAAAATCATTTAAGTTCATTTTTTTCCTCGTTAATGTACACACAGCACCCAATATTGACAGAAAAACATGGATTTGTTGACATTTTTGCACATTTATTAAAAAAGAAAAACTGAAGTATAACATGCTCCTAAGTATTCAGACCCTTTGCTGTGACACTCATATATTTAACTCAGGCGCTGTCCATTTCTTCTGATCATCCTTGAGATGGTTCTACACCTTCATTTGAGTCCAGCTGTGTTTGATTATACTGATTGGACTTGATTAGGAAAGCCACATACCTGTCTTTATAAAACCTTACAGTTCACAGTGCATGTCAGAACAAATGAGAATCATGAGGTCAAAGGAACTGCCTGAAGAGCTCAGAGACAGAATTGTGGCAAGGCACAGATCTGGCCAAGGTTACAAAAAAATGTTCTTTTGCACTAAAGGTTCCTAAGAGCACAGTGGCCTCCATAATGCTTAAATGGAAGATGTTTGAGACAACCAGAACCCTTCCTAGAGCTGGCAGTCCGGCCAAGCTGAGCTATTGGGGGAGAAAAGCCTTGGTGAGAGAGGTAAAGAAGAACCCAAAGATCAATGTGGCTGAGCTCCAGAGATGCAGTCGGGAGATGGGAGAAAGTTGTAGAAAGTCAACCATCACTTCAGACCTCCACCAGTTGGGGCTTTATGGCAGAGTGGCCCGATGGAAGCCTCTCCTCAGTGCAAGACACATGAAAGCCCCCATGGAGTTTGCTAAAAAAAACCTGAAGGATTCTCTGGTCTGATGAGACCAAGATAGAACCTTTTGGCTTTAATTCTAAGTCTTAATTCGGTATGTGTGGAGAAAACCAGGCACTGCTCATCACCTGTCCAATACCATCCAACCTGACAGAACTGGAGAGGATCTGCAATAGTGTTGCACGGTGCACTGATACTTCAAAAGTATCGCGATTCTCGGAAATTAAAAACTTCACGATTCCTAAATGTATTAGTATCGACACTTCAAAGAATGACTGCGTTCCAGATTAGTAAGAGACGTATTTCATGTTGGTGTGTGCAACGCACGCTTCCAGTCAGTTATTTTTCTCCACACGCAAGCAGCAAAAAAGCACTACAGTGAGATGGCTGCATTAGTGGCTTTACTAAACTGATTTGGCTTTACTAAAATGTGTGCATAATCACATTCAATAGTTTAAATAAGTTGGTCAGATGAACAAAGCACGAGGTTTTCTTGCATAATTAACATTTTAACTGTTTGGTCTAACAGTTCATTTTATAATATATTCATATTAATAAATCGGGGATTAAACGTGGAGTTATGTTCTGTATGCTAAATATGAAAACGAGCATATCTGCACAGCACCTATAACTGCGCTTTGTATCTCCTGATTGCTGATCGAGATTTACATGCTCACTGGCCCGGTATACTCTCAATCATTTCATTCACGAACGAGAGGTGTCAGTTCATTCAACTCATTCACAAATGAGAATATCTCAGTGAAGGGAGTATGGGTTTCCTACATTCAACAAATCACATGCTCCGTCACATCTTGAGTAACTCTTTGACAGGATGATACAGTTCACAGAGCTGTTGAAATGCTCATTTTCACTCAATATCCTGTTAATCTTGAGTACCTATAGAGTAGTACTGCATCCTTCATAACTCCAAAATGTCTTTAGATTTATTATATTCATAAAAGAAAGATAGTCTGTACCGATTTTTCCCGGAAAAACACGACCGTCTGGAGGCGTGACGTGTGGGCGGAGATAAATAATCACGAGCGCCAGTAGGCTTTTGCGTTGAGAGCATGAGGAAACTGTGACATTACCGTGAGGGAAAAACCATCATCCAAAACAAACCATGGCTTACAGTCAGATTCAGCCGTTTATTTATGATCCAGAATCAGATCCAGAGGCTGAAACTGAACGAGAGCAGCAGCAGCAACGACTCGCTCCGAGCGGGGCTCGAACCCGGGTCTCCAGCATGGGAGGGGACGCACTAACAAGTAGGCAGAGATATTTGAAGCAGTTTTATTCACCGCCTGCGGTTCCAACACACGATCGTGACCCTTTTTCGTTGGGATTGCATCATCCTCAAGAAATAAACTATACGCAAATCCGGCGTCAAACTGGGCCTTGTTTGTAAAACAAGCATCTTCGAAATGCAGGGAACAAACAAAAACCCTTGCACAACTCCGTTGATGCTCTGTAAAAATAAACTCCATCCACTGGTCCCTTAATGCAGTTTTTTTTTTTTTTTGGTAATCTGTGCAGGGTTGTCTTGCCCTGGCAACCAAAAACACACTTCTTTTGTGACTTTTCGCGACACTCTCGCTCTGATCAGTGAATCGCTCTGATCAGTGAAATGTCTGTGCTCAGCCTTGCTATACGGGAGCGCGTGCTCTTCCGGCAGAAGTGCCCTAGGATCCATATGAGGAAATTCCGCTCCATCTAACGTCACACAGAGCCATACTCGAAAAAAACTTTCCGAAACTTGTGAAAAACCGGAAGGAGTATTTTGGGAACTAAAATGCTCCTTCAAACGTACAACTTAATTTTTGAAACTTTGTCCATGTTAAGCATGGGAATCCAACTCTTTAACAGTGTAAAAAACTCAGTATGCATGAAATAGCATTTCAACCCCCCTTTAAAGATTCATTCATGGACGAACCATCACTAGTGCAATTTCATATAGCCTAAATTAAATATTTGGAATATATATTTTCATATTTTATTAGGTTTTTTGATAAGGTTACAATACCAAGGTCTAAGTAGAATCATAACTTCCATGATGCCCCCGATGCACGGGTCGGGGTGGTTTAAGAAATGTGACTTTATTTGCGTGCTGGGGTGGGCCAAATTATTTCATAAAAGCGGGACCCGTGGGTTGGAAAAAAACCCGACCCGCGCATCACTAGGCTGCATGTGCGAGCACAAGTGATAGGGGCCATTCACATATCGCATCTAAAAACGTGTGGAAAACGCTAGGCGCGTCGCTTTCTCCATCTTTCCCAAATGCTCAGGCAGTTGCGCTCCTGAGGCATCTGTCATTGCTAAGCAACCATAACCCACTCTCTCCATGTACACGCGGAAATTTCAGCAAAGGATAAATGGATTTGCAGCACTAAGAATCGCTTGCAGTAGCTCTGCTACTTAATTTATTTAAAAACGGCTATCCATATACAGCTATGGTAAACTGTTCCTTCGTCTTGGCTGAGCTTTCAACGTTGTTAAGGGAAAGTATGAAGCTGATTGGTTAGTTCTTGTTACATGACCCCCGGTGCGCTTGCGGCTCTCTGAAAAGTTGAGATGTTTTAAACTCGATGAGGTGCAGACGCGCCTGAAAAAATTAGTACGTTGCACTGCGAATTGAAAATAAAGAAACTTGAGCGCGCAAAAGACGCGATATGTGAACGGCCCCATACTGTGGCCGCCGGTCCATGACTGGTAGAAAAAGATGATGCTCACTTAAGATGATGCTCATTAAAGCTCACTGGCTGAGTTTTCTCCTCTGAAAGAAAAGCTTGCACAACTGACAGAATAAGTTACAATATCTGAGATATTGCTGCTAAATTTTATTTTATTTTTTTAAACTTGAATGCCATTGCTTAAATTTATATTATTTATCTTTTGAAATGTAATCTTCTGAATTCAGAAACATGGTTTAATATAGTCGCTGTTCATATTTTTATTCAAAGTTCAGAATCAAGAAAAATATATTACTCATGTTTATTGTGATATTTGATATATTGATATTATAAAAAATTTTTGTTCAAATGTTTAATATATCTGCTGTTCATATGTTCATTTATTAGTGTGTTATATGATTAGAATGTTGGGTAACACTTTATTTTGATAGTCCACTTTAGACATTCTACTAGCAGTAAGTAACTTTGCAACTACATGTCAACTAGCAGTTAGTAGAGTATTAGCAGACTGTCTGCTTAATATCTTCTAACACTTTCTTTGTCAACTAATTGTCAACTTATACTAAGCCTAAACCTACCCCTAACACTAACCCTAAACCTACCCTAACAGTTTACTCTGAGAGTTAGTAGACATGTAGTTCCAAATTTCTGAGATTTAGTTGATATGTTGTTGACATGTAGTTACAAAGTTACTTATAGTCAGTAGAATGTCTAAAGTGGACTATCGAAATAAAGTGTAACCGAATGTTGTCCCGGTTTTAAAATAAAGCACAGCAATGATATTGCATTTTCCCTTTTCAGGAAAAGTATCGAAAAATTATCGCAATTCTTGACTAGGTATCGATATCGAAATAATATTTTGGTATTGTGACAACACTAATCTGCAAGGAGGAATGGCAGAGAATCCACAAATCCAGGTGTGAAAAAACTTGTTGCATCTTTCCCAAAAAGGTTCATGGCTGTATTAGATCAAAAGGGTGCTTCTTCTAAATACTGAGCAAAGGGTCTGAATACTTAGGACCATGTGATATTTCATTTTTTTTATGTGCAAAAATGTCAACAATTCTGTGTTTTTCTGTCAATATGGGGTGCTGTGTGTACACTGAGGAAAAAAATGAACTTAAATGCAGTTTCATAACAAGGTTCGGGTGGAGCACGTCAGAAACCTAATTAGCACAGGTGGAGCCACTTAAGATAATCAACCTTAGAGTATAAATACAGCTGAATTAGCCTACCTGTCTCCATTGACGGTTTATCAGCATCCCGGTTTGCTCTGTCTGCCATCTTATCACAGACCCAATTTTTCTTCCACCAAGGAGATCCATACCAGGGATTTTTCAGATCTGCTACTTTTGCTGATACCCATGATCATTAAACACGGCCGCTGAGCACCATCAAACGTCGTCGCGACAGCTGCTCTTCTCGCCAAGCCACACATCTTGGCCAATAGACCATGCAAAACCCGAGCTCGCCTCGCTTGACACCACGATTGATCCGATCAAGACCGGGCTATCCTCGAGTGCTGGAATCACACTTCAGTTCTTACCCACCGCGGCTCAGCCTGTCGCCGCAGCTTTTCCGGCTGAGACGCAGTTTGAGGCTGCCTCCTCTAGCGGCTCAGACCGTGCGTCGTAATCAATACATTTTCAGGTGAAAACGCTAAATACAGGTTCGCGGCTAGAAAGTAGTGCAGCAGCTGCGTGGAGTTCCGATCACATACGTATACGGAAATTTCAGATCCGATTTGAGCCTCGGATGCGTTCAAATATTTGAACTTCTGCAACTACACCGTAAGCGAACGCCCAACCGGATTTGATGTATTCTAATCAAATCTATCGGTGCGAGCGTAGAGCTGCAACTAACGATTATTTTTCTGTCGACTAATCTAACAATTATTTTTTTCGATTAGTCGACTAATCTAACGATTATTTTTATTACAATAAATAATTAATCTAATGGTCTTTTTTTAATTAGTTAATGAATCCTTTGGAGAACTTTACAGAAAAAAATATAAGTACAACTTCTAATATAATATTTCAACCTTTATTCATTTTCAACCAATGCGGTTGAAGTTTTTACAGTATAAAATAATAAAGAGGCAAAGAAAATAATTTTACTATGGTAAATATGAGTTTATGATTAAACCACAGTAGCCATAAATTTACAGTAGTCTGAGACGTCATGAAATGTTCTTTAGCATCACAAACCATGAAATGTAGTCAGGGTTCTGCTATGGTTTAGCTTGGTTTCCAGAAATCTGGAGCTGATTCGGGGTAGCTCGGTGGTTTGTGACTGTTGTCTCGCGGCGAGCCGTCTTTTCAATGTAGATGCAAGATAAGCGCGCTCATAATGGAAGCGGCGCGGTGCGCGTTGCGACACACTCTTTTTCCAGGCGCGTCCGAACCACATCGAGTTAAAAATGCCAAAGAAGGTATAAACAATCTCAACTTTCAGAATGCCGCAAGCTCAAGAATATCAGACCTGAACCAGGAAGTTGGCAACCAGATCACACGGTAACCAGTTAAACCGTAACCGGAGAGCGCCAAGATGTTTTCCTCTGAGGTGCTCGCGCATCGCAGTTGTGCTGCCGTGGTACACCATATCGGTTTTGCAAAGGGAACAAAGGGCCATTTTATTTGTCCTCTTTTTAAAGTATTCCCATACTTTTGATAACAGTGGTCTCTGTTTTTGTGAAAGAATGCAACTTTCTCCATTCCCAGTATGCTGTTACGCAAGATGTAAACAAACAGTGTGATTATATTCATTCAAATTATTAATTTTACCATGGTGAACATGCCAAGGTAACAGTTGCTGCACGACCAGTTTGAAAGTTCTGCACGACTGCCTAGAGGGAGAAATATGACAATCGAGTCCAAATGTCATGTGCCATGGAAGGTGGCTTAAAGTTTGTTAAATGAGGTTATGACATAGTTCTGTTGGATGACGATGCCAATTTTTACCACGAAGCCAAGGCTTTTTCCCATAGTCGTCATCCACACTGAAATGTCCAAAGATATTATCTGCCTTACCGTGCATGTTTAAACCTCACACAGACATAAGTTTCATGCAATTATTCTGGCAGGATCAATTTATTTAGGGATATATTTCACCATTTACTGGCGTGATCGCTTAGAATTTATCTAATACACCACTACCCTCGTTTTGCCGCAGGACAGCAAGTGTGAGTAAAAATTCTGTTGTCTTTCTAGGTCTATAATATGAAAAGCATGCAAGTAAATATCTTTAGAAACTGCTTGGAAGTGAATAGCACATAACTGCAATTAATGTTATTGCCATAATCATGTCTATTGGTATGTTTTACAAGACTAAATGATGTTCATTGTTTTCAGTCTATACTACAATGTGAAACCAGTGTTCCAAATGTATCCGTTTTGGAGGCTGCTTAAAAAGGCCGGAAGGCCAAAACAAGAGGAATGATGCTTTTCCAACAGGAACGTACTAATGTGGACAAAGGCTTAAGGAATTGTCAAATTAGGCAACCAATCGCTAAGCTGGCAACACAGTAGACTACGCATTAATTTTTTAGGTTGCCCCATCAAATGTTACTAACCTGTCTACTCTTCCCAAAGCCAAGGAGGGGGAAGATGGGCCTAGTGGTTAGAGAGTTTGACCCCTAACCCTAGGGTTGTGGGTTCGAATCTCGGGCTGCCAATACCATGACCGTGGTGTCCTTGAGCAAGGCACCGAACCCCCAACTGCTCCCCGGCGCTGCAGCATAAATGGTTGCCCACTGCTCCGGGGGTGTGTTCATGGCGTGTGTGTGTTTGTGTTCATTGCTGTATGTGTGCACTTGGATGGGTTAAATGCAGAGCATGAGTTATGAGTATGGGTCACCATACTTGGCTGAATGTCATGTCACTTTCATTTTTTTTTCACTTTCAACAACTACAGCAGTCGTTTGAAGTGTCAGTGTCTGCTCCTGCAGGAGCCTTTTTCTGTATCTCCTCACTGCCACAGCAGTGTCTGCTCCCGCAGGAGCCTTTTCTGTATATCCCCACTGCTGCAGCAGTGTCTGCTCCTGCAGGAGCCTTTTCTGTATCTCCTCAAAAAAAAAAAAAGTATATATTTTTCATCATTCAATGGGTCGTTGGTTCTCTTCTGGCAAAAGTCGACATCACCTCCGCTCTCAAGTTATGCCTATCCATCCTAGGTGGTGGTGATAGTAATACGTATCGATTATAGTCAAGACGATATTAGACTCATTCTCCTATTATTGTATTTTATTATCATTATGAGGCGGCCACTATAATTCAGCTACCAAACTGTTACGGTTTAACTGGTTACCGTGTGATTTCATTTCACGCTTGCCCGTGCTTGCAAGGATGATTCGAGCCTGTAGGTGATGAAGAAGTCTCAATCCACAAACAGACGTACATCGTCTGCAGATACAAGGTATTTCATTGCACTGTAACAAGTAATCTGGTATGCGCAATATTTTAAACAAGCCTCACTAAGTTTAATGCCTGTCAAGTTCTGTGTGTTTGATGACTGACCACAGCTTTGCCCAAACTTGAAAATGGATTTATCTCCGATGAACGCAAAGGACAACTCAAAACTGTTCACTTTCTTTTCTTTTATTTTCTTAAAGATGGTTTGATAGATTGGGTTGGAACAGAATAGGTTGATAACCTTTAAGACACACAAACCAAAACCATGAATTAATTACAAATAAATCACAATACCACTTTCTCAAAGTTATAATAAATAGATGTTACTGAATCCTCAAACCAAACCAAACAAAGTAATTTAGATTAACCTAGGATCTCTAATAGTTAATTATTAAAATACAAATCCCATAATTAAACTTATGTAATTTAAACAATACACATGCTTAGAGTAATGTTACTTCTGCCAAGTTCTACATTCACATAATAAAGTCTTCGCTATTTAATTTAAATTGCACATTACAACCAAGCAAAAAAATCATATAGCCTGAACTCAACACATTCAAACAATCACATTCTGTCCTACCAGTTGCGTCTTTGGATGATCAGGAGCTGTGGTTAGGGTATCTTTTTCCAGGAACGGGTGAGAGGGCCAACTGAGCTCTTACCAAACATTTCAATGCCATGCACTCCCTGTGGGTGCGCCAGTAAATCAGAAATTGGTTCCACCTCCTGTTGTATGGTTGCCCCCTGCAGTTTAGGAATGCTCCGGGTATCCTGGGTGAATCTAGGCTGGAATGCTCAGTACAACTTGCAACCATGAATTGACACGACACCTCCCACTTGACCTACTGGTTCTTCAACCCAAGGAGGTCACACCAATACTGTGATATGTTAGATTTAGTTACTCTATTTTTTGATCCTGTTGCTGATGCTGCTCTTCAACTGGAAGCAGGACAACTATTCGTCTGACATCCCTGTGAAGAACTGTTGCAGGTATCTTGGTTGAGTGTTTTTTCCCCTTTTTAGTGGGCTTCACAGTTGCGACTGGGTAGCTGGGGAAGGATCGGAGATATACATCCCTCACAATTCCCTTTCTGTCAGTATTGATGTCAATAACTCTGGTAAGCCTGAACTGACCTCTCAAGGCAATTGCCACATTCCTGTGAGCTGTGTGCCACTTAGTCCGGACAAACAGGTTTGGTCCGGCTAACTGGCTCCATTTCCTCCAGAACCAGTCAACTTCAGCTTGGATGGTTCTTAATCTCTTGTAAGAGTAGCCTTCAAAGTCAAAGGTCCCTGGATCTCCTCTGGGTCCAGTTCTTCCAAGCAGAAGTGAATTTGGGCTAATGTATTCTACACAGTCCTCCCGGCTCTGAGTCCTGGCATCAATAGGTCGTTCATTGGCAAGGTTGGAAGCCATATAAAGGAAAGTCTGAAACTCACCCCATGTGAAGACTCCATTACCCCCCAGATTGTGCAAAGCCCGCTTCACAGTCCGGACAGCAGCTTCAGCAGCTCCGTTCCTGTGAGGTGAATCTGCTGGATGGATCCTCCAGTTCCATTCTGTGCCATGCTTGGAGACTTCATATTCAAGCTTTGATTTCTCCAGTCGGTCCAAAAACATGTAGAGCTCCTTGAGGGCAGGTCTGGCTCCAACAAAGTTCTTTCCAGGATCCGACCACAATTTCCTCGGATGTCCTCTCAGTGCCGTAAATCTTTGGTAGGCTAACAGGAAGCCTTCAGCTGACTGGTCACTGACAAGGTCTGTGTGCATAGCTCTGGACGCCATGCAACAGAAGACAATTCCCCACACTTTGAGTTTCACCTTCTTTCTCACCTCATCCTTCACTTCGTAAGGTCCAAATAAGTCCACTGTCGTGCACTCAAATGGATTGGCTGGTGTTATTCGCTCCGATGGAAGGTCACTCATAATCTGTTGGCACCTTCGGGCCCTAAGTCTCCTGCATGTCACACAATTATCAACGATCTTCTGAGCTAATTTCCGGCCTCTTAGCACCCATGCTTTCCTTCTCATCCGGAGGAGTGTGCCTGCAATTTCTTCATGATTTGCCTTGTGGGCTTCTTGAGCTAGAAGAGCGGATACCCAGGATGTGCAGGGCAAGATTGGTACTGCAGTTCTTTCTTCATTAAAGATTTTGAATCTTACTCCACAGAGCAAAAGTCCAGTGCTTTCCTCTTTGACCACAGCAAGCCTGCTGAGTGTGGTGTCTGGCAAGGTTACCTCCTTTTGAGCTGCAAGGAAGAGATCCCTGAGTGCATCTTCACACTCCATGATGGTAAGTGTAGCTTTCTTGACTCTGGACTTGATCTCAAGAGCTGAAGGAATCTTCTTCCTCCTTGGCTTGCTTGTGGTTGAGGTCTTGGCCAGCATTTCTTTCCACTTTGTGGCAGCTCTCCACACCCAGGCAATGACTCTCATCAACCTGTTTAAACTGCTGAACTTACTGATGTTAAGGATTTTCCCCACTGAAGAACCAGAAGGTGGCCTCCGGACTTGGATTTGGTGCCCTTTTCTGCTAGGGCTGCTTTGCAGGTCCTTGTTTTGGTCAGAGGTTGGAGACATTTGCATTGCAGTGGTAGGTGGAGCATGTTTTTTTTTTCAACCTGTGCTCGGGTCAGTGCTGCTGTAAAACATTTCCTTTGGAGCTTGTTTATACCTTCTTTGGCATCTGCAGTGACATCTTTGGCTGACTTTGTCGGCCACTCCTCCACTGATCGTTTCAGAAACTCTGGGCCATTTTGCCACACAAAGTTCTCTTTGAGGTCTTCTGGGGTTGCTCCTCTTGTTGTGAGGTCAGCAATGTTTTGTTCACCTGGAATCCATCTCCAGTCTTCAACTGATGTGAACTTCTGGATCTCTCCCACTCTGTTCGCAAAAAAGGTCTGGTACCCATAACTGTCCCTTTGGATTGCACCCAGCACAGTTTGACTGTCCAACAGATGGATCAAACGATCAACTTGCATCCGACTGTGCTTTTCAATGTATTTCCTGAGTCTTGCAGCGAACACAGCACCACAGACCTCAGCCTTCACTGGTTCTCCCTTTTTGGTCAAGTGGTGTGAGCTTGGCTTTGGACTCAACAAGCCGGACCAGGATGCCTTGCTCCGTCTCCCACCTGAAGTATGCAACAGCTCCATAGCTCTGGTCGCTCCCATCTGAGAATGTTATTCCCCAGGGTTCTCCAATCCTTTTGACTGGTGTGAGGCTTCTATGGAAGGTAATTTGGTTGAGGCGTGCGTATTCCTGAAAAAGGTGAATGGCTTCTTCTCTAAGTCTTTCAGACAGAGGTGTGTCCCATGTATCTCGTGTTACAGTTTTGCCTCCAGCTTCTTGAAATGCCTTTCTGACTCAAATGGCTCCTTTCTGTTTGGCAGGTGTTGCAAGGTCTATTGGGTCATAAAAAACTAGCTACTTGGCTAAGCAATTGTCTTCTAGTCAGTGGGTTTGGAGTTTTTCTTCTTACCTCTTCTCCGACAAGATTTTGGCTGACTCCTTTGGTGGTTTCATCTAGCTTTTCCAGGTCATTATGGGATGTCAGGATATCATCTACATAGGAATCCTCTTCAAGGACTCTCCGTTCCTCCTTCAGATGAGTGAACATTGGCAGCTTTGCTGTCTCTCTCATGGCCAGTTGTGCGATGCACCCTGCTGGTCGATCACCAATGTTGACCCTGGTGATGGCATATTCCTCAATTTCTTCATCTTCACTGTTTCTCCAGAGAAATCTATGGAGGTGCATCTCCAGGTCTTCAAGCCACACAGAATTGTACATCATCTTGATGTCGCCGAGGGCAGCATGGACTCCTCTCCTGAATCTTAGTAGCACTGCTTGGATGGGATTAAGTACATTAGGCCCTTTCAGGAGAAGGTCATTCATGCTGATTTCTCTAAACTTCTGGCTGCTGTTCCATACCAGTCGGACAGGTGTTGTTACAGAGTGTGGGTTTGGCGCCACCAAATGACTGATGTACCATACTGGTCCTTTCCAGTCAGCAATGGTCTCTGTAGGGAGTTTCTTTGCTGCTTTCCTTTCCACCATCTCGTGGACTTGAGTTGTGTATGCTGCACGCCACTCTGGTTCTTTCTTGAGCTGTTTCTCCATCCTCAGAAACGTGGCTTCCACTGCGCTTCTGTTGTTGGGGAGGGAACTTGGATCCTCAATCCAGGGGTATTTTGCGTCCCAATGAGGCTCCTGACTGTGCGCATCTGACTTCATATAACTGAGGCCTTGCCTGATCATCTCAAGCTCTCTTTCTTCACTCAGAGTCATGTCTTTGCCTCCTGGTTGACAGTTACCACACCGGCATCCTCCACACATGGGTTCGCAGGCCGCACCAATGCTGTCCCACTTCCATCAGTCCAAGAACTCTCTGCCAATAACAGTGGTTTTGGTTTCAGCTCTAGATTCCTGCATCTCAGCAATTTCTTGATACTTCACTGCTGTGATTCTCATCGATCGTGCAAAGTGAGTCTCAGAATTGTGCAAGGCCATGTCCACTACTTCACAGAGGTCTGGATGTGCTCCGCCAACGGTCTTTCCTAAAGGGCTTTCCCACAGGACAAGATATCCTACTACCTTTACTCTCTGTGGAGCAAGTCTTCCTTCACGGTGGCTTATGAGAAGCTCCACGTGGTCTGGTCTGTGAAGATCTTCCAGGTTGGAATCAGGGAAGAACTTCTTGAGTTGCTGTGCTTTGATTACTCTGTGAACTTTTGCAATTTCATCCAACCTATAACAGATCAGCTCATGAGCTCTCTCCGTGCCTCTAGGTGTCTTGACTCTTACCTTGAGTAAGTATCTTTTGGTCTTTACCTTCATGGCCATGCCTCCAACTCCATGGACGACAAGCGTGATCTTTTCACTTTGAAGCATCAGTCTCCTGGCAGCTATATGAGTGATGTAGTTGGTATCTGATGCTAAGTCAATGAGAGTTCCAATTTTCTGTCCTGCGCTGGTGGTTACTTCGAGATGCATAAGAATAACTGGTAACTCACGTGTGTTTGAGTCCATCACACCAGGAAGGCTTCTTCCAGTGCAGTGTGATTTTGCAGACATATTGGTGAAGCCTCTCCTGAATTTTTCTGCCATATCCGGGGTAAGCTTAGATATTAATTCCTCTTGCTCCTCTGTGAATGTTTGCCTCCTAGTGCTGGGTTTTCCCACTTTCACAGATTCTTTCCCCTTGAATCCTCCTTTCAGGCAGAGAAAGAAATGGTGATCTGAAGAGTTTCCTTTCCTGCAGTCTCTGTTCCTGCACAGGTACGTGTCCGTACATTCATCATCCTCTGCATGACATCTGAGGCATCTTCTGCATGCTCCCAGCTATTTGACAGCATTCAGTTTCTCACCAGGCTTTAGTTCTTTGAACTGCTTACAAAAGAATATCTTCTCACGGTGCTTTTCATCTCCACAGACAACACATCCTCCTTTCCTCGTGGACTTTGTGGAGGCATACCTTTTCTCCAGGTACGTGGCTTTCTTTTCAGGGTTTTCACCTACACCCAATTGGTCTAGTTTCTCTAGAATGTCTTCTTGTGTCTTTAAGAATGTTAGAAGGATGTCAAAGTGATTGTCAAGTGTGACTCCATTTCTTGGATTGACCATGAATGTCAGCCAGTCCCTCTTTATATTATCTGGCAGCTTGCTCTCTATGGATCTGATCACAAGGGGATTTTTTATGGCTTCAGTACTTTCGAGCTCCGTGAGGTCATTCAGGGCCTTTTCCACAGCTTGAATTAGGTCAATTACCTTCCTTGGCTGGTGTGACTTTAAAGGAGGGATCCTTTCTAGGTCCTCAATTATCTCCGAGGCAATTGTTGATTTATCTCCATACCTGTTTTGAAGTACTCTAAATATTTAATCAGCACTGTTGTATGTTGCCAGGCGCAGGTCTCTACATATTCTCTCGTCCACACTGTCAAGGAGTTGGAACTTCTTCACTTCCACTGAGCCAGTCGGCTCTCCCTGCTTTTGCAGTTTTTCCCAGTCTCTCCTCCATCTATGGAAATTCCTCTTAAACCCAGTGAATTTAGGTAGACTGGTTGGCTTTATTCTTACCACTGGTTGTGGAACTGCTGTTGGTTGAGGCTCTGGACCTCTTCTTTCCTCTTCTGTAATTTTTTGTGCAGTGAGGAATTCTGCTCTTCTGGCCTCGGGGTTGCTGCCGAATTTTCTCAGGTCTTTTAACCTGCCTTTCAAGTGTGCTGTCTGATCATGTGAGATCCATTTTTCCCAGTCTTTCAGGCTTACAGTTGCATCATGAATTAGCTTCCTCACTCTTTCCAGCTGCAGTTCATAGCCATCTCTATTGATAGCAGTGACGGGGCTTGTTTGGGCTCTGTCACAGGCTTTTCCCGCTTCTTGGATTGCAAAGTCTACCTCCTCTTTACCATATCTTGACCAGAGGTTGGATTGAACTGCTTTACGGATTTCGCCCAGTCTCATGTCGCACTCTTCCATTGTCCTTTCAAGCTCAGCCTGCTGGTGCTTGTCGAGCTTCCTGGTGCTTGTCGAGCTACCCAAATTCCTCAACACTGGAGACAAAGGAAACCTTTCGTAGAAGTTCCTTACTTTCATCATTTTATTAATAATATGTATTTTGAATATGTTTTGTGTGTACCATGGTTAATCCTTGTTATGCGAGGATTATAATTTTTCTATCGTATAAATTGGAATTGTTTCTCAGAAGAATCATTTTAACTTTCTCAAAGAGACTTTCTCAAAGAGAGCCATGTTCTGCAACCCCCACACTCCTTGGCAGCTCGTAAAATTTTACGACCACACAGGACCACAGGACAGGAAATCTAATCCTTACAAAAGAATGGTAAAATGTACTCAAATGTAGTCTTAATGTATATAGTATTGTTTTTGCGGTACATTAGAGGTTTCCCATATAAATTGGGACTATCTGCAGTGTTATCATGTGTTAATCAAATCTTTAAATGTGTGTAATTCTGCATTTGAATGTAACTTCATGTTTTGATCATTTATATATATTATTTTTGATATCGGTGTAATCGTCATGCTTTGACAGACCCATTTATCTAGAGCAAAGTAATGAAAAATGTATTTAATCTGGAATTACGAACTTGCTAGAATATCCCCGATGAAATTGGACAACCCCTAAATCACTAGGGGGTTGTTTCCACAGAGACAAAGAAACTTTCCCCCGCGGACGTTCATTGGGTGTTTACGCAAAAAGAGGCGTGAACCATCCCAAGCCATAAGAACCGACCGGACAAGATCCGCCCTCTCTCCTCTTCTTTTCTTCTCGTTCTTGGTTCTCGGACACGCTGCTCTCCTGTGCGACCCTCGTCGCTCCCGCGAGTCCCTTGGCGCGGCCTAGGGCCGCGCTCACATCGCCTGGTCTCTTCTTACGCTGACTTGCTTCAAACTCACACACACGCTGCGACCAACGTCATATCACCGTCCCCCTCAGCACAGGGAGTGAGGAGAGGAAAGCCATTTTCATGGCTCCTTTGGAAGCTTTTGTTTTTGTTGTTTGTTTTCTTTTCTTTACTGAGTTTATTAAGTCTTTACTTTCTTTACTAAGTTTACTAAGTCTCCTCTCCACACAAGGAAGACGAATTCTGGAACATTGTTTGTTGAACCTTTCAAATACCGCGCGAAGACAGAACAAAGGCCCACTTCCGCTGCTGCACGCTCACGCCAAGATCCAGCGCAGCTTACACGCGCGCAGTTTTCAAAAGGACCAGCGCACAAAGCGTCACAAAAAGACCACGCTCACGCACGATGGGCCATGCAAGTATCTGGTTTGCTGGACAAACCACTGTTTGATTTGCAGTAATTTACAGTAAGAGATATCACAATAATTGATATGAAGAATGGAATATTGACATATTAATGAGTAAGTTACAGTGCCCTGTAATTCGTTATTGGTATAGACAATTGAGCTATTTTTCATAATCAATAACATTTAATGTAACTGTCATCTGAGATATATATTAATCATATTCCTGATTAATTATTCAAATTCCCTATATATCATTTGAGTTAATTATTATGTAAAACTCATTGTTGTTACATCTGCTCAGGTAGTTTGCTTGCTTGGTGAAAGCAGATTTAGCTAAGGTCCGCTCTTGCTTCAGTTGCTTGACTGTTTTCCCAAGAGTTTCCTGTGCCATGGTGAAGAGTTTCCAGTCAATTCTTCCTTTGCATCGACAGCTTGACTTCAGGCCTTTGATCCTTGTTCTCACTGCCCCGCTGGTTATCAACTGTCAAGTTCTGTGTGTTTGATGACTGACCACAGTTTGCCCATACTTGAAAACGGCTTTATCTCCGATGAACGCAAAGGACAACTCAAAACTGTTCACTTTCTTTTCTTTTATTTTCTTTATGATGGTTTGATAGATTGGGTTGGAACAGAATTGGTTGATAACCTTTAAGATACACAAACCAAAACCATGAATTAATTACAAATAAATCACAATACCACTTTCTTAAAGTTATAATAAATAGATGTTACTGAATCATCAAACCAAACCAAACAAAGTAATTTAGATTAACCTAGGATCTCTAATAGTTAATTATTAAAATACAAATCCCATAATTAAACTTATATAATTTAAACAATACACATGCTTAGAGTAATGTAACTTCTGCCAAGTTCTACGTTCACATAATAAAGTCTTCGCTATTTAATTTAAATTGCACATTACAACCAAGCAAAAAATCATATAGCCTGAACTCAACACATTCAAACAATCACATCCTGTCCTACCAGTTGCGTCTTTGGATGATCAGGAGCTGTGGTTAGGATATCTTTTTCCAGGAACGGGTGAGAGGGCCAACTGAGCTCTTACCAAACATTTCAATGCCATGCACTCCCTGTGGGTGCACCAGTAAATATTCTACGGTCGGCGAGGCTTACCCATTCGACACCGTGAGTATTGAGCTCCGGGCAGATGGTTGCTAAGTCTCCCGGCCAGACAACTTTTTTCATCCTTTGGTCAAAAAGGCTTACCCATCCGACGCTGTCAGTATTAAGCTCCCTCTGGATGCTGGCACGAGCCTCCAGGCCACACACCCTTACCTTTTCCTCCTACAGTCAGCGAGGCTTATCCGTTCGATGCCTTGAGTATTGAGCTCCCATCGGACGCCGGTGAGAGCCTCCTGGCAACACAACTTTACCTTTCCGTCTTACGTCCAGAGAGGCTTATCCATTCGATGCCTTGAGTATTGAGCTCCCATCGGACGTCGGCGAGAGCCTCCCGGCTAGACAACATTACCTTTTCCTTTCTACGGTTGGCGAGACTTACCCGTTCGGTGCCTTGAGTATTGAGCTCCCATCGGACGTCGACGAGAGTCTCCCAGCCACTTAAACTTTACTTTTCCATGCTACGGTAGGGGAGGCTTACCCGTTCGATGCCTTGAGTATTGAGCTCCCATCGGACGTCGGCGAGAGTCTCACGGTCACCTAAACTTTTGTTCCTGTTTGACGGGTGGCGGTGCTCGCATACGACGACAAGAGTCTCCACTTCCCACCAAACTCTGTCCAAATCTTTCCCCCCCCGTCTGGTGAGGCTTACCCATTCGATGTTCTGAGTCCTGATCTCCCATCGGATGCTGCGAGAGCCCGCGCAGTCGGGTTGTCCTAATCCCGCTCCCCGGCCGGCGAGGCTTACCCGTCTGATGCCGTTGAGTATTGTGCTCGTGTCAGATGTCGGCGAGAGTGCTCCCGGTCGGGTTTTGTTTACTTGCTGCCCACAAACATGTCTTATCCATCCGATGCCGTGAGTATTGATCTCCCGTCGGGTGTCGCAAGAGTCATCTTTGTCGGCGGCTCAAAGCCTGTTTATCTGCTCAACCGAGAGGACTTACACGACCGTCGTCCTGAGTCTTGATCTCCAGTCGGAGGCTTCATGGGTCCTCTCGGTCAGGTATCTGCCCTGGTTGCCCACTGACTAGCAGGGGCTCATCAGCCAGTAGGGCCCGTACGCCAACACCGTGACCTATTCCGGTCGAGACAACTCGGGCCCTCCTGGTCGGGCAATCCAATCACGTCGCTCCTCCACTATCGGCCGGTGGGGCTCATCCGTTCCAATGCAGCGAGGTGCTCCGGTTGTGCAACGGCTTGAACCCCCCCGACCAGGCGCCCTAAATCACATAGTCTGACACAAGCAGCCGGTGGTGCCTATTCCTCCAATAGGTAAAGTTGCAATCACTGGAGTACATGGGCTCTTCCGACCGGCCTTTTTTAAATATCAGTCCCCGCCAGATGGGGGTCCTTAGTCTGGCGGCTGTCCTTTCCGCTATTGCTTTTTGGGGGGGTACTCTAGGTTCGGGCCATTCCCGAGCTCGGAGCCCCTTCCCTGGACAGCACGCCAAATATGCATTATAATACTTCAGCTAATTATATGTAAGTGTGAACTCGTGAAATGCAGTTTCATAACAAGGTTCGGGAGGAGCACGTCAGATACTTAGCCTAATTAGCACAGGTGGAGCCACTTAAGATAATCAACCTTAGGGTATAAATACAGCTGAATTAGCCTACCTGTCTCCATTGACGGTTTATCAGCATCCCCCCTCCACCCCATCTCCTCCACTAGAGTTCATTTTACACTTTTACATATACGGGAGGGTACTCTAGGTTCGGGCCATTCCCGAGCTCGGAGCCCCTTCCCCGGACAGCACGCCAAATATGCATTATAATACTTCAGCTAATTATATGTAAGTGTGTACTCGTGAAATGATTTTAGCAAATGGCTGCAATATAACAAAGAGTGAAAAATTTTACGGGGTCTGAATACTCTCCATACCCATTGTATCTCCCTTTGGAGTTTACTTTGAGATTTGTAACTTTGTAGATCTTTGTAACTTTGTAGATCTCAAACATACACACTACACACAGACTAAAAAAAAAAAAAAAACACAGACTAAAATAAAAATAAAAAAGTGAAAAAGCATAATAGGGCTTTAAGGATATCTTCTTGTTATGTCTGACATAATCCTTCACCACTTCTGGGATCTAATGCTCTGCCAGATGCCCCCCGAAAAACAACAAACTGATTCAGCTAAAATATTAGTGTCTGAGACACTGTAAGCATGGAGCACCTGCCCCTTTGCCCTTTGGTGCCCAAAGTGCCCTTTTGTCAAAGCAATTTTTTTTTTTTGTCATAACGTTTCCTTTTGTGAATACCTGCTCATGCCCAATCTAAATATTAGTAAAATTTTGAATAATAATTTAGCCGTCAATAAGATGACCAACATGATGACCTTTGACCTGACGACGACGACCTCCTCATCCGACCGGGACGATTCGTCACGCCGCAAGTGCATTTTTTAATTGTCAGAGCTTTTTAATCTGCTCTGTTCTCACTCACAAAGATAATTTCACTCTTTCAGTCACACAGAGGTTTCTCGCTTGGACACACACACACAACCACACACACACACACACACACACACATGAAAAACCAGTCACTTGTTACTTTATCAATAATTGTTTCACAATTTGGATCACAACGTCGGTAACTTGGATGACCTCCAAACTCCCGATAAAGCCAGTTATTTGAAATCTACTTTGTTCTTTCAACTCTTTATACACGCTTTATTTTCTAATCACCACCTTATTGCCTCCTCCTGTATTATTTTACAATTGTTCACACTAGTTTTTCATACCATTGCAAACATAAACAGCCACATAAAACATATAAAATTAGCACATATATCTTCATGCAAAGCCCAGTATAGTTAATGTGGTTAGTATAGCCAAGCAATCAGCGCTTACAGTAATGTATCCAGCATGCTGCGCGCACACACAAATCTCTCTCTCAACATACAATGGACAGACAGAGACTAACACTTTAACTCTTTCCAGTCTGCAGACACCCGAACAAGCAGCCCTTCCCATGCGGGGACCCACCAGGGCCACACCCCACGTACTTGGGCAGCTCCCTAGTTCCTAGGCGCCCCCACTTAGGAAGTCCCTGTAACGGGATTTCTTGCCCCTCTTGGGCAACAACACTTTACACTTCATGCCCCTCTTGGGCAACAACACTTAACACTTCATGCCCCTCTTGGGCAACAACTCTTAACACTTCATGCCCCTCTTGGGCAATAACACTTAATACTTCATATGCATATAAATCTCTTTATCAACTTTAAGTTGGGACCCACCAGGGCCACATCCCCACCTACTTGGGCAGCTCCCTAGTTCCTAGGCGTCCCTACTTTTTTTCTCTATCTGCTTTTCATGGAGACCCACCAGGGCCACACCCCACCTACTTGGGCAGCTCCCTAGTTCCTAGGCATCTCCACTTTTTTTTCCTAACTATCTACTTTTCGCAAGCGCAGCTTCTGACACCTGGAATCCCTTGATTTATAGTTAATTATCTTTTGATCAAATTTAGTTCAAATTTAATACTTTAAGTTTCGTTTATTGGTGAAGCCCTGTCCTAGATTACCCCCACAGGCATGACCTTAATCTACCACGCAAACATTTTTGTGTCCAATTTAAGCAAAAATTGCTTACCTTTTTAGGCGCCCTTAATTTTCAAGTAGTTTGCATGGGAGTCAGGCCTTCTGCCCGCGACAGCTCTCCTGGACACCAGACTTCAATCCAGTCCCTTCGTCGTCGCCAATTATGTCGTGTCTTAGGGCTGATGATGAATTTCTTCAGTAAAAATTAATAAGGTTCAGGAGATGGGGTTCCAGGTGTCAGAATATAGACTTTATTGAACACAGCAACAAAGCCGAGATGCCGTGCATTGCATCTGAATCTTCTGTCTGTCCATGCACTCATTTTATACCTCTATCTCTATACCTTATTTGGTAGTTCCGGTTTTTAATTGGCATTGCCCGCCAAGTTTGCCACCCCTTATCGCTTAATGATGGAATTCGGCCAAATCAACAATTAAACAGTCTCTCCCTTTTGGTTGGCTATGATCACATGAGACATCTCTCCAAGTCTATTTACTACTGATGTCAACACTTGGAAATCACCCAAAGTTCTCAGGGTTAATTTAGTTCACAGGTGCATTACAGAGGTCAGTTTAGTTCACAGATACAACTTAGTGGAATATTACCAGGATCTCCGAGCGGGAGGTCTTTTATGTCCAATCCTGTTCAACACTACTAGTACTGCCCTATGGGAGGGCTTTTATACACCTGACCCTTTTCATGACAACCAGTATTTGGGAATAACTCAGCATATTGATCAGTATATTGCTTTCTGTCATAGTTATGCATAATATTATAAGTAAGATAATACCATATTAAGTAAATAACATAGAATAACACATTTGTATTGAGTAATACCAAAGAATAACACAATACCAACAAGTGGCGCTATGATTATAACTGAATATCGACATGTAAATGTCTTCAGCCAGGACTCTTACCAAACATGCAAAGTTTCGGGAAGATCAGACAAGTCATGTTTAAGTTAGTATAAAATAAGTAATTTCCTGTTACCAGCAGGCGGCGCTATACTTATAATTGAATATTGGCCTTTAGTTCTGTTCAGGCCAGTACTCTTATAAAACATGTGATATTTTGGTCTGATTGGGAATTGTATGCATGAGTTACAACAACTTCCTGTTTTATAGTATTAATAGCATCATTTTGCACATATTAAGTGTTGCTAGAATGTTTGAAAATATTTATAGCATGATTAGCACACAATGGCATATTTTACTGTGTTGCAAATAGTGAATAAAAGTTTTAAAAATAACACTTCCTGTTGCCAACAGATAGCGCTATGACTATAACCGAATATGGGCATGTTGATTTATTTAGGACAGGACCCTTGTCAAACATGTGAAGTTTGGAGTCGATCGGATATTGCTTGCCTGAGTTACAGCAACTTCCTTTTTCACTGCCTTAGTAGAACTTTTTTACATTTAGCTAAGTGTTGCATTATGTTTCTAGCATGTTGCCAGCCTATTTAACACTTTTTGATACTTTTTAATTTGTTCCTAGGAGTCCATAACAGTGTTAACCTTGTCACTTCCTGTTACCAGCAGGTGGCGCTATGACTATAACTGAATTTGGTCATGGGTGCTTGTTTGGAACCAAACACCTATCACACGTGTGAAGTTTGGGGAAGATCGGACATTGCTTGCCTGAGTTACAGCAACTTCCTTTTTCACTGCATTAGGAGCATGCTTTAACACTTAGCTAAGTGTTGCTAGCATGTTTTAGCATGCTTCTAGAATGTTGCCAGCCTATTAAACACTTGTTGATGTTTTTTTATTATTTTGCAAAGAGTCCATAACAGTGTTAAACATGTCACTTCCTGTTGCCATTAGGTGGCGCTATGACTATAATTGTATACGGGCATGTTGATGTGTTCAGGACAGGACTCTTATCAAAATTTTTCAATTTGGGGCAGATTGGACACTGTACGCCTGAACTACAGTAACTTCCTAATTCACTGCAGTAATATGATGCTTTAGCATTTAGCTAAGTGTCGCTCTCTCGCTCCAGTTTTTCACAAGTTCATCAAACAACCGCAGTAAAAATATTTAATCAAGCACGGTGAGTAATGGCTTCTCCTCATATTGTTATTTGCACCTCTTGCCACATGTACAGTTTATCTATCTCTGTCGCAGATGAGGGATTCACATGTGATAAATACAGGGAAATAGTTAGGCTTACAGCGAAGATTTCAGAATTAGAGACATGCATCCAAACTTTAATTGAGGACAGTAAGAATGTTAGGGCTCTAGATACGGCTTTGGATGCGTCTAGCTCAGGGATTCCTGTACATTGTCCGGTTCCGGCAGAGCCCCTGCAGCAGGGCAACTGGGTGACAGTGAGGCAGCGTACTTGTGGGTCAAAATACCGCGCTTCTGTTCCGATCAAAACATTAAACAGGTTCTCCCCACTCAGTGATGCACCCACTGAGAAACTTGATGAAAGTTCTCTAGTTATTGATGATTCTATTGTACAGAACGTGAATATAGAGACACCAGCCACCATAGTCAAGTGTTTACAGGGAGCCAGAGCGCCTGACATCTTGGCAAATTTAAAAGTGCTGGCTAATGCTAAACGTAAATACTGTAAGATTGTAATTCATGCCGGCGCTAATGATGTCCGACTTCGCCAGTCGGAGATCACTAAAATAACATTAAAGAGGTGTATGAACTTGCAAGCACAATGTCAGACACTGTAATATGCTCTGGTCCCCTCCCTGCTTACTGTGGTGACGAGATGCATAGCAGATTTTCATCACTCAATGGCTGGATGTATAAGTGGTGCCCACAAAATAACATAGGTTTCAAAGACAATTGGACAAGCTTTTGGTGCAGACCTGACCTGTTGAAAAGAGATGGTCTTCATCCCTCCTGGGGTGGTGCCACTCTTCTCTCTAGAAATATGGCAAATAGTCTTAGTATTTATACTTGACTAGCTGTGGCCCAGGTCAGGAAGCAGACAGTTTATTCAGTTTATTCAGTTAATTTTCAGTACATAGAGACACTTTCACCTAAATATCACACTATAGAGACGGTGTCTGTTCCCCAAACTAGAAAATACAAAAAACGTCCAAACCAAGTTAAGATGAACAATTTAATTGAGGTTCAACAAGTAAAAAACAGATGCAATATGGATAAACAAATGATAAAACTTGGCTTATTGAATATCAGATCCCATTCTACGAAAATACTTTTTGTAAATAATATGGTCACTAATCATAATATAGATGTGCTCTGTTTGACAGAAACCTGGCTAAAACCTTATGATAACATTCTTTTAAATGAGTCCACCCCCCAAGATTACTGTTATAAACATGAGCCAAGTCTAAAAGGCAAAGGGGGAGGTGTTGCTTCAATTTATAACAATGATTTCAGGATTTCTCAGAGGGAAGGCTTCAAGTATAACTCATTTGAAGTAATGGTGCTTCATATAACATTATCCAGAGGAACAAATGTTAATGATAAATCCCCTGTTATGTTTGTACTGGCTACTGTATACAGACCACCAGGGCACCATACAGACTTTATTAAAGAGATTGGTGATTTTACATCTGAGTTAGTTCTGGGTGCAGAAAAAGTTTTAATAGTTGGTGATTTTAATATCCATGTTGATAATGAAAAAGATGCATTTGGATCAGCATTTATAAACATTCTGAACTCTATTGGGGTTAGACAACACGTTTCAGAACCTACTCATTGTCGAAATCATACTCTAGATTTAATACTGTCACATGGAATTGATGTTGATGGTGTTGAAATTATGCAGCCAAGTGATGATATCTCAGATCATTATTTAGTTTTATGCAAACTTCATATAGCCAAAATTGTAAATTCTACTTCTTGTTACAAGTATGGAAGAACCATCACTTATACCACAAAAGACTGCTTTTTAAGTTATCTTCCTGATTTATCCAAATTCCTTAGCATATCCAAAACCTCAGAACAACTTGATGATGTAACAGAAACTATGGACTCTCTCTTTTCTAGCACTTTAAATACAGTTGCTCCTTTACGCTTAAGGAAGGTTAAGGAAAACAGTTTGTTTTAATACAGTGGCTAAATTAACAGGGAAAAAAAAGTCTCAACAAGTGTTGACATTTCCCAACACCACAGCAGTAATGACTTTATGAACTACTTTACTCCTAAAATTGATACTATTAGAGATAAAATTGCAACCATTCAGCCGTCAGCTACAGTATCACATCAGACAGTGCACTATAGACCCCCTGATGAACAGTTACACTCATTCTCTACTATAGGAGAGGAAGAATTGTATAAATTTGTTAAATCATCTAAACCAACAACATGTATGTTAGACCCTTTACCATCTAAGCTCCTAAAAGAAGTGCTTCCAGAAGTCATAGATCCTCTTCTGACTATTATTATTTCCTCATTGTCATTAGGATATGTACCCAAAAACTTCAAACTGGCTGTTATTAAGCCTCTCATCAAAAAAACACAACTTGACCCCAAAGAACTAGTTAATTATAGACCAATCTCGAATCTCCCTTTTCTGTCCAAGATACTAGAAAAGGTGGTATCCTCACAATTATATTCCTTCTTAGAGAAAAATGGTATATGTGAGGATTTCCAGTCAGGATTTAGACCGTATCATAGTACTGAGACTGCTCTCTTTAGAGTTACAAATGATCTGCTTTTATCATCTGATCATGGGTGTATCTCTCTATTAGTTTTATTGAATCTTAGTGCTGCGTTCGACACAATTGACCACAATATTCTTTTGCATAGACTTGAACACTTTGTTGGCATTAATGGAAGTGCATTAGCATGGTTTAAATCGTACTTGTATGTCCGCCATCACTTCGTAGCAGTGAATGAAGATGTATCATATCGATCACAAGAGCAGTATGGAGTACCTCAAGGCTCAGTACTAGGGCCGCTACTCTTCACGCTTTAAATGTTACCCTTGGGAGATATCATCAGCAAACATGGTGTCAGCTTTCACTGTTATGCTGATGATACTCAGCTCTACATTTTTTCGCGGCCTGGTGAAACACACCAATTTGAAAAACTAATGGAATGCATAGTCAATATAAAAAAACTGGATGATGAGTAATTTCTTACTGCTAAATTCTGAAAAAACAGAGGTGTTAATTATAGGACCTAAAAACGCTGCTTGTAATAACCTAGAACACTGTCTAAGACTTGATGGCTGCTCTGTCAATTCTTCGTCATCAGTTAGGAACCTAGGTGTGCTATTTGATCGCAATCTTTCCTTAGAAAGCCACGTTTCTAGCATTTGTAAAACTGCATTTTTCCATTTCAAAAATGTATCTAAATTACGGCCTATGCTCTCAATGTCAAATGCAGAAATGCAAATCCATGCATTTATGACCTCAAGGTTAGATTATTGTATTGCTTTATTGGGTGGTTGTTCTGCACGCTTAGTAAACAAACTACAGCTAGTCCAAAATGCAGCAGCAAGAGTTCTTACTAGAACCAGGAAGTATGACCATATTAGCTCGGTCCTGTCAACACTGCACTGGCTCCCTATTTTAACACATATGCAGGTCATCGATTCATGGGTTCAATTCAGGCATGAAACCCTTTGTGCACCAAAAGTGCCTGGCCTGGCGCCAGCCTGGCTGGCTGGACTTAAATTATTTTACGATACCCATGCGAGCTTCAAAGGAGACCTGAAAACCCCCAAATTCCTCAACACACTGGAAACAGAAAGAAACCTTTCTGTCAAGTTCCTTACTTTCATCACTTTATTAATATGTATTTTGAATATGATTTGTGTGTACCATGGTTAATCCTTGTTATGCGAGGATTATAATTTTACGGGCGTATAAAGTGGGATTGTTTCTCCTCACTTTAATTTTCTCAAAGAGAGACATGTGCTGCAACCCCCAGTCCTTTGCAGCTCGTAAAATTTTACGACCACACAGGACTTCACAGGACAGGAAACCTAATCCTTACAAAAGAATGGTAAAATGTACTCAAATGTAGTCTTAATGTGTATATTATTGTTTTTGCGGTGCATTAGAGGTTTCCCATATAAATTGGGACTATCTGCAGTGTTATCATGTGTTAATCAAATCTTTAAATGTGTGTAATTCTGCATTTGAATGTAACTTCATGTTTTGATCATTTATATATATTATGTTTAGTATTTTTCTAATCGTCATGCTCTGACAGACCCATTTATCTAGAGCAAAGTAATGAAAAATGTATTTAATCTGGAATTATGAACTTGCTAGAATATCCCTGATGAAATCGGACAAGCCCTAGATCATCAGGGGGTTGTCTCCACAGAGACAAAGGAACTTTTCCCTCCGCTTCATATTGCGGACGTTCATTGGGTGTTCCCTCGAAAAGGGGCGTGAATCATCTCAATCTATAAAAGTCGACCGAACAAGGTCCGCCCTCTCTTCTTACGCTGACTCCCTTCCCTCCTGAATCGACCCAAGTCGCTCCCGCGAGTCCCTCGCCGCGGCCTTGGGCCGCGCTCATAACGCCGTCCCCCCTCAGCACAGGGACTGAGAGAAGGAAGCCATTTTCATGGCTCCTTTGGAAGCTTTCGTTTTTGTTGTTTGTTTTCTTTTCTTTACTAAGTTTATTCAACTATTCGCCTCTCCACACAAGCAAGACGAATTCTGGAACATTGTTTGTTGAACCTTTCAAATACCGCGCGAAGACAGAACAAAGGACCACGTGCTCCACGCTCACGCCAAGATCCAGTGCAGCTTGGACGCGCGTCACATGGCCTCCGGCACACGCACGCTGTTTTCAAAAGGACAAGCGCACAAAGCGTCACAAAAAGACCACGCTCGCACGATGGACCATGCAAGTATCACTTTTCTATGGAGATTTAAATGCTGCTTTAAAGTGTTGCTATGATCTGATTGTTGTTGGCTTCCAAAAAGGTTACTGACTGATTTTCATACCTGAGCTCATTCTGTGATCTCTCTCGCTTTCTCCATTTTCTCTCTCTCTCGCTCGCTCGCTCTCTTTCTCTCTCTCTCTCTTTTATTTGGATTCCGTTATGTCTTGTAAAGTTTACTGTCTGTATTTTCGTACGCATATTTACTCTGTGTGTTTTGTAGTTTGATGTATTACTAGTTGAATTATTAAAAACCCATATATAACATGATTGGCTTGGACTCCACCCCACTCACATTACGAGTCACTGAAAGGTCTGATCTTTAGCACCAAGCTTTAAATTTAGAAACTAAATTTATCATAAGGATAGGATAATGTTTTCATGGCCAGAGAATATTTTTCCTTGAATTATAAGGAGTGATAACTTTATTGAAAATTGATAGGTCAACCTGGTTTGCTGGACAAACCACTGTTTGATTTGCAGTAATTTACAGTAAGAGATATCACAATAATTGATATGAAGAATGTAATATTGACATATTAATAAGTAAGTTACAGTGCCCTGTAATTAGTTATTGGTATAGACAATTGAGTTATTTTTCATAATCAATAAAATTAAAAGTAACTGTCATCTGAGATATATATTAATCAGATTCCTGATTAATTATTCAAATTCCCTATATATCATTTGAGTTCTCTTTGAGAACACGAGCACCAGGCAAACAATGAGTGTGCACTTTACCTTCGGCTAACGTAGCACGGACGTGTCGGACGATGGAATCTCCGATTGATCACAGCATCGCGTCCAGTCTCGCGGAAGGGAGCAAAGCGGTTCCGGATGGAGATCTCGAAGGCAGGAGAGGGAGAAGTTGTTGCCCGGGGCCCGGCTCGCGTCCTCCGCTGTGGATGCACCCAGGGTCCATGGTGTCCCGGCGTCTCAGTGAAGGACATCTGGGAAGATCGCGTCCTGGGTGCACTGGGCCTGTGCAGAGAAACACACGGAGTAGACGTGGTTGGACTGTTTACAGCATGCTGTATACTTCCCCTGGACTTGTGAGCGTCAGCCCGGGATGATTCCAGCGCGGCTCTCCGCTCTCTAAGCTGGGCCTGCCTCACCTCCAGGTTGCGAATCTGCTTCCCCACGGCCTCGAGCTCAAGCTGCACAGAGTGGAGACATTCATCCGCCATTAAAGCAAGTAACAGTGAGTACAGCAGTGGTAATGTGTGTGAATAGAGTATTAGCAATATAAGCGCAGTTAACAGCAACCACACTTGCTGATGCTAACGGGCTATAAGCTAATAGCGGACCAAGGAGATCAAAATAAAACTAGTGATACCGAGGCGCTCTGGTTGTTTTTGTTGTAGAATACAGTAGAGGATATATTCACATGTTATATAAATGGAAACGATGGTGTATAAAATGTATTTTTAAGTTAAAAATAGTCGATGAAAAGAATATAGTGATGGAGCTCAAACGCAGTACAGACGCCAACAACAAACAGGAAGCTACATGTGTGTACCGATTTTCATGCATGTACATGAAACGTAGCTCGAGGCGCACTCCGTTGAAATATAACAAGTGGCGCTATCGAACCATTTTGCCACACCCACTTCTGAAACCTATATAAGATGTACATTTTTGCCAGTCCTGATATGTGTGCAAAGTTTTGTGAGTTTTGGAACATGTTTAGGCCCTCAAAAATGTGATTCATTTCAGAGAAGAAGAAGAAGAAACGAGCAATTCCAATAGGGTCCTCGCACTGCAGTGCTCGGGCCCTAAATATAGCTGCAAGCAGCGATGGCGGGCCCGAGCTGTCAATGCTACCGCCACCTCGGTGGCATCAGGAAAACTGTGCCCAGCAGGTACATACACAGTAACCCTTTAGTACAGGTGTGTCCAACTCTGTTAATGGCGATTGACTGTCCTGCACAGTTAAGCTCCAACCCTGATCAAACACACCTGAAGCAAGACAACAATATTATAGCTATTAATATCCCCTCAAAAGTTTTGTATTGGCCTTGTTTTGACATTATTATGATGAAGTTTCAAGCAAATCGAGTAAAAATAAGATGCTGAATTCAATTAATTTTGAAAGTGACACACTTCCTTAAGCTAGTAGGTGGCGCTATAACTGTGGCTCCTAAAAGTCACATATATGTGATCGGCATCATATGAAGAACAAACCCCTGAAATTTGATAAAATCTGAAAATTCATGTGGATGCTATTAGCACTTCCTGTTTCTCATTTTTCACCATGAATTCATCGTCTCGCCACGGGCAAACCATTCGACATATCAAAAATCCCCTGGCAATTTTGCATCCCCAATGTCTTATGATCATGTTCACCAAGTTTTGATGCAAATAGTTAAAAGTCCTTGGAGGAGTATATCAAATTCCAGAGCATGGTTTTTCTAAACGGCCCTGAATAGCTGACTTCCTGTTGGGTGGAGCCTATGACATAGAGCATGAAAGTTGTTCGGCTCAATTAGATCTTTATGTGTACTGAGTTTTATTTAAATCCATGCAAGTATTTGTGAGCTATGGTTCAAGATTTCTGATGGTGTTCCAGGGGGTGCTGTACACCCCCTGTGCCATGCCCGGGTCCCAGCCTCTGCGGCGTCCTGATGGCCGCAGGTTCCAATGTGTATAATAATAATCCTTAGAAGAACAATAGGCCTCTTGCCCTTTGGGCTTGAGCCCTAATAATAATAATAATAATAATAATAATAATAATAATAATAATAATAATAATAATAACAAATAATCCTAAGGAAAACAATAGGTCTCTCGCCCTTTGGGCTTGAGCCCTTATAGTAATAATAATAATAATAAACTTAGCAATTCCAAGAGAGTCCTCGCACCATCGGTGCTCGGTACCTAATAAACGGAGCAATTCCAAGAGAGTCCTCGCACCATTGGTGCTCGGGCCCTAATAATTAAATCAATCAATCAATCAATCACCTTTATTTATATAGTGCTTTAAACAAAATACATTGCGCCAAAGCACTGAACAACATTAATTTGGAAAACAGTGTCTCAATAATGCAAAATGATAGTTAAAGGCAGTTCATCATTGAATTCATTGATGTCATCTCTGTTCAGATGAAATAGTGTCTGTTTTAATTTGCAATCAAGTCAACGATATCGCTGTAGATGAAGTGACCCCAACTAAGCAAGCCAGAGGCGACAGCGGCAAGGAACCGAAACTCCATCGGTGACAGAATGGAGAAAAAAACCTTGGGAGAAACCAGGCTCAGTTGGGGGGCCAGTTCTCCTCTGACCAGACGAAACCAGTAGTTCAATTCCAGGCTGCAGCAAAGTCAGATTGTGCAGAAGAATCATCTGTTTCCTGTGGTCTTGTCCTGGTGCTCCTCTGAGACAAGGTCTTTACAGGGGATCTGTATCTGGGGCTCTAGTTGTCCTGGTCTCCGCTGTCTTTCAGGGCAGTAGAGGTCCTTTCTAGGTGCTGATCCACCATCTGGTCTGGATACGTACTGGATCCGGGTGACTGCAGTGACCCTCTGATCTGGACACAGACTGGATCTGGTGGCCACGGGGACCTCGGAACAAGAGAGAAACAGACTAATATTAGCGTAGATGCCATTCTTCTAATGATGTAGAAAGTACGGTGTTATGTGAAGTGTTCCGGTTCCAGTTTACCTAATTAATGCAGCCTAAAAATCCTTTAACGGATTTGGATATTAAAAGCATATTAGTATGTTATGTGTATGCCAGGTTAAAGAGATGGGTCTTTAATCTAGATTTAAACTGCAAGAGTGTGTCTGCCTCCCGAACAATGTTAGGTAGGTTATTCCAGAGTTTAGGCGCCAAATAGGAAAAGGATCTGCCGCCCGCAGTTGATTTTGATATTCTAGGTATTATCAAATTGCCTGAGTTTTGAGAACGTAGCGGACGTAGAGGAGTATAATGTAAAAGGAGCTCATTCAAATACTGAGGTGCTAAACCATTCAGGGCTTTATAAGTAATAAGCAATATTTTAAAATCTATACGATGTTTGATAGGGAGCCAGTGCAGTGTGGACAGGACCGGGCTAATATGGTCATACTTCCTGGTTCTAGTAAGAACTCTTGCTGCTGCATTTTGGACTAGCTGTAGTTTGTTTACCAAGCGTGCAGAACAACCACCCAATAAAGCATTACAGTAGTCTAACCTTGAAGTCATAAATGCATGGATTAACATTTCTGCATTTGACATTGAGAGCATAGGCCGTAATTTAGATATATTTTTGAGATGGAAAAATGCAGTTTTACAAATGCTAGAAACGTGGCTTTCTAAGGAAAGATTGCGATCAAGTAGCACACCTAGGTTCCTAACTGATGACAAAGAATTGAAAGAGCAACCATCAAGTCTTAGACAGTGTTCTAGGTTATTACAAGTAGAGTTTTTAGGCCCTATGATTAACACCTCTGTTTTTTCTGAATTTAGCAGTAAGAAATTACTCGTCATCCAATTTTTTATATCGACTATGCATTCCATTAGTTTTTCAAATTGGTGTGTTTCACCGGGCTGCGAGGAAATATAGAGCTGCGTATCATCAGCATAACAGTGAAAGCTAACACCATGTTTCCTGATGATATCTCCCAAGGGTAACATATAAAGCGTGAAGAGTAGCGGCCCTAGAACTGAGCCTTGCGGTACTCCATACTGCACTTGTGATCGATATGATACATCATCATTCACTGCTACGAACTGATGGCGGTCATATAAGTACGATTTAAACCATGCTAATGCACTTCCACTGATGCCAACAAAGTGTTCAAGTCTATGCAAAAGAATGTTGTGGTCAATTGTGTCAAACGCAGCACTAAGATCCAATAAAACTAATAGAGAGATACACCCACGATCAGATGATAAGAGAAGATCATTTGTAACTCTAAGGAGAGCAGTTTCAGTACTATGATACGGTCTAAATCCTGACTGGAAATCCTCACATATACCATTTTTCTCTAAGAAGGAATATAATTGTGAGGATACCACCTTTTCTAGTATCTTGGACAGAAAAGGGAGATTCGAGATTGGTCTATAATTAACTAGTTCTCTGGGGTCAAGTTGTGGCTTTTTTATGAGAGGCTTAATAACAGCCAGTTTGAAGGTTTTGGGGACATGTCCTAATAACAATGAGGAATTAATAATAGTCAGAAGAGGACCTATGACTTCTGGAAGCACCTCTTTTAAGAGCTTAGATGGTATAGGGTCTAACATACATGTTGTAAGTTTAGATGATTTAACAAGTTTATACAATTCTTCCTCTCCTATAGTAGAGAATGAGTGGAACTGTTCCTCAGGGGGTCTATAGTGCACTGTCTGATGCGAAACTGTAGCTGACGGCTGAATGGTTGCAATTTTATCTCTAATAGTATCGATTTTAGAAGTAAAGTAGTTCATAAAGTCATTACTGCTGTGGTGTTGGGAAATGTCAACACTTGTTGAGGCTTTATTTTTCGTTAATTTAGCCACTGTATTGAATAAATACCTGGGGTTATGTTTGTTTTCTTCTAAAAGAGAAGAAAAGTAATCAGATCTAGCAGTTTTTAATGCTTTTCGGTAGGATATGCTACTTTCCCGCCAAGCAATACGAAATACCTCTAGTTTTGTTTTCCTCCAGCTGCGCTCCATTTTTCAGGCTGCTCTCTTTAGGGTGCGAGTATGCTAATTATACCATGGTGTCAAACTGTTTTCCTTAACCTTTCTTAACCGTAAAGGAGCAACTGTATTTAAAGTGCTAGAAAAGAGAGAGTCAATAGTTTCTGTTACATCATCAAGTTGTTCTGAGGTTTTGGATATGCTAAGGAATTCGGATACATCAGGAAGATAACTTAAAAAGCTGTCTTTTGTGGTAGAAGTGATGGTTCTTCGATACTTGTAACAAGAAGTAGAATTTACAATTTTGGCTATATGAAGTTTACACAGAACTAAATAATGATCTGAGATATCATCACTTGGCTGAATAATTTCAACACTATCAACATCAATTCCATGTGACAGTATTAAATCTAGAGTATGATTTCGACAATGAGTAGGTCCTGAAACGTGTTGTCTAACACCAATAGAGTTCAGAATGTCTATAAATGCTGATCCCAATACATCTTTTTCATTATCGACATGGATATTAAAATCACCAACTATTAAGACTTTATCTGCAGCCAGAACTAACTCGGATGTAAAATCACCAAACTCTTTAATAAAGTCTGTATGGTGCCCTGGTGGCCTGTATACAGTAGCCAGTACAAACATAACAGGGGATTTATCATTAACATTGGTTTCTCTGGATAATGTTATATGAAGCACCATTACTTCAAACGAGTTATACTTGAAGCCTGCCCTCTGAGAAATCCTGAAAACGTTATTATAAATTGAAGCAACACCTCCCCCTTTGCCTTTTAGACGCGGCTCGTGTTTATAATAATAATCTTGGGGGGTGGACTCATTTAAAATAATGTAATCATCAGGTTTTAGCCAGGTTTCTGTCAAGCAGAGCACATCTATATTATGATCAGTTATCATATTATTTACAAAAAGTGTTTTCGTAGAAATGGATCTGATATTCAATAAGCCAATCTTTATCATTTGTTTATCCATATTGCATTTTTTTATTTGTTGAACCTCAATTAAATTGTTAACCTTAACTTGGTTTGGACGTTTTTTGTATTTTCTAGTTCGTGGAACAGACACAGTCTCTATAGTGTGATATCTAGGTGAAAGAGTCTCTATGTGCTGAGAATTAACTGACCTCTGTGACGGGAGGCAGCTAGCAGACGGTCGGTTTAGCCAGTCTGTCTGCTTCCTGACCTGGGCCCCAGTTAGTCAAGTATAAACACTAAGACTATTTGCCATATTTCTAGACAGAAGAGTGGCGCCACCCCAGGAGGGATGAAGACCATCTCTTTTAAACAGGTCAGGTCTGCCCCAAAAGCTCGTCCAATTGTCTATATAACCTATGTTATTCTGTGGGCACCACTTAGACATCCAGCCATTGAGTGATGACAATCTGCTATGCATCTCATCACCACGGTAAGCAGGGAGGGGACCAGAGCATATTACAGTGTCTGACATCGTGCTTGCAAGTTCACACACCTATTTAAAGTTATTAAAGATGCAAGCAGTGATGAATGGGCCCTCGCACCCGGGGTCACCACTAGCGAGTGGCTTTAGTAAAAAGGTGAACGTGAAAAATATGCATAAAGTAATAAATATAAGTGGAATATATCAAAGTATGTTCCATATATGTGCCAATATTCCTGTTACCAGCAGGTGGCGCTATCATTATAATGGAATATTGGCCTTCAGATGTGTTCAGGCCAGGACACTTATTGAACATGTGAAGTTGGGGATGATCACACATTTTATGCCTGAGTTACAACAAATTCTCTTGCTGTGGTGAGACATCAAATTTTGTCATGGCCCAATGGATATGCCCTTTAACAAAAACTCAAGATCTCCACAATTTAACATTGCACAGACCTTTAGATTAGACTGACCACAAAAATACATTAATTATTTTATTATAAAAATTCTAGTAGTTTGTTGCAGCGTAAAATATGTCACTTCCTGTTGCCAGCAGGTGGCGCTATGACTATAACTGATTATGGGCATGTAGATCTGTTAAGGTTTAGAAGTCTTATCTAACATGTGAAGTTTGTGGCAGATTGGACATTGTTTGTCTGAGTTATAGCAACTTCCTTTTTCATGGCAAAACATCAAAATTTGTCAGGCCGCTATGGACACGCCCTTTAATGAAACCTCAAGATCTTCGCAATTTAACATCGCAAAGGCCTTTAGATTTAACTGACCAAGTTTGGTGTTGATCTGAATAAATCTCCAGGAGGAGTTCGTTAAAATACAACGCATGGAAATAACAAAAATTAAAATAACAGGCTTCCTGTTGGATTTAGAATTTTGCTCCAAGAGTCTTTTTTGTAGGTATTGGTGTGTTACATGTGTGTGCCAATTTTCATGCATGTACGTGAAACATAACTGGAAGGCTGTTGATTTTTTTAGTATAGGTGGCGCTGTCGAGCCATTTTGCAACACCCTCTTCTGAATCCTATATCAGACAAAATTTTTCACCAGGTTTGACGCATGTGCAAATAGTTTCATGACTTTTTGAGCATGTTTAAGCCCTCAAAAATGTGATTCATTTTGGAGAAGCGGAAGAATAATAATAGAAAACGGAGCAGAAACAATAGGGTCCTCACACCATTGGTGCTCGGGCCCTAATTAAAGCTGCAAGCAGCGATGAACGGGCCCTCGCACCCGGGCTCACCGGCAGCGAGTGGCTTTTGTAAAAAGGTGAACAGTGAGAAATATGCATTTAAAGTCATAAATATAAGTGAAATCTATCAAAGTATATTCCATATGTCAATCTTCGTTTTGCCAGCAGGTGGCGCCATCATTTTAATGGAATATTGGCCTTCTGATTTGTTCAGGCCAGGATTCTTATCGAACACGTTTGGGGAAGATTGAAAATGTAATGCCTGAGTTACAACAACTTCTCTTGCTGTGGCGAGACATCAAACTTTGTATGGCGCCATGGACACACCCTTTAACATAAACTCAAGATCTACACAATTTAACATCGCACAGGCCTTTAGATTAGACTGACCACAAAAAATACATTAATGTCAAAATATTTCTAGAAGTTTGTCGCAGCGTAAATTATGTCACTTCCTGTTGCCAGCAGGTGGCGCTATGACTATAACTGAATATGGGCATGTAGATCAGTTAAGGGCAGAAGTCTTATCTAACATGTGAAGTTTGTGGCAGATTGGACATTGTTTGTCTGAGTTACAGCAACTTCCTTTTTCATGGCGAAAAATCGAAATTTGTCAGGCCACCATCGACACACCCTTTTACAAAACCTCAAGATCGCAATTTAACATCGCAAAGGCCTTTAATTACACTGACCAAGTTTGGTGTTGATCTGAATAAATCCCTAGGAGTAGTTTGTTGAAGTACAACCCCTGAAAATGCCAAAAACAACACCAATTTTGCAGAGAAAATTCAAAATAACTGACTTCCTGTTGGGAGTCGAATTTCTTACCAAGAGACTTTTTCGTAGATATTGGTGTGTTACATGTGTGTACCGATTTTTGTACATGTACGTGACACGTAGCTCAAGGCACACTCTGTTGAACGTGTATAGGTGGCGCTGTCGAGCCATTTTGCCACGCCCACTTCTGAAACCCATGTCATGACTTTTTGAGTATATTTAAGCCTTCAAAATTGCGATTCATTGGGGAAAAGAAAAATAATAATATTAATTAAAGCTGCAAGCAGCGATGAATGGGCCCTCGCACCCGGGCTCAACACCACCCGTTGCCCATAGGAGGAACCGTGAACGTTGGGCCATATGCTTATAAAATAGTAAATACTTTTGCCACATTTCCTTCTGCCAACAGGTGGCATTATGATTATAAATTAATATCACAATTTACATGTCTTTAGGCCAGGACTCTTACCAAACATGCAAAGTTTCAGGCAGACCAGACATCTCATATTTAAGTTAGTATGAATTAAGTCATTCCTGTTGCCAGCAGGCGGCACTATACTTATAATTTAATATTGGCCTTTAGTTGTGTTCAGGCCAGGACTCCTATAAAACGTGAAGTTTGGGTCAGATTGGGAATTGTATGCATGAGTTACAACAACTTCCTGTTTCATAGTATTAATGGCATCCTTTAGCACATAGTAAGTGTTGTTAGAATGTTTGAAAATATTTCTAGCATGATTAGTACACAATGACAAATTTTATTGTGTTGCAAATAGTGCATAAAATTGTTAAACATGACACTTCCTGTTGCCAGCAGGTGGCACTATGACTATAACTGAATACGGGCATGCTGATGTGTTCAGTACTGGACTCATGTCAAACGTGTGAAGTTTGGGGTAGATCGGACGTTGCTAGCTTTAGTTACAACAACTTCATTATTCAATGCCATAGTTGCATGCTTTAACACTTAGCTAAGTGTTGCTAGCATGTTTTATTATGCTTCTAGCATGTTGCCAGCCTATTTAACCCTTTTTTGACACTTTTTTAATTTATTCTTAGGAGTTCATAACAGTGTTAACCTTGTCACTTCCTGTTACCAGCAGGTAGTGCTATGACTATTACTGAATTTGTTCATGGGTGTTTGTCCTGAACAGGACACCTATCACACGTGTGAAGTTTGGGGAAGATCGGACGTTGCTAGCTTGAGTTACATCAAATTCCTTTTTCACTGCCTTAGTAGAATGCTTCAACACTTAGCTATGTGTTGCTAGCATGATTTATTATGTTTCTAGCATGTTGCCAGCCTATTTAACACTTTTTGACACTTTTAAATTTGTTCCTAGGAGTCCATAACATTGTTAACCTTGTCACTTCTTGTTACCAGCAGGTGGCGCTATGACTATTACTGAATTTGGTCATGGGGGTTTGTTCAGAGCAGAACACCTATCACACGTGTGCAGTTTGGGGAAGATCGGACATTGCCTGCCTTAGTTACAGAAACTTTCTTTTTCACTACATTATTAGCATGCTTTAACACTTAGCTAATGTTGCTAGCATGTATTAGTATCTATGTACTTTGTTGCCAGCCTATTTAACACTTGTTTACACTTTTTAATTTGTTCTTAGAAGTCCATAACAGTGTTAACCTTGTCACTTCCTGTTACCTGCAGGTGGCGCTATGACTATAACTGAATTTGGTCGTGGGTGTTTGTTCAGAACAGAACACCTATCACACGTGTGAAGCTTGGGGAAAATCGGACATTGTTTGCCTGAGTTACAGCAACTGCCTTTTTCACTACATTATTAGCATGCTTTAGCACTTAGCTAAGTGTTGCTAGCATGTATTAGTATGTATATAGTATGTTGCCTGCCTATTTAACACTTGTTAATGCTTTTTAATATGTTCCTAGGATTCCATCACCTTTGTGATGCAATTTAACATCACAAAGGTCTTATGAGGACCCTCACCAAATTTTAAGATGAAACTGTAGGAGGAGTTCGTCAAAGTACAAGGCATGGAAATGGAAAAAACTGCACAAAAATCATACAGGAAATTAAAAATAACTTACTTCCTGTTGGGTTTGGGATTTTGTACCAAGAGACTTTTTTGTAGGTAATGGTGTGTTACATGTGTGTACCGATTTTCATGAATGTACGTGAAACACAGCTCGAGGTGCACTCCGTTGAAATTTAACAGGTGGCGCTACCGAGCCATTTTGCCACACCCACTTCTGAAACCTATATGAGATGTACATTTTCGCCAGTCCTGATGCGTGTGCAAAGTTTCGTGAGTTTTGGGGCATGTTTAGCCTGTCCTAAATACATCAACATGCCTGTATTCGTTTATAGTCATAGCGCCACCTGCTGGCAACAGGAAGTGTCATGTTTAACACTTTTATGCACTATTTGTAACACATTAAAATATTCCATTGTGTGCTAATCATGCTAACTTAAACATGAAATGTCTGATCTGCCTGAAACTTTGTATGTTTGGTAAGAGTCCTGGCCCGAAGAGATTAACATGCCGATATTCAGTAGTAATCATAGCGCCACCTGTTTGCAGCAGGAAATGTGGCACAAATATTTACTATTTTATAAGCATATGGCCCAACGTTCACTGTTTCTACTTTGGGCACCGGGTGGTGGTGAGCCCGTGTGCGAGGGCCCATTCATCGCTGCTTGCAGATTTAATTAGGGCCCGATCACTGATTGGCCATTGTATTCGTGCAACAGAACCGTTGATTGTCATGAAGCGTTGTACAAACGTCTCTGGCTCAGCACCAGCCAGCGAACACAGATTTGAATTTAGCAGCAGATGCTGCACTGAACGATCTAATCACAACAGTGTGATTATATAAAATATATAAAAAATATTATTCTGCTGTTTTTTTTTTTTTTTGGTCGTTTGGAAGCTGCATTTAAAATCAACTTGGCTCAGAAATCTTTGAATGGGCATGATGCCTCTGCCCTCGATGCCTGTGAAACGTTTCTCCCTACAACAGCACGCTAACGTTACTCTACACTACAGGCTACAAACCGCAATATAAACAACATATCTGCATGTTCTCACATCACTTCGTTCTTGTAAAATAATAATAAGTAAATAAATATCAAAATCACTTCGCTGAGTATGAAACACCACTTACCAGCTTCCACGGTGTTGAAAATATCCTCTGACAATTAAAAAATGCGAGTGCGGCGTGACGAATCGTTCCGGTCGAATGAGGAGGTCGTCGTCGTCAGGTCAAAGGTCATCATGTTGGTCATCTTATTGACGGCTAAATTATTATTCAAAATTTTACTAATATTTAGATTGGGCGTGAGCAGGTATTCACAAAAGGAAACGTTATGACAAAAAAAAATTAGAGGAAATTTTGCTTTGACAAAAGGGCACTTTGGGCACCAAAGGGCAAAGGGGCAGGTGCTCAAGCAGCCCAACACCCAACCCACCAACCCCCCCCCCCCCCCCCCCTGCACGTGCCTGCTGAACATTAGAATATTCAAGATAGGAGGGTTTCACATAGAGTAAACCCCATCTTCCACTTACTCAATTTGGGTAGGAGGAATGACAGCTACAGGTCACAGATTGTGGAGTTTTGAGGCAAGTAGCATGGGAGAAAACAATTCGAACAAAAAGCAATTTGCGATGGAAAGAACCAATAAATCCTGTGTTACCCTTCAAACTGTTAACTAGAAAAAACATTGTGATTATTTTAAAATATTTGAGACAATCTAATCAGCTTCTATAAAAAGTGACAAGTCCTCCGCCCAGCAAAAGTCCAGGTGGAAATCAGGGGTCGGATACTTTTAGTGATCCTCGTCTGATGAGCCTGGTGAAGATTAGCTATTAAAGTGCTGGGATTAGAGAGGTAAATCACTGAGGGAATAATAATAATTTATTGTGTTGAACAAATTAATAACTGTGACTTTCAGAGATGTCAACTCAAGTAGAGTTATTGATTTCTAAAAATCCAGCCTGTAAACAAGTAACAAGGGAGCTCTCAAAAAGGTGGGCAGAGAAAACTTGTTCAAATTTTTTAAATAATTACAAGATCAATGATAAATCAAAAAAAATAAAAAATAAAATAAAATAAAATAAAAGAGAACAGGAATCATGGGTATTGACTCGGTTAAAACAACATGGAATTAAATTATTAAAATTGGAGAAACAAGAAAGAGACAATAAAAACAATGAAATTGAAGAAGAAAGGCCGCCTCCATATGCTCCTTCCTGTGATCGAGCTGTGAATCAAATGCCTGTGATACAGGGAAAAATAGATTTAAAGGGATAAATAGAATTTGCGGGATATGTACAAGATGCACCTGCAGATGTTGAAATAAATGAGCAGAACAGCAGAAGTGAGCTGAGGAGAATGGCAGACAGCAGGAGAGAGAGAGAGATACACACACAGCCATAAGGGAGGGGCAAGAAGCACTAAATGAGATGGAGGAAAGGTGCAACAGAACAAGAGAGAATCTCAAACAAACTGTTCACATGACAAGAGAAGATTTCAAGCAAGCTGTGGATACATTGCAACAAGAGCTGGACGAACTGATGGGCAAACATGAACGAATGCAATCACACCCAAGGCAATATGATTATGTCCAGCGGAAGCAGTTTAAGCAAGTAGTCGGGGCACTGGTCATGCAAGACATAGAATATCCAGATGATCGGTTTCAAGCATACAGACGAAGAGGAAAAGTGCAGCATGGATCAACAAGGACATCAAGAAGGACTGAAACCCCATAATTTGAGTGCTCAATAATCATCAAGCAAGGTCACACCCAATACATTCCCTGGGCAAGTCAAGATCTGGACACTGGTTTCCCGTCTTCTAGACATCCATAAAGGAGCTGGAAAATGGAATCAGAACATTTGAAGAAGAAACAACTGGAAAGCTTCTGGCCCTAAGTGACATCAAAGCCCTGTTTGCTAAGTATTTGGGGACCTCCAAGATGAATGACATTCTCAAGCAGTCTGGCCTCCACCAAGCAGTTGACAGGCCTCAAGCAGAAGGAGTTTCTTTTGACAAACATTGACGTGACATCTGGATGACTCTGAGAGTTGAATACCCTATGCAAACTTATCCAGAATTCCTGAAGGGGGAGCTAATTAGGGAGACTGAGAATCCCACCACCTGCATACAGAAAAAAAAAAAAACTAAGATGCTGGAAAGAAGAACTGGAAAAAGATCCCGAGCAAGAAAAAGTACTGACAGCACTCTTCAGGACTGCCATTGTGGAAGCCATGCCTGCAGTAATGAAAGTGAAGCTGGAGGATGAGTTCAGAGACCATGTGGTCCATGCTGTAGAACAGCACAGAAGACCAGAGCTAAAGATGAAGGACCAAGAAAAAGAGCTGCTAAATAAGAAGAAAAAAGGTCCAAGCAGTGCAGAAGGAACACCACTCAGCAGTGACGGCACCTGTCAATACTTCGGTGCCCTCTCAATCCACTTGTAACAATGAATGTGCCTGCACCATCAAATCAGACCGCAGCAGCACAGGCACTGCCTGCTGGAACAGTTGATGCACCACAAGGACCGGCACCAGTCGTCATCTATCTCAAGCCAGAGCAGCCAAACAACAGGAGCTGGAAAAGACAACAACAAAAAGGACGTGGCAGAGGAAGATTTAACAACAATCAACAAAAAGTTGGTGGCTGTAATGATATTAAAACTCCATATACATCGGGAAGAAGGAGGCGGGAACCGGCGGACAATCAAAACATTTTAATAATTGAAAAATAAACACAAAACAGCGCACCAGCCCCTCGCGGACGACTGGTGCGCGCAAAATAAAAAGCAAACATAAAATAATGTCCCAGGCCTGGTCCTCTCTCGTCCTTCACGGTCGTCGCTCCAGTTTTATATCCTTCCATCTCCTACGTGGGACTCGATACTGGCAGTGGGGCGCAAGTGCAGCTCATCTTCAATCACTACACCTGGCCTCACTCCTCGTTCCCACGCCTCTCGGCCCCGCCCCACTCGCCACAGTGGCCCTCCAGGAGTATGTTGGGGATGCTATCAGCCTGGACACAGTAGAAGAAACTGCACCATCAATCCTTGGCAACAGAGCCAGCCAATGGCCCCAGGAGTCAACTATGGACAACGACAAGTGCAAGCTCAACCTCCAGGCCCTGTTAACCCATCACGTGGACCTGATCAAGGCTATTAGGGCTGCCCAGAGAATCCTACAGGGAGGAATCAGCTTCCAATGATATCTTGTGATGCTGATCAAGAACCAATGCTGCAAGTTAAAATCGAAGAAAAAACCCATTATTGCCATGCTTGATACAGGGCAACAAACTCCTGTTTAAATCCAAGATATGCCTCGCACTTCCCAATGTCTAGAAAATATATAAAGACAGTAGGATTCTCGGGGACAATTCAGTTACTTCCCATGACTGCCCCTGTGAGCATAAGCCTGAAAGACACTGAAATAAGAATACCAATCTTAGTCTCAGAATACACACCTGTTAATTTATTAGGCAGGGATGCTATATAAAAATGCAGATATGTTGTACACAAGATGGAATTTATGTAGACGATAGGGCAATTAGACAAATGAATGTTTCATCATTACAATAAACACAAGAACCATGTGCTAATATATATTGGTTGGGTCATCTAAAGGAAGATGTAGAAAAAACAATTAGCAAATGGGGAAGATACATATGAGAACAGCTTTGTGAAGTCCACCAAAAACTGAACACAAAGACCCAGAATTTGAAAAAAGATGGTTAGAAAACATACATACATATAATACATAATAGTAGGACCAGAAGGTTAAGCTCTGCAGATAGATAAAGAAAAATTCATTGATGAATGGTTTGAAATTCCAAACTCGATTCCTGATGTTACATTGTAAGTAAAGATTGTGTTTCTAAAGACTTAGGCCCTATGATGAAATGAGCAGAAAAAAAAAAAAACAACAACTGGGAAGCCACAGAAAAAGTTGTGTACTACTTCAATGATGGGAGTCCCCAGAATGGTTATAAATACAAAAGTTGAGCCAAAGGTTAAAAAACATTGAACAAAGCAAAATTAATTGTTGAAAGAAATGTAGAAACATGTACCACCTGAACTATGGTCTCAGCATGACATAGATGTGGGATTAGTAAAATCCAGAGGTGTATAGTAACGAAGTAGAACTACTTCACTACTGTACTTAAGTACTAAAAGGCGGTATCTGTACTTTACTAGAGTATTATTTTTTTCTCCTACTTCCACTTTTACTTCGGTACATATTTTCGCTGAGTTTAATACTTTTACTCCGATATGTTTTTTTATGTGCTGCATCGTTACTCGTTACAATTATAATAATGTTACGAATCATTCCATTACAAACCACTGCCAGAACTGTAGATGGCAGGTTTGATGAAGCTGCCACATCCCAGATAGCACACGTACGTCGCGGAGACGTCTGCTGAAGAGCGCATCATCTGATAAACATAGGATTCCTTTTTTATAGTCGTATTTTAATCGTCTGTAGATCGTCTGTTTGAGCTGTTAAATGAAACGTCTTCCCTACCTCTAAATGACATCTATACGACGTATCTTTATTACCCGAAATATGCCGGCATGTCCATCGAGAACTGGAAGCTGCTATACTTGATTAATTTAAAGGGAAATACTTGAAGAAATAACGATCATTTAAAATCCATGTTCTGTGATTTGCTCTTAGTACAAGAACGTATATAGCATGTTTAAAAGCAAACATCACATTATTTTGTAGACATACATTTATTTATTAAATGTATTATATTCCATTGATGTTTTCAAGGAGACACAAACACTTTTTCTTTACTTATGTGCACAGAATGACACTGTGCGCTTTCGTTAACATTAATGTCTAAATGATCAGACAAAAGGTGACATACTTTACTGGAAACAAACGAGAACAAAGCACAAAAAAAATGTTTTAACAACGTAATCCATCATGCACTTTTAAATCGGTTTGTCCAACTATCCCTGTTAATGAAGATAAACGCGTGTGGAAGTTATTTTGTACAGCGCGTGTTATATATGTATATGTTGAGCAAGTTACTCCAAATAAACTACAGTATGATTATTTTGTACTTCAAGTGTAATAACATTACTGTACTATTTACACACTTGTAAATGTTAAACTTGAGATGATTTTTAAATTCACTATTGTTTTAGACAAATGTTCATTAGTCTATACAGTATTTAATGCAATTACTGTACATCCTGCCTATAAGTTAACTACAGCATAATAATGAGCAATAGACTATTCAATAATTAGTCACACCAACACCTGTCTACATAACTATATAACTTCCTGGAAAGTTCAGCTTCAAGCCTTCTCAAACACTACTGAACCTGCTATTTGTGGTCTTCAGGAGCACTGGTTAACTACTGACAGGGCTGTTGGAGCAATGTTTAATTTGACAGAATTGATCACCCTGATTATTATAATTAAGGGGTGATTCATGGCTTTAGTTCATGTAGTTCTTTACCTCCACAGCATATATAAAAAATGTGGAATGTACACCCAGCCATGGCTTACCTTACATATTGCATTTAATATTTCATTTAAAAGCACCATTAATATGGTTTCAGTATCTATTGAGAATGGTTACAAAGACACTCATTCTGCGCAGCACCGCTTAAATTATGACAAAGTATGTTGAGAGCAATTCAAAAGTACAGGTCCTTCTCAAAAAATTAGCATATTGTGATAAAGTTCATTATTTTCCATAATGTAATTATAAAAATTAAACTTTCATATATTTTAGATTCATTGCACACCAACCGAAATATTTCAGGTCTTTTATTGTTTTAATACTGATGATTTTGGCATACAGCTCACGAAAACCCAAAATTCCTATCTCAAAACATTAGCATATCATGAAAAGGTTCTCTAAACGAGCTATTAACATAATCATCTGAATCAACTAGTTAACTCTAAACACCTGCAAAAGATTCCTGAGGCTTTTAAAAACTGCCAGCCTGGTTCATTACTCAAAACCGCAATCATGGGTAAGACTGCCGACCTGACCGCTGTCCAGAAGGCCATCATTGACACCCTCAAGCGAGAGGGTAAGACACAGAAAGAAATTTCTGAATGATTAGGCTGTTCCCAGAGTGCTGTATCAAGGCACCTCAGTGGGAAGTCTGTGGGAAGGAAAAAGTGTGTCAAAAAACGCTGCACAACGAGAAGAGATGACCGGACCCTGAGGAAGATTGTGGAGAAGGACCGATTCCAGACCTTGGGGGACCTGCGGAAGCAGTGGACTGAGTCTGGAGTAGAAATATCCAGAGCCAATGTGCACAGGCGTGTGCAGGATATGGGTTACAGAGAAGCAGCACTTGACTGTTGCTCAGTGGTCCAAAGTACTTTTTTCGGATGAAAGCAAATTTTGCATGTCATTCGGAAATCAAGGTGCCAGAGTCTGGAGGAAGACTGGGGAGAAGGAAATGCCAAAATGCCTGAAGTCCAGTGTCAAGTACCCACAGTCAGTGATGGTCTGGGGTGCCATGTCAGCTGCTGGTGTTGGTCCACTGTGTTTTATCATGGGCAGGGTCAATGCAGCTAGCTCTCAGGAGATTTTGGAGCACTTCATGCTTCCATCTGCTGAAAAGCTTTATGGAGATGAAGATTTGGTTTTTCAGCACGATCTGGCACCTGCTCACAGTGCCAAAACCACTGGTAAATGGTTTACTGATCATGGTATTACTGTGCTCAATTGGCCTGCCAACTCTCCTGACCTGAACCCCATAGAGAATCTGTGGGATATTGTGAAGAGAAAGTTGAGAGACGCAAGACCCAACACTCTGGATGAGCTTAAGGCCGCTATCGAAGCATCCTGGGCCTCCATAACACCTCAGCAGTGCCACAGACTGATTGCCTCCATGCCACGCCGCATTGAAGCAGTCATTTCTGCAAAAGGATTCCCGACCAAGTATTGAGAGCATAACTGAACAATTATTTGAAGGTTGACTTTTTTTGTATTAAAAACATTTTTATTTTATTGGTCGGATGAAATATGCTAATTTTTTGAGATAGGAATTTTGGGTTTTCATGAGCTGTATGCCAAAATCATCAGTATTAAAACAATAAAAGACCTGAAATATTTCAGTTGGTGTGCAATTAATCTAAAATATATGAAAGTTTAATTTTTATCATTACATTATGGAAAATAATGAACTATCACAATATGCTAATTTTATGAGAAGGACCTGTATATGAAGCCGTCTTATTGCTCTCATGGTACTGTGATGTCATACTTCGATCGGTCTGCACAGCACTGCTTCAAGTCAAACACACCCATTATCTCTTCTAGGGAAAGATTAAGTGAAGTTGCTTTTAAATAATAAACTTGAGATATATTCAATACAAATATTAAAAACATTTTAATAACTGAATGGACAAAGGTAGGCAAGACCATGCTACATTGTGAACAGTAACAAATCAGGGAAACTGTTAGGCAAGACTAAATTATTTGAGTTTGATATTGTGTAGAGATTATGTTGTGAATGGCATCTCTCTCCAGAACAGAAATCCATAATATTGGCAGTATACAGGGTGCAGACACTGGTGATGGACTGTGATGAGACACAGGTGAGGGAATGATCGTGACCAGGGGTGAATCTGGGTGTCTTAGGAGATCACAGGCTGGTCTGTCCTAAGGTATTGGGTGAAGAAAAGAAACAGAGTAAGAGCATTTTATGTAACAATGTTCACAAAAAGAGCATCACATCATATAAAACACATTATTATTCTTTAGCTTGGGTTAAACTAATTAATTTTACTGTGTTGGAACATTACCAGCTATGCTTATGATGTCTCTATATGTTACTCTGTTTCTGCTGGGATTTACATCCCGTGGTAACTAGGATTTACACAAGCTCCAGTCTGGATCCAGAACACCTGAGAAGAGATGATGCTGACCCTCAAAGGACCCCAGATGATGCTTACCCTGAATCAACAACAGAACTAACAAATATTGCTACAAGTGTTACTGCATTATATAATAATTGCTGTTAATAATGTTCATTGTCTGGTTGACTACGTCTTTGATTAATTTTTCTGAAAAATCCTGTCATATGCACATAAACTGACAGTCACCACTTATAAGCTACTACTAAATATTTTAGAAACTTAATTTTCTGTAAAGTTGCTTTGTAATGATTTGTATCGTAAAAAGCGCTATACAAATAAACTTGAATTTAATTGAATTAAAAAGATACTTTAAATGTGACATTAAAAACCACCAGTAGGTGAAAGCAGGTAACTGTTAATAAGTGAGCAATTAAAACAGTTGATTCATTCAGGAACAAAAAGCCTTCATGTTGCTTAGAGACGCAAAACAGCACTGTGGCTTTGTTTGGAATTATTTTTGTTGGCGAAATAGTGCAAAAATGTAAGTCTCTTAATAGAACGTATAGTTTATGAAACTGTTGTTAAAAAAAAAAAAAATACATTTATATATGGTAATTTTTTGAGGAAAAAAAAGGCACTCTGCCATGTGAAATTTAAGGGGGGGTGAAATGCTATTTCATGCATACTGAGTTTTTTACACTGTTAAAGAGTTGGATTCCCATGCTAAACATGGACAAAGTTTCAAAAATTAAGTTGTATGATTGAAGGAGTATTTCTGTTCCAAAAATACTACTTCCGGTTTGTCACAAGTTTCGGAAAGTTTTTTTTTTTTTACATCTTTATTAAATCTTTACGATACAAACAATAAGAACACACAAATAGAGTCATTAATACAGAAACAAAAAAAATATATAAAAGAACAGAGCCAGGGGGAGTTTCAAATAAATACATTAAAGATAGAGCATAACTGAATGGTTTTAGCAGCCTTCTTATTTTTTGAATCATGGATGGAATTGATGTACTGTTCGGTCTCCTTACCAAAAGCAATAAAAGAAGGTTTAGAATTACTAAATTTCGCTTTGTGAATATGATATTTCCCTAAAATGATCAATAGATTAACTAGGTATATTTCTTTCTGTTTTTTGTTATCATGGAAGCCAAACAGTACATTTTTCCAAAACAAAGAAAAATCTGCAATAAGATTAACAGAAATGTATCGGGACAGATCTTTCCAGAAAGTGATGGCATAGGGACATTGCCAGAACAGATGTACCATTGTTTCTGGACATATTCCACAAAAAGAACAGTTAACACATATGTCAAGCTTAAACCTAAGGAGATAATGCTTAGCAGGATAATACCTATGTATGATTTTGAAAGAGACCTCTCTTACTTTATTCGTAAGGAGATATTTGTAAGGAAGGTTCCATATATTCCCCCAATTCAGGTTGTTAACAAAGTTAGACCAATAAGGAACAACATTAGGTATGCTGGTAACATCTTTCTGGAATAAAGAGCGAATATTACGATTATTATTCCTCATTGTGGTTGCGAAACATATTTTACCAACTGAGGTCAATTTAGGGTCCAAATCTGGTAGGCAATCTGGTTTTCCAGCCCCTTTTAAGAGAATTAAAATACCAGATGGGATGGCATCCATAACAATTGCAAACTCTCTTGGGGTGACTGGAATGCCAAAAGTGTTAAGGAATTCAGAATAATTCATCAAAGATCCACTATCATTTATTAGTTGGGAAACTAGAATTATGTTATTATTGAACCAAGTCTTAAAAAACAAGGATTTATTCTTGAATTTAATAAGCTGATTATTCCAGATGAAGCACCTATGTGGGGAAAAATTATGTTTGTAAATTAATGACCATGCTAAGAGCATTTGTTTATGGAATTTAGATAAAATTAAGGGAATTTTTTCTATTTTATAATTACATAAAAGTAAGAATTCTAGACCACCAACCTTAGAGAAGATATAGTTAGGTATAAAATTCCATGTAGATGTGGGATTTTTTAGAAAATGCTTTATCCAATTAATTTTAAAAGTATTATTAAGGGTTGTAAAATCAAGAAAATTAAGACCACCACGTTCAAAGGTGTTCATGATAACAGATTTTTTCACATAATGAGTCTTGTTTTTCCAAATAAAATTGAAAAGTGACTTGTCAATAGAATTAGAGAGATTTTTGTTGACAAACAAGGGGATGGCTGCATATGTAAGACGGGATAAACCTTCTGCTTTTGTCAACAATACTCGTCCTTTCAAGGATAAATCTCTCTGCAGCCACTGATTTAGCTTTTTCTTTGTCTTATCATGAATCAAATTAAAGTTTACAGAGCATCTCTCCTCCTCATTTTTCATTATAGTAATCCCTAGATAAGTAATCTTATCTTTGATTGGGATGCCACAGATCTGGGAGGTGTCGCTTTCTTTAAGGGAAAAAAGTTCACACTTCTTCAGATTTAAGCAGAGTCCAGAAGCTGCTGAAAATAATTCTATTGTTTTGATAGCAATTGGCACTTGGCTGGCATCTTTTAAAAATAGTGTGGTATCATCTGCTAGCTGGGTGAGGATAACTTCTCTTTCCGCAATTGAAATTCCTTTTAAAGTACTATTTCTAATATGGGTGGAAAGAAGTTGAGAACATAAAATGAATAGATAGGGGGAGGCAGGGCAGCCCTGTCGGATGCCTCTTTGCAGCTCAAATCTAGGTGATGTCCCATTTTTAAGTCTGATAGAGCTATTGCCTTTGCAGTACATTGTTCTAACAGCTTTACAGAAAAACTCACCAAAACCAAATTTCTCAATAGTTTGAAATATAAAGTTATGTTCTACTGTGTCAAAGGCTTTATAGAAGTCCAAGAAAAATATATAACTATCATCAGGACATAAAAATGAATAATCAATTATATCTAAGACAAGCCGAATATTGTTTGAGATGTGTCTTTTTCTCATGAAACCTGATTGAACTTCATCAATAATAGGGTCTAAAACATTTTTTAATCGTTTTGCAATAATTGAGGCAAAAATTTTGTAGTCGGTGTTTAGTAATGAAATAGGTCGCCAATTATCTATAAACAGTGGGTCTTTATTGGGTTTGGGGATTAACGTAATTAAACCTTGGGTCAGCGAGGGGGGTAAAGAGCCTTTTTCAACACTTTCTAATATTACTTCAAGTAGAAAAGGAGCTAATTCTTTTGTAAAAGCCTGATAAAACTCTGCAGAGAGGCCATCAACACCAGGAGATTTGTTAGTTTTACAATGTTCAATTGCAAATGTAATTTCCTGCAAGGTAATAAGGTCATCGCAGAGTTTCCTATCATCTTGAGAGATTGGAGTGATGATAAGAGAGTTCAAGAATGTAGTGGATGATTGATGGCAATATTGAGATTTATATAAATTACTATAGAAGTCCGCACAGAAAACAGCTATGCTCTTCGGATTATCAGTTACAGTATTATTGATATTAAGTTGCTGGATTAAATTAAATTTCCCATGATATTTTTCTAAGCCAAAAAAATAGGCAGAGTTCTGCTCCCCTTCTTCAATCCACCTTTTCCTTGACCTTATAAAGGCACCTTTTGCTTTGTTAGAGAAGATCTCATTTAATTTAAGTTGTTCTGAAATTAAAGATAGTCGTTCCTCTTCTGATATACCAGCAGGGTCCTTCTGGTACAAGGAAATTATTTTAGAGACCACTCTTTCTTCCTCCAGTTTACGTTTTTTTGATAAGATACTACCATAATTTCTCAAATATTGGCCAGTTTTAAATTTTTAAAGTTCCCAATTGCTACCAAAAGCATTCTCGGACTTTGCTTTATTCCAGAATTTCACTATTAGATTCTTTATATCTGATTTTACTACATCGTGTTGCAGGAGTGAACTGTTTAGTTTCCAGTAAGCATTCCTACATCTTGTGGAGGGGGCAGAGTGCAAAGGTATAAAGATGGAGACTGCATTATGATCGGTTAATGGGGTTGTGATGATATTAACTGATATTTTATCAATATTCAAATTATCTGAAACTAACCAATAGTCCAATCGAGAACGTCTGGTGGCACTTCTATTACTCCAAGTAAAAGCACTTATGTTAGGGTTGTGAAATCTCCATACATCAATCAAGTTAAATTTTTCCATAAATAATTTTAAGTTATCATTTACTGCAGTGGAAACACGTGGAGGCCAACAGTCAATATTGTGATCCAGAATCATGTTAAAATCCCCACCTATTACAATACCTGAATTTGGAAATTTATTAAGTGTATTTTGTATATGCTTCTCTAAGGTTTCAAGCAGTATGTCGTTCTCATGGTTAGAATTATATCCATATATATTAATAACTATCAAAGTAAACTTTTCAATGGTTAATACTTGAAAAATAAAATGACCTGATGTATCACTGACAGATAAAAGAACAGTCCCTGAAAAATTATATTTTAGAGTCGCAACACCAGCAGAATGTTCAGACCCGTGAGCCTGCCACAGATCATTCCCCCATTGGGATCTCCAAAATCTACCATCGTCCGGAACAGAGTGTGACTCTTGAATAAAACATAAATCAGATTTGTGCTGCTTGACAAACAAAAATAACGCCTTGCGTTTAACAATATTCCTTATCCCCCTGGCATTGAGAGTAATAATAGATAAAGACGTATTAACAACAACTGATAGAACAATATGAGGTAAAGGTCGAGAGAGAAAAAATAAAATAAAATAGACTTTAACCTTACTGTAAGGAGCTGCACCAATAAACTTGAAGGTACATAGCAAAACTTAGTGAAACACTGAAAACTAATGAGATACCTAGGTTTTACGGTTGACAACTTAATAAATACCAGATATTAGCAACTAATAGCCATAAAATGCTATATAGAGCACTGCAAATAATTGAACAGGATGTAATAGACCTTGTCTTATAAACAAACAGTTGAGTGTCATTACAGAGCTCAACAACCTTTATAAAAACATTTGAAAAATAAAGTGTATCTCAGAACATAAAAATATACACCCATTGAATAATGAGCATTTAGGATATTATAGCTTAACTCGACTTAAGGCACATATTGACAGGTGTGACGTTTACCACAGTCAGGACTCAGGAAACAGTTCAGTCCCATTAGCAAAGGCTCGACCTCCAACGAAATAAGCAGCTTTCCCTTGTTCTCGTGCTTTAGCCACCAGTGGCCACAGCTGCATCCTTCGCTCTCTGACTGCTGGGGACAAATCTTCGGCAAAACGTAGCTTGTTGTTTTGCAGGAAAGTAGACTTCTTTGCGGCCTTCCAAACAGCGTCGCGGTAAATGCGAGCACTGAACTGCATAATTATCCCTCGAGGCTTGGTGGCGCCTTTCTTTAGTTGGCCAAGACGATGCACGGAGTCAATAACATCAGGGAGTTTGTCCTTGTGTTCAGGCAGGATGGACTGACAGATGTGTATAACCTCTTGGCGGACGTTCTGGTCTTTGTTTTCAACCACACCGAAGAGTCGCAGGTTCCACCGTCGCGAATAGTTTTCCAGCTCAGTAACTCGTTGTTCCAGTAGGCTCGTCTTTTTCTCCGCCACGCTGACACGGTTATCTATGTGTGTCACTTTACCTTTCACTTCACTGATCTCAGCGCAGGCAAAATCAACTGTCTTCTTTAGCCCCTCAATCTTCAATGTATTGTTAGAAATCATTTTCTCCACACTTTTTTCCAGGGAGTCAATTCTCGTGTTGAAAATGACTGAGATTCTCTGCACAATACCTTCACTGTCTATATCCACGGAGCGCTGCGGCTTCATTTTTTTTTGGTGCAGGAGGTTTGGAGGGAGTTGTGGAAGGAGTTATGGGGAGACCTGGGAAATCAGGGTCCCCAAGGGAGATCACAGGCACATCTGCCATACAGTAGTCGTGTAGGTTGTTCACAAGCGGATTGTCCGTCGATACTTGCATGCTGCCGTAGTTGTGAGATGCTAGCTAGTGATGCTGTTAGCCGAGGTAGTTCTCCACGTGCGTCGTTAAAAAGTGAAAATTCTAAACAGTACCAATAAGATGACACGATGCACTTAACTCTGCATTAAGGCATCTCCAAAAATATACTTTACGTAACTATGAATCACTAGTATGCAAGTCTGAAGGTGAACAGCTCCGAAACTTACGCGCGCTTACTCCGCCATCTTGCGCCGGGTTCTCGCAGTTGAGAAAGGTCTGACTCACAAGTTTCGGAAAGTTTTTTTCGAGTATGGCTCTGTGTGACGTTAGATGGAGCGGAATTTCCTTATATGGGTCCTGAGGGCGCGTCTGCCGGAAGAGCGCGCGCTCCCGTATAGCACAGCACTGAGAGCACAACAGACTTCACTGATCAGAGGCTCAGAGCGAGAGCGTCGCGAAATGTCACAAAAGGAGTGTGTTTTTGGTTGCCAGGGCAAGACAACCCTGCACAGATTACCTAAAGAGAAACAGCATTAAGGGACCAGTGGATGGAGTTTATTTTTACAGAGCATCAACGGAGTTGTGTAAGTGTTTGTTCCCCTGTATTTCGAAGATGCTTGTTTTACAAACAAGGCCCAGTTTGACGACGGATTTGCACATCGTTTATTTCTTAAGGATAATGCAGTCCCAACGAAAAAGGGTCACAATCGTGTGTTGGAACCGCATGCGGTGAGTGAAACGGCTTCAAATATCTCTGTGTTGTTAACTTAGCTGTCGGCGTGTAAGCACATCAAGTAAACAACATGCGATGTTGTCATCAAACTGCACTTTCCACATGTACAGCTTAAAAAAAAAAAAAAAAAAAAAACGACAAAGTGGAACTTAATCATTTTCCAAAACCGCTAAGCAAATATATATACAGTTTCAGTACATACCACATAGAGCCGCTGTTGTTGCTGCTGCTCTTGTAATTTCAGCCTCTGGATCATAAATATACGCTGAATCTGACTGTTAGCAATGGTTTGTTTTGGTTGGTTTTGTCCTCAGATAATGTCACAGCTTCCAAACGCTATCAGCGCAAAAGCCTACTGGCTCTCGTGATTCTTTAGCTCCGCCCACACGTCACGCCTACAGACGCTCGTGTTTTTCCGGAAAAAATCGGTACAGACTATCTTTCTCTGATGAATATAATAAAACTAAAGACTTTTTGGAGTTATGAAGGATGCAGTACTACTCTATAGGTACTCAAGATTAACAGGATATTGAGTGAAAACGAGCATTTCACCCCCCCTTTTACCAAAATTGATTAACTATATTTAAGAGGTATTAATATACACATGTTCTTCCCCCGATGTCTTTTAATAGACTGAATCATGCAGTGCACATTCTAAATGAACACACGTAATGCATACACTCTGTAGGTGTTTTCAATGACTACGTTTACATGCAGCCAATAACCCGTTCAAAACCGGGATATTAGCAATAACCCGGTCGCGCACGGCCATGTAAACACCGGCAAAAACCCGGATATGCTCATATCCGGGTTTTTAAAAACCGGGATATTATACCTGGGGTACCCCTTTTCTAACCTGAATATTTGGTCTTGCAAACGCGTTTCGGCATATCCCCATCAAAATGTGTGTTCTGCGCATGTTCTATTCGCAAGGAATCTTGGTCTTTTGAGTCTTTGGATACAGGAAGAAGAATCGGAAATGACGCATATTGCATCTTACGTCCAGACGCTAACCGTGCGTCGCCGTTTACATCGGGATATTGGCGACTGATTACCAAGGGGCAAGGAACTCGACCGGAAGTTGAAGTCGGGTGGGGGCTGCCATCTTTTAGCAGAACTTCACTTGCGTTAGCATTCCCATTGACTCCCATTCATTTTGGCGTCACTTTGACAGCGAATAACTTTACATCTGAGGCGTTTAAAGACTCTGTTTGTCCATTATTTATTTCGAAAGATACACGACAATGTATAAAGGGCTCCATTACCTTCTATGTTACATTATGGCCCCGTATAAACAGTTTTTGTAAAAAATAGGCTAACGATTGCGTCATAACCACTCGGCTCTCTGTCGCATTACCGTACAGACAGGAGGAGAAGCTCGCAGGCAATTAACTTAATATGGCGTACGGGCGTTACATTTTAAAATACTATACAAAATAATTAATCAGATTACTTACTCCTGCTCACTCACGACAAAGAACTCCCCGCTCAAGCTCGCCGTCTCTGCAAGATTAACGATGGCAGTTTGCACGCACAGCTACTAGAAGATTTACATCTGCCAGACAGGTTGCTGACGTCGTCAAGCTTCGTTTGAGTCTGCGCGTCAGAAACGGAAGTGCTAAAAAACGCCAAAACTGGGCTTCATTCGTCTCAATTGAGTTCCAATGGGGTCGCTGTGTCCATTTCTTTTACTGTCTATGCTGATTACACATTCCATGTATACAGGAGTAACTCTCTCTGCTCACGCATGTAAACGGGTTATCCCGAATGTTTCAGAAACCCAAATAGTGACATTAACCCGACCATAACCCGAATTTTAACAGCTTGTAAACGTAGTCAATGTTTTTTTTTTTTTTTTTTTTTTTTTTGCGTTGTTAGAATATTGTTCAAGATAGCTCACTTGTCAACGTTTTACTTTACTATATCAAGTTTATGTGTGCCATTTTATTTGTTCTATCTGAAGTCTCTCACAAAGAGTGAGCCTCAGCGCATACTTGTATTCTTCACTCTTGTATTCTTCACTCTCTATACAATTCACTCTGATGATGCAGGGGAAGAAAAAAAAAAAAAAAAAAAAAAAACCTTCTGTCCAATGATTATCAACAGTCATTAGGTCCATCAGACTGAAGTGACCAAATATATTTAAGACCTATCTTATCTGAATTTAAGACATTTAAATACTTTTTAAGGCCTTATATTAGGAAAACACTATTTAAGACATTTTAAGACTTTTTGAGGACCTGCAGACACCCTGAATATAGCGGTTAAATATAGCTGTTATCAAATTGATCAGAAAAATTATAATTATTTGCAGCTTAAAACAAACTATTCACTGACCAACAACACAATCTTTAATTTATTACCTCATCCGAGTGATATAAGAGGTTCAATAGTTGAGGATGGTGGAGAGGGTCCTCACCAGGTCTGGTTTCCACAGCTGGTGCAGCCAAGGCAGAAGAAACAGGGAAACTAGAGAAAAAGAAAATGTGTGCCAGACACATCACTCATATATCAAAAGGAATAAATATAATACACAGTTAATAATAATAAAAAGTGTTTTACAACAAGGTGTCCACATTGAGTCTGTGGGTTGCCATTGTAAAAATCACTACATCCAACATCCACAGTAAGACAGGACTCAAGCCTGTATTAACGGTTACAGAAATAATAGAATATAATAACAATTGTTTGTTATGAAGCTATGGTAATTTTTGCATTTATCTCCATACTAAATGTGTTCAGGTTACTGTTTTTCATGAATACCAGACTTGTAGAGAAAAGTTGTTTTTTTCTTACTGTGTAGTGAAGAGGCATTCATGGTTTTAAATATGGCTACCATGACCTAAAAAATGTTTAGTACTATGGAATATGGTGAGTTTTAATGAGCAAATATAAAGAAAAGCAAAAGCTATAAAGACCCAACTCAGATAAGCTGTCAGAATACTAAATATTTTCATATATATATATATATATATATATATATATATATATATATATATATATATATATATATATATATATATATATATATATATATATTTTATTTTTTTTTTAACACTTAACACAGATGTTGTTTAAACAAATTTATATTTCACCCAACTTAACTTGAGCGCTTTACTGCCAAATATCCAATTTCATATAGGGAAAAAATAATTAATAAAAATTACCATTGCCACTGTGGCAAATTGTGTGGCACTGAAATATTCAGGTAATGTGACACACAGAGAGAAAACGATAAATGTACACATTTCAATATTTTCATACTCTTTTAGTACTGACTGTCAAATTAAATTTAAAATGCCTAATAAATAACTAATAAAATAAACAATAAATTTTAAAATATCTTCAACATATGGTGGAAAAAAAAAAAAAAAAAAAAAAAAAAAAAAAACACCCATTACATTTACAAATTAAAGCTGCAAGCAGCAATGAACGGGCCCTCGCACCCGGGCTCACCGGCAGCGAGTGGCTTTAGTTAATAGGTGAACGGTGAGAAATATGCATTTAAACTCATAAATATAAGTAGAATATATCAATGTTTATTCCATATATGTGCCAATCTTCCTGTTGCCAGCAGGTGGCGCTATCATTATAGTGGAATATTGGCCTTCAGATGTGTTCAGGGCAGGACTTTTGTCGAACATGTGAGGTTTGGGGAGGATTGGACATTTTATGCCTGAGTTACAACAACATCCTATTTCATGGCGAAACATGGAAATTTGTCAGGCCGCCATGGACACGCCCTTTAACGAAACCTCAAGATCTTCGCAATTTAAGATCGCAAAAGGCTTTAGATTACACTGACCAAGTTTGGTGTTGATCTGAAAAAATCTCTAGGAGGAGTTTGTTAAAGTCCAACCCCTGAAAATGGCCAAAACAACACTAATTTTGCAGAGAAAATTCTAAATAACTGACTTCCTGTTGGGATTCGGATTTCGTACCAAGAGACTTTTTCGTAGATATTGGTGTGTTACATGTGTGTAACGATTTTTGTACATGTACGTGAAACATAGCTCGAGGCGCACTCCGTTTAAAGTGTATACGCACTCCGTTGAAAGTGTATAGGTGGCGCTATCGAGCCATTTTGCCACACTCGATGGAATATTGGCCTTCAGATCTGTTTAGGCCAGGACCCTTATCACACAAGTGAAGTTTGGGCAAGATCGGACATTTTGTGCCTGAGTTATAACATCTTTTATTCCCATGGCGAGACATCGAACTTCATCACGGCGCCATGGACACACCTTTTAACAAAAACTCAAGATCTTCACAACTAAACATCACACAGGTCTTTAGATTAGACTGACCACAAAAAAGACATTGATGTCATAAAATTTCAAGGAGTAGTTTGTCGCAGTGTAAAATCTGTAACTTCCTTTTGCCAATAGGTGGCGCTATGACTATAACTGAATATTGGCATGTAGATCTGTTCAAGTCAAGAGTCTTATCCAACATGTGAAGTTTGGGGCAGATTGGACATTGTATGTCTGAGTTACAGCAACATCCTTTTTCATGGTGAAACATCGAAATTTGTCAGGCTGCCGTGGACCCTCCCTTTAACGAAACCTCAAGTCCTTCGCAATTTATTATCGCAAAGGGCTTTAGATTACACTGACCAAGTTTGGTGTTGATCTGAATAAATCTCTAGGAGGAGTTCGTTAAAGTACAACCCCTGAAAATGGCAAAAACAACACCAATTTTCAAGGGAAAATTCAAAATAACCGACTTCCTGTTGGGATCCGGATTTTGTACCAAGAGACTTTTTTGGGAGTGTTACATGTGTGTACCAATTTTTGTACATGTACGTGAAACATAGCTCGAGGCGCACTCCGTTGAAAGTGTATACGCACTCCGTTGAAAGTGTATAGGTGGCGCTATCGAGCCATTTTGCCACACTCTATGGAATATTGGCCTTCAGATCTGTTCAGGCCAGGACCCTTATCACACAAGTGAAGTTTGGGCAAGATCGGACATTTTATGCCTGAGTTATAACATCTTGTATTCCCATGGCGAGACATCGAACTTCATCACGGCGCCATGGACACACCTTTTAACAAAAACTCAAGATCTTCACAACTAAACATCACACAGGTTTTTAGATTAGACTGACCACAAAAAAGACATTGATGTCATAAAATTTCTAGGAGTAGTTTGTCGCAGTGTAAAATATGTAACTTCCTTTTGCCAATAGGTGGCGCTATGACTATAACTGAATATTGGCATGTAGATCTGTTCAGGTCAAGAGTCTTATCCAACATGTGAAGTTTGGGGCAGATTGGACATTGTATGTCTGAGTTACATCAACTTCCTTTTTCATGGCGAAACATCGAAATTTGTCAGGCCGCCATGGACCCGCCCTTTAACGAAACCTCAAGTCCTTCGCAATTTATTATCGCAAAGGGCTTTAGATTACACTGACCAAGTTTGGTGTTGATCTGAATAAATCTCTAGGAGGAGTTCGTTAAAGTACAATTCAAAATAACCGACTTCCTGTTGGGATCCGGATTTCGTACCAAGAGACTTTTTTGTAGGTATTGGAGTGTTACATGTGTGTACCAATTTTTGTACATGTACGTGAAACATAGCTCGAGGCGCACTCCGTTGAAAGTGTATAGGTGGCGCTATAGAGCCATTCTGCCACACCCAGTGGAATATTGGCCTGCAGATCTGTTCAGGCCAGGACTCTTATCACACATGTGATGTTTGGGGAAGATCGGACATTTTATGCCTGAGTTATAACATCTTTTATTCCCATGGCGAGACATCGAACTTCGTCGCGACGCCATGAACAAGCCTTTTCAAGAAAACTCAAGATCTTCACAACTGAACATCGCACAGGCCTTTAGATTAGACTGACCACAAAAAAGACATTGATGTAATAAAATTTCTAGAAGTAGTTCGTCGCAGCGTAAAATATGTCACTTCCTGTTGCCAATAGGTGGCGCTATGACTATAACTGAATATGGGCATGTCAATCTGTTCAGGTTCGGAGTCTCATCAAACATGTGAAGTTTGGGGCAGATTGGACATTGTATGTGTGAGTTATAGCAACTTCATTTTTCATGGCGAATCATCGAAATTCGCCAGGCCGCCACGGACACGCCCTTCGACGAAAACTCAAGATCTTCGCAATTTAACATCGCAAAGGCCTTTAGATTAGGCATACCAAATTTGGTGTTGATTTGAAGAACTCTCTAGGAGGAGTTCGTTAAAGTACAACACATGGAAATGACCAAAATTACCCAAAATATGCTCATAATATTAAAAATAACCAACTTCCTGTTGGGTTTAGAATTTCGCTCCAAGAGTCTTTTTTGTAGGTATTGGTGTGATACATATGTGTGCCAATTTTCGTGCATGTACGTGAAACATAGCTGGAAGGCTGTTGATTTTCTTGGTATAGGTGGCGCTGTCGAGCCATTTTGCCACACCCTCTTCTGAATCCTATATCAGACGAAAATTTTCACCAGGTTTGACGCGTGTGCAAAGTTTCATGACTTTTTGAGCATGTTAAAGCCCTCAAAAATGCGATTCATTCGGGAGAAGAAGAAGAAGAAGAAGAAGAAGAAGAAGAAGAATTAAAGCTGCAAGCAGCGATGAACGGGCCCTCGCACCCGGGCTCACCGCCATCGTGTGGCTTTAGTAAAAAGGTGAACGTTGAGAAATATGCATTTAATGTCCTAAATATAAGTGGAATATATCAAAGTATATCCCATATATGTGCCAATCTTACCGTTGCCAGCAGGTGGCGCTATCGTTATAATGGAATATTGGCCTTCAGATGTGTTCAAGCCAGGACCCTTATCACACATGTGAAGTTTGGGCAAGATCAGACATTTTATGCCTGAGTTATAACATCTTTTATTCCCATGGCGAGACATCAAACTTCGTCATGGCGACATGGACATGCCTTTTAACAAAAACTCAAGATCTTCACAACTTAACATCACACAGGTCTTTAGATTAGACTGACCACAAAAAAGACATTGATGTCATAAAATTTCTAGGAGTAGTTTGTCACAGTGTAAAATATGTCACTTCCAGTTGCCAATAGGTGGCGCTATGACTATAACTGAATATTGGCATGTAGATCTGTTCAGGTGAAGAGTTTTATCAAAAATGTGAAGTTTGGGGCGGATTGGACATTGTATGTGTGAGTTATAGCACCATCATTTTTCATGGCGAATCATCGAAATTTGTCAGGCCGCCATGGACACGCCCTATAACGAAACCTCAATTCCTTCGCAATTTACCATGGCAAAGGGCTTAAGATTACACTGACCAAGTTTGGTGTTGATCTGAATAAATCTCTTGGAGGAGTTCGTTAAAGTACAACCCCTGAAAATGGCAAAAACAACACCAATTTTGCAGGGAAAATTCAAAATAACCAACTTCCTGTTGGGATTCGGATTTCGTACCAAGAGACTTTTTTGTAGATGTTGGTGAGTTACATGTGTGTACCAATTTTTGTACATGTACGTGAAACATAGCTCGAGGCACACTCCGTTGAATGTGTATAGGTGGCGCTATCGAGCCATTCTGCCACACCCGGTGGAATATTGGCCTGCAGATCTGTTCAGGTCAGGACTCTTATCATACATGTGAAGTTTGGGGAAGATCGGACATTTTATGCCTGAGTTATAACATCTTTTATTCCCATGGCGAGACATCGAACTTCGTCGCGGTGCCATGAACAAGCCTTATAACGAAAACTCAAGATCTTCACAACTGAACATCGCACAGGCCTTTAGATTAGACTGACCACAAAAAAGACATTGATGTCATAAAATTTCTAGGAGTAGTTCGTCGCAGCGTAAAATATGTCACTTCCTGTTTCCAATAGGTGGCGCTATGACTAAAACTGAATATGGGCATGTCAATCTGTTCAGGACAGGAGTCTCATCAAACATGTGAAGTTTGGGGCAGATTGGACATTGTATGTCTGAGTTATAGCAACTTCATTTTTCATGGCGAATCATCGAAATTCGCCAGGCCGCCACGGACACGCCCTTCAACGAAAACTCAAGATCTTCGCAATTTAACATCGCAAAGGCCTTTAGATTAGGCACACCAAATTTGGTGTTGATTTGAAGAAATCTCTAGGAGGAGTTCGTTAAAATACAACGTATGGAAATGACCAAAATTACACAAAATTTGCTCATAATATTACAAATAACCGACTTCCTGTTGGTTTTAGAATTTTGCTCCAAGAGTCTTTTTTGTAGGTATTGGTGTGTTACATGTGTGTACCGATTTTCATACATGTACGTGAAATTTAGCTCGAGGCGCACACCGCTGAACGTGCATAGGTGGCGCTGTCGAGCCATTTTACCACGCCCACTTCTGAAACCCATATCAGACGTAAATTTTCGCCAGTTCGGAGGCGTGTGCAAAATTTGGTGACTTTTTGAGCATGTTTAGGCCCTCAAAAATGCGATTCATTTTGGAGAAGCGGAATAATAATAATAATAAACGGAGCAATTCCAATAGGGTCCTCACACCATCGGTGCTCGGGCCCTAATAATAAACAGAGCAGATACAATAGGGTCCTCACACCATCGGTGCTCGGGCCCTAATTAAAGCTGCAAGCAGCGATGAACGGGCCCTCGCACACGGGCTCAACGGCAGCGAGTGGCTTTAGTAAATAGGTGAACGGTGAGAAACATGCATTTAAACTCATAGACTGACCACAAAAAAATACATGAATCTAAAAAAAATTCTAGGAGTAGTTTGTCGCAGCATAAAACTTGTAACTTCCTGTTGCCAGCAGGTGGCGCTATGAGTATAACTGAATATGGGCATGTAGATCTGTTAAGGGCAGAAGTCTTATCTAACATGTGAAGTTTGGGGCCGATTGGACATTGTATGTCTGAGTTAAAGCAACTTCCTTGGCAAAAATGGCAAAAACAACGCCAATTTTGCCAAGAAAATTCTAAATAACCGACTTCCTGATGGGATTCGGATTTCGTACCAGGAGACTTTTTTGTAGGTATTGGTGTGTTACATGTGTGTACCGATTTTTGTACATGTACGTGAAAAATAGCTCGAGGCGCACTCCATTGAATGTGTATATGCACTCCGTTGAAAGTTTATAGGTGGCGCTATCGAGCCATTTTGCCACACCCAATGGAATATTGGCCTTCAGATGTGTTCAGGCCAGGACTCTTATCACACATGTGAAGTTTGGGGAAGATCGGACACTTTATGCCTGAGTTATAACATCTTTTATTCCCATGACGAGACATCGAACTTCGTCACGGCGCCATGGACATGCCTTTTAACAAAAACTCAAGATCTTCACAACTAAACATCACACAGGTCTTTAGATTAGACTGACCACAAAAAATACATTGATGTAATAAAATTTCTAGGAGTAGTTCGTCGCAGTGTAAAATATGTCACTTCCTGTTGCCAATAGGTGGCGCTATGACTATAAATGAATATGGGCATGTAGATCTGTTCAAGTCAAGATTCTCATCCAACATGTGAAGTTTGGGGCAGATTGGACATTATATGTCTGAGTTACAGAAACTTTCTTTTTCATGGCGAAACATCGAAATTTGTGAGGCCGCCATGGACACGCCCTTTAACGAAACCTCAAGTCCTTCGCAATTTTACATCGCAAATGGCTTTAGATTACACTGACCAAGTTTGGTGTTGATCTGAATAAATCTCTAGGAGGAGTTTGTTAAAGTACAACCCCTGAAAATGGCAAAAACAACACCAATTTTGAAGGGAAAATTCAAAATAACCGACTTCCTGTTGGGATCCGGATTTCGTACCAAGAGACTTTTTTGTAGGTATTGGTGTGTTACATGTGTGTACCAATTTTTGTACATGTACGTGAAACATAACTCGAGGCGCACTCCGTTGAAAGTGTATAGGTGGCGCTATAGAGCCATTCTGCCACACCCGGTGGAATATTGGCCTGCAGATATGTTCAGGCCAGGACTCTTATCACATATGTGAAGTTTGGGGAAGATCGGACATTTTTTGCCTGAGTTATAACATCTTTAATTCCCATGGCGAGACATCGAAATTCGTCGCGGCACCATGAACAAGCCTTTTAATGAAAACTCAAGATCTTCACAACTGAACATCGCACAGGCCTTTAGATTAGACTGACCACAAAAAAGACATTGATGTCATAAAATTTCTAGGAGTAGTTCGTCACAGCGTAAAATATGTCACTTCCTGTTGCCAATAGGTGGCGCTATGACTATAACTGAATATGGGCATGTCAATCTGTTCAGGTTCGGAGTCTCATCAAACATTTGAAGTTTGGGGCAGATTGGACATTGTATGTGTGAGTTATAGCAACTTCATTTTTCATGGCGAATCATCGAAATTCGCCAGGCCACCACGGACACGCCCTTCAACGAAAACTCAAGATCTTCGCAATTTTACATCGCAAATGGCTTTAGATTACACTGACCAAGTTTGGTGTTGATCTGAATAAATCTCTAGGAGGAGTTTGTTAAAGTACAACCCCTGAAAATGGCAAAAACAACACCAATTTTGAAGGGAAAATTCAAAATAACCGACTTCCTGTTGGGATCCGGATTTCGTACCAAGAGACTTTTTTGTAGGTATTGGTGTGTTACATGTGTGTACCAATTTTTGTACATGTACGTGAAACATAACTCGAGGCGCACTCCGTTGAAAGTGTATAGGTGGCGCTATAGAGCCATTCTGCCACACCCGGTGGAATATTGGCCTGCAGATATGTTCAGGCCAGGACTCTTATCACATATGTGAAGTTTGGGGAAGATCGGACATTTTTTGCCTGAGTTATAACATCTTTAATTCCCATGGCGAGACATCGAAATTCGTCGCGGCACCATGAACAAGCCTTTTAATGAAAACTCAAGATCTTCACAACTGAACATCGCACAGGCCTTTAGATTAGACTGACCACAAAAAAGACATTGATGTCATAAAATTTCTAGGAGTAGTTCGTCACAGCGTAAAATATGTCACTTCCTGTTGCCAATAGGTGGCGCTATGACTATAACTGAATATGGGCATGTCAATCTGTTCAGGTTCGGAGTCTCATCAAACATTTGAAGTTTGGGGCAGATTGGACATTGTATGTGTGAGTTATAGCAACTTCATTTTTCATGGCGAATCATCGAAATTCGCCAGGCCACCACGGACACGCCCTTCAACGAAAACTCAAGATCTTCGCAATTTAACATCGCAAAGGCCTTTAGATTAGGCATACCAAATTTGGTGTTGATTTGAAGAAATCTCTAGGAGGAGTTCGTTAAAATACAACACATGGAAATGACCAAAATTACACAAAATATGCTCATAATATTAAAAATAACCGACTTCCTGTTGGGTTTAGATTTTCGCTCCAAGAGTCTTTTTTGTAGGTATTGGTGTGTTACATATGTGTGCCAATTTTCGTGCATGTACGTGAAACATAGCTGGAAGGCTGTTGATTTTCTTGGTATAGGTGGCGCTGTCGAGCCATTTTGCCACACCCTCTTCTGAATCCTATATCAGACGAAAATTTTCACCAGGTTTGACGCGTGTGCAAAGTTTCATGACTTTTTGAGCATGTTAAAGCCCTCAAAAATGCGATTCATTCGGGAGAAGAAGAAGAATAATAATAAATATAGCTGCAAGCAGCGATGGCGGGCTCAAGCCACCAATGCCATCGCCACCCCGGTGGCATCCGGTAAACTGTGCCCAGCGGGCACATGCATTCACAATATCCCTCTGGCAGTGAGGTTTTAAATGATATGGCAGTTAAAGGGTTAATCCGAATCATCTAGACTTTAAAATCACATTCACAGAACAATATATATATATAACTATATAACTTTTGTCATGATTCTGCCCTCGTGTCCTTGATTTTTTCCTAGTCTTGAGGCAGGATCATGACAGACCCATGTTTTGTGTACAAGCGCATGGCCTTGTCTTTGGGCCATGTGCTTGTGTTGTCTCGTTCCCTTGCCCCGCCCCCCTTGTAACCTAGTCGTGTCTTGATTGTCCTATCTGTAACACCTGTCGTGTCTTGATTAGTACCCCTATTTAGATCTCCTAGTGTGCTCTGTCTTGCGTCGGTTCATTGTACCTGTGATTGTTCCACTCTGAGATTTGTTCCCTAAGATTTGTGATTTGTGTACCTCATATGTGTTCATCATTCGTGATTGTACCTTGTCCTTGAAACTCCTCGAAGTCTTTTGTCCTGCAGTGAGTGTTTGTAAGTAGTTAGTGTTCAGTCTTTGTTTACCTTGTTTATTGTGTTTTGTAGAATTATTTAGTGTTTACCCTAGTCCTGTTTTCCCCCTCGTGGGTTTTGTTTTCCCCTTTTTGTAATAAACCCTTTGTTTGAGAATCCCTGTCTGCACCTGAGTTCCTCCCTTACCAAGATCCTGACAGAATGAACCGACCAGAATGGAACTCAGCGGACAGGAGGCAATGCTGGATGCCCGTGCCAGCAGCGTCGAGAGCTGGCGTGCCCGTGCCAGCAGCGTCGAGAGCTGGCGTGCCCGTGCCAGCAGCGTCGAGAGCTGGCGTGCCCGAGCCAGCAGCGTCGAGAGCTGGCGTGCCCGAGCCAGCAGCGTCGAGAGCTGGCGTGCCCGAGCCAGCAGCGTCGAGAGCTGGCGTGCCCGAGCCAGCAGCGTCGAGAGCTGGCGTGCCCGAGCCAGCAGCGTCGAGAGCTGGCGTGCCCGAGCCAGCAGCGTCGAGAGCTGGCGTGCCCGAGCCAGCAGCGTCGAGAGCTGGCGTGCCCGAGCCAGCAGCGTCGAGAGCTGGCGTGCCCGAGCCAGCAGCGTCGAGAGCTGGCGTGCCCGAGCCAGCAGCGAGGAGCGCTGGCGTGCCCGAGCCGGCAAAACAGAGAGCCGTATTCAAGTCTGCAGTCGTGAGAGCGGAGGAGAGAGCCGCGGCCGACTCTGCAGCAAAGACTCTTGTACAGTCTGTCTCATCTCGTAAGGAGATGCCAATTGTCCTGGCTGCTAAAGCCTTTTCTGATTATTTGTCCCGTCTTGTCCAAATCCTAGAAGTCCCCGTCAGTCCTGTTTTGTCCCCTGACCTTGTCCCCAGAAGTCCTAAGTGTCCAGCCGTTGTCTCCCCGTGTCCTGTTGATGTGGCCCCGTGTCCTGTTGATGTGGCCCCGTGTCCTGTTGATGTGGCCCCGTGTCCTGTTGATGTAGTCATGTGTCCCGTTGATGTGGCCCCGTGTCCCGTAGATGTCGTCTCCCCGTGTCCCGTAGATGTCGTCTCCCCGTGTCCCGTAGATGTCGTCTCCCCGTGTCCCGTAGATGTCGTCTCCCCGTGTCCCGTAGATGTCGTCTCCCCGTGTCCCGTGAGTGTAGCCCCGTGTCCTGCTGATGTAGTCATGTGTCCTGTGGATGTGGCCCCGTGTCCCGTTAATGTGGCCCCGTGTCCCGTTGATGTTGCCCCGTGTCCAGTAGATGTTGCCCCGTGTCCAGTAGATGTTGTTGCCCCGCGTCCCTTGTCTGCTCCTGTCATGTCCTCTGCCAGCTGTCCCGAGACCCCTCCCCGCCCCTCACCACCCAGACCTGCCCGTACCCCCCGTCGTCAGCCTTCGTCCTGTCCTCCTAAAATCCCTACCCCTCCCACCCACCCTGGCCTGTCCCCCATGAACTTTGTGCTCCCGCCTCCTCCCCTTCCCTGTTTGTTTTTTTTGATTTGTCACCCTAACCCTGCCGTTGTGTATTCATGTTTGCCATTGTTATTATTTGTCATGTCCTGTTGGTTTGTGTCTGTGTCCCAGTCTGTCATGTCAGTCGTGTCCCGTGTTTGATGTTCCCTTGAGGAGCGTCTGGAAGCCGCTCCTTAAGGGAGGGGTTCTGTCATGATTCTGCCCTCGTGTCCTTGATTTTTTCCTAGTCTTGAGGCAGGATCATGACAGACCCATGTTTTGTGTACAAGCGCATGGCCTTGTCTTTGGGCCATGTGCTTGTGTTGTCTCGTTCCCTTGCCCCGCCCCCCTTGTAACCTAGTCGTGTCTTGATTGTCCTATCTGTAACACCTGTCGTGTCTTGATTAGTACCCCTATTTAGATCTCCTAGTGTGCTCTGTCTTGCGTCGGTTCATTGTACCTGTGATTGTTCCACTCTGAGATTTGTTCCCTAAGATTTGTGATTTGTGTACCTCATATGTGTTCATCATTCGTGATTGTACCTTGTCCTTGAAACTCCTCGAAGTCTTTTGTCCTGCAGTGAGTGTTTGTAAGTAGTTAGTGTTCAGTCTTTGTTTACCTTGTTTATTGTGTTTTGTAGAATTATTTAGTGTTTACCCTAGTCCTGTTTTCCCCCTCGTGGGTTTTGTTTTCCCCTTTTTGTAATAAACCCTTTGTTTGAGAATCCCTGTCTGCACCTGAGTTCCTCCCTTACCAAGATCCTGACAACTTTAGTAACACTTTACAATAAGATTTCATTTATAAACATTATGTTAACATGAACAATATTTATATAGCATTCATTCATGTCAGTTAATATTCCAAATTAAACATTAAAACATTGTTTTATTGTGATTTTTTTCCAAGCACATTTTACCAATTCCAAACCATATCAATCTTAATAACTACCATTATTTTTTATTTAATCATTTATGAGTGCTATACAATAGTCCAGGAAAGCTGGAAGAGAAAAACAGGTCAAGAAGAACTGACAAAAAGAATTGCAAAATAATTAGGAATTAATGTGAAGATTAATTTTTAGTCAATTCTGCAAGACAGACTTTCAGGAAAGGAGGTGGAATAAAAATGAGCTCCTAAATCTTAATCCCGGATTCTGGAAGATATATTCCTCAAACCATCGGACAAGAGGAGGTGGTGCTGGTCCTTCACGAGTCACTCTAATCTGTTAATTAAGCCTATATATAAAGTCTTAATATATAGTATTTCACAATACTTCATAGTATTCTAATTAAATAATTTTTTGGAATCTTAGATCTCTCAGAACCTGGCACATTGTAATTCTGAGACTCCAGGAAAGTGGCAGTTCTGTAAAATGTTGGCGCTGGAGACTAAATGCTCCCTGATAGTTTCACACCTAATTAACTTAACACACACACAAACACACACACACACACATTAACCACAGTGACAGAGGGACAGAGTGACATCAGATGTATGATAGTTTTTTAATTTTCTATCATCCATATAATGTTGTATAGTCATGGAACTATGCATATTTCCTCAGAATGACTTGTCTGCTATGTGTACATTTTTTTTGAAGTGTTTAGAAGCTGCACTTTAAAAAAATAAAAGACATTTACTGGTTACTTTTTTACTGTTATTTCAAAAAATCACCACGCAAAATCATTCAAGCTATCCAAAATTCATTCACACCTGTTCTGTAAGATAAATTCTTTAAACAGTGGTAAAAGAGGATGTGGTGCTGAACCTTAAAACGTATCTGTCCATAAAGCTTATAAAGAATTATTCTTAATATACAGTTCACAATACTTCAGCTTGTTATTCTAATTAAGTGAGGGTCATTTTATCAGTAAAATACATAAAATACATATTATTTTTCTTTGAAAGATTTCTATAAATGATTTAAATCATACTTGTTTTACAATAATTATTTAAAAGTAATCCTATAGCTCCATCTGGTGGTCATTATTGCAACTAAGAATTGCAAGCTTGATTTATAAGTTATGATAGTTTTAATTTTATGCTGGCTCTTGAAAATGATAAAGCTATGAAACTTACTGTGCTTCCTTCAAATGATGACTTCTACGTATATAAAAAATTATGAAGAGTTGGAATGAAAAATTTTAAAGATATAGTAAAATAACGCTTGTATTTTTTTATGTTACTTTAATAAATCGCTATGGCCACACCATTTAAGCTATCCTAAACCCATTCGCAATTTAACATCTTCAGTATATTAGCTTCATGTTAAAAAAGTTTGCTGTGAACTTGTGTCTTCTTGGAGGAGTATGAATTCATTTACAGGCTGATTTTATCATAAATCCACAATAAAATTTCTGAGTTCTGTATCAATCTGTGTTGTTGTTTGTTTTTTTTTTTATTTTTTTATTTTTCATAGGAAGATAACTGACCCTTTACTCTCCTTTTTAATAAATGTGCTTATAACCCATGAAACAAGCTTTTTATAGCTGTATTTATAAACTGCTTACTACTGACTATTAATATTGGGACAAGGCTTTATAAAGCATGAACTGAATATTTACTGTTTGAGTTTGAAATTATTATTTGCAGCACAAATAAGGTTTTTTAGGATTTTTAAAAATCCCTAAAACTGTCAGAAAAGGATAAGGCCTATAAGATTTTATGTGAGTGGCTAAATTTATTTGTTTTTATAACTATAATGCATAAACTATGAAATTATACAAAATGTATAAAAATGTACAACAGTTATTCTTTTCCAATGTTTTTTATTTATTTATTTATTTAATTTTTTTTATTTTATTTACATTTCAAAACATTTGCCTACTGCAATCATTCTAAACAGCTTGAATAAAACCTGTTAATATTTATTATAGACCACTGTAACTGTGTATAATCTAACAAACAAGTTTATTATGAAAATAAAAGTGTACACCAGATAAATTGGACGATAAAGAAATTGCTAACAATAGTATAATAGAGCATGTTTTAGGTTTTTAGGCGTTTAGATGCAGAAATGGACAAATCAAATGTAAAATAAAATGTAATTGATTTAATTAAATATAGATTAATTCTTGTTAGAGCAAAATAATAAATAAATAAATAAATAAATAAATAAATACGTACACACATTAAAAAAAGCAGCCAAGATGAATGAGTTTCATTTTTTATATGGATCAAAATTGAAGACAGAAGCAGCTGGTATATGCGGTCACTTAATATTAAAATCCAGTAGATCCATTTCAGATTTATTTCTCAACAGTTTATGTTCACGTGGCTGTTTTCGTTTATAGTCGCCAAGCTATTATGTATTTTGAAATAATCTTGTCCGTGATGTGTTCGTTCGTACGACGAAAGGCAGAATCCTGCAGCTCGAGAGATATATGTTATTCTGCCAGTCGCGCTTTCAAATAGTCTTGCACACTTAAACGGGTCACAAACACCTGCATTTAGCTCTTGTAGTGTTGCAATGGGTTTATTGTGTGCATTTGTGGTAATATTTTATTTAAAAAAGCTCTTAAACAAGAATAAATTCGTTTGTTTTGAGCTCGACACTGTACGCGCTGATCGGAGGCGGTGGTTTCAGATAGGCAGCCGCAAATAATTCATTTTCACACAAACAGTTCAAAAACATCTGAATTTAGCTCTTGGTGTGTTCTAATTGGTTGATTGTGTGATATCGCTGTAATAATTTATTTTTAAAAGCTTTAAAACAGGAATAAATTCGTTTTTTTCTGAGCTCTTTACTCCAGACGCTCGTGATCACAGCGGTGATTCATCTCTCCTATTTCTCACGTATCTCTGGCCAGAAATAATTTATCCATGAGCCCTGAACCGGTAATAATCAGATATGTTGGTTTAGCTTGTCAGTGTGAATTAAATCTAAGTATTTATTTGTATTTTTAACCGATTTAAAAGTGAAAGTAAAAGTCCGGGAATTGAACCTGTAGGGGCGCTATTTCTCTCAGTCAATGGAAGTCTGAAGCACATATACTCAAACAGAGGGACAGAGTGAGATGAGATGTCTGACAGTTTTTAAATTTTCTGTTATCCATACAGTGTTGTAAAGTCGTGAAACTATCCATATTTACTCAGAATGACTTTTTTTCTGTACGAAAAAAGGTTTTGAAGTGTTTGGAATTTAAAAATGCAGGAAAATTAATAATTCCATTTTTACTGTCATTTAAAAAAATCACCACGACAAAACCGTTTAAGCTATCCAAAATCCATTGGCAATTTAAGTTGTTTAAAATGTTTTGGCATCATGTAGACAAAGTTTGGTGTGTATAGTGTTACTCTCCTCTGAGCAGTATGCATTAATTCACAGCTAAATGTAAAAAAAAAAAATCCACATTCAAATCAAAATAGCTGACTTCCTGTTGATCGTAGCTGATGACTGTGAATTAGAAAGTTGTCCGTCTTGATAAGAAAAATTTTTGTACCGAGTTTGGTGTCTGTAGCTAAAACTAACCCCGCCACTTTTGACAAAAGGTGGCGCTATAGAGTGCCTCTTCCACGCCCTCTTATGAACTTTTGCCAGTGTCTAGTTATCATAAATACTGATATGTGTTCTGAGTTTGATGAAATTCTAAGCATGTTATATGCCTCAAAATCACCTGAGAAGTATTCCAGTTTAACATGTTGCCACGGCAACAATATTTTTAGATATCAATATCCCCCCAGCAGATTTATATCGGCTGTGTTTTAACATTATTCTGATGAAGTTTGAAGCAAATTGAGTAAAAATAAGATGCTGAATTCAAATAATTTTGAAAATGACACACTTCCTGCTGCCAGTTGGTGGCGCTATAACTTTGACTCCTAATAGTCACATATATGCGATCGACATCATACAACGAATAATCTGATGCAGTTTGATTAAAATCAGGAAATGTATGTGGATGGTATTAGACACTTCCTGTTTCTCATTTTTCGCCATAATTTCAACACCTCGCCACGAGCAAACCGTTCGAGATATCAAAAATCCCCTGGCAATTTTTCATCCCCAATGTCTTGAGATCATGTTGACCGAATTTGGTGGCAATCGGCAAAAAAACCTATGACAAGTATTTCAAATTCCAGAGCATGCGCTTTTTACATAACTCTAAATAGCTGACTTCCTGTTGGGCGGAGCCGAATGACATGCAGTACGAAAGTTGTTCAGCACGATGAGATCTATATGTGTACTGAGTTTCATATTAATACGAGCAAGTATGTGTGAGCTATACATCAACATTTATGACTGTGTTCCAGGGGGCGCCATAGAGCCGCTGTGCCACGCCCGGGTCCCAGCCTCTGCAGGCTCCTAAAGGCCACAGATTCCAAAGTGTGCGCAAATTTTCAAGAGTTTTTGAGTATGTTAAGGACCCCAAAAGCCCCCACAACTTTGACGAAAAATATGAATACTAAACCCTAAATATCCAACTTCCTGTTGGGCGGAGCCTATGACATGCAGTACAAAAGTTGTTTGGTTTGATGAGATCTACATGTGTACCGAGTTTCGTGTGTCTACGTGCAAGTATGTATGATATATGGCCCTCAGTATTCCAGGGGGCGCTGTAGAGCCCCTGTGCCACGCCCGTGTATCAGTCTCTGCCCGGCCCTAATGGCCGCAGGTTCCAATGTGTGTGCCAATTTTCAAGACTTTTTAAGCATGTTAAGGGCCCCAAAAGCCCCCGAAACCTTGAAGAAAAATAATAATAATAACAAATAATCCTAAGGAAAACAATAGGGCTCTCGCCCTCCAGGCTTGAGCCCTAATTAAAGCTGCAAGCAGCGATGAACGGGCCCTCGCACCCGGGCTCACCGGCAGCGAGTGGCTTTAGTTAAAAGGTGAACGGTGAGAAATATGCGTTTAAACTCATAAATATAAGTAGAATATATCAATGTTTATTCCATATATGTGCCAATCTTCCTGTTGCCAGCAGGTGGCACTATCATTATAATGGAATATTGGCCTTCACATGTGTTCAGGGCAGGACTTTTATCGAACATGTGAGGTTTGGGGAGGATTGGACATTTTATGCCTGAGTAACAACAACTTCTCTTGCTGTGGCGAGACATCAAAATTTGTCATGGCTCCATGTACACGCCCTTTAACAAAAACTCAAGATCTCCACAAGTTAACATTGCACAGGCCTTTAGATTAGACTGAATACAAAAAATACTTTAATCTCAAAAAAATTCTTGGAGTAGTTTGTCGCAGCGTAAAACATGTCACTTCCTGTTGCCAGCAGGTGGCGCTATGACTATAACTGAAAATGGGCATGTAGATCTGTTAAGGGCAGAAGTCTTATCTAACATGTGAAGTTTGGGGCAGATTGGACATTGTATGTCTGAGTTACAGCAACGTCCTTTTTCATGGCGAAACATCAAAATTTGGCAGGCCGCCATGGACACGCCCTTTAACGAAACCTCAAGATCTTCGCAATTTTACATCACAAAGGCCTTTAGATTACATTGAAGAAGTTTGGTGTTGATCTGAATAAATCTCTAGGAGGAGTTCGTTAAAGTACAATTCAAAATAACCGACTTCCTGTTGGGATCCGGATTTCGTACCAAGAGACTTTTTTGTAGGTATTGGAGTGTTACATGTGTGTACCAATTTTTGTACATGTACGTGAAACATAGCTCGAGGCGCACTCCGTTGAAAGTGTATAGGTGGCGCTATAGAGCCATTCTGCCACACCCAGTGGAATATTGGCCTGCAGATCTGTTCAGGCCAGGACTCTTATCACACATGTGATGTTTGGGGAAGATCGGACATTTTATGCCTGAGTTATAACATCTTTTATTCCCATGGCGAGACATCGAACTTCGTCGCGACGCCATGAACAAGCCTTTTCAAGAAAACTCAAGATCTTCACAACTGAACATCGCACAGGCCTTTAGATTAGACTGACCACAAAAAAGACATTGATGTAATAAAATTTCTAGAAGTAGTTCGTCGCAGCGTAAAATATGTCACTTCCTGTTGCCAATAGGTGGCGCTATGACTATAACTGAATATGGGCATGTCAATCTGTTCAGGTTCGGAGTCTCATCAAACATGTGAAGTTTGGGGCAGATTGGACATTGTATGTGTGAGTTATAGCAACTTCATTTTTCATGGCGAATCATCGAAATTCGCCAGGCCGCCACGGACACGCCCTTCGACGAAAACTCAAGATCTTCGCAATTTAACATCGCAAAGGCCTTTAGATTAGGCATACCAAATTTGGTGTTGATTTGAAGAACTCTCTAGGAGGAGTTCGTTAAAGTACAACACATGGAAATGACCAAAATTACCCAAAATATGCTCATAATATTAAAAATAACCAACTTCCTGTTGGGTTTAGAATTTCGCTCCAAGAGTCTTTTTTGTAGGTATTGGTGTGATACATATGTGTGCCAATTTTCGTGCATGTACGTGAAACATAGCTGGAAGGCTGTTGATTTTCTTGGTATAGGTGGCGCTGTCGAGCCATTTTGCCACACCCTCTTCTGAATCCTATATCAGACGAAAATTTTCACCAGGTTTGACGCGTGTGCAAAGTTTCATGACTTTTTGAGCATGTTAAAGCCCTCAAAAATGCGATTCATTCGGGAGAAGAAGAAGAAGAAGAAGAAGAAGAAGAAGAAGAATTAAAGCTGCAAGCAGCGATGAACGGGCCCTCGCACCCGGGCTCACCGCCATCGTGTGGCTTTAGTAAAAAGGTGAACGTTGAGAAATATGCATTTAATGTCCTAAATATAAGTGGAATATATCAAAGTATATCCCATATATGTGCCAATCTTACCGTTGCCAGCAGGTGGCGCTATCGTTATAATGGAATATTGGCCTTCAGATGTGTTCAAGCCAGGACCCTTATCACACATGTGAAGTTTGGGCAAGATCAGACATTTTATGCCTGAGTTATAACATCTTTTATTCCCATGGCGAGACATCAAACTTCGTCATGGCGACATGGACATGCCTTTTAACAAAAACTCAAGATCTTCACAACTTAACATCACACAGGTCTTTAGATTAGACTGACCACAAAAAAGACATTGATGTCATAAAATTTCTAGGAGTAGTTTGTCACAGTGTAAAATATGTCACTTCCAGTTGCCAATAGGTGGCGCTATGACTATAACTGAATATTGGCATGTAGATCTGTTCAGGTGAAGAGTTTTATCAAAAATGTGAAGTTTGGGGCGGATTGGACATTGTATGTGTGAGTTATAGCACCATCATTTTTCATGGCGAATCATCGAAATTTGTCAGGCCGCCATGGACACGCCCTATAACGAAACCTCAATTCCTTCGCAATTTACCATGGCAAAGGGCTTAAGATTACACTGACCAAGTTTGGTGTTGATCTGAATAAATCTCTTGGAGGAGTTCGTTAAAGTACAACCCCTGAAAATGGCAAAAACAACACCAATTTTGCAGGGAAAATTCAAAATAACCAACTTCCTGTTGGGATTCGGATTTCGTACCAAGAGACTTTTTTGTAGATGTTGGTGAGTTACATGTGTGTACCAATTTTTGTACATGTACGTGAAACATAGCTCGAGGCACACTCCGTTGAATGTGTATAGGTGGCGCTATCGAGCCATTCTGCCACACCCGGTGGAATATTGGCCTGCAGATCTGTTCAGGTCAGGACTCTTATCATACATGTGAAGTTTGGGGAAGATCGGACATTTTATGCCTGAGTTATAACATCTTTTATTCCCATGGCGAGACATCGAACTTCGTCGCGGTGCCATGAACAAGCCTTATAACGAAAACTCAAGATCTTCACAACTGAACATCGCACAGGCCTTTAGATTAGACTGACCACAAAAAAGACATTGATGTCATAAAATTTCTAGGAGTAGTTCGTCGCAGCGTAAAATATGTCACTTCCTGTTTCCAATAGGTGGCGCTATGACTAAAACTGAATATGGGCATGTCAATCTGTTCAGGACAGGAGTCTCATCAAACATTTGAAGTTTGGGGCAGATTGGACATTGTATGTGTGAGTTATAGCAACTTCATTTTTCATGGCGAATCATCGAAATTCGCCAGGCCACCACGGACACGCCCTTCAACGAAAACTCAAGATCTTCGCAATTTAACATCGCAAAGGCCTTTAGATTAGGCATACCAAATTTGGTGTTGATTTGAAGAAATCTCTAGGAGGAGTTCGTTAAAATACAACACATGGAAATGACCAAAATTACACAAAATATGCTCATAATATTAAAAATAACCGACTTCCTGTTGGGTTTAGATTTTCGCTCCAAGAGTCTTTTTTGTAGGTATTGGTGTGTTACATATGTGTGCCAATTTTCGTGCATGTACGTGAAACATAGCTGGAAGGCTGTTGATTTTCTTGGTATAGGTGGCGCTGTCGAGCCATTTTGCCACACCCTCTTCTGAATCCTATATCAGACGAAAATTTTCACCAGGTTTGACGCGTGTGCAAAGTTTCATGACTTTTTGAGCATGTTAAAGCCCTCAAAAATGCGATTCATTCGGGAGAAGAAGAAGAATAATAATAAATATAGCTGCAAGCAGCGATGGCGGGCTCAAGCCACCAATGCCATCGCCACCCCGGTGGCATCCGGTAAACTGTGCCCAGCGGGCACATGCATTCACAATATCCCTCTGGCAGTGAGGTTTTAAATGATATGGCAGTTAAAGGGTTAATCCGAATCATCTAGACTTTAAAATCACATTCACAGAACAATATATATATATAACTATATAACTTTTGTCATGATTCTGCCCTCGTGTCCTTGATTTTTTCCTAGTCTTGAGGCAGGATCATGACAGACCCATGTTTTGTGTACAAGCGCATGGCCTTGTCTTTGGGCCATGTGCTTGTGTTGTCTCGTTCCCTTGCCCCGCCCCCCTTGTAACCTAGTCGTGTCTTGATTGTCCTATCTGTAACACCTGTCGTGTCTTGATTAGTACCCCTATTTAGATCTCCTAGTGTGCTCTGTCTTGCGTCGGTTCATTGTACCTGTGATTGTTCCACTCTGAGATTTGTTCCCTAAGATTTGTGATTTGTGTACCTCATATGTGTTCATCATTCGTGATTGTACCTTGTCCTTGAAACTCCTCGAAGTCTTTTGTCCTGCAGTGAGTGTTTGTAAGTAGTTAGTGTTCAGTCTTTGTTTACCTTGTTTATTGTGTTTTGTAGAATTATTTAGTGTTTACCCTAGTCCTGTTTTCCCCCTCGTGGGTTTTGTTTTCCCCTTTTTGTAATAAACCCTTTGTTTGAGAATCCCTGTCTGCACCTGAGTTCCTCCCTTACCAAGATCCTGACAACTTTAGTAACACTTTACAATAAGATTTCATTTATAAACATTATGTTAACATGAACAATATTTATATAGCATTCATTCATGTCAGTTAATATTCCAAATTAAACATTAAAACATTGTTTTATTGTGATTTTTTTCCAAGCACATTTTACCAATTCCAAACCATATCAATCTTAATAACTACCATTATTTTTTATTTAATCATTTATGAGTGCTATACAATAGTCCAGGAAAGCTGGAAGAGAAAAACAGGTCAAGAAGAACTGACAAAAAGAATTGCAAAATAATTAGGAATTAATGTGAAGATTAATTTTTAGTCAATTCTGCAAGACAGACTTTCAGGAAAGGAGGTGGAATAAAAATGAGCTCCTAAATCTTAATCCCGGATTCTGGAAGATATATTCCTCAAACCATCGGACAAGAGGAGGTGGTGCTGGTCCTTCACGAGTCACTCTAATCTGTTAATTAAGCCTATATATAAAGTCTTAATATATAGTATTTCACAATACTTCATAGTATTCTAATTAAATAATTTTTTGGAATCTTAGATCTCTCAGAACCTGGCACATTGTAATTCTGAGACTCCAGGAAAGTGGCAGTTCTGTAAAATGTTGGCGCTGGAGACTAAATGCTCCCTGATAGTTTCACACCTAATTAACTTAACACACACACAAACACACACACACACACATTAACCACAGTGACAGAGGGACAGAGTGACATCAGATGTATGATAGTTTTTTAATTTTCTATCATCCATATAATGTTGTATAGTCATGGAACTATGCATATTTCCTCAGAATGACTTGTCTGCTATGTGTACATTTTTTTGAAGTGTTTAGAAGCTGCACTTTAAAAAAATAAAAGACATTTACTGGTTACTTTTTTACTGTTATTTCAAAAAATCACCACGCAAAATCATTCAAGCTATCCAAAATTCATTCACACCTGTTCTGTAAGATAAATTCTTTAAACAGTGGTAAAAGAGGATGTGGTGCTGAACCTTAAAACGTATCTGTCCATAAAGCTTATAAAGAATTATTCTTAATATACAGTTCACAATACTTCAGCTTGTTATTCTAATTAAGTGAGGGTCATTTTATCAGTAAAATACATAAAATACATATTATTTTTCTTTGAAAGATTTCTATAAATGATTTAAATCATACTTGTTTTACAATAATTATTTAAAAGTAATCCTATAGCTCCATCTGGTGGTCATTATTGCAACTAAGAATTGCAAGCTTGATTTATAAGTTATGATAGTTTTAATTTTATGCTGGCTCTTGAAAATGATAAAGCTATGAAACTTACTGTGCTTCCTTCAAATGATGACTTCTACGTATATAAAAAATTATGAAGAGTTGGAATGAAAAATTTTAAAGATATAGTAAAATAACGCTTGTATTTTTTTATGTTACTTTAATAAATCGCTATGGCCACACCATTTAAGCTATCCTAAACCCATTCGCAATTTAACATCTTCAGTATATTAGCTTCATGTTAAAAAAGTTTGCTGTGAACTTGTGTCTTCTTGGAGGAGTATGAATTCATTTACAGGCTGATTTTATCATAAATCCACAATAAAATTTCTGAGTTCTGTATCAATCTGTGTTGTTGTTTGTTTTTTTTTTTTTTTTTTTATTTTTCATAGGAAGATAACTGACCCTTTACTCTCCTTTTTAATAAATGTGCTTATAACCCATGAAACAAGCTTTTTATAGCTGTATTTATAAACTGCTTACTACTGACTATTAATATTGGGACAAGGCTTTATAAAGCATGAACTGAATATTTACTGTTTGAGTTTGAAATTATTATTTGCAGCACAAATAAGGTTTTTTAGGATTTTTAAAAATCCCTAAAACTGTCAGAAAAGGATAAGGCCTATAAGATTTTATGTGAGTGGCTAAATTTATTTGTTTTTATAACTATAATGCATAAACTATGAAATTATACAAAATGTATAAAAATGTACAACAGTTATTCTTTTCCAATGTTTTTTATTTATTTATTTATTTAATTTTTTTTATTTTATTTACATTTCAAAACATTTGCCTACTGCAATCATTCTAAACAGCTTGAATAAAACCTGTTAATATTTATTATAGACCACTGTAACTGTGTATAATCTAACAAACAAGTTTATTATGAAAATAAAAGTGTACACCAGATAAATTGGACGATAAAGAAATTGCTAACAATAGTATAATAGAGCATGTTTTAGGTTTTTAGGCGTTTAGATGCAGAAATGGACAAATCAAATGTAAAATAAAATGTAATTGATTTAATTAAATATAGATTAATTCTTGTTAGAGCAAAATAATAAATAAATAAATAAATAAATAAATAAATACGTACACACATTAAAAAAAGCAGCCAAGATGAATGAGTTTCATTTTTTATATGGATCAAAATTGAAGACAGAAGCAGCTGGTATATGCGGTCACTTAATATTAAAATCCAGTAGATCCATTTCAGATTTATTTCTCAACAGTTTATGTTCACGTGGCTGTTTTCGTTTATAGTCGCCAAGCTATTATGTATTTTGAAATAATCTTGTCCGTGATGTGTTCGTTCGTACGACGAAAGGCAGAATCCTGCAGCTCGAGAGATATATGTTATTCTGCCAGTCGCGCTTTCAAATAGTCTTGCACACTTAAACGGGTCACAAACACCTGCATTTAGCTCTTGTAGTGTTGCAATGGGTTTATTGTGTGCATTTGTGGTAATATTTTATTTAAAAAAGCTCTTAAACAAGAATAAATTCGTTTGTTTTGAGCTCGACACTGTACGCGCTGATCGGAGGCGGTGGTTTCAGATAGGCAGCCGCAAATAATTCATTTTCACACAAACAGTTCAAAAACATCTGAATTTAGCTCTTGGTGTGTTCTAATTGGTTGATTGTGTGATATCGCTGTAATAATTTATTTTTAAAAGCTTTAAAACAGGAATAAATTCGTTTTTTTCTGAGCTCTTTACTCCAGACGCTCGTGATCACAGCGGTGATTCATCTCTCCTATTTCTCACGTATCTCTGGCCAGAAATAATTTATCCATGAGCCCTGAACCGGTAATAATCAGATATGTTGGTTTAGCTTGTCAGTGTGAATTAAATCTAAGTATTTATTTGTATTTTTAACCGATTTAAAAGTGAAAGTAAAAGTCCGGGAATTGAACCTGTAGGGGCGCTATTTCTCTCAGTCAATGGAAGTCTGAAGCACATATACTCAAACAGAGGGACAGAGTGAGATGAGATGTCTGACAGTTTTTAAATTTTCTGTTATCCATACAGTGTTGTAAAGTCGTGAAACTATCCATATTTACTCAGAATGACTTTTTTTCTGTACGAAAAAAGGTTTTGAAGTGTTTGGAATTTAAAAATGCAGGAAAATTAATAATTCCATTTTTACTGTCATTTAAAAAAATCACCACGACAAAACCGTTTAAGCTATCCAAAATCCATTGGCAATTTAAGTTGTTTAAAATGTTTTGGCATCATGTAGACAAAGTTTGGTGTGTATAGTGTTACTCTCCTCTGAGCAGTATGCATTAATTCACAGCTAAATGTAAAAAAAAAAAATCCACATTCAAATCAAAATAGCTGACTTCCTGTTGATCGTAGCTGATGACTGTGAATTAGAAAGTTGTCCGTCTTGATAAGAAAAATTTTTGTACCGAGTTTGGTGTCTGTAGCTAAAACTAACCCCGCCACTTTTGACAAAAGGTGGCGCTATAGAGTGCCTCTTCCACGCCCTCTTATGAACTTTTGCCAGTGTCTAGTTATCATAAATACTGATATGTGTTCTGAGTTTGATGAAATTCTAAGCATGTTATATGCCTCAAAATCACCTGAGAAGTATTCCAGTTTAACATGTTGCCACGGCAACAATATTTTTAGATATCAATATCCCCCCAGCAGATTTATATCGGCTGTGTTTTAACATTATTCTGATGAAGTTTGAAGCAAATCGAGTAAAAATAAGATGCTGAATTCAAATAATTTTGAAAATGACACACTTCCTGCTGCCAGTTGGTGGCGCTATAACTTTGACTCCTAATAGTCACATATATGCGATCGACATCATACAACGAATAATCTGATGCAGTTTGATTAAAATCAGGAAATGTATGTGGATGGTATTAGACACTTCCTGTTTCTCATTTTTCGCCATAATTTCAACACCTCGCCACGAGCAAACCGTTCGAGATATCAAAAATCCCCTGGCAATTTTTCATCCCCAATGTCTTGAGATCATGTTGACCGAATTTGGTGGCAATCGGCAAAAAAACCTATGACAAGTATTTCAAATTCCAGAGCATGCGCTTTTTACATAACTCTAAATAGCTGACTTCCTGTTGGGCGGAGCCGAATGACATGCAGTACGAAAGTTGTTCAGCACGATGAGATCTATATGTGTACTGAGTTTCATATTAATACGAGCAAGTATGTGTGAGCTATACATCAACATTTATGACTGTGTTCCAGGGGGCGCCATAGAGCCGCTGTGCCACGCCCGGGTCCCAGCCTCTGCAGGCTCCTAAAGGCCACAGATTCCAAAGTGTGCGCAAATTTTCAAGAGTTTTTGAGTATGTTAAGGACCCCAAAAGCCCCCACAACTTTGACGAAAAATATGAATACTAAACCCTAAATATCCAACTTCCTGTTGGGCGGAGCCTATGACATGCAGTACAAAAGTTGTTTGGTTTGATGAGATCTACATGTGTACCGAGTTTCGTGTGTCTACGTGCAAGTATGTATGATATATGGCCCTCAGTATTCCAGGGGGCGCTGTAGAGCCCCTGTGCCACGCCCGTGTATCAGTCTCTGCCCGGCCCTAATGGCCGCAGGTTCCAATGTGTGTGCCAATTTTCAAGACTTTTTAAGCATGTTAAGGGCCCCAAAAGCCCCCGAAACCTTGAAGAAAAATAATAAATATAGCTGCAAGCAGCGATGGCGGGCTCAAGCCACCAATGCCATCGCCACCCCGGTGGCATCAGGTAAACTGTGCCCAGCGGGCACATGCATTCACAATATCTCTCTGGCAGTGAGGTTTTAAAGGATATGGCAGTTAAAGGGTTAATCCGAATCATCAAGACTTTAAAATCACATTCACAGAACAATATATATAACTTTAGTGACACTTTACAATAATATTTCATTTCTAAACATTATGTTAACATGAACAATATTTATATAGCATTCATTCATGTCAGTTAATATTCCAAACTTAAACATTAAAACATTGTTTTATTGTGATTTTTTTCCAAGCACATTTTACCAATTCCAAACCATATCAATCTTAATAACTACCATTATTTTTTATTTAATCATTTATGATTGCTATACAATAGTCCAGGAAAGCTGGAAGAGAAAAACTCCTTATTTTCATGTGTGCAGAATTATTGGGCATGTTTTCTTTTACAGATGAAATGCGCTAAAAAAAGAGTTTTAACTCTGTAAAGCCTGTGAGAAATATCAAACACAAATGCAATACAGAAATTGATAAGTTTTGGCCATTGTACAAAAAATGCTGACTGGGTCATGAGGTCAGAAAAGAAGAAGAAAAAAACAGGTCAAGAAGAACTGACAAAAAGAATTGCAAAATAATTAGGAATTAATGTGAAGATTAATTTTTAGTCAATTCTGCAAGACAGACTTTCAGGAAAGGAGGTGGAATAAAAAAGAGCTCCTAAATCTTAATCCCGGATTCTGGAAGATATATTCCTCAAACCATCGGACAAGAGGAGGTGGTGCTGGTCCTTCACGAGTCACTCTAATCTGTTCATAAAGCCTATATATAAAGTCTTAATATATAGTATTTCACAATACTTCATGGTATTCTAATTAAATAATTTTTTTGAATCTTAGATCTCTCAGAACCTGACACAGAGTAATTCTGGAGACTCCAGGAAAGTGGCAGTTCTGTAAAATGTTGGCGCTGGAGACTAAATGCTCCCTGATAGTTTCACACCTAATTCACTTACACACACACACACACACATTACCCACAGTGACAGAGGGACAGAGTTACATCAGATGTTTGATAGTTTTTTAATTTTCTATCATCCATATAGTGTTGTATAGTCATGAAACTATGCATATTTCCTCAGAATGACTTGTCTTCTATGTGTACATTTTTTTGAAGTGTTTAGAAGCTGCACTTTAAAAAAATAAAAAGACATTTACTGGTTTCTTTTTTACTGTTATTTCAATAAATCACCACGACAAAACCATTCAAGCTATCCAAAATTCATTCGCACCTGTTCTGTAAGATAAATTCTTTAAACAGTGGTAAAAGAGGATGTGGGGCTGAACCTTCAAGAGTCACTCAAAACTTATCTGTCCATAAAGCCTATAAAGAATTATTTCTTAATATACAGTTCACAATACTTCAGCTTGTTATTCTAATTAAGTGAGGGTCATTTTATCAGTAAATACATAAAATTCATATTATTTTTCTTTGAAAGATTTCTATAAATGATTTAAATTATACTCGTTTCTACAATAATTATTTAAAAGTAATCCTATAGCTCCATCTGGTGGCCATTATTGGTACTAAGAATTGCAAGCTTGATTTATAAGTTATGATAGTTTTAATTTTATGCTGGCTCTTGAAAATGATAAAGCTATGAAACTTACTGTGCTTCCTTCAAATGATGACTTCTACATATATAAAAAATTATGAAGAGTTGAAATGAAAAATTTTAAAGATATCGTAAAATAACTATTGTATTTTTTTATGTTACTTTAATAAATCGCTATGGCCACACCATTTAAGGTATCCTAAACCCATTCGCAATTTAACATCTTCAGTATATTAGCATCATGTTGAAAAAGTTTGGTGTGAACTACTTATGTCTTCTCGGAGGAGTATGAATTCATTTTTACATGCTGATTTTATCATAAATCCACAATAAAATTTCTGAGTTCTGTATCAATCTGTGTTGTTGTTTGTTTATTTTTATTTTTTTTTATTTTTCATAGGAAGATAACTGAAAAGATTACTCTCCTTTTTAATAAATGTGCTTATAAACCAAGAACAAGCTATTTATATAATAAACTGCTTACTACTGACTATTAATATTGGGACAAGGCTTTATAAAGCATAAACTGACTATTTACTAATGAGTGCAGTTATTATAAAGTGTTACCAATGCATTTACTAATGTTAACAAATTAGACATTATTTTACAGTGTTATTAAATCCTTTAATGACTTATAAGCATTTGTGAAAGAAGCTTAGTCTTGATCTGTGAACTGAACAGTTTTACTGTTACATCCATGAGATTTTAAAAATGTAGATACATGTCATGTCACAGGATGGAATAGGTCAGTATCAAATTAGTTGAAATTATTATTTGCAGCACAAATAAGTATTTTTAGAATTTTGTTTTTAATTCCTGAAACTGTCAGAAAAGGATAAGGCCTAAGAGATTTCTTAAGCTGTAATGAAAACAGCAATGTTAGCAACAGCAACAAAAAATAACAATTTAAAATACATTTTTTTTCTGGTGATTAAAGAGATGATTAAGTCTCTCTCTCTCTCTCTCTCTCTCATTGTGTCTGCCACTCAGCTCATGCCCATCCCCCACTCACACACACACACTCACACACACACATGCACTCAGTCAGCACACATACATTGCTCAAACAGAGGGACAGAGTGAGTTGAGATGTCTGACAGTTTTTTTTATTTTCTTTTAATCATACAGTGTTGTAAGGTCATGAAACTATGCATATGTCCTCAGAGTGATTTGATCTCTGTATGAATTTTTTTTAAGTGTTTGGAAGCTGCAATTTAAAAATACAAGACAATTAATGATTCCCTTTTTACTGTCATTTCAAAAAATCACCACGACAAAACGGTTCAAGCTAACCAAAATCCGTTCGCAATTTAAGTTCCTCAATGTTTTTTCAACATGTAGACAAAGTTTGGTGAGTATAGTGAACATTTCCTCTGAGGAGAATGCATTAAATCAGAGCTCAATTTAAATATTCAAATCAAAATAGCCGACTTCCTGTTGGTCGTAGCTGATGACTGTGAATTAGAAAGTTGTCCGTCTTTATAAGAACAATTTATGTACCAAGTTTGGTGTCTGTAGCTAAAATTAAACCCCCCACTTTTGACAAAAGGTGGCGCTATAGCATGCCTCCTTCACGCCCTTTTAAAAGCTTTTCCCATTGTCTAGCTATCACTAATACTGATATGTGTTTTTAGTTTCATGTAAATCTGAGGTTGGTGTCTGCCTCAAACTCATCATAACAGAACATTCAAGTTTGACACGTTGCCATGGCAACGCCATATCAGATATCAATATCCCCACAACAGATTTACATCGGCCGTGTTTTGTCATTATTCTGATGAAGTTTTAAGTAAATCGAGTAAAAATAAGATGCTGAATTCAAAACATTTTGAAAATGACTCACTTCCTGCTGCCAGTTGGTGGCGCTATAACTTTGACTCCTAATAGTCACATATATACGATCGGTATCATACAACGAACAAACCAATGAAGTTTGATAAAATTCAGGAAATGTATGTGGATGTTATTAGACATTTCCTGTTTCTCATTTCTCGCCATAATTTCCACGCCTCGCTACGGGCAAACGGTTCAAGATATCAAAAATCCCCTCGCAATTTTTCGTCCCCAATGTCTTGAGATCATGTTCACCGAGTTTCGTGGCGAACGGGTTGAAAACCTCAGAGGAGTATTTCAAATTCCAGAGCATGCTTTTTTTAAACAGCCCTGAATAGCTGACTTCCTGTTGGGCGGAGCCTATGACATAAAGTGTAAAAGTTGTTCGGCTCAATGAGATCTATAAGTGTACCGAGTTTCATATAAATACATGCAAGTCTGTGTGAGCTATGGTTCAAGATTTCTGAAGGTGTTCCAGGGGGCGCTGTAGAGTCCCTGTGCCACGCCCGGGTCCCAGCCTCTGCGGCGTCCTGATGGCCGCAGATTCCAATGTGTGTGCCAATTTTCAAGAGTTTTTGAGCATGTTAAGGCCCCTAAAAACCCCTGGAAGGTTAAATAAAAAATAAAAAAAATAATAAGAATAATCCTTAGAAGAACAATAGGGCTCTTCGCCCCTTCGGGCTTGAGCCCTAATAATAACAAATAATCCTAAGGAAAACAATAGGGCTCTCGCCCTCCAGGCTTGAGCCCTAATTAAAGCTGCAAGCAGCGATGAACGGGCCCTCGCACCCGGGCTCACCGGCAGCGAGTGGCTTTAGTTAAAAGGTGAACGGTGAGAAATATGCGTTTAAACTCATAAATATAAGTAGAATATATCAATGTTTATTCCATATATGTGCCAATCTTCCTGTTGCCAGCAGGTGGCACTATCATTATAATGGAATATTGGCCTTCACATGTGTTCAGGGCAGGACTTTTATCGAACATGTGAGGTTTGGGGAGGATTGGACATTTTATGCCTGAGTAACAACAACTTCTCTTGCTGTGGCGAGACATCAAAATTTGTCATGGCTCCATGTACACGCCCTTTAACAAAAACTCAAGATCTCCACAAGTTAACATTGCACAGGCCTTTAGATTAGACTGAATACAAAAAATACTTTAATCTCAAAAAAATTCTTGGAGTAGTTTGTCGCAGCGTAAAACATGTCACTTCCTGTTGCCAGCAGGTGGCGCTATGACTATAACTGAAAATGGGCATGTAGATCTGTTAAGGGCAGAAGTCTTATCTAACATGTGAAGTTTGGGGCAGATTGGACATTGTATGTCTGAGTTACAGCAACGTCCTTTTTCATGGCGAAACATCAAAATTTGGCAGGCCGCCATGGACACGCCCTTTAACGAAACCTCAAGATCTTCGCAATTTTACATCACAAAGGCCTTTAGATTACATTGAAGAAGTTTGGTGTTGATCTGAATAAATCTCTAGGAGGAGTTCGTTAAAGTACAACCCCTGAAAATGGCAAAAACAACACCAATTTTGAAGGGAAAATTCTAAATAACCGACTTCCTGTTGGGATCCGGATTTCGTACCAAGAGACTTTTTTGTAGGTATTGGAGTGTTACATGTGTGTACCAATTTTTGTACATGTACGTGAAACATAGCTCGAGGCGCACTCCGTTTAAAGTGTATAGGTGGCGCTATCGAGCCATTCTACCACACCCGGTGGAATATTGGCCGGCAGATCTGTTCAGGCCAGGACTCTTATCACACATGTGAAGTTTGGGGAAGATCGGACATTTTATGCCTGAGTTATAACATCTTTTATTCCCATGGCGAGACATCGAACTTCGTTGCGGCGCCATGAACAAGCCTTTTAACGAAAATTCAAGATCTTCACAACTGAACATGGCACAGGCCTTTAGATTAGACTGACCACAAAAAAGACATTGATGTCATAAAATTTGTAGGAGTAGTTCGTCGCAGCGTAAAATATGTCACTTCCTGTTGCCAATAGGTGGCGCTATGACTATAACTGAATATGGGCATGTCAATCTGTTCAGGTTCGGAGTCTCATCAAACATGTGAAGTTTGAGGCAGATTGGACATTGTATGTGTGAGTTATAGCAACTTCATTTTTCATGGCGAATCATCGAAATTCGCCAGGCCGCCACGGACACGCCCTTCAACGAAAACTCAAGATCTTCGCAATTTAACATCGCAAAGGCCTTTAGATTAGGCATACCAAATTTGGTGTTGATTTGAAGAAATCTCTAGGAGGAGTTCGTTAAAATACAACACATGGAAATGACCAAAATTACACAAAAAATGCTCATAATATTAAAAATAACCGACTTCCTGTTGGGTTTAGAATTTCGCTCCAAGAGTCTTTTTTGTAGGTATTGGTGTGTTACATATGTGTGCCAATTTTCGTGCATGTACGTGAAACATAGCTCGAAGGCTGTTGATTTTCTTGGTATAGGTGGCGCTGTCGAGCCATTTTGCCACACCCTCTTCTGAATCCTATATCACACGAAAATTTTCACCAGGTTTGACGCGTGTGCAAAGTTTCATGACTTTTTGAGCATGTTAAAGCCCTCAAAAATGCGATTCATTCGGGAGAAGAAGAAGAAGAAGAATAATAATAATAAATATAGCTGCAAGCAGCGATGGCGGGCTCAAGCCACCAGTGCCATCGCCACCCCGGTGGCATCAGGTAAACTGTGCCCAGCGGGCACATGCATTCACAATATCCCTCTGGCAGTGAGGTTTTAAAGGATATGGCAGTTAAAGGGTTAATCCGAATCATCTACACTTTAAAATCACATTCACAGAACAATATATATGTATAACTTTAGTAACACTTTACAATAAGATTTCATTCATAAACATTATGTTAACATGAACAATATTTATATAGCATTCATTCACGTCAGTTAATATTCCAAACTTAAACATTAAAACATTGTTTTATTGTGATTTTTTTCCAAGCACATTTTACCAATTCCTAACCATATCAATCTTAATAACTGCCATTATTTTTTATTTAATCATTTATGAGTGCTATACAATAGTCCAGGAAAGCTGGAAGAGAAAAACTCCTTATATTCATGTGTGCAGAATTATTTGGCATGTTTTCTTTTACAGATGAAATGCGCTAAAATAGACTTTTAACTCAAACTGTAAGGTCGAAAATTATGAAATACCCATGAGAAATATCAAACACAAATGCAATACAGAAATGGATAAGTTAAGACTTGACCATTGTACAAAAAATACTGACTGGGTCATGAGGTCAGAAAAGAAGAAGAAAAAAGCAGGTCAAGAAGAACTGACAAAAAGAATTGCAAAATAATTAGTAATTAATGTGAAGATTAATTTTTAGTCAATTCTGCAAGACAGACTTTTCAGGAAAGGAGGTGGAATAAAAATGAGCTCCTAAATCTTAATCCTGGATTCTGGAAGATATATTCCTCAAACCATCGAACAAGAGGAGGTGGTGCTGGTCCTTCACGAGTCACTCTAATCTGTTCATAAAGCCGATATATAAAGTCTTAATATATAGTATTTCACAATACTTCATGGTATTCTAATTAAATCATTTTTTGGAATCTTAAGTCTCTCAGAGCCCGACACCGAGTAATTCTGGAGACTCCAGGAAAGTGGCAGTTCTGTAAAATGTTGGCGCTGGAGACTAAATGCACCCTGATAGTTTCACACCTAATTCACTTAACACACACACACACACACACACACACACATTACCCACAGTGACAGTGGGACTGAGTGACATCAGATGTATGATAGTTTTTTTAAATTTTCTATCATCCATACAGTGTTGTATAGTCATGAAACTATGGTCATGAGACCAGTCATTCTGAGGAAATATGCCTCAGAATGACTGGTCTTCTATATGTACTTTTTTTTTTTTTTTTTAAGTGTTTAGAAGCTGCACTTTAAAAAAATAAAAAGACATTTACTGGTTCCTTTTTTACTATTATTTCAAAAAATCATCACGGCAAAACCATTCAAGCTATCCAAAATTCATTCACACCTATTCTGTAAGATTAATTCTTTAAACAGTGGTAAAAGAGGATGTGGTGCTGAACCTTCAAGAGTCACTCAAAACGTTATCTGTCCATAAAGCCTATAAAGAATTATACTTAATATACAGTGCAAAATACTTCAGCTTGTTATTCTAATTAAGTGAGGGTCATTTTATCAGTAAAATATATACAATTCATTTTTTTTTGAAAGATTTCTATAAATGATTTAAATCATACTCGTTTCTACAATAATTATTTAAAAGTAATCCTATAGCTCCCTCTGGTGGCCATTATAGGTACTAAGAATTGCAAGCTTGATTTATAAGTTATGATAGTTTAAATTTTATGCTGGCTCTTGAAAGTGATAAAGCTATGAAACTTACTGTGCTTCCTTCAAATGATGACTTCTACTTATATAAAAAATTATGAAGATTTAGAATGAAAAATTGTAAAGATATAGTAAAATAACTATTTTATTTTTTTATGTTACTTTAATAAATCTCTATGGCAACACCATTTAAGCTATCCTAAACCCATTCACAATTTAACATCTCAGTATATTGGCATAATGTTGAAAAAGGAGTATGGAGTAGTATGAGTAGGAGTATGAATTCATTTGCAGGCTTTATCATAAATCCACAATAAAATTTCTGAGTTCTGTATCAATCTGTGTTGTTGTTTGTTTATTTTTATCTTTTATTTTTCATAGGAAGATAACTTACTCTCATTTTTAATAAATGTGCTTATAAAAGGACAAGCTATTTATAGCTGTATTTATAAACTGCTTACTACTGACTATTGATATTGGGACAAGGCTTTATGAAGCATGAACTGACTATTTAATAATGAGTGCAGTTATTATAAAGTGTTATCAATGAATTTGCTAATGTTAACAAATTAGACATTATTTTACAGTGTTATCAAATCCTTAAATGACTCATAAGCATTTGTGAAAGTTCTGCTTGCATTACAGCTTAGTATTGATCTGTGAGCTGAACAGATTTACTGTTACATCCGTTTGCAGACATTTGTAATAACATGTACATAAATTGTTTATTTTGTATTTGCCTACATTATGTATTTTAACAGTGTTTTTATTAAACAAATTATTATATTCACTGTTTTTTATATATAATGCATTTTAAGTCATTGTAAAGGCTATTGATGGCTTAGGTCTGCTTTTATAGTGACAACAACAACAACAACAACAAAAATTACAGTATATTAATACTTCTTTGCAAATTATTATTTGCAGCACAAATAAAGTTTTTTAGGATTTTAAAAAATCCCTAAAACTGTCAGAAAAGGATAAGGCTAAATTTATTTGTTTTTATAACTATAATGCATAAAATATGAAATTATACAAAATGTATAAAAAAGTACAACAGTTATTGTTTTCCAATGTTTTTAATTTTTTAAATTTTTTTTTACATTTCAAAAAATTTGCCTACTGCAGTCATTCTAAACAGCTTGAACAAAACCTGTTAATATTTATTATAGACCACTGTAACTGTGTATAATCTAACAAACAAGTTTATTATGAAAATAAAAGTGTGTTCACCAGATAAATTGGACAATAAAGAAATTGCTAACAGTAGTATAATAGAGCATGTTTTAGTTTTTTAGGCGTTTAGATGCAGAAATGGACAAATCAAATGTAAAATAAAATGTAATTGATTTAATTAAATATAGATTCATTCTTGTTAGAGCAAAATAATAAATAAATACACACATTAAAAAAGCAGCCAAGATTAATGAGTTTCATTTTTTATATAGATTAAAATTGAAGACAGAAGCAGCTGGTATATGCGGTCACTTAATATTCAAATCCAGTAGTTTTCGTTTATATTCGCCAAGCTATTATGTGTTTTGAAATAATCTTGTCCGTGATGTGTTCGTTCTTACGACGGAAGGCAGAATCCTGCAGCTCGAGAGATATATGTTATTCTGCCAGTCGCGCTTTCAAATAGTCTTACACACTTAAACTGGTCACAAACACCTGCATTTAGCTCTTGTTGTGTTATAATTGGTGTATTGTGTACATTTATGGCAATAATTAATTTTAAAAAGCTCTTAAACAAGAATAAATTCGTTTGTTTTGAACTTGTGACACTGTGCGCGCTGATCGGAGGCGGTGATTTCAGATAGGCAGCAGCGAATATTTCATTTTCACACAAACAGTTCAAAAACATCTTAATTTACCTCTTGATGTGTTACAATGGGTTTATTGTGTGCATTTGTGGTAATGTTTTATTTAAAAAAGCTCTTAAACAAGAATAAATTCGTTTGTTTTGAACTTGTGACACTGTAAGCGCTGATCGGAGCGGTGATTTCAGATAGGCAGCAGCGAATATTTCATTTTCACACAAACAGTTCAAAAACATCTTAATTTAGCTCTTGGTGTGTTCTAATTGGTGAATTGTGTGATATCGCTGGAATACTTTATTTTTAATAGCTATATATCAAGAATAAACTCATTTTTTCTGAGCTCATCATTCCACACGCTCATGCTCAGAGCGGTGATTCATCTCTCGTGTTTCTCACGTATCACTGACCACACATCAATTATTAATGAGCCCTGACCTTGTAATAATCATATATGTTGCTTTAGCTTGTCAGTGTGAATTAAATCCAAGTATTTATTTGTATTTTAACCGATTTAAAATCGAAACCAAAAGACAGTCTCCTCCCTTTTTTATTGCACCTAGGGGCGCTATTTCTCTCAGACAATGGAAGTCTAAGCACATACACTCAAACAGAGGGACAGAGTGAGATGAGATGTCTGACAGTTTTTTAATTTTCTGTTATCCATACAGTGTTGTAAAGTCGTTAAACTATGCATATTTCCTCAGAATGACTTTTTCATCTGTATGAAAAAATTATTTGACGTGTTTGGAAGCTGCAATTTAAAAATACAATAATGATTCCCTTTGTAAGGTCATTTCAAAAAATCACCACGGCAAAACCATTCAAGCTATCCAAAATCCATTCACAATTTAAGTTCCTATCAGAAATACTGATGTGTGTTCAGAGTTTTGTGAAATTCTAAGTATGTTATTTGCCTCAAAATCACCTGAGAAGTATTCCAGTTTGACATGTTGCCACGCCAACAATTTTTTAGATATCAATATCCCCCTTGCAGATTTATATCGGCTGTGTTTTAACATTATTCTGATGAAGTTTGAAGCAAATCGAGTAATAATAAGATGCTGAATTCAAATCATTTTGAAAATGACACACTTCCTTCTGCCAGTTGGTGGCGCTATAACTTTGACTCCTAATAGTCACATATATGCGATCGACATCATACAACGAATAATCTGATGAAGTTTGATTAAAATCAGGAAATGTATGTGGACGGTATTAGACACTTCCTGTTTCTCATTTCTCGCCATAATTTCAACGCCTCGCCACGAGCAAACCGTTCGAGATATCAAAAATCCCCTGGCAATTTTTCATCCCCAGTTTCTTGAGATCATGTTGACCGAGTTTGGCGGCAATCGAGAAAAAAACCTATGACAAGTATTTCAAATTCCAGAGCATGCGCTTTTTACATAACTCTAAATAGCTGACTTCCTGATGGGCGGAGCCTATGACATGCAATACGAAAGTTGTTCGGCACGATGAGATCTATATGTGCACTGAGTTTCATATGAAAATGTGCAAGTATGTGTGAGCTATACATCAACATTTCTGACTGTGTTCCAGGGGGCGCAGTAGAGCCCCTGTGCCACGCCCGGGTCCCAGCCTCTGCAGGCTTCTAAAGGCCACAGATTCCAAAGTGCGCGCAAATTTTCAAGAGTTTTTGAGTATGTTAAGGACCCCAAAAGCCCCCACAACTTTGACGAAAAATTTGAATACTAAACCCTAAATAGCCAACTTCCTGTTGGGCGGAGCCTATGATATGCAATACAAAAGTTGTTTGGATTGATGAGATTTATATGTGTACCGAGTTTCATACGTCTACAAGCAAGAATGTATGATATATGGCCCTCCATATTCCAGGGGGCGCTGTAGAGCCCCTGTGCCACGCCCGTGTATCAGTCTCTGCCCGGCCCTAATGGCCGCAGGTTCCAATCTGTGTGCCAATTTTCAAGACTTTTTAAGCACGTTAAGGGCCCCAAAAGCCCCCGAGACGTTGGAAAAAAAAAATAATAATAATAATAATAATAATAAAATATAGCTGCAAGCAGCGATGGCGGGCTCAAGCCACCAATGCCATCGCCACCCCGGTGGCATCAGGTAAAGTGTGCCCAGCGGGCACATGCATTCATAATATCCCTCTGGCAGTGAGGTTTTAAAGGATATGGCAGTTAAAGGGTTAATCCGAATCATCTAGACTTTAAAATTACATTCACAGAACAATATATATATATATATATATATATATATATATATATATATATATATATATATATATATATATATATATATATATATTTATAACTTTAGTAACACTTTACAATAAGATTTCATTTATAAACATTATGTTAACATGAACAATATTTATATAGCATTCATTCATGTCAGTTAATATTCCAAACTTAAACATTAAAACATTGTTTTATTGTGATTTTTTTCCAAGAACATTTTACCAATTCCAAACCATATCAATCTTAATAACTACCATTATTTTTATTTAATCATTTATAAGTGCTATACAATAGTCCAGGAAAGCTGGAAGAGAAAAACACTTTATATTCATGTGTGTAGAATTATTAGGCATGTTTTCTTTTGCAGATGGAATGCGCTAAAAAAGAGTTTTAACTCAAACTGTAAAGTCGAAAATTATGAAATACCCATGAGAAATATCAAACACAAATGCAATACAGAAATGGATAAGTTAAGACTTGACCATTATACAAAAAATGCTGACTGGGTCATGAGGTCAGAAAAGAAGAAGAAAAAAACAGGTCAAGAAGAACTGACAAAAAGAATTGCAAAATAATTAGGAATTAATGTGAAGATTAATTTTTAGTCAATTCTGCAAGACAGACTTTTAGGAAAGGAGGTGGAATAAAAATGAGCTCCTAAATCTTAATCCCGGATTCTGGAAGATATATTCCTCAAACCATCGGACAAGAGTAGGTGGTGCTGGTCCTTCACGAGTCACTCTAATCTGTTCATGAAGCCTATATATAAAGTCTTAATATATAGTATTTCACAATACTTCATGGTATTCTAATTAAATCATTTTTTGGAATCTTAGATTTCTCAGAACCTGACACATTGTAATTCTGAGACTCCAGGAAAGTGGCAGTTCTGTAAAATGTTGGCACTGGAGACTAAATGCTCCCTGATAGTTTCACACCTAATTCACTTAACACACACACACACACACATTACCCACAGTGACAGTGGGACTGAGTGACATCAGATTTATGATAGTTTTTTAATTTTCTATCATCCATATAGTGTTGTATATTCATGAAACTATGCATACTTCCTCAGAATGACTTGTCTTCTATGTGTACATTTTTTTGAAGTGTTTAGAAGCTGCACTTTAAAAAAATAAAAGACATTTACTGGTTACTTTTTTACTGTTATTTCAAAAAATCACCACGACAAAACCATTCAAGCTATCCAAAATTCATTCGCATCTGTTCTGTAAGATAAATTCTTTAAACAGTGGTAAAAGAGGATGTGGTGCTGAACCTTCAAGAGTCACTCAAAACGTATCTGTCCATAAAGCCTATAAAGAATTATTCTTAATATACAGTTCACAATACTTCAGCTTGTTATTCTAATTAAGTGAGGGTCATTTTATCAGTAAAATACATAAAATTCATATTATTTTTCTTTGAAAGATTTCTATAAATGATTTAAATCATACTTGTTTCTACAATAATTATTTAAAAGTGATCCTATAGCTCCATCAGGTGGCCATTATTGGTACTAAGAATTGCAAGCTTCATTTATAAGTTATGATAGTTTTAATTTTTTGCTGGCTCTTGAAAATGATAAAGCTTTGAAACTTACTGTAGTTCCTTCAAATGATGACTTCTACGTATATAAAAAAATTATGAAGAGTTTGGAATTAAAAAATTTAAAGATATAGTAAAATAACTATTGTATTTTTTTATGTTACTTTAATAAATCGCTATGGCCACACCATTTAAGGTATCCTAAACCCATTCGCAATTTAACATCTTCAGTATATTGGATTCATGTTAAAAAAAAAAGTTTGGTGTGAACTACTTGTGTCTTCTTGGAGGAGTATGAATTCATTTACAGGCTGATTTTATCATAAATCCACAATAGAATTTCTGAGTTCTGTATCAATCTGTGTTGTTGTTTGTTTATTTTTATTTTTTTATTTTTCATAGGAAGATAACTGATCCTTTACTCTCCTTTTTAATAAATGTGCTTATAAACCAAAAACAAGCTATTTATAGCTGTATTTATAAACTGCTTACTACTGACTATTAATATTGGGACAAGGCTTTATAAAGCATGAACTGACTATTTACTTTTTGAGTTTGAAATTATTATTTGCAGCACAAATAAGGTTTTTTACGATTTTTTAAAATTCCTAAAACTGTAAGAAAAGGATAAGGCCTAAGATTTCTATGTGAGTGGCTAAATTTATTTGTTTTTATAACTATAATGCATAAACTATGAAATTATACAAAATATATAAAAAAGTACAACAGTTATTGTTTTCCAATGTTTTTTAGCCTACTGCAATCATTCTAAACAGCTTGAATAAAACCTGTTAATATTTATTATAGACCACTGTAACTGTGTATAATCTAACAAACAAGTTTATTATGAAAATAAAAGTGTGTACACCAGATAAATTGGACGATAAAGAAATTGCTAACAATAGTATAATAGAGCATGTTTTATGTTTTTAGGCGTTTAGATGCAGAAATGGACAAATCAAATGTAAAATAAAATGTAATTGATTTAATTAAATATAGATTAATTCTTGTTAGAGCAAAATAATAAATAAATAAATACGTACACACATTAAAAACGCAGCCAAGATGAATGAATTACATTTTTTATATAGATTAAAATTGAAGACAGAAGCAGCTGGTATACCGGTCACTTAATATTCAAATCCAGTAGATCCACTTCAGATATATTTCTCAACGGTTTACGTTCACGTGGCTGTTTTCGTTTATATTCGCCAAGCTATTTTGAAATAATCTTGTCCGTGATGTGTTCGTTTGTACGACGAAAGCCAGAATCCTGCAGCTCGAGAGATATATGTTATTCTGCCAGTCGCGCTTTCAAATAGTCTTGCACACTTAAACGGGTCACAAACACCTGCATTTAGCTCTTGTAGTGTTACAATGGGTTTATTGTGTGCATTTGTGGTAATATTTTATTTAAAAAAGCTCTTAAACAAGAATAAATTCGTTTGTTTTGAGCTCGACACTGTACGCGCTGATCGGAGGCGTGATTTCATATAGGCAGCCTCAAATATTTCATTTTCACACAAACAGTTCAAAAACATCTTAATTTAGCTCTTGGTGTGTTCTAATTGGTGAATTGTGTGATATCGCTGCAATACTTTATTTTTAATAGCTATAAAACAAGAATAAACTCGTTTTTTCTGAGCTCATCATTCCAGATGCTCATGCTCAGAGCGGTGATTCATCTCTCGTGTTTCTCACGTATCACTGACCACACATCCATTATTAATGAGCCCTGACCTGATAATAATCATATATGTTGGTTTAGCTTGTCAGTGTGAATTAAATCCAAGTATTTATTTGTATTTTAACCGATTTAAAAGAGAAACTAAATCTCCGGTAATTGCACCTGTAGGGGCGCAATTTCTCTCAGACAATGGAAGTCTGAAGCACATATACTCAAACAAAGGGACAGAGTGATATGAGATGTCAGACAGTTTTTTAATTTTCTGTTATCCATACAGTGTTGTAAAGTCGTGAAACTATCCATATTTACTCAGAATGACTTTTTGTCTGTATGAAAAAAGGTTTTGAAGTGTTTGGAATTTAAAAATGCAGGAAAATTAATAATTCCAGTTTTACTGTCATTAAAAAAAATCACCACGACAAAACCGTTCAAGCTATCCAAAATCCATTGGCAATTTAAGTTGTTTAAAATGTTTTGGCATCATGTAGTCAAAGTTTGGTGTGTATAGTGTTACTCTCCTCTGAGCAGTATGCATTAATTCACAACTAAATGTAAAAAAAAATCCACATTCAAATCAAAATAGCTGACTTCCTGTTGATCGTAGCTGATGACTGTGAATTAGAAAGTTGTCCGTCTTGATAAGAAAATTTTTTTTACCGAGTTTGGTGTCTGTAGCTAAAACTAACCCCCCCACTTTTGACAAAAGGTGGCGCTATAGAGTGCCTTTTCCACGCCCTCTTATGAACTTTTGCCAGTGTCTAGTTATCATAAATACTGATATGTGTTCTGAGTTTGATGAAATTCTAAGCATGTTATATGCCTCAAAATCACCTGAGAAGTATTCCAGTTTGACATGTTGCCACGGCAACAATATTTTTAGCTATCCAATTTCCCCCAGCAGATTCATATCGGCTGTGTTTTAACATTATTCTGATGAAGTTTGAAGCAAATCGAGTAAAAATAAGATGCTGAATTCAAAGCATTTTGAAAATGACACACTTCCTGCTGCCAGTTGGTGGCGCTATAACTTTGACTCCTAATAGTCACATATATGTGATCGACATCATACAATGAATAATCTGATGAAGTTTGATTGAAATCAGGAAATGTATGTGGATGGTATTAGACACTTCCTGTTTCTCAATTCTCACCATAATTTCAACGCCTCGCCACGAGCAAACCGTTCGAGATATCAAAAATCCCCTGGCAATTTTTCATCCCCAATGTCTTGAGATCATGTTGACCGAGTTTGGTGGTAAACGAGTAAAAAACCTATGACAAGTATATCAAATTCCAGAGCATGCGCTTTTTACATAACTCTAAATAGCTGACTTCCTGTTGGGCGGAGCCCAATGACATGCAATACGAAAATTGTTCGGCACAATGAGATCTATATGTGTACTGAGTTTCATATGAATATGTGCAAGTATGTGTGAGCTATACATCAACATTTATGACTTTGTTCCAGGGGGCGCCATAGAGCCCCTGTGCCACGCCCGGGTCCCAACCTCTGCAGGCTCCTAAAGGGCACAGATTCCAAAGTGTGCGCAAATTTTCAAGAGTTTTTGAGTATGTTAGGGACCCCAAAAGCCCCCACAACTTTGACCAAAAATATGAATAATAAACCCTAAATAGCCAACTTCCTGTTGGGCGGAGCCTATGACATGCAGTACGAAAGTTGTTTGGTTTAATGAGATCTACATGTGTACCGAGTTTCATGTGTCTACGTGCAAGTATGTATGATATATGGCCCTCAGTATTCCAGGGGGCGCTGTAGAGCCCCTGTGCCACGCCCGTGTATCAGTCTCTGCCCGACCCTAATGGCCGCAGGTTCCAATCTGTGTGCCAATTTTCAAGAGTTTTCGAGCATGTTAAGGACCCCAAAAGCCCCCGTAACGTTAGAAAAAAATAATAATAATAATAAATATAGCTGCAAGCAGCGATGTCGGGCTCAAGCCATCAGTGCAACGCCACCCTGGTGGCATCGGGAAAACTGTGCCCAGCGGGCATAAGCATTTACAGTAACCCTCTGACAATCAAGTTTTAAGGGATGTGGCAGTTAAAGGGTTAATCCGACCAATCTAGACTTTGAAATCACATACACAGAACAATATATATAACTTTAGTAACACTTTATTTTAAAATGTATAAAAAATGTATAAGGTGTGCATTGTAGCTGACACCTATATGAACACATTACAATTGTTTTGTGACTACAAGTCTTTCTTCTCAAATGCTATTGAGTGGTCGCGAACGCGGATGGGAGAATGGCGCATATTTGTTTTGTTTTTTTTGAGCAACTGGTGCCCCCTCTGGGAGTTGGTGCTCTACGAAGACTGCATACTCTGCATATAGGGAGCGGCGGTACTATCTGGAAGATATATTCCTCAAACCATCGTACAAGTGAAGGTGATGCTAGTCCTTCAAGAATCGCTCAAAACCTTTTCAAGTGTACAGTTTCCTTTTATTGCATCTTGAAATAAATATTTCTGAATTCTGAATCAAACTGGGTTGTGTTTATTGATTTATTTTATAAGACAACTGAAACTTTAATCTCCTTTGTAATATATGTGCTTTTAAACCAAGAACAATGTAATTAGAGATGTATTCCTGCTTAATAATGACTATTATTAAGGGAAAAGGCTTTATAATCATGAACTATTTACTAATGCTTAGCTAATGAGTGCAGTTATTATAAAGTGTTACCAATGCATTTACTAATGTTAACAAATTAGACATTATTATACAGTGTTACCAAACCCTTTAATAATTTATTAGTGTTTTGTAATGATTTTAATGACCTATAAGCATTTGTGAAATAGTTTTGCTTGCATTGCAGCTTAATCTGTCAGTTGAAGAGTTTTACTGTTACATCCATGAGATTAATAAATGTCATGTCACGTCACAGGTTGTCATAGGTCAGTATCAAATGAGTTTGAAATTATAATTTGCAGCACAAATAAGGCTTCTTAGGATGTTTTTAAATCCCAAAAACTGTCAGAAAAGGATAAGGCCTAAGAGATTTCTTAACCTGTAATGAAAGGAAAAAAACACCACCATTAGCAACAACAAAAACAATAACAATTTAAAATATATATATTTTTTTCCTGATTATTAAAGGAATGATTAGGTCTCTCTCTCTCTCTCTCTCTCTCTCTCTCTCTCTCTCTGCCAGACAGCCCCTCCCTACAATCCACACACACTGTCAGTCACCAAAGATTCACAGTCACCAACCCCCTCACACTCACACTCCCCCTCCCTCTCCCCCTCCCTTTCCTCACACAGACGGAGTGGCCAGAGTGAGATCATGTCAGTTGAGAAGTCTGACAGTTTTTTCTTTTCTTTTATCCATACAGTGTTGTAAAGTCATGAAACTATGCATATTTCCTCATAATGATTTGATCTCTGTATGAAAACATGCCTTGAAGTGTTTGGAAGCTGCAATTTAGACATACAATACAATTAATGTTTCCCCTTCTTACTGTCATTTCAAAAAATCACCACGTCCAAACCGTTCAAGCTAACCAAAATCCGTTCGCAATTTAAGTTCCTCGATGTTGTTTCTTCATGTAGTCAAAGTTTGGTGTGTATAGTGTACTTCCCATGTGAGGAGTACGCATTAATTCACAACTGTAAAATCTCAAAAATACACATTCAAATCAAAATAGCTGACTTCCTGTTGATCGTAGCTTATGACTGTGAATTAGAAAGTTGTCCGTCTTGATAAGAACAATTTAAGTACCGAGTTTGGTGTCTGTAGATAAAACTAAATAAAATGCATTATTATTATTATTAGCTGTACACTTGCTAAACATTTTTAAATATAAACTTATGCAATTGTGTGTGTATATATATATATATATATATATATATATATATATATATATATATATATATAAATAAATTCAAGTGTACAGTTTTCTTTTATTGCATCTTGAAATAAATATTTATGAGTTCTGTGTTTGTTTATTTTATTTATTTTATTTTTTATTTTACATTTTTTTAGGGAGATTACAGCCTTTAATCTCCTCAAAATAAATGTGCATATAAACCATGAACAATTTAATTATAGCTGTATTTATAAAATGCTTACTAAAATATTAATTTTGGGAGAAGGCTATATAAAGCATGAACTGACTATTTACTAATGCTTAGCTAAGAATTGCAGCTATTATGAAGTGTTACCAATGCATTTACTAATGTTAACAATTGAGACATTATTTTAAAGTGTTACCAAATCCTTAAATAATTTAAAAGTGTTTTGTTATGATTTCATTAACCTATAAGCATTTGTGAAATAGTTCTGCTTGCATTAAAGCTTAGTCTTCATCTGTGAGCTGAACAGTTTTACTGTTACATCCTTGAGATTATGTAAATTCAAATAAATGTCATGTCACGTCACAGGGTGACAGAGGTCAGTATCAAATGAGTTTGAAATTATTATTTGCAGCACAAATAAGGTTTTTTAGGATTTTTTTTAATCCCTGAAACTGTCAGAAAAGGATAAGGCCTAAGATATTTCTTAAGATGTAATGATAACAGCACAATTAGCAACAACAACAAAAAAATAACTATTTAAAATACAGTTTTTTTTCTGGTGATTAAAGAGATGTTTAAGTCTCTCTCTCTCTCTCTCTCTCTCTCTCTCTGTCTGTCTGCCACTCAGCTCACACCCCTCCCCCACTCACACTCACACACACACACAGAGTCAGCACACAGAGTGACAGAGTGAGATCAGATGTCTGACAGTTTTTTAATTTTCTTTTAATCATACAGTGCTGTAAAGTCATGAAACTATGCATATTTCCTCAGAATCACTGGTTTTCTAAATTAAAAATGTTTTTTAAAGGTTTGGAAGCTGCAATTTAAAAATACAAGACGATTAATGTTTCACTTTTTACTGTCATTTCAAAAAATCACCACGACAAAACCGTTCAAGCTAACCAAAATCTGTTCGCAATTTAAGTTCCTCGATGTTTTTTCTTCATGTGGACAACGTTTGGTGTGTATAGTGTACTTCCCCTGTGAGGAGTATTCATTAATTCACAACTGTAAAATCTCAAAAATACACATTCAAATCAAAATAGCCGACTTCCTGTTGATCGTAGCTGATGACTGTGAATTAGAAAGTTGTCCGTCTTGAAAAGAACAATTTATGTACCAAGTTTGGTGTCTGTAGCTAAAACTAACCCCCCCACTTTTGACAAAAGGTGGCGCTATAGAGTGCCTCCTTCACGCCCTTTTAAAAGCTTTTGCCATTGTCTAGCTATCACTAATACTGATATGTGTTTTGAGTTTCATGTAAATCTGAGCTTGTTGTCTGCCTCAAACTCACCATAACAGAACATTCAAGTTTGACACGTTGCCATGGCAACACTATATCAGATATCAATATCCCCACAACAGATTTACATCGGCCGTGTTTTGTCATTATTCTGATGAAGTTTTAAGTAAATCGAGTAAAAATAAGATGCTGAATTCAAAGCATTTGGAAAATGACACACTTCCTGCTGCCAGTTGGTGGCGCTATAACGTTGACTCTTAATAGCCACATATATACAATCGGTATCATACAACGAACAAACCCATGAAGTTTGATCAAATTCAGGAAATGTATGTGGATGTTATTAGACATTTCCTGTTTCTCATTTCTCGCCATAAGTTCCATGCCTCGCCACGGGCAAACCGTTCGAGATATCAAAAATCCCCTCGCAATTTTTCATCCTCAATGTCTTGAGATCATGTTCACCGAGTTTCGTGGCGAACGGGTTGAAAACCTCAGAGGAGTATTTCAAATTCCAGAGCATGCTTTTTTTAAACAGCCCTGAATAGCTGACTTCCTGTTGGGCGGAGCCTATGACATAAAGTGTGAAAGTTGTTCGGCTCAATGAGATCTATAAGTGTACCGAGTTTGATATAAATACATGCAAGTGTGTGTGAGCTATGGTTCAAGAATTCTGACTGTCTTCCAGGGGGCGCTGTAGAGCCCCTGTGCCACGCCCGGGTCCCAGCCTCTGCGGCGTCCTGATGGCCGCAGATTCCAATGTGTGTGCCAATTTTCAAGAGTTTTTGAGCATGTTAAGGCCCCCAAAACACCCCGGAAGGTTTAATAAAAAATAAAAATAATAATAACAAGAATATAGCTGCAAGCAGCGATGTCGGGCTCAAGCCATCAATGCAACGCTACCCCGGTGGCATCAGGAAAACTGTGCCCAGCGGGCATAAGCATTTACAGTAACCCTCTGACAATACAATTTTAAGGGATGTGGCAGTTAAAGGGTTAATCCGACCAATCTAGACTTTGAAATCACATACACAGAACAATATATATAACTTTAGTAACACATTATTTTTATATTTATAAAAAATTTATAAGGTGTGCATTATAGCCATCACCTATATGAACACATTACAATTGTTTTGTGACTGCAAGTCTTTCTTCTCAAATGCTATTGAGCTTCAAATTTGCATTTGAGCCCATGTGAAATAGTAGCATAATTTACATATGACTTACAGTTTGTTGTAATAAATATCAAACATTCAAATTAATTGTGCATTATAGCTGTCACCTAGATGAACAATTACAGTTGTTTTTGAAAGTCATTCTCTTCAAATGCTACTGACGTTAGAAAAGTGTATAACAATATCACATGTAACTTTAGAGACCGTCCCTAAATTTGAGACTCTCGAATGTCCAATGTCAAGACAGCTTTATGCCTGTTTTTTTTTTTTCTTTCTTTAGTTTTCTTTTCTCTGTGCCGGATTGCTGATGTCCTATACCCAGGCATAGATGTCCATCCATCAATTACAAACATTCAGCCGCAAACATGTGGTGTGATCTGTCACGAGCGCGGATGGGAGAATGGCGCATGTTTTTTTTCTTTTTTTTTTTTTTTTTTGAGCAACTGGGATGGTGCCCCTTCTGGGATTTGGTGCCCTGCGAATACTGCATACTCTGCATATAGGGAGCGGCGGTACTATCTGGAAGATATATTCCTCAAACCATCGTACAAGAAGTGGTGATGCTAGTCCTTCAAGAATCGCTCAAAAGCTATTTAAGTGTACAGTTTCCTTTTATTGCATCTTGAAATAAATATTTCTGAATTCTGAATCAAACTGGGTTGTGTTTATTTATTTATTTATTTTATGAGACAACTGAGACTTTAATCTCCTTTGTAATATATGTGCTTTTAAACCAAGAACAATTTATTTATAGATTTATTACTGCTTTATAATGACTATTATTAAGCGAAAAGGCTTTATAATCATGAACTATTTACTAATGCTTAGCTAATGAGTGCCATTATTATAAAGTGTTACCAATGCATTTACTAATGTTAACAAATTAGACATTATTTTACAGTGTTACCAAATCCTTAAATAATTTATTAGTGTTTTGTAATGATTTTAATAACCTATAAGCATTTGTGAAATAGTTTTGCTTGCATTGCAGCTTTATCTGTCAGTTTAAGAGTTTTACTGTTACATCCATGAGATTAATAAATGTCATGTCACGTCACAGTTTGTCATAGGTCAGTATCAAATGAGTTTTAAATTATTATTTGCAGCATAAATAAGGATTCTTAGGATGTTTTTAAATCCCTAAAACTGCCAGAAAAGGATAAGGCCTAAGAGATTTCTTAACCTGTAATGAAAGGAAAAAAACGCCACCATTAGCAACAACAAAAACAATAACAATTTAAAATACAGATATTTTTTTCCTGATTATTAAAGGGATGATTAGGTCTCTCTCTCTCTCTCTCTCTCTCTCTGCCAGACAGCCCCTCCCTACAGTCCACACACACTGTCAGTCACCAAACATTCACAGTCACCAACCCCCTCACACTCCCCCTCCCTCTCCCCCTCCCTTTCCTCACACAGACAGAGTGGCCAGAGTGAGATCATGTCAGTTGAGAAGTCTGACAGTTTTCACATTTTCTTTTACCCATACAGTGTTGTAAAGTCGTGAAACTATGCATATTTCCTCAGAATGATTTGATATCTGTATGAAAAAATGCTTTGAAGTGTTTGGAAGCTGCAATTTAAAAATACAAGACAATTAATGTTTCCCTTTTTTACTGTCATTTCAAAAAATCACCACGACAAAACCGTTCAAGCTAACCAAAATCTGTTCGCAATTTAAGTTCCTCGATGTTTTTTCTTCATGTAGACAAAGTTTGGTGTGTATAGTGTACTTCCCCTGTGAGGAGTATTCATTAATTCACAACTGTAAAATCTCAAAAAATACACATTAAAATCAAAATAGCCGACTTCCTGTTGGTCGTAGCTGATAACTGTGAATTAGAAAGTTGTCCGTCTTGATAAGAACAATATATGTACCAAGTTTGGTGTCTGTAGCTAAAACTAACCCCCCCACTTTTGACAAAAGGTGGCGCTATAGAGTGCCTCATTCACGCCCTTTTAAAAGCTTTTGCCATTGTCTAGCTATCACTAATACTGATATGTGTTTTGAGTTTCATGTAAATCTGAGGTTGTTATCTGCCTCAAAATCACCATAACAGAATATTCAAGTTTGACACGTTGCCATGGCAACACTATATCAGATATCAATATCCCCACAACAGATTTTCATCGGCCGTGTTTTGTCATTATTCTGATGAAGTTTTAAGCAAATCGAGTAAAAATAAGATGCTGAATTCAAAGCATTTGGAAAATGACACACTTCCTGCTGCCAGTTGGTGGCGCTATAACGTTGACTCTTAATAGTCACATATATACAATCGGTATCATACAACGAACAAACCCATGAAGTTTGATCAAATTCAGGAAATGTATGTGGATGTTATTAGACATTTCCTGTTTCTCATTTCTCGCCATAAGTTCCACGCCTCGCCACGGGCAAACCGTTCGAGATATCAAAAATCCCCTCGCAATTTTTCATCCTCAATGTCTTGAGATCATGTTCACCGAGTTTCGTGGCGAACGGGTTGAAAACCTCAGAGGAGTATTTCAAATTCCAGAGCATGCTTTTTTTAAACAGCCCTGAATAGCTGATTTCCTGTTGGGCGGAGCCTATGACATAAAGTGTGAAAGTTGTTCAGCTCAATGAGATCTATAAGTCTACTGAGTTTCATATAAATACATGCAAGTGTGTGTGAGCTATGGTTCAAGATTTCTGACTGTGTTCCAGGGGGCGCTGTAGAGCCCCTGTGCCACGCCCGGGTCCCAGCCTCTGCGGCGTCCTGATGGCCGCAGATTCCAATGTGTGTGCCAATTTTCAAGAGTTTTTGAGCATGTTAAGGCCCCCAAAAACCCCCGGAAGGTTTAATAAAAAATAAAAATAATAATAATAATAATAACAAGAATAATCCTTAGAAGAACAATAGGGCTCTTCGCCCCTTCGGGCTTGAGCCCTAAATAATCCTTAGAAGAACAATAGGGCTCTTCGCCCCTTCGGGCTTGAGCCCTAATAATAAATATAGCTGCAAGCAGCGATGGCGGGCTCAAGCCGTCAGTGCAACGCCACCCCGGTGGCATCGGGAAAACTGTGCCCAGCGGGCATAAGCATTTACAGTAACCCTCTGGCAATCAAGTTTTAAGGGATACGGCAGTTAAAGGGTTAATCCGACCCATCTAGACTTTGAAATCACATACACAGAACAATATATATAACTTTAGTAACACTTTATTTTAATATATACAAAAAATGTATAAGGTGTGCATTGTAGCTGACACCTAAATTAACACATTAAAATTGTTTTATGACTGCAAGTCTTTCTCCTCAAATGCTATTGAGCTTCAAATTTGCTTTTGAGTCCATGTGAAAAAGTAGCATAATTTACATATGACTTACAGTTTGTTTTAATAAACATCAAACATTTAATTTTATTGTGCATTATAGCTGTCACGTAGATTAACAATTACAGTTGTTTTTATGACTGTAAGTCATACTCTTCAAATGCTACTGATGTTAGAAAAGTGTATAACAAGATCACATATAACTTTAGAGACGGTCCCTAAATTTGAGACTCTCGAATGTCCAATGTCAAGCCAAATTTATGCCTGTTTTTTTTTTTTTTACTTTCTCTAATTTTCTTTTCTCTGTGCCTGATTGCTTATGTCCTTTACCCGGGCTGATGTCCATCCAAAATTCAAAAATTGAGCCGCAAACATGAGGTGCGAGTGATCGCGAGCGCGGATGGGAGAATGGTGAATGTTTTTTTTTTTTTTTAGCAACTGGGATGGTGTCCCCTCTGGAAGTTGGTGCCCTATGAAGACTGCATACTCTGCATATAGGGAGTCGCGGTACTATCTGGAAGATATATTCCTCAAACCGTCGTTCAAGAGGAGGGGATGCTAGTCCTTCAAGAATCACTCAAAATATTCCGTTCATAAAGCCAATATATAAATTCTTAATATATAGTATTCCACAGTACATCATGTTATTCTAATTAAGTCCTTTTTTTGGGGATCTTTTACATCTCTCAGAACCTGACACATTGTAATTCTGAGAGTCCAGGAAAGTTGCAGTTCTGGAAAATGGTGGCACTCTAGACTAAATGCTCCATTATAGTGTCACACCTAATTCTTAACTTTAATTCTTTTGCAATTTAGGTGTTTCTGTTCTTCTCCATCTGTTTTTTTTTTCTTTCTGACCCTTCTGACCCAGTAAGCATTTTGCTGTCCAGTGGTCATGTCTTTACTTTGTAATTACTGTAGTGATCTAATTTTGAATATTTCTCATGAGGATCTAATAATTTTTTTTTTTTTTTCAGTCTGAGTGAAATGTCTTTTTTGGCTCATTTTATCAGTAAAGGAAAAGTTCCTTCATAGTTATTTTTTTCTCTTCCAGTCTTCATGGTCAACTACGTGTATATCACACTCGTTGCCTTTTTTTAGTGCAGCTCAACCAATTCACATCCCATTCGTCAATATTTGTGATATCACAAATCCCGGAAAATGCTTGTTGTAGTCCAAACAAATTTTTTGTTGTAGTTTTTAAAAAGTGATTTTTGTATAATTGTGCATGTTCAAATTTCATATATATATATATATATATATATATATATATATATATATATATATATATATAAATAATTAAACATAACCACAGCACCACCAAGTGGACAAAACCTTTACCATACCCAACGTGTCTCCTACTATATATATATATATATATATATATATATATATATTTCAAGTGTACAGTTTACTTTTATTGCCTATTGAAATAAATATGTGCTTATAAATCAAGAACAAGCTATTTATAGCTGTATTTATAAACTGCTTAGTATTGACTATTAATGTTAAAACAAGGCTTTATAAAGCATAAACTGACTATTTACTAATGAGTGCAGTTATTATAAAGTGTTACCAATGCATTTACTAATGTTAACAAATTAGACATTATTTTACAGTGTTATCAAATCCTTAAATGATTTGTAAGTGTTTTGTAATGATTTTATTGACCTATAAGCATTTGTGAAAGTTCTGCTTGCATTACAGCTTAGTCTTGATCTGTGAGCTGAACAGATTTACTGTTACATCCATGAGATTATGTCAATTCAAATAAATATCATGTCACAGGATGTCATAGGTCAGTATCAAATGAGTTTGAAATTATTATTTGCAGCACAAATAAGGTTTTTTAGGATTTTTAAAAATCCCTAAAACTGTCAGAAAAGGTTAAGGCCTAAGATATTTCTATGTAAGTGGCTAAATGTATTTATGTTTTTATAATTATAATACATAAACTATGAAATTATACAAAATTTATAAAAAAGTAAATAAATAAATACGCACAGACATTTAAAAAAAGCAGCCAAGACGAATGAGTTTCCTTTTTTATATATATAGATTAAAATTGAAGACAGAAGCAGGTAAATGCGGTCACTTAATATTCAAACCGAGTAGATCCACTTCAGATTTATTTCTCAACAGTTTATGTTCACGTGGCTGTTTTCGTTTATATTAGCCAAGCTATTATGTATTTTGAAATAATCTTGTCCGTGATGTGTTCGTTCTTACGACGAAAGGCAGAACCCTGCAGCTCGAGAGATACGTTATTCTGCCAGTCGCGCTTTCAAATAGTCTTGCACACATAAACGAGTCACAAACACCTGCATTTAGCTTGCTGTGTTATAATGGGTGTATTGTGTGCATTTATGGCAATATTTTATTTGAAATAGCTCTTAAACAAGAACAAATTAGTTTGTTTTGAACTAGTGACACTGTACACGCTGGTCGGAGGCGGTGATTTCAGATAGGCAGCCGCGAATATTTCGTTTTCACACAAACAGTTCAAAAACATCTGAATTTAGCTCTTGGTGTGTTCTAATTGGTGAATTGTGTGATATCGCTGCAATACTTTATTTTTAATAGCTATAAAACAAGAATAAACTCGTTTTTTCTGAGCTCATCATTCCACACGCTCCTGCTCAGAGCGGTGATTCATCTCTCGTGTTTCTCACGTATCACTGACCACACATCAATTATTAATGAGCCCTGACATGGTAATAATCATATATGTTGGTTTAGCTTGTCAGTGTGAATTAAATCCAAGTATTTATTTGTATTTTAACCGATTTCAAAGTGAAAATAAAAGAGAGTCTCCTCCCTTTTTTTTGCGGGAATTGCACCTGTAGGGGCGCTATTTCTCTCAGACAATGGTAGTCTAAGCACACACACTCAAACAGGGGGATAGAGTGAGATCAGATGTCTGACAGTTTTTTAATTTTCTGTTATCCATACAGTGTTGTAAAGTCATGAAACTATGCATATTTCCTCAGAATAACTTTTTTTCTGTATGAAAAAAGGTTTTGAAGTGTTTGGAATTTAAAAATGCAGGAAAATTAATAATTCCATTTTTACTGTCATTTAAAAAAATCACCACCACTAAACCATCCAAGCTATCCAAAACCCATTCACAATTTAAGTTCCTCAATGTTTTTTCAACATGTAGACAAAGTTTGGTGTGTATAGTGTTACTCTCCTCTGAGCAGTATGCATTAATTCACAGCTAAATGTAAAAAAAATCCACATTCAAATCAAAATAGCCAACTTCCTGTTGGTCGTAGCTGATGACTGTGAATTAGAAAGTTGTCCGTCTTAAAAAGAACAATTTTTGTACTGAGTTTGGTGTTTGTAGCTAAAACTAACCCCCCCACTTTTGACAAAAGGTGGCGCTATAGAGTGCCTCTTCCACACCCTCTTATGAACTTTTGCCAGTGTCTAGCTGTCACTAATACTGATATGTGTTCTGAGTTTGATGAAATTCTAAGCATGTTATATGCCTCAAAATCACCTGAGAAGTATTCCAGTTTGACATGTTGCCACGGCAACAATATTTTTAGATATCAATATCCCCCCAGCAGATTTATATCGGCTGTGTTTTAACATTATTCTGATGAAGTTTGAAGCAAATCGAGTAAAAATAAGATGCTGAATTCCAAGCATTTTGAAAATGACACACTTCCTGCTGCCAGTTGGTGGCGCTATAACTTTGACTCCTAATAGTCACATATATGTGATCGACATCATACAATGAATAATCTGATGAAGTTTGATTGAAATCAGGAAATGTATGTGGATGGTATTAGACACTTCCTGTTTCTCAATTCTCGCCATAATTTCAACGCCTCGCCACGAGCAAACCGTTCGAGATATCAAAAATCCCCTGGCAATTTTTCATCCCCAATGTCTTGAGATCATGTTGACCGAGTTTGGTGGTAAACGAGTAAAAAACCTATGACAAGTATATCAAATTCCAGAGCATGCGCTTTTTACATAACTCTAAATAGCTGACTTCCTGTTGGGCGGAGCCCAATGACATGCAATACGAAAATTGTTTGGCACAATGAGATCTATATGTGTACTGAGTTTCATATGAATATGTGCAAGTATGTGTGAGCTATACATCAACATTTATGACTGTGTTCCAGGGGGCGCCGTAGAGCCCCTGTGCCACGCCCGGGTCCCAGCCTCTGCAGGCTCCTAAAGGGCACAGATTCCAAAGTGTGTGCAAATTTTCAAGAGTTTTTGAGTATGTTAGGGACCCCAAAAGCCCCCACAACTTTGACCAAAAATATGAATAATAAACCCTAAATAGCCAACTTCCTGTTGGGCGGAGCCTATGACATGCAGTACGAAAGTTTTTTGGTTTAATGAGATCTACATGTGTACCGAGTTTCATGTGTCTACGTGCAAGTATGTGTGATATATGGCCCTCAGTATTCCAGGGGGCGCTGTAGAGCCCCTGTGCCACGCCCGTGTATCAGTCTCTGCCCGCCCCTAATGGCCGCAGGTTCCAATCTGTGTGCCAATTTTCAAGAGTTTTCGAGCATGTTAAGGACCCCAAAAGCCCCCGTAACGTTAGAAAAAAATAATAATAATAATAATAATAAAAAATAATCCTAAGGAAAACAATAGGGCTCTCGCCCTCCAGGCTTGAGCCCTAATAAAAAATAATCCTAAGGAAAACAATAGGGCTCTCGCCCTCCAGGCTTGAGCCCTAATTAAAGCTGCAAGCAGCGATGAACGGGCCCTCGCACCCGGGCTCACCGCCATCGTGTGGCTTTAGTAAAAAGGTGAACGTTGAGGAATATGCATTTAATGTCCTAAATATAAGTGGAATATATCAAAGTATATCCCATATATGTGCCAATCTTACCGTTGCCAGCAGGTGGCGCTATCATTATAATGGAATTTTGGCCTTCAGATGTGTTCAGGCCAGGACTCTTATCAAACATGTGAAGTTTGGGGAAGATTGAACATTTTATGCCTGAGTTACAACAACTCTTGCTGTGGCAAGACATCAAATTTTGTTATGGCGCCATGGAAACGCCCTTTAACAAAAACTCAAGATCTCCAAAAGTTAACATTGCACAGGACTTTAGATTAGACTGACCACAAAATATATGTTAATCCCAAAAAAATTATAGGAGTAGTTTGTCGCAGCGTAAAACATGTCACTTCCTGTTGCCAATAGGTGGCGCTATGACTATAACTGAATGCGGGCATGTAGATCTGTTAAGGGCAGAAGTTTTATCTAACATGTGAAGTTTGGGGCAGATTGGACATTGTATGTCTGAGTTACAGCAACTTCCTTTTACATGGCGAAACATCAAAATTTGTCAGGCCGCCATGGACACGCCCTTTAACGAAATTTAAAGATCTTCGCAATTTAACATCGCAAAGGGCTTAAGATTACACTGACCAGGTTTGGTGTTGATCTGAATAAATCTCTAGGAGGAGTTCGTTAAAGTACAACCCCTGAAAATGGCAAAAATAACGCCAATATTGCAGAGAAAATTCTAAATAACCGACTTCCTGTTGGGATTCGGATTTCGTACCAAGAGACTTTTTTGTAGGTATTGGTGTGTTACATGTGTATACCGATTTTTGTACATGTACGTGAAACATAGCTCGAGGCGCACTCTGTTGAAAGTGTATAGGTGGCGCTATCGAGCCATTTTGCCACACCTGATGGAATTTTGGCCTTCAGATGTGTTCAGGCCAGGACTCTTATCACACATGTGAAGTTTGGGGAAGATCGGACATTTTATGCCTGAGTTATAACATCTTTTATTCCCATGGCGAGACATCGAACTTCGTGACGGCGCCATGGACACGCCTTTTAACGAAAACTCAAGATCTTCACAACTTAACATCGCACAGGCCTTTAGATTAGACTGACCACAAAAAAGACATTGATGTCATAAAATTTCTAGGAGTAGTTCATCGCAGTGTAAAATATGTCACTTCCTGTTGCCAATAGGTGGCGCTATGACTATAACTGAATATGGGCATGTCAATCTGTTCAGGCCAGGAGTCTCATCAAACATGTGAAGTTTGGGGCAGATTGGTCATTGTATGTCTGAGTTATAGCAACTTCCTGTTTCATGGCGAATCATCGAAATTCGCCAGGCCGCCAAGGACACGCCCATTAACGAAAACTCAAAAGCTTCGCAATTTAACATCGCAAAGGCCTTCAGATTAGGCATACCAAATTTGGTGTTGATCTGAATGAATCTCTAGGAGGAGTTCGTTAAAATACAACGCATGGAAATGACAAAAATGACACAAAATTTGCTCATAATATTAGTAATAACCGACTTCCTGTTGGGTTTCGGATTTTGCTCCAAGAGACTTTTTTGTAGGTATTGGAGAGTTACATGTGTATACCGATTTTCATACATGTACATGAAACGTAGCTCGAGGCGCACACCGTTGAACGTGTATAGGTGGCGCTGTTGAGCCATTTTGCCACACCCACTTCTGAAACCCATATCAGACGTAAATTTTCGCCAGTTCTGACGTGTGTGCAAAGTTTCATGACTTTTCGAGCATGTTTAGGCCCTCAAAAATGCGATTCATTTTGGAGAAGAATAATAATAATAAATATAGCTGCAAGCAGCGATGGCGGGCTCAAGCCACCAATGCCATCGCCACCCCGGTGGCATCAGGTAAATTGTGCCCAGCGGGCACATGCATTCCCAATATCCCTCTGGCAGTGAGGTTTTAAAGGGTATGGCGGTTAAAGGGTTAATCCGAATCATCTAGACTTTAAAATCACATTCACAGAACAATATATATATATATATATATATATATATATATTTAGTAACACTTTACAATAAGATTTCATTTATAAACATTATGTTAACATGAACAATATTTATATAGCATTCATTCATGTCATTTAATATTCCAAACTTAAACATTAAAACATTGTTTTATTGTGATTTTTTTTCCAAGCACATTTTACCAATTCCAAGCCATATCAATCTTAATAACTACCATTATTTTTTATTTAATCATTTATGAGTGCTATACAATATTCCAGGAAAGCTGGAAGAGAAAAACTCCTTATATTCATGTGCAGAATCATTAGGCATGTTTTCTTTTACAGATGAAATGCGCTAAAAAAGAGTTTTAACTCAAACGTTTTTAACTCAAAGTCGAAAATTATGAAATACCCATGAGAAATATCAAACACAAATGCAATACAGAAATGGATAAGTTAAGATTTGACCATTGTACAAAAATGCTGACTGGGTCATGAGGTCAGAAAAGAAGAAGAAAAAAAAAAAACAGGTCAAGAAGAACTGACAAAAATAATTGCAAAATAATTAGGAATTAATGTGAAGATTAATTTTTAGTAAATTCTGCAAGACAGACTTTCAGGAAAGGAGGTGGAATAAAAATGAGCTCCTAAATCTTAACCCCAGATTCAGGAAAATATATTCCTCAAACCATCGGACAAGAGGAGGTGGTGCTGGTCCTTCACGAGTCACTCTAATCTGTTCATAAAGCCTATATATAAAGTCTTAATATATAGTATTTCACAATACTTCATGGTATTCTAATTAAATCATTTTTTGGAATCTTTGATTTCTCAGAGCCTGACACATTGTAATTCTGAGACTCCAGGAAAGTGGCAGTTCTGTAAAATGTTGGCACTGGAGACTAAATGCTCCCTGATAGTTTCACAACTAATTCACTTAACACACACACACACACACACACACACACACATTACCCACAGTGACAGAGGGACAGAGTGACATCAGATGTATGATAGTTTTTTAATTTTCTATCATCCATATAGTGTTGTATAGTCATGAAACTATGCATATTTCCTCAGAATGACTTGTCTTCTATGTGTAAATTTTTTTTAAGTGTTTAGAAGCTGCACTTAAAAAAATAAAAGACATTTACTGGTTACTTTTTTACTAATATTTTAAAAAATCACCACGACAAAACCATTCAAGCCATTCAAAATTCATCCGCACCTGTACTGTAAGATACATTCTTTAAACTGGTAAAAGAGGATGTGGTGCTGATCCTTCAAGTCACTCAAAACGTATCTGTCCATAAAGCCTATAAAGAATTATTCTTAATATACAGTTCACAATACTTCAGCTTGTTATTCTAATTAAGTGAATGTCATTTTATCAGTAAAATACATAAAATTCATATTATTTTTCTTTGAAAGATTTCTATAAATGATTTAAATCATACTTGTTTCTACAATAATTATTTAAAAGTAATCCTATAGCTCCATCTGGTGGCCATTATTGGTACTAAGAATTGCAAGCTTGATTTATATGTTATGATAGTTTTAAATTTATGCTGGCTCTTGAAAATGATAAAGCTATGAAACTTACTGTGCTTCCTTCAAATGATGACTTCTACGTATATAAAAAATTATGAAGAGTTGGAATTAAAAATTTTAAAGATATAGTAAAATTACTATTGTATTTTTTTTATGTTACTTTAATAAATCGCTATGGCCACACCATTTAAGGTATCCTAAACCCATTCGCAATTTAACATCTTCAGTATATGGCTTCATGTTAAAACAGTTTGGTGTGAACTACTTGTGTCTTCTTGGAGGAGAATGAATTCATTTACAGGCTGAGTTTATCATAAATCCACAATAACATTTATGAGTTCTGTATCAATCAGTGTTGTTGTTTGTTTATTTTTTATTTATTTTTTTCATAGGAAGATAACTGACCCTTTACTCTCCTTTTTAATAAATGTGCTTATAAACCAAGAACAAGCTATTTATAGCTGTATTTATAAACTGCTTACTACTGACTATTAATATTGGGACAAGGCTTTATGAAGCATGAACTGACTATTTACTAATGAGTGCAGTTATTATAAAGTGTTATCAATGCATTTGCTAATCTTAACAAATTAGACATTATTTTACAGTGTTATCAAATCCCTTAAATGATTTGTAAGTGTTTTGTAATGATTTTATTGACCTAAAAGCATTTGTGAAAGTTCTGCTTGCATTAGAGCTTAGTCTTGATCTGTGAGCTGAACAGATTTACTGTTACATCCATGAGATTATGTAAATTCAAATAAATATCATGTCACAGGATGTCAGAGGTCAGTATCAAATTAGTTTGAAATTATTATTTGCAGCACAAATAAGGTTTTTTAGGATTTTTAAAAATCCCTAAAACTGTCAGAAAAGGATAAGGCCTAAGATTTCTATGTGAGTGGCTAAATTTGTTTGTTTTTATAACTATAATGCATAAACTATGAAACTATACAAAATGTATAAAAAAGTACAAGTTATTCTTTTCCAATGTTTTTAATTTATTTAATTTTTTGTTTTTTTTTTTTGTTTTTTTTTTTTTGGATTTACATTTTAAAAAATTAGCCTACGGCGATCATTCTAAACATCTTGAATAAAACCTGTCAATATTTATTATAGACCACTGTAACTGTGTATAATCTAACAAACAAGTTTATTATGAAAATAAAAGTGTACACCAGATAAATTGGACGATAAAGAAATTGCTAACAATAGTATAATAGAGCATGTTTTAGGTTTTTAGGCGTTTAGATGCAGAAATGGACAAATCAAATGTAAAATAAAATGTAATTGATTTAATTAAATATAGATTAAGTCTTGTTAGAGCAAAATAATAAATAAATACGTACACACATTAAAAAAGCAGCCAAGATGAATGAGTTTAATTTTTTTATATAGATTAAAATTGAAGACAGAAGCAGCTGGTATATGCGGTCACTTAATATTAAAATCCAGTAGATCCACTTCAGATTTAATTCTCAACAGTTTATGTTCACGTGGCTGTTTTCGTTTATATTCGCCAAGCTATTATGTATTTTGAAATAATCTTGTCCGTGATGTGTTCGTTCGTACGACGAAAGACAGAATCCTGCAGCTCGAGAGATATGTTATTCTGCCAGTCGCGCTTTCAAATAGTCTTGCACACTTAAACAGGTCACAAACACCTGCATTTAGCTCTTGTAGTGTTACAATGGGTTTATTGTGTGCATTTGTGGTAATATTTTATTTAAAAAAGCTCTTAAACAAGAATAAATTCGTTTGTTTTGAGCTGGACACTGTACGCGCTGATCGGAGGCGTGATTTCAGATAAGCAGCCACAAATATTTCATTTTCACACAAACAGTTCAAAAACATCTGAATTTAGCTCTTGGTGTGTTCTAATTGGTTGATTGTGTGATATCGCTGTAATAATTTATTTTTAAAAGCTTTAAAACAGGAATAAATTCGTTTTTTCTGAGCTCTTTACTCCAGACGCTCGTGGTCACAGCGGTGATTCATCTCTCCTATTTCTCACGTATCTCTGGCCAGAAATAATTTATCCATGAGCCCTGAACCGGTAATAATCAGATATGTTGGTTTAGCTTGTCAGTGTGAATTAAATCTAAGTATTTATTTGTATTTTTAACCGATTTAAAAGTGAAAGTAAAAGTTCGGGAATTGAACCTGTAGGGGCGCAATTTCTCTCAGACAATGGAAGTCTAAGCACATATACTCAAACAGAGGGACAGAGTGAGATGAGATGTCTGACAGTTTTTTAATTTTCTGTTATCCATACAGTGTTGTAAAGTCGTTAAACTATGCATATTTCCTCAGAATGACTTTTTCATCTGTATGAAAAAATTCTTTGACGTGTTTGGAAGCTGCAATTTAAAAATACAATAATTATTCCCTTTGTAAGGTCATTTAAAAAAATCACCACGGCAAAACCATTCAAGCTATCCAAAATCCATTCACAATTTAAGTTCCTATCAGAAATACTGATGTGTGTTCAGAGTTTTGTGAAATTCTAAGTATGTTATTTGCCTCAAAATCACCTGAGAAGTATTCCAGTTTGACATGTTGCCACGTCAACAATTTTTTAGATATCAATATCCCCCTTGCAGATTTATATCGGCTGTGTTTTAACATTATTCTGATGAAGTTTGAAGCAAATCGAGTAATAATAAGATGCTGAATTCAAATCATTTTGAAAATGACACACTTCCTTCTGCCAGTTGGTGGCGCTATAACTTTGACTCCTAATAGTCACATATATGCGATCGACATCATACAACGAATAATCTGATGAAGTTTGATTAAAATCAGGAAATGTATGTGGACGGTATTAGACACTTCCTGTTTCTCATTTCTCGCCATAATTTCAACGCCTCGCCACGAGCAAACCGTTCGAGATATCAAAAATCCCCTGGCAATTTTTCATCCCCAGTGTCTTGAGATCATGTTGACCAAGTTTGGCGGCAATCGAGAAAAAAACCTATGACAAGTATTTCAAATTCCAGAGCATGCGCTTTTTACATAACTCTAAATAGCTGACTTCCTGTTGGGTGGAGCCTATGACATGCAATACGAAAGTTGTTCGGCACGATGAGATCTATATGTGTACTGAGGTTCATATGAATATGTGCAAGTATGTGTGAGCTATACATCAACATTTCTGACTGTGTTCCAGGGGGCGCCGTAGAGCCCCTGTGCCACGCCCGGGTCCCAGCCTCTGCAGGCTCCTAAAGGCCACAGATTCCAAAGTGTGCGCAAATTTTCAAGAGTTTTTGAGTATGTTAAGGACCCCAAAAGCCCCCACAACTTTGACGAAAAATTTGAATACTAAACCCTAAATAGCCAACTTCCTGTTGGGCGGAGCCTATGATATGCAATACAAAAGTTGTTTGGATTGATGAGATTTATATGTGTACCGAGTTTCATACGTCTACGAGCAAGAATGTATGATATATGGCCCTCCATATTCCAGGGGGCGCTGTAGAGCCCCTGTGCCACGCCCGTGTATCAGTCTCTGCCCGGCCCTAATGGCCGCAGGTTCCAATCTGTGTGCCAATTTTCAAGACTTTTTAAGCACGTTAAGGGCCCCAAAAGCCCCCGAGACGTTGGAAAAAAAAAAAAATAATAATAATAATAATAATAATAAAAAATAATCCTAAGGAAAACAATAGGCCTCTCGCCCTTTGGGCTTGAGCCCTAATAATAATAATAATAATAATAATAATAATAATAATAATAATAATAATAATAATAAACGGAGCAATTCCAAGAGGGTCCTCACACCATCGGTGCTCGGGCCCTAATAATAATAATAATAATAATAATAAACAAAGCAGATACAAGAGGGTCCTCACACCATCGGTGCTCGGGCCCTAATAAATATAGCTGCAAGCAGCGATGGCGGGCTCAAGCCACCAATGCCATCACCACCCCGGTGGCATCAGGTAAACTGTGCCCAGCGGGCACATGCATTCACAATATCCCTCTGGCAGTGAGGTTTTAAAGGATAGAGGGGAGCGTAGAGGGGAGCGTGCATTTGCAGTGGCTGGGCCACGACTCTGGAATACCCTGCCTTTAGAGATCAGACTGGCCCCTTCCTTGTCTATTTTTAAATCTTTGCTAAAAACTTTTTTATTTTCCTTAGTGTACTGACTACTGTGTTATGCTACATTTTGAAATGGGTGGTTTTAAATTTTTTGTCTGGTCTATTTTTATGTATGTGTAATATTCTTGCTCTTATGTTAAAGCACTTTGGTCAGCCAGGAGGCTGTTGTAAATGCGCTATACAAATAAATTGAACTTGAACTAGAACTTGAACTTGATATGGCAGTTAAAGGGTTAATCCGAATCATCTAGACTTTAAAATCACATTCACAGAACAATATATATATATATATATATATATATAACTTTAGTAACACTTTACAATAAGATTTCATTTATAAACATTATGTTAACATGAACAATATTTATATAGCATTCATTCATGTCAGTTAATATTCCAAACTTAAACATTAAAACATTGTTTTATTGTGATTTTTTTCCAAGCACATTTTACCAATTCCAAACCATATCAATCTTAATAACTACCATTATTTTTTATTTAATCATTTATGAGTGCTATACAATAGTCCAGGAAAGCTGGAAGAGAAAAACAGGTCAAGAAGAACTGACAAAAGAATTGCAAAAGAATTAGGAATTAATGTGAAGATTAATTTTTTGTCAATTCTGCAAGACAGACTTTCAGGAAAGGAGGTGGAATAAAAATGAGCTCCTAAATCTTAATCCCAGATTCTGGAAGATATATTCCTCAAACCATCGGACAAGAGAAGGTGGTGCTGGTCCTTCACGAGTCACTCTAATCTGTTCATTAAGCCTATATATAAAGTCTTAATATATAGTATTTCACAATACTTCATGGTATTCTAATTAAATAATTTTTTGGAATCTTAGATCTCTCAGAACCTGACACATTGTAATTCTGAGACTCCAGGAAAGTGGCAGTTCTGTAAAATGTTGGCGCTGGAGACTAAATGCTCACTGATAGTTTCACACCTAATTCACTTAAAACACACACAAACACACACACACAGTGACAGAGGGACAGAGTGACATCAGATGTATGTTTTTTAATTTTCTGTCATCCATATAATGTTGTATAGTCATGAAACTATGCATATTTCCTCAGAATGACTTGTCTTCTATGTGTACATTTTTTTGAAGTGTTTAGAAGCTGCACTTTTTTTTACTGGTTCCTTTTTTACTATTATTTCAAAAAATCACCACGACAAAACCATTCAAGCTATCCAAAATTCATTCACACCTGTTCTGTAAGATTAATTCTTTAAACAGTGGTAAAAGAGGATGTGGTGCTGAACCTTCAAGAGTCACTTAAAACGTATCTGTCCATAAAGCCTATTAAGAATTATTCTTAATATACAGTTCACAATACTTCAGCTTGTTATTCTAATTAAGTGAGGGTCATTTTATCAGTAAAATTCCTAAAATACATATTATTTTATTTGAAAGATTTCTATAAATTATTTAAATCATACTCGTTTCTCCAATAATTATTTAAAAGTAATCATATAGCTCCCTCTGGTGGCCATTATAGGTACTAAGAATTGCAAGCTTGATTTATAAGTTATGATAGTTTAAATTTTATGCTGGCTCTTGAAAATGATAAAGCTATGAAACTTACTGTGCTTCCTTCAAATGAGGACTTCTACTTATATAAAAAATTATGAAGAGTTAGAATGAAAAATTTTAAAGATATAGTAAAATAACTATTGTATTTTTTATGTTACTTTAATAAATCTCTATGGCAACACCATTTAAGCTATCCTAAACCCATTCACAATTTAACATCTCAGTATATTGGCATCATGTTGAAAAAGGAGTATGGAGTAGTATGAGGAGGAGTATGAATTCATTTACAGGCTGATTTTATCATAAATCCACAATAAAATTTCTGAGTTCTGTATCAATCTGTGTTGTTGTTTGTTTATTTTTATCTTTTATTTTTCATAGGAAGATAACTGACCCTTTACTCTCCTTTTTAATAAATGTGCTTATAAACCAAGGACAAGCTATTTATAGCTGTATTTATAAACTGCTTACTACTGACTATTAATATTGGGACAAGGCTTTATAAAGCATGATCTGACTATTTACTAATGAGTGCAGTTATTATAAAGTGTTATCAATGAATTTGCTAATGTTAACAAATTAGACATTATTTTACAGTGTTATCAAATCCTTAAATGACTCATAAGCATTTGTGAAAGTTCTGCTTGCATTACAGCTTAGTATTGATCTGTGAGCTGAACAGATTTACTGTTACATCTATGAGATTATGTAAATTCAAATAAATATAATGTCACAGGATGTCATAGGTCAGTATCAAATGAGTTTGAAATTATTATTTGCAGCACAAATAAGTTTTTTTTAGGATTTTTAAAAATCCCTAAAACTGACAGAAAAAGGTTAAGGCCTAAGCTATTTCTATGTGAGTGGCTAAATTTATTTTTGTTTTCATAATTGTAATACACAAACTATGAAATTATACAAAATGTATAAAAAGGTAAATAAATAAATACGCACACATTAAAAAAGCAGCCAAGTCGAATGAGTTTCCTTTTTTATATAGATTAAAATTGAAGACAGAAGCAAGTGGTAAATGTGGTCACTTTAATATTCAAATCCAGTAGATCCAGTTTATGTTCACGTGGCTGTTTTCGTTTATATTCGCCAAGCTATTATGTATTTTGAAATAATCTTGTCCGTTATGTGTTCGTTCGTACGACGAAAGACAGAAACCTGCAGCTCAAGAGATATATGTTATTCTGCCAGTCGCGCTTTCAAATAGTCTTGCACACTTAAACAGGTCACAAACACCTGCATTTAGCTCTTGTAGTGTTACAATGGGTTTATTGTGTGCATTTGTGGTAATATTTTATTTAAAAAAGCTCTTAAACAAGAATAAATTCGTTTGTTTTGAGCTCGACACTGTACGCGCTGATCGGAGGCGTGATTTCAGATAGGCAGCCACACATATTTCATTTTCACACAAACAGTTCAAAAACATCTGAATTTAGCTCTTGGTGTGTTCTAAGTGGTTGATTGTGTGATATCGCTGTAATAATTTATTTTTAAAAGCTTTAAAACAGGAATAAATTCGTTTTTTTCTGAGCTCTTTACTCCAGACGCTCGTGATCACAGCGGTGATTCATCTCTCCTATTTCTCACGTATCTCTGGCCAGAAATAATTTATCCATGAGCCCTGAACCGGTAATAATCAGATATGTTGGTTTAGCTTGTCAGTGTGAATTAAATCTAAGTATTTATTTGTATTTTTAACCGATTTAAAAGTGAAAGTAAAAGTTCGGGAATTGAACCTGTAGGGGCGCAATTTCTCTCAGACAATGGAAGTCTAAGCACATATACTCAAACAGAGGGACAGAGTGAGATGAGATGTCTGACAGTTTTTTAATTTTCTGTTATCCATACAGTGTTGTAAAGTCGTTAAACTATGCATATTTCCTCAGAATTACTTTTTCATCTGTATGAAAAAATTCTTTGACGTGTTTGGAAGCTACAATTTAAAAATACAATAATGATTCCCTTTGTAAGGTCATTTAAAAAAATCACCACGGCAAAACCATTCAAGCTATCCAAAATCCATTCACAATTTAAGTTCCTATTAGAAATACTGATGTGTGTTCAGAGTTTTGTGAAATTCTAAGTATGTTATTTGCCTCAAAATCACCTGAGAAGTATTCCAGTTTGACATGTTGCCACGCCAACAATTTTTTAGATATCAATATCCCCCTTGCAGATTTATATCGGCTGTGTTTTAACATTATTCTGATGAAGTTTGAAGCAAATCGAGTAATAATAAGATGCTGAATTCAAATCATTTTGAAAATGACACACTTCCTTCTGCCAGTTGGTGGCGCTATAACTTTGACTCCTAATAGTCACATATATGCGATCGACATCATACAACGAATAATCTGATGAAGTTTGATTAAAATCAGGAAATGTATGTGGACGGTATTAGACACTTCCTGTTTCTCATTTCTCGCCATAATTTCAACGCCTCGCCACGAGCAAACCATTCGAGATATCAAAAATCCCCTGGCAATTTTTCATCCCCAGTGTCTTGAGATCATGTTGACCAAGTTTGGCGGCAATCGAGAAAAAAACCTATGACAAGTATTTCAAATTCCAGAGCATGCGCTTTTTACATAACTCTAAATAGCTGACTTCCTGTTGGGAGCCTATGACATGCATTACGAAAGTTGTTCGGCACGATGAGATCTATATGTGTACTGAGTTTCATATGAATATGTGCAAGTATGTGTGAGCTATACATCAACATTTCTGACTGTGTTCCAGGGGGCGCCGTAGAGCCCCTGTGCCACGCCCGGGTCCCAGCCTCTGCAGGCTCCTAAAGGCCACAGATTCCAAAGTGTGCGCAAATTTTCAAGAGTTTTTGAGTATGTTAAGGACCCTAAAAGCCCCCACAACTTTGACGAAAAATTTGAATACTAAACCCTAAATAGCCAACTTCCTGTTGGGCGGAGCCTATGATATGCAATATAAAAGTTGTTTGGATTGATGAGATTTATATGTGTACCGAGTTTCATACGTCTACGAGCAAGAATGTATGATATATGGCCCTCCATATTCCAGGGGGCGCTGTAGAGCCCCTGTGCCACGCCCGTGTATCAGTCTGTGCCCGGCCCTAATGGCCGCAGATTCCAATCTGTGTGCCAATTTTCAAGACTTTTTAAGCACGTTAAGGGCCCCAAAAGCCCCCGAGACGTTGGAAAAAAAAAAAAATAAAAATAATAATAATAATAATAATAAAAAAATATAGCTGCAAGCAGCGATGTCGGGCTCAAGCCATCAGTGCAACGCCACCCCGGTGGCATCAGGATAACTGTGCCCAGCGGGCATAAGCATTTACAGTAACCCTCTGACAATCAGTTTTAAGGGATGCGGCAGTTAAAGGGTTAATCCGACCAATCTAGACTTTGAAATCACATACACAGAACAATATATATAACTTTAGTAACACTTTATTTTAATATTTATAAAAAATGTATAAGGTGTGCATTGTAGCTGACACCTATATGAACACATTACAATTGCTTTGTGACTGCAAGTCTTTCTTCTCAAATGCTATTGAGCTTCAAATTTGCATTTGAGCCCATGTGAAAAAGTTGCATAATTTACATATGACTTACAGTTTGTTGTAATAAATATCAAACATTCAATTTAATTGTGCATTATAGCTGTCACCTAGATGAACAATTACAGTTGTTTTTATGACTGTAAGTCATTCTCTTCAAATGCTACTGACGTTAGAAAAGTGTATAACAATATCACATGTAACTTTAGAGACCTTCCCTAAATTTGAGACTCTAGAAAGTCCAATGTCAAGACAACTTTATGCCTGTTTTATTTTCTTTAGTTTTCTTTTCTCTGTGCCGGATTGCTGATGTCCTATACCCAGGCATAGATGTCCATCCATCAATTACGAACATTCAGCCGCAAACATGAGGTGTGAGCGGTCGCGAGCGCGGATGGGAGAATGACGCATGTTTTTTTTTTTTTTTTGAGCAACTGGGATGGTGCCCCCTCTGGGAGTTGGTGCCCTACGAAGACTGCATACTATGTTATACTGCATAATGTTAACAAATTAGACATTATTTTACAGTGTTACCAAATCCTTAAATAATGTATTAGTGTTTTGTAATGATTTTAATGACCTATAAGCATTTGTGAAATAGTTTTGCTTGCATTACAGCTTTATCTGTCAGTTGAAGAGTTTTACTGTTACATCCATGAGATTAATAAATGTCATGTCACGTCACAGGTTGTCATAGGTCAGTATCAAATGAGTTTGAAATTATTATTTGCAGCACAAATTAGGGTTCTTAGGATGTTTTTAAATCCCTAAAACTGTCAGAAAAGGATAAGGCCTAAGAGATTTCTTAACCTGTAATGAAAGGAAAAAACACCACCATTAGCAACAACAAAAACAATAACAATTTAAAATACAGATTTTTTTTTTCCTGATTATTAAAGGGATGATTAGGTCTCTCTGTCTCTCTCTCTGCCAGACAGCCCCTCCCTACAGTCCACACACACTGTCACAGTCACCAACCCCCTCACACTCCCCCTCCCTCTCCCCCTCCCTTCCCTCACACAGACAGGGTGGCCAGAGTGAGATCATGTCAGTTGAGAAGTCTGACAGTTTTTTAATTTTCTTTTATCCATACAGTGTTGTAAAGTCGTGAAACTATGCATATTTCCTCAAAATGATTTGATCTTTGTATAAAAAAATGCTTTGAAGTGTTTGGAAGCTGCAATTTAAACATACAAGGCAATTAATGTTTCCCTTTTTACTGTCATTTCAAAAATTCACCACGACAAAACCGTTCAAGCTAACCAAAATCCGTTCGCAATTTAAGTTCCTCAATGGTTTTTCTTCATGTAGACAAAGTTTGGTGTGTATAGTGTACTTCCCCTGTGAGGAGTATGCATTAAATCAGAGCTCAATTTAAATATTCAAATCAAAATAGCCGACTTCCTGTTGGTCGTAGCTGATGACTGTGAATTAGAAAGTTGTCCGTCTTGAAAAGAACAATTTATGTACCAAGTTTGGTGTCTGTAGCTAAAACTAACCCCCCCACTTTTGACAAAAGGTGGCGCTATAGAGTGCCTCCTTCACGCCCTTTTAAAAGCTTTTGCCATTGTCTAGCTATCACTAATACTGATATGTGTTTTGAGTTTTATGTAAATCTGAGCTTGTTGTCTGCCTCAAACTCACCATAACAGAACATTCAAGTTTGACACGTTGCCATGGCAACACTATATCAGATATCAATATCCCCACAACAGATTTACATCGGCCGTGTTTTGTCATTATTCTGATGAAGTTTTAAGTAAATAGAGTAAAAATAAGATGCTGAATTCAAAGCATTTGGAAAATGACACACTTCCTGCTGCCAGTTGGTGGCGCTATAATGTTGACTCTTAATAGTCACATATATGCGATCGGTATCATACAACGAACAAACCAATGAAGTTTGATCAAACTCAGGCAATGTATGTGGATGTTATTAGACATTTCCTGTTTCTCATTTCTCGCCATAATTTCAACGCCTCGCCATGGGCAAACCGTTCGAGATATCAAAAATCCCCTCGCAATTTTCCATCCCCAATGTCTTGAGATCATGTTGACCGAGTTTGGTGGCAATCAAGTAAAAGACCTATGACAAGTATATCAAATTCCAGAGCATGCTTTTTATAAACAGCCCTAAATAGCTGACTTCCTGTTGGGCGGAGCCTATGACATAGAGTGCGAAAGTTGTTCGGCTCAATGAGATCTATAAGTGTACTGAGTTTCATATAAATACATGAAAGTGTGTGTGAGCTATGGTTCAAGATTTCTGACTGTGTTCCAGGGGGCGCTGTAGAGCCCCTGTGCCACGCCCGGGTCCCAGTCTCTGTGGCGTCCTGATGGCCGCAGATTCCAATGTGTGTGCCAATTTTCAAGAGTTTTTGAGCATGTTAAGGCCTCCAAAAAACCCCGGAAGGTTTAATAAAAAATAAAAAAAATAATAATAAGAAGAATAATCCTTAGAAGAACAATAGGGCTCTTCGCCCCTTCGGGCTTGAGCCCTAATAATAAGAAGAAGAAATATAGCTGCAAGCAGCGATGGCGGGCTCAAGCCACCAATGCCATCACCACCCCGGTGGCATCAGGTAAACTGTGCCCAGCGGGCACATGCATTCACAATATCCCTCTGGCAGTGAGGTTTTAAAGGATAGAGGGGAGCGTAGAGGGGAGCGTGCATTTGCAGTGGCTGGGCCATGACTCTGGAATACCCTGCCTTTAGAGATCAGACTGGCCCCTTCCTTGTCTATTTTTAAATCTTTGCTAAAAACTTTTTTATTTTCCTTAGTGTACTGACTACTGTGTTATGCTACATTTTGAAATGGGTGGTTTTAAATTTTTTGTCTGGTCTATTTTTATGTATGTGTAATATTCTTGCTCTTATGTTAAAGCACTTTGGTCAGCCAGGAGGCTGTTGTAAATGCGCTATACAAATAAATTGAACTTGAACTTGAACTTGAACTTGATATGGCAGTTAAAGGGTTAATCCGAATCATCTAGACTTTAAAATCACATTCACAGAACAATATATATATATATATATATATAACTTTAGTAACACTTTACAATAAGATTTCATTTATAAACATTATGTTAACATGAACAATATTTATATAGCATTCATTCATGTCAGTTAATATTCCAAACTTAAACATTAAAACATTGTTTTATTGTGATTTTTTTCCAAGCACATTTTACCAATTCCAAACCATATCAATCTAAATAACTACCATTATTTTTTATTTAATCATTTATGAGTGCTATACAATAGTCCAGGAAAGCTGGAAGAGAAAAACAGGTCAAGAAGAACTGACAAAAGAATTGCAAAAGAATTAGGAATTAATGTGAAGATTAATTTTTAGTCAATTCTGCAAGACAGACTTTCAGGAAAGGAGGTGGAATAAAAATGAGCTCCTAAATCTTAATCCCGGATTCTGGAAGATATATTCCTCAAACCATCAAACAAGAGGAGGTGGTGCTGGTCCTTCACGAGTCAGTCTAATCTGTTCATTAAGCCTATATATAAAGTCTTAATATATAGTATTTCACAATACTTCATGGTATTCTAATTAAATATTTTTTTGGAATCTTAGATCTCTCAGAACCTGACACATTGTAATTCTGAGACTCCAGGAAAGTGGCAGTTCTGTAAAATGTTGGCGCTGGAGACTAAATGCTCACTGATAGTTTCACACCTAATTCACTTAAAACACACACAAACACACACACACAGTGACAGAGGGACAGAGTGACATCAGATGTATGTTTTTTAATTTTCTGTCATCCATATAATGTTGTATAGTCATGAAACTATGCATATTTCCTCAGAATGACTTGTCTTCTATGTGTACATTTTTTTGAAGTGTTTAGAAGCTGCACTTTTTTTTACTGGTTCCTTTTTTACTATTATTTCAAAAAATCACCACGACAAAACCATTCAAGCTATCCAAAATTCATTCACACCTGTTCTGTAAGATTAATTCTTTAAACAGTGGTAAAAGAGGATGTGGTGCTGAACCTTCAAGAGTCACTTAAAACGTATCTGTCCATAAAGCCTATTAAGAATTATTCTTAATATACAGTTCACAATACTTCAGCTTGTTATTCTAATTAAGTGAGGGTCATTTTATCAGTAAAATTCCTAAAATACATATTATTTTATTTGAAAGATTTCTATAAATTATTTAAATCATACTCGTTTCTCCAATAATTATTTAAAAGTAATCCTATAGCTCCCTCTGGTGGCCATTATAGGTACTAAGAATTGCAAGCTTGATTTATAAGTTATGATAGTTTTAATTTTATGCTGGCTCTTGAAAATGATAAAGCTATGAAACTTACTGTGCTTCCTTCAAATGAGGACTTCTACTTATATAAAAAATTATGAAGAGTTAGCATGAAAAATTTTAAAGATATAGTAAAATAACTATTGTATTTTTTATGTTACTTTAATAAATCTCTATGGCAACACCATTTAAGCTATCCTAAACCCATTCACAATTTAACATCTCAGTATATAGGCATAATGTTGAAAAAGGAGTATGGAGTAGTATGAGTAGGAGTATGAATTCATTTGCAGGCTTTATCATAAATCCACAATAAAATTTCTGAGTTCTGTATCAATCTGTGTTGTTGTTTGTTTATTTTTATCTTTTATTTTTCATAGGAAGATAACTTACTCTCATTTTTAATAAATGTGCTTATAAACCAAGGACAAGCTATTTATAGCTGTATTTATAAACTGCTTACTACTGACTATTAATATTGGGACAAGGCTTTATAAAGCATGAACTGACTATTTAATAATGACTGCAGTTATTATAAACTGTTATCAATGAATTTGCTAATGTTAACACATTAGACATTATTTTACAGTGTTATCAAATCCTTAAATGACTCATAAGCATTTGTGAAAGTTCTGCTTGCATTACAGCTTAGTATTGATCTGTGAGCTGAACAGATTTACTGTTACATCCATGAGATTATGTAAATTAAAATAAATATAATGTCACAGGATGTCATAGGTCAGTATCAAATGAGTTTGAAATTATTATTTGCAGCACAAATAAGTTTTTTTTAGGATTTTTAAAAATCCCTAAAACTGTCAGAAAAAGGTTAAGGCCTAAGCTATTTCTATGTGAGTGGCTAATTTTATTTTTGTTTTTATAATTGTAATACACAAACTATGAAATTATACAAAATGTTTAAAAAGATAAATAAATAAATACGCACACATTAAAAAAGCAGCCAAGTCGAATGAGTTTCCTTTTTTATATAGATTAAAATTGAAGACAGAAGCAAGTGGTAAATGTGGTCACTTTAATATTCAAATCCAGTAGATCCAGTTTATGTTCACGTGGCTGTTTTCGTTTATAGTCGCCAAGCTATTATGTATTTTGAAATAATCTTGACCGTTATGTGTTCGTTCGTACGACGAAAGACAGAAACCTGCAGCTCAAGAGAGATATATGTTATTCTGCCAGTCGCGCTTTCAAATAGTCTTGCACACTTAAACAGGTCACAAACACCTGCATTTAGCTCTTGTTGTGTTACAATGGGTTTATTGTGTGCATTTGTGGTAATATTTTATTTAAAAAAGCTCTTAAACAAGAATAAATTCGTTTGTTTTGAGCTCGACACTGTACGCGCTGATCGGAGCGGTGATTTCAGATAGGCAGCCGCGAATATTTCATTTTCACACAAACAGTTCAAAAACATCTGAATTTAGCTCTTGGTGTGTTCTAATTGGTTGATTGTGTGATATCGCTGTAATAATTTATTTTTAAAAGCTTTAAAACAGGAATAAATTCGTTTTCTCTGAGCTCTTTACTCCAGACGCTCGTGATCACAGCGGTGATTCATCTCTCCTATTTCTCACGTATCTCTGGCCAGAAATAATTTATCCATGAGCCCTGAACCGGTAATAATCAGATATGTTGGTTTAGCTTGTCAGTGTGAATTAAATCTAAGTATTTGTTTGTATTTTTAACCGATTTAAAAGTGAAAGTAAAAGTCCGGGAATTGAACCTGTAGGGGCGCTATTTCTCTCAGACAATGGAAGTCTGAAGCACATATACTCAAACAGAGGGACAGAGTGAGATGAGATGTCTGACAGTTTTTTAATTTTCTGTTATCCATACAGTGTTGTAAAGTCGTGAAACT